>NC_092087.1:27594448-28794448 GCF_045679555.1 Salvelinus alpinus | reverse complement strand
AATGTCTTTGAGATTATTTTTTCAGTCATATCCAATACCAGGAGTATCAAATTCCAGTCTTTCAATGATGCTGTGTCTGCATGTATGTATTACAATTATACACTTCAACAGTGTTTACCAATCTTGGTCCTGGGACAGCAATGGTTACACATTGTAACTATGGAATAGACTAGAAACATGATTTAACTAGTTAAAGGCTGATTTGTAATTCATATATACAGAAATAGAATTTTAAAAAACAGTACAATACACGTCCTATTGGTTCATCTCAATATCTTCATTGATCTGATAAACACAGGATAGGTGTAGTAGTTCATCAAATGAGAGGCTTAATTTCAACCAGTAGAGAATTTTAAACACTTTATTGAAAGGTCATTGTCAAAGTGTTATTAATACATGCATTATAAATATTATCATTGTAAAATGATATTGTAAATACAAGTTCAATCTGTACTTCAATGCACATCTGGTCTGCATTATAAAAACAGAGGAAGAAAGGTGGCGAGGGAGGTATAAAAGACAGAAAGGGAAAGAGGTAATACCAGAGGAGCAGGGAAGAGAGCATATGATTAATGAATCACAGTGCTACCCTAATATTCTCTCAGTTCATCACAATTACATAATAGTGTCTCTAGTGGTGTCTCCTAACCAGCCTTGGGCTCCCAGTCAGCCTGAAGGTTATCTTAAGGTGAGATGAGGGTGAGATGGCGATGACTGGACTGGGGGTTGACATCCTCTCTCACATCAAAACATACCTGCAGACGAGAGACAGATGGGGAGAGAGAGAGCATGTTTAAGCCTTGTGTTTTTTTTTTTATTCTAACACTCAGTCATCATAATCATCAGGAGGTGAAATGCAAAACTGACCTTGGATCATTAACTCTGGGACTATTGCATCTCTCTGTATTTCAATGTAAAGTATCTCTTTAATAATACTCCCTGTTGACCCGACCAAGTGACCTCACCTCTGATCATGCTGTGCACTATGTAGCAAGTTCAGATGCGGGAGGGGTTCACCAACACCGGCTGATATAACCTAGAGGATTTAGGGAGAAGGGGAGAGAGGGATGAAGTGAAGGAGAGAGACAGTTATTGAGAAAATAAGGTAGTTAAAGGGACTGTTCAACAGGAATCGGTGTGTGTGGCCTCACCTGGTGTCCACACTAAGTGGCCAAAGAGTATTTTATGCTGAAAAAGATGCATACACACGAGAACAAACAATATAGCGTAGTTATAGAAATAATGAAGTGTCTTACTATTCTGTATGGTTGACCCTCTTGCCTATTCTTTGAAAGTGGAAGGAGCCACAGTTATACACCTGAGCCTGGATACTGCACTACACAATCCATCAATCCGATTGATATATGTGTGTAGGTGTGGGGTATAAGGTGCCTAATTGTTCAAAATGTTTTTTTATTATGGGTGACTTTGTTTTTGTACAGACATCACACCCTTACCTGAGAAGTAGAAATCAAAGGGAGAGAAACTGGGAATTTAATAACTGCAGTTTACATAGCTAAGTAAAAGGAAGAATACTCTTATTGAAATGTGGATGGCTCTCAAAAGAGCCTTAGGTTGTGCATAGTGTAGTCTATGGTGTTGCCAGGGAACAGCAACCTCTTCAAAGAAGTTGGCCGGTGAAGATCTCCCGCACGCACACAGATTGCCTCTCTTGCTGCTTTGTTGGACCCCATCATTAAAACTTCCTGCAGAGCAGCAGGCTTCTCCTCTGGCACAAGGTGACAAGCTGCAGATCCCCTTCTGGTCCTCGTGTCCATCCTCATGAAGTTATGCAGGACACAGGTAGCCTTCACAAGCCTGAATTCCTCCAGGACGCAGTCCTAGATGGCCCTGGTCAACCAACCTTGCAGTCCCCTACACGGTAACTGTAGGCAATCGTTTTGAAGAAATTTCCAGTTACAAGGTATCTGTAGGAATATGGAAGATAATGTCATTATTAGCCTTTACATCACCAGGTCATTGTGGATTACTAAAGTATAATATCCCTTATAACAAATCATGATAACATTGGATTGATAGATGCATGTGACAATAGTAGGCTGTATCAAGGATAGCATCAAATTGTATTTATTTAACTAGGCAAGTCAGTTTAGAACAAATTCTTATTTTAATGACTGCCTAGCAACAGTGGGTTAACTGCCTAGTTCAGGGGCAGAACAACAGATATTTACCTTGTCAGCTTGGGGATTCGATCTTGCAACCTTTCGGTTACTAGTCCAACGCTCTAACCACTCGGCTACCTGCCACCGTAATGAATGAATGAATACATAAATATCACTTAAAGCTTTATGATGAGTTGATCATTTTAATCAGCTGTGCAGTGCTAAAGCAAAAACAAATGTGCACCCCTTTGAGTCCCCAGGACTGAGAACCACTGCTATTCAGTGGGACCTCTTCATCTGCAGACAGGCTTTCACAGCTCTCTGTATCTGAGGACAGAAAACCTCACAAGAAACAGACTTCAATATACTCAAATTAGACCGCACTGAATATTATGTTACTATTATCTCTGTCCTCACTTCTAGGGACTGGAACTACACAAAGTACCTGCCCTATCCAGAATAGCCTACTCTCTCTGTTTGACAGTTGGGGCTGCTATCCTTTCACCCTCCTCCATGGCTGTTAGCTAGCTACCGACAAATGCATTTTGAGTTTTTCCCCCAGTGATAAATACATCAAGATAGCTAGCTAATATGAAGTTAGTTAGCTGGTGATATTTAATTCACTTAGCTAGCTATCTATATAGTATGTAAAGTTTGCTATTCACAAGAGGCATTGCCTCGAACAAAAGCAATCTCAGAAGACCTAAGATTAAGAATTGTTGACTAGCATAAAACTTGAAAGGGTTACAAAAGTACCTCTAAAAGCCTTGATGTTTATCAGTCCACTGTAAGACAACTTGTCTATAAATGGAGAAAGTTCAGCACTGTTGCTACTCTCCCTAGGAGTGACCCTCCTGCAAAGATGACTACAAGAGCACAGCGCAGAATGCTCAATGAGGTTAAGAAGAATCCTAGAGTGTCAGCTAAAGACTTACAGAAATATATGGACATGCTAACATCTCTGTTGACGAGTCTACGATACGTAAAACACTAAACAAGAATGGTGTTCATGGGAGGACACCACGGAAGAAGCCACTGCTGTCCAAAAAAACATTGCTGCACGTGTGAAGTTTGCAAAAGTGCAGCTGGATCTTCTACAGCACTACTGGCAAAATATTCTGTTGACAGGTGAAACTACAGTTGAGTTGTTTGGAAGGAACACACACTATGTGTGGAGAAAAAAAGGCACTGCACACCAACATCAAAACCTCATCCCAACTGTAAAGTATGGTGGAGGGAGCATCATGGTTTGGGGCTGCCTTGCTGCCCCAAACCATGATGAATTCCCAAGTTTATCAAGATATTTTGCAGGAGAATGTTAAGCTATCAGTCTGCCAATTGAAGCTCAACAGAAGTTGGGTGATGCAACAGGACAACAACCCAAAACACAGAAGTAAATCAACAACAGAATGGCTTCAACAGAAGAAAATACGCCTTCTGGAGAGCCCAGTCAGAGTCCTGACCTCAACCCGATTGAGATGCTGTGGCATGACCTCAAGAGAGCAGTTAACACCAGACATCCCAAGAATATTGCTGAACTGAAACAGTTTTATAAAGAGGAATGGTCCAAAATTCCTCCTGACCGTTGTGCAGGTCTGATCCGCAACTACAGAAAATATTTGGTAAAGGTTATTGCTGCAAGAGGGTCAACTAGTTATTAAATCCAAGGGTTCACATACCTTTTCACTTTTTCCAACCTGCACTGTGAATGTTTACATGGTATGTTCAATAAAGACATGAAAACATATTGTTTGTGTGTTATTAGTTTAAGCAGGCTGTGTTTGTCTATTGTTGTGACCTAGATGAAGATCAATCAAATTCTTGCCACTGTATGTTAGCAGCACATTTGAGTTAGCCTGCACTGTAGCTAGTTAGCTACTAATGCATCGTGTTTTTTACATTTTCAAAATGTATTTACTTACTTGAATAGGTTCTCCCAACCATGTGGACGATTGGAAACAGGGCAGCATAGCTAGCTAATTTGTCCTGGTACATAAACATTGGGTTGTTATTTTACCTGAAATGCTCAAGGTCCTCTACTCCGACAATTAAACACCTCTTAAGGATCATACCCTTTTTTTCAATTTTCGCCTAAAATGACATACCCAAATCTAACTGCCTGTAGCTCAGGACCTGAAGGAAGGATATGCATATTCTTGATACCATTTGAAAGGAAACAATTTGAAGTTTGTGTAAATGTTAAATTAAAGTAGGAGAATGTAACACATTATATCTGGCAAAAGATAATACAAAGAAAAAAAGGCAATTTTTGGGGGCTAGATGGGACGCTAGTGCCCCACCTCGACAACATCCGGTGAAATTGCAGAGCGCGAAATTCAAAATACAAAAATCGTAATATTAAACATTCATGAAATACAAGTGTCTTACATTGTTTTAAGCTTAAGTGACTTAGGACTCTAGGCGCAATTTAGATTTTGGCCACTAGATGGCAGCAGTGTATGTGCAACGTTTTAGACTGATCCAATGCATTACTGTTCAAAATGTTGTTTCAAGTCTGCCCAAATGTGCCTAATTGGTTTCTTGATACATTTTCGAATTCATAACTGTGCACTCTCCTCAAACAATAGCATGGTATTCTTTCACTGTAATAGCTACTGTAAATTGGACAGTGCAGTTAGATTAACAATACCTTTTTGCTTTCTGCCCATATCAGGTATGTCTATGTCCTGGGAAATTGTCTTGCTACTTACAACGTCATGCTAATCACATTAGCGCACGTTAGCTCAACCATCACGCAGGGGGGACACAGATCCTGTAGAGGTTTTAATCCACAGATAAAACGGTAAACCGAATTCGTTTTTCATCATCTCTCCTTCCTTCAGGCTTCTTTTTCTTCTTTGAACTTTATATGGCGGTTGGCAACCAACTTTACAGCATTACTACAACTGACCAGATTGTGGACCTAAATTCATCTTTCAATCACCCATGTAGCTATTTGCTCCTAAAAACCAATGAGGAGATAGGAGAGGCCGGACTTGCAGCGCATTGAGCGTCACAAATAGAACCAATTTCTATTTTAGCGCCTGGCCATGCAGACGCTCGCGAGCAGTGGGGGTGCAATGAATGAATAACATGTACAGTATGTGTAAATGTATTTTGCAACGCTCGCACACGCAACGTTAGCAGTGTGGTCAGCATGTAAAGCCGAAACCACACAGAGACGTCAACAGGGTCAAAATATGCGTGCGAGAGTAAAGAGCGTCAATTCCCATACACTGCATAGCGCATGCCAACTTAATCCTCATTAATGTCCATAATAAACAGTTGTATTTATGTTCGCTATGTACCAAATGTGACCGATCGCCTTGATTTGGTCTTATGTTAAAGAAAATGTGCAATTGTTTTTTACATTTCATTGGATTAAAGCAGATACACAGAGCTACAACATTATACATCATACACTGTATTTTGAGGAACAATGGGAAAGTAATTCTGATTTGAAAGTTGATGAACTTGTTACCTCACGTTTGAGAAAATAGCCTTTGAATGTTTTGGTACCTACTGGAGAGCTCTCCTTTGTCTACATCCATTCAGCATTGTTCACACCCTCTTAAGCCAGCCCCACCCATCTTTTTAAGCACTTACGTGTGAGGTTTTGTGCTAAACAGTGAGTAGTGTAGTAAAGATTTAGACTAAAAGTGGTAAGAGTAGTAGCCTACAATAAGGAAAATTCCAGGTAAACAAAGGGTCCAGATAAAAATATTAGATGACGCTTACCCAGACACACTTGTCTAACTTGATGTGTCATGTGAAAGAAATGCTATAACCCCCAGCCACATCTTGCTAAGTGGATGGGTCTCTACAGGAGGTGTAAACGATACAGCCAAATGGTTACTTGCATAGTAGCAACATCAGATATATATAGTGTCAATATATAGAAAATAATATACAGTATGTACAAGAACAATATCAATGACGATATCAGGGATAGATGAGGTAGTTATATGCATACAATCAGGGGTAAAGTGGCTGAGCAACAGGATAAAAAAATAAATAGTAGCAGCAACGTATGTTAGGAGAGAGTCATATGAATAGATGCACTGCAGATAGTGCTGATGGCAGATCCATCCGAACCACACATGGAACAAGGGAATCTATATTCGGAGAGCCTGTTTCTGTCCTGCCCTTAACTTTGGTGCAGGGCATATGATGACCCCTGTCACAGTGCTGTTTCACAACACCAGCAATCTCAGACAAAGTGTTCACTCTGGTCTTTCTGAAGCGCTGCTTGATGAGGCCGGAGCACCAGTCGGAGACAAACTTGATGTGGCCTGTGATCAGGAAGTGAAGGTCCAGACTGTGGTGGAGCCTCTGGAAAATACAGAAATAATGTGAGGTCAATAAAAGTAGTACCAATCATGTTGGAGGACAATGAAATAATCAAAACGTGTTTATGCTTTACATACCAAGTGTTGTCATCGATTCCTTGTAGAGATGCCACATCACTGCTATTGTCACATGGGATGGCAGCAGCTTTCCACCGAAGTGTTTGTGTCCTGGGTGGTGTCCTGGTAATATTATTGCATTATCCTGTGTAGTTGTTGATTAAGTTCACAACTCGCTGCAAGTCCTCATGCTTGCTTAGGCCAGCTCTCTTTTCGATTGGAGGCATTAGACCATTCTCCATGTATGACTGGTGGAGGAGAGCCGGGTGTGTTCTACTGATGCTGAAAGACAAATTCCAGATACAAATATTTGAGCATTATTATACAATAGCCGTAATCACCGTCAGACAAACCTGGCTAACTTGATGGGTCATGTAATCATCTGCTGTGGCAAATAAGCCATCCAATATTTTGTTGACCTAACTTTACACTCATTGACCTCCATACAACAACTCCTTGCTTGGTGGGCAGAAAAAACACCCACCTGCTGGAGGAGACCGATTTTGGGTCGTGTTACCTCTCGCTTCTTCTGTTCCTCTATCTGTTACACTGCAAAATGACTGCAGTAAAAAAAGAGGTTATGTTGGATGTAGCATACTGCAGTTATACTGCACTCTGACTGCAATCTTTTTTTCGCAAGGGTGGGATCGGGTTGCTTGTCTCCCGAGTGGATCTATTTTACTTACCCTTTGGAAACATCACTCGGTATGCAGAGCAGTTTTCAGATTTATCACTAACCCGTACTAATACCACAAGGTGGCAGCCTTTCACTGTGAAGACAGGCAACACAGCCCATCACCATCATACACTAAGTATGGTAATAAAAAATGTCTAATCAGTCTGTCTAATTGACAGACATTGATTAATCTAAATTGGCAAGAATATAATTTGATTCATTTGTTAAATCCAAATATTTATTATGTGTATTAACCTTTCAACTGCTATGCATTAGCCTACATGTTGTCCTCCCTCCATCCAGATGACAAAGGGGGTTCTTATCTACTTCAAAACACTGTTCTACCGCTCCATCAGTTTTGAGGTTATTGTTTGTACCAACCCAACCCCAGCTGCCTGTGAAGTGCCTATACCCCAGATTTGAAATGCAATGTTTTTATAACACAGATAATTTGACTCTGTACGCTGGTGCGATCTTGCATATAGGGCTGTGTTCTTGTACATCTGTGCACACAGTGTTAGACCCCAGCTGTACTGTATGTAACAAAATAATGTATCCAGTAAAGAGATAGCAAAATGTGCCTTCGTAGGCACAGCTGTTGGTATCTAAAAATACTGATTAGGTTTGTTAGAGTACTCTTAAAAAGATGATTGTGAAGAGATGGCTAAGACAGTGCTTAAATTAATCAATCAAGGATGAAGGCCATCTAATAAAAAAATGGCCATCAAGAGAAACTAAATTTAACAGGTAGTGAAAATATAAATATTTACATTCATTTCCCCACCTCTTAACTGTGTTTTTCTACTAGGAGGGTGAGTGTCTAGCAAGGGGTTGCAGCCAGCCTGGACACCCCTTGGGTACTCATGCTGGAGACAAGGAAGTCTGTCCTTGCTCTGCTTACTCGCAGGTCTGTCAGCACATTTAATAATACTGGAGAAGGCACTATCAACACTTGTAGGTTGCCAACGGTAAGCCTTGTCTTATATACCGAACAAAAATATAAATTCAACATACAACAATTTCAACAATTATACTAAGTTACAGTTCATATAAGGAAATCAGTCAATTGAAATGGAATTCATTAGGCCCTAATCTATGGATTTCACATGACTGGGCAGGGGCACAGCCATGGGTGGGCCTGGGGGGGCATAGGCCGACCCACTGGGGAGCCAGGCCCAGCCAATCAGAATAAGTTTCCTCCCCTAGAAGGGCTTTAATACAAACAGAAAAACTCCTCAGTTTCATCAACTGTCCGAGTGGCTGGTCTCAGACTAAACCGCAGGTGAAGAAGCCGGATATGTAGGTCATGGGCTGGCGTGGTTACACGTGAACTGCGGTTGTGAGGCCGGTTGGACGTACTGCCAAATTCTCTAAAACAACATTGGAGGCAGCTTATGGTAGAGAAAATAACATGAAATTCTCTGGCAACAGCTCTGGTGGATATTCCTGCAGTCAGCATGCTAATTGCACGCTCCGTCAAAACTTGAGACACCTGTGGCACATTTTAGAGTGGCCTTTTATTGTCCCCAGCATTGGGTACACCTTTTGAAATGATCATGTTGTTTAATCAGCTTCTTAAAATGCCACACCTGCCAGGTGGATTGATTATCTTGGCAAAGGAGAAATGCTCACTAACAGGGATGTAAACACATTTCTGTAAATTTTGAGAGAAATAAGCTTTTTGTGCATATGGAACATTTCTGGGATCTTTCATTTCAGCTCATGAAACATGGGACCAACACTTTACATGTTGCGTTTGTATTTTTATTCAGTATAGATGACTGGACTACAGAGCGGGAGACAAATCTCTACACTCTTGATGACGCTATTTATATCAAGGCGTCTGTAACTGGCCAAGCCACCAATTCTTCTGGATGCCTCCCGCTTTCAAAACATGGACATATCAAAAGTGAGATGATAAAATAAGTTATGAAAAAAGTCACACACGCCTCACATCATATACTGTATCTGTGGTGGCCTATCGGTAAAGACCCATGGCCATTACTTGTTGCCTTATTGTTGTGTTGCAGGTTTATATTAACTGTACCTTGAGAGCAGCTTTTGCATTTAGCCCTATAACTGCTGTCAACAAAGCCTACACATATAACCAGTCTACATCCAGGTGAGGGGGAAGGTACAGTATGAAGGTACTTTTAGCATAATTTCCTGCCAAGTTTTGTACTTACATTCACATGTGTTTTACCACTTCAATACCCATAATTGTTGTAAAATGTGACATGAGTGAGCAGTCAGACCATCAGAGCAGGGTCCTGTGGCCTCCGTTTCCATAGATGGCTGTCTGTGCATGGAGCTGAGGTGTGTGAATGCTGTGACTCCGGCTGTGAAAACATAAGGACGAGAAGGGGCATCTAGACGAGCGACTGAGGGTAATGCAAGTTTTTTTTGTACAATAACATACTGTAGCCTACATGTGTACATTTGTTTATTTTGATGATCCATGAAATACATATGTAACCAGAACAGAAAAAATTATTTGCATCATTTAGGAATTTACAGTACAGCCCCCTGTTGTGAAGCGTTACTTATTGACATTTTGCCTCAATGTCTCCATTGTATCAGATACCAGAAGCCTCATGCAGGGACCTGCAATCACAAGAGCCACAGTTCAAGGCTCTAAGACCGTAGACAGACACAAAATGGAGGAGTGTAAGCACAGTGCAACGAGGGGCTTTTCTGGCCATGTGTTCAAAGTCAGGTTTATATAATGGCTTGGTTCTTCCCAGTAAGCATGGTTGTGAACGTATCTATTGAGTTTCTACATTTGCCAGTGATTTGGTTCTTTTGTTAGACTGGTTTAACATGCTTTAGTCTTTCTTTACACCTGTCATAACAGACATATCAATTGACCTATCATGCATTCCTTCATTGCAATGGTTTATAACCGCAACATGTTTGTCATTTCTGCAAGCCTATGTGAAAATGGTGTTTAATAAATCAAAGGCAGCAGTCTGGCATGGTTGATCTCATCTCTCATGGCTATTGTTGTGGCCACAGTATTACTGTGCAGCTTTCTGCTTTTGAGCAACAGAAAGAGCCTTCTACACAGCACAGACGTAAAAAGTATTATTTTAACAAGTCCCTGCAACCAAAACTTTCGTAATGTGTTTATCTTGAGAAAACAAACCATCATTAGAAAATGTACATACTACTTTAATATTTACACAAATGTCTCAAAAGGAGAAAAAGCAGTTTATCATAGAATGACTTGAGATTTTAAAAAGGAATTAAAATATTTTAAAAATCCACCCCAAACCACTAATTCACTGTGTTAAACACTAATATGAGAACAATATTTTTTTGTGATTTGTTTTAATTTTGGCGTTATAATATAGTTGGGAGCAACATAGAAAATCGACAAAAAAAAACACAATGCAACGCTCTATGGGCTAGCCTGCAAACGTAGCTACACACAATAATACCAGACAATATCAGCATGTAACGTAGCTAGTTAACTGTAAAATCGCCTAAACAAACTACACTATCAATTTAAGAGTCTACGATCTCACCATGTTCAACCTGCAGATCGATGTGCCTCACAGAATGGAGTATAACATTCGCAACGGCAGATGTACTTTTGAGGAGATAGGAAACGCTGACCAAGCTACACCAAGGGGCCGCGCGGTGCATTCTGGGCAATTCTGCGACAAGACGCGCTCTCCTTGATGTGAATGGGAGTCTATTGGGCACTAGCTAGACAAAACGACATTAGCACGAATTTCTATAAGATCTTTGGCAACAGCACCATGGACTAGAGGCAAATAGGAACAATATGCTAGACCATTCGTCAAATTACACATTTCTCAATGTAGAAATATCGCAAAAATATGACCAATGGCTCATTCGAAAGACATCCTCCCGAGTTATGACGTCGGCCAGTATTACAATCGGACATGTATGATAGACATTTGCGATCTAAAAGTTGTATTCCTATTAACTTCAGTGTAGTGAGAGGGACTTTATCACGGTGCTACGTAATACCGGCCACGTCTGCCTGCTTGAACGCCATTAACTCGGATACACGTGAAAAGACCCAGGGAATCGATAGAACATCACTCAGATGCACCAAAAAAATATAACATTCAAAATGGGCGAACCTTTCCTTTAAATCACACATTTGGGGCGAGGAAATGAACATGAGCTAGTTTCCCTGACCCACATTGAGCCTACTTGAAAATAAATACAGTAGATTTAACAGGAATGTCCGCTTTACCAGACCCAGATTATTTTCCTTTGAGCCGCAATCATTCCGCACACATTTAGGAATGGTCAGAGATGATCAGCCTGGGGATTTCCTCAATCATACATTTTGTTTAGTGCATTAATCTTATTACAGGGCCTTCTGCCCACTCAACACAGCTGACTAGCAACTTGTAGACAAATATGGTATTTGACAAGGCAAAAAGCTTTTTATTACACGTTCCAGTTTTTTACATAAAATATTTAAATATTAGTCTTCAAACATTGGGTTAAAACATTTACATTGACTTTCAAAAAATATTTACATCTTCATAACAAAAGTACAATTATAACTTTCATTCAGTAATGTCACATACGTAAAGGCACTGTAAATTAAGTGGCTTTGTTCAACCAGGGAATGGTCTGAGACAATTACTGGGCACTTCTTTTCAAGGACACAGACAGGAGCAGTCCTAGCCCTGAAAAGAAATTAGATATTTTAGACAAAGCATTGACTCAATGGAGCAGTTAACAATAGTTTCACTATTTAGATTACTCAAGTTCAAAGACAACCACAAACTGTATAGTCATATGAGTAAGACTTTGGTTAAAAGATAGGACATTTGTTTCATAATGGGTTTAAGAGAATCATGTATGAATTGTAGATACCTTGGGTAGGCATTCAACTTAGTCATTTTGAAATTGTAATAACTCCTCTTTTCTTCTTGAGTCTTCTCCTGTCTGGTAGGAGCTATGCAACATTTTCAAATAATGAAATTGTCAGGATTATCATGTTTACATATAAATAATAGTGCAGTAAGGAAATACAGTAGATTATGCATGCCAATCTCAGTATTTTAGTGCTTAGTTTGGTAGCTGTGTTCCAGTGTGGTAGTCAGCTGGTCAGTTTAGCACGGTGTATGGTAGGTCTAGCTTCCTAGCCACCTCCCTTTTGAACACCATACTATATTCTCTTTTTCAATACCAATATCTCTGTCCGAGAGTGCCTTAGGAAAGGATTTCCCAACTGCCTTGATTTTTCAACACCCAGCAGGAAAGACAAAGCTTTAGCGGAATGGCCAAAAACAGGCAAAGGCAACTATGGCATGTACAGTAGCAAGTTGAAGTATCTAGCAAAAAGTTTGATCATGCAAATCACAGGTATCGTAGGGAATACATGAATATGAAACGCCAGACTGAATGTTAGTTCATGGGTTATGTAATTCCGTAAACAGCATTGTTTAGTTCAATTAATTGGCCAGCCGTATGGCTAGTTTATCCAAATAATTCATTTGTGTAATGAACAGTGTAAAGTACATTAGCAGAAGTTGTAGTGAATGCATATATAGTTAGGGGGAAAATAATAGCTGTGATTCAGTTGGTGAAATTGTGCACTATTTTCTAGTAAGAGAAATGATCAAATGTAGGTTCTCACCCTTTCATCTTCTGAAAACGATATAATACGAACAGCACAATAAGTGTAACTGCAAAAGATAAGGAATCAATCATAAGTCCCCTGTATGATCGTCAAATGGTCAAGAGAAAGTGTAATACATATCTGATAAACATGGTAACATTGGAAAGTCAGCAGTTTGACTAGGCCTACTAGTGTAACAGATCAAGTAATGTGAAGGAAATTCTTGATGAGTCACAGAAGGGAATGTTTTCCCCAGTACAGTATACAACAAAGAATCCAGTTTAGTTAGTCAGCATGTAAGGATGTGTTCTATAGGGCACGTGAGTGCGTCCGCATGTTGATTTTGTCCATCCACACTAGACGCGATCAGAACGCCAGGTTGAAATATTAAAACAAAATCTGAACTATATTAATTTTGGGACAGGTTGAAACACATGAAACATTCATGGACATTAGCTAGCTAACTTGCTGTTGCTAGCTAACATGCGGACGAACTGGGATAAACATTGGGTTGTTATTTTACCTGAAATGTACAAGATCCTTTTTTTTTTTTGCTGGATCTTTCTAGAATTTTGAGTCACATTGTGTGTTCTCTACTCTGACAATTAATCCACAGTTGAAAAAGGGGAAACCTTGTTAGTTTCTAGTGTTAGATTCTGGGTGAAACTTGGAACATTGTTATACGCAGAAGCATATTATATAAAGGAGTGAAAGGGACTGGTTTTACATCAGAAGTTAATGGTTATCTGTAGGAAACAGATGGCTTTGGAATGTGTTGGGTGGACGGGAGGAAGTCACATGATTGCTATAGGGAAAGCGGATGGACATCTGTGGATTAGGCGAAGGAGCTGTTGAGGTCAATTTCCCTGAAGTGAGAAATTATGGTTTATTACACTCTTCCTGTCGAACCATAAGATGTAAGGATCGGAGAGGAGGAGGAGTGCCTAAAGTGGAGTATATATACACAATTTGGTGGTAGAAACATGTTTGTCTGAATCCAGCTGTATCGACCCTTTGGGAAGAATTAAACTTGGTTAAGCTTCTCTAGTGTCCGTGAGTTATTTACTCTGAAAATTAGAACCTAATACTAGTAATATGTCCTTGTACAGTCTTCTTCTGTGTATTTTATATGGTGGTTGGCAACCAACTTTAAAGGTGCATTACCACAACCGACTGGAGTCTGGACCTCATTCATCTTTCAGTCGCCCTCGTGCGTATATGCTCCTAAAAACCAATGAGGAAATGGGAGTGGCGGGACTTGCAAGAACCAAGTTCTATTTTAGTGCCTGGCTACACAGATGCTCGTTCACACATGCAAGCAGTTTGAATAACCTCTATAATTTCATCCAATGTCTAAATGTATTTATCAACGCTTGCACATGCAACCTGGGCGGTGTGGTCAGCATGTTAAACTCAAAAGCCTATTGGACAAATTTTACCAGACACATATCTCCCTCTCAATTGTGATTGTTTCAAATGATTTATTTCTTACCTATGACGAAGCCGATCACACTTCCCACGACTGCTGCATGTGAGCTGGAAAAATCTATAACGACAAAATAATAATCACTTGAAATATCTTACTTGTAGTTGCGTTGATGTCATGTTCACCAATACCATGATGCCTCCCTGAAACTGCAAATACAACATTACTATATAAATCATGGATAGGGAGTGAAAGTTATTACCATGGTCTAGACTCTAGAGAACTCTAACAAAGTTGATTCATTTGATCATCAAGCCCTTGATTATATTGGGCTAGATTTACTCTACCTTGTATTGTTGGTGGAACAGTCGATGTTGTTATTGGTTTCAAAGGAATGTCATTGACATCTATGAAATAGAAATGCACAATGGTTATTTTGTATTGCACCTTCATGCAGTGCTGTCATTTTTGTTTATATGTGTACACCTAGTGCTATGGCCACTGATGCAGACCTCTGGAACATCTACATTTTAAAAAGTCTAATAAATCCATGTAATATAGCCTACACCATCACAATCAATCCATTATTTATTTTAGACAGGTCTACAGAAACATGATATGAAGAAAATGTAGTAGATTCAGAAGAACAGAATAGCATACTGACTTTTCCTTATGTTAAGCACTGATCTGGCTATGCCATATGACTGTGGGAGAGACTACCATAGTTAATTTAGCAGACAAGATTTGCTTTATATTCCGTGGCATTATTTTATAGTATGAAGAATACAATTGAACATAGCTGAATAGAAACAATATTTTCTCAATGATTTGAGGGATTTGCAACTATTCTGTGTTGAGTGGTTAAAAAAGAAGTCCTCCTACAGTTGAAGTCGGCAGTTTACATACACCTTAGCCAAATACATTTAAACTCACATTCACAATTCCTGACATTTAATCCTCATAAAAATTCCCTGTTTTAGGTCAGTTAGGATCACCGCTTTATTTTAAGAATGTGAAATGTCAGAATAATAGCAGAGAATTATTTATTTCAGCTTTTATTTCTTTCATCATATTCCCAGTGGGTCAGAAGTTTACATACACTCAATTAGTATTTGGTAGCATTGCCTTTAAAATTGTTTAACCTGGGTCAAACGTGTCGGATAGCCTTCCACAAGCTTCCCACAATAAGTTGGTTGAATTTTGGCCCATTCCTCCTGACAGAGCTGGTGTAACTGAGTCAGGTTTGTAGGCCTCCTTGCTCGCACACACTTTTTCAGTTCTGCCCAGACTTTCTATGGGATTGAGGTCACGGCTTTGTGATGGCCATTCCAATACCTTGACTTTGTTGTCCTTAACTTCACTAGGGTAGGGGGCAGCATTCGGAATTTTGGATGAAAAGCGTGCCCAAATTAAAATGCCTGCTACTCAGCCATAAAAGCTAGAATATGCATATAATTAGTAGATGGAGAGAAAACACTGAAGTTCAAAACTGGTTGAATGATGTCTGAGTATAACAGAACGCATATGGCAGGTAAAAACCTGAGAAAAAAATCCAACCAGGAAGTGGGAAATCTGAGGTTTGTAGTTTTTCAAGTTATTGCCTATCGAATATACAGTGTCTACGGGATCATATATTCCACTAGATGTCAGTCTTTAGAACCTTGTTTGATGCTTCTACTGTGAAGGATGGGGGAATGAGAGCTAAATGAGTCAGAGGTCTGCCAAAGTGGCATGAGCTGATCACGTGCGCTCACGTGAGAGTTAGCTTGCGTTCCATTGCATTTCTACAGACAAAGGAATTCTCCGGTTGGAACATTATTGAAGATTTATGATAAAAACATCCTAAAGATTGATTCTATACGTCGTTTGACATGTTTCTACGAACTGTAATATGACTTTGTCTGGACTTGCCCGCGCCTCGTGAATTTGGATTGTGTACTAAACGCGAACAAAAATTAGGTATTTGGACATAAATGGACTTTATCGAACATATCAAACATTTATTGTGGAACTGGGATTCCTGATGAAGATCAAAGGTAAGTGAATATTTACAATGCTATGTTGACTTCTGTTGACTCCACAAAGTAGATGTCCTAACCGACTTGCCAAAACTGGCTTTTTCTTTGCAACTCTGCCTACAAGGCCAGCATCCCGGAATCGCCTCTTCACTGTTGACGTTGAGACTGGTGTTTTGTGCGTACTATTTAATGAAGCTACCAGTTGAACACTTGTGAGGCGTCTATTTCTCAAACTAGACACTATGTACTTGTCCTCTTGCTCAGGTGTGCACCGGGGCCTCCCACTGCTCTTTTGGTTAGAGACAGTTTGCTCTGTTCTGTGATGGGAGTCGTACACAGCGTTGTACGAGATCTTCAGTTTCTTGGCAATTTCTCGCATGGAATAGCCTTCATTTCTCAGAACAAGAATAGACTGACGAGTTTCAAAAGAAAGGTCTTTGTTTCTGGCCATTTTGAGCCTGTAAGCGAACCCACAAATGCTGATGCTCCAGATACTCAACTAGTGTAAATTAGGCCAGTGTTATTGCTTCTTCAAATCAGAACAACAGTCTTCAGCTATGCTACCATATTTGCAAAACGGTTTTCTAATGATCAATTAGCCTTTTAAAATGATAAACTTGGATTAGCTAACACAAGGTGCCACTGGAACACAGGAGTGATGGTTGCTGATAATGGGCCTCTGTACACTTATGTAGATATTACATTAAAAAATCTGCCATTTCCAGCTACAATAGTCAACATATACACTGTATTTCTGATCAATATGTTATTTTAAATGGACAAAAAAAAGAAGCTTTTCTTTCAAAAACAAGGAAATGTATAAGTGACCCCAAACTTTTGAACGATAGTGTATGCCTGTTAGGTTCTACACCTGTTGTAGAACTGATTAATGTGCTTAATTTTAAGAAGGTATTTGGCCACTTAACAAAACATACAGTGGGGAGAACAAGTATTTGATACACTGCCGATTTTGCAGATTTTCCTACTTAAAAAGCATGTAGAGGTCTGTAATTTTTATCATAGGTACACTTCAACTGTGAGAGACGGAATCTAAAACAAAAATCCCGAAAATCACATTGTATGATTTTTAAGTAATTAATTAGCATTTTATTGCATGACATAAGTATTTGATACATCAGAAAAGCAGAACTTAATATTTGGTACAGAATCCTTTGTTTGCAATTACAGAGATCATACGTTTCCTGTAGTTCTTGACCAGGTTTGCACACACTGCAGCAGGGATTTTGGCCCACTCCTCCATACAGACCTTCTCCAGATCCTTCAGGTTTCGGGGCTGTCGCTGGGCAATACGGACTTTCAGCTCCCTCCAAAGATTTTCTATTGGGTTCAGGTCTGGAGACTGGCTAGGCCACTCCAGGACCTTGAGATACTTCTTACGGAGCCACTCCTTAGTTGCCCTGGCTGTGTGTTTCGGGTCGTTGTCATGCTGGAAGACCCAGCCACGACCCATCATCAATGCTCTTACTGAGGGAAGGAGGTTGTTGGCTAAGATCTCGCAATACATGGCCCCATCCATCCTCCCCTCAATACGGTGCAGTCGTCCTGTCCCCTTTGCAGAAAAGCATCCCCAAAGAATGATGTTTCCACCTCCATGCTTCACGGTTGGGATGGTGTTCTTGGGGTTGTACTCATCCTTCTTCTTCCTCCAAACACGGCGAGTGGAGTTTAGACCAAAAAGCTCTATTTTTGAATCATCAGACCACATGACCTTCTCCCATTCCTCCTCTGGATCATCCAGATGGTCATTGGCAAACTTCAGACGGGCCTGGACATGCGCCTGCTTGAGCAGGGGGACCTTGTGTGCGCTGCAGGATTTTAATCCATGACGGCGTAGTGTGTTACTAATGGTTTTCTTTGAGACTGTGGTCCCAGCTCTCTTCAGGTCATTGACCAGGTCCTGCCGTGTAGTTCTGGGCTGATCCCTCACCTTCCTCATGATCATTGATGCCCCACGAGGTGAGATCTTGCATGGAGCCCCAGACCGAGGGTGATTGACCATCATCTTGAACTTCTTCTATTTTCTTCTATTTTCTAATAATTGCGCCAACAGTTGTTGCCTTCTCACCAAGCTGCTTGCCTATTGTCCTGTAGCCCATCCCAGCCTTGTGCAGGTCTACAATTTTATCCCTGATGTCCTTACACAGCTCTCTGGTCTTGGCCATTGTGGAGAGGTTGGAGTCTGTTTGATTGAGTGTGTGGACAGGTGTCTTTTATACAGGTAACGAGTTCAAACAGGTGCAGTTAATACAGGTAATGAGTGGAGAACAGGAGGGCTTCTTAAAGAAAAACTAACAGGTCTGTGAGAGCCGGAATTCTTACTGGTTGGTAGGTGATCAAATACTTATGTCATGCAATAAAATGCAGATGAATTACTTAAAAATCATACAATGTGATTTTCTGGATTTTTGTTTTAGATTCCGTCTCTCACAGTTGAAGTGTACCTATGATAAAAATTACAGACCTCTACATGCTTTGTAAGTAGGAAAACCTGCAAAATCGGCAGTGTATCAAATACTTGTTCTCCCCACTGTATATGCCTACATGAGGTGTGCGACTATGATTTTTAAAAGTCGCAGTTTCTTGCCTTACTGCACACAAGCTGGGCATCATTCACAAGTGATAGGCTAATATTGTCACCCATCAGACTGTTCTTGATTTAATCTCATCTTTACATACAGTGCATGCGGAAGTATTCAGACCGCTTGACATTTTCCACATTTTGTTACAGCCCTATTCTAAAATGGAAATCGTTTTTTCCTCTCAATCTACACACAATACCCCATAATGACAAAGCAAAAACAGGTTAAAATGTTTTGCAAATGTATAAAAAATAAAAATCTAATTTTCATAAGAATTCAGACCCTTTACTTTGGCAGGGATTACAGCCTCTAGTCGTCTTTGGTATGATGCTACAAGCTTGGCACACCTTTATTTGGGGAATTTCTCCCATTCTTCTCTGCAGATACTCTCAAGCTCTGTCAGGTTGGATTGGGAGTATAGCTGCATAGCTATTTTCAGGTCTCTCCAGAGATGTTCAATCTGGTTTAAGTCCGGGCTCTGGCTGGGCCCCTCAAGAACATTCAGAGACTTGTCCCGAAGCCACTCCTGCGTTGTCTTGGCTGTGTGCTTAGGGTTGTTGTGCTGTTCGAAGGTGAACCTTCACCCCAGTCTGAGATCCTGAGCGCTCTGGAGCAGGTTTTCATCAAGAATCTCTAATTTGTGCAGTTCATCTTTCCCTCGATCCTGACCTGTCTCCAAACGTGATACTTGGCATTCAGGCCAAAAGAGTTCAATCTTGGTTTCATCAGACCAGAGAATATTGTTTCTCATGATCAGTCCTTTAGGTGCCTTTTGGAAAACTCCAAGCGGGCTGTCATGTGTCTTTCACCGAGTATTGGCTTCGGTCTGGCCACTCTACCAGGCCTGATTGGTGGAGAGCTGCAGAGATCGGAGAACCTTCCAGAAGGACAACCATCTCCACAGAGGAACTCTGTCAGAGTGACCATCAGGTTCTTGGTCACCTCCCTGACCAAGGCCCTTTTCCCCCCAATTGCTTAATTTAACCGGACGGCCAGCTCTAGGAAGAATCTTGGTGGTTCCAAACTTCCTCCATTTAAGAATGATGGAGGCCACTGTGTTCTTGTGGACCTTCAATGCTGCAGAAATGTTTTGGTACTCTTCCCCAGATCTGTGCCTCGACAATCCTGTTTAGGCGCTCTACGGACAATTCCTTTGACCTCATGGCTTGGTTTTTGCTCTGACAAACTGTCAACTGTGGGACCTTATATAGACAGGTGTGCCTTTCCAAATCATGTCTAATCACTTGTATTTACCACAGGTGGACTCCAAGTTGTAGAAAATTTCATAAGGGTCTGAATACTTAGGTAAATAAGGTATTTCTGTTTATTATTTATAAAAAACAGTTTTTGCTTTGTCATTATGGGGTATTGTCTGTAGATTGAGGATAAAGCTGTAATCTAACAAAATGTGGAAGGGAAGGGGTCTGAATACTTTCCGAATGCTCTGTATACTAAATAATATGTTTTGATTCATAATGGACCATTATCACACACCTGTCTCAAAACAGGGGCAGGGGAAAACAATACATGTTATCGATGCACTTATATAGGGAATAGAGGACGCTTTTCCTGTGCCAGCCAGGTAGGCTATACTTCTGTTGCTTCTCTTCACAATGTGCTTAATATTAGGAAAGTTGAAATAAATAGTAGCTGATGGGATCCTCTTTTTAAGAGGCCATCACTCGGTTTTGTCACGCGATTGCATAGCTTATAGAAATGTTACGCAACATGCTCTCATGAAGTGTTTAATTAGATTTTTGATTACATTTGCATTGATGTCAGTGATTAGAGGGACAATAGAGTGCGGAGTACCAGGCAGTTAGCAAGTTTGGAAGGCTACTAATGACCATCAGCAGCATCAGAGCTTGGAGAAGCCTAATTACTGTGACTAAACGGTCAAGTGGAATTTGGCTGCCGTCATGACTCGTGATCGCCAGTAATACGGTCACCATAACAGCCCTATGTACACCAATGTTAACATTAAAATAATCACTTGAATTAGCTTACTTGTAGCTGTGTTGGTGTCATGTTCACCAATGCTATGATGCGTCCCTGAAACTGCAAATAATTATATAATCATGCATAGGGACAGAATGTTATTACCATGGTCTAGACTCTAGAGAAATCTAACGTAGTTGATTCAACTAATCGTCAAGCCCTTGATTACACTGGGCTAGATTTACTTGGATTTGCTCTACCTTGTATTGTGGGTGGAACAGTCGATGTTATTGATGCTGATATGGTTGTTGGTTTCAAAGGAATGTCATTGACATCTATGAAATAGAAATGCACAATGGTTATTTTGTATTGCACCTTCAGGCATACACCACTGTTACATGTTACACAGAGGGATTTAAAGAAGAAAGATCAATGACAATGTTCCTTATCATAGTCTGATGGTGCAACCCACTGGGCACGCAGTTGAATCAACGTTGTTTCAAATTCATTTGTCAACCTATTGTGACATGGAATCTATGTTGAAAACACGTTTACCAAAAGGAGTCACTGTTCAAGCATCAATCGTTGGACTGTGGCTTCACATTTTACTTCAATATACCTCTTTAGTTAATGGCATGACATTGAATCAATGACTGATTCAAACATACCATTTTACTATCAACATTGAAAGGTCAAATAAAATATGTCTAATCAAATATTAAATTAATAATAATTTCAAACACCCAATCTTGACTATAGACCCTTTTCCAGTACACGACACTGACGTCATGCACAGATGCTCGCGACTCTTAGCGGCAGTAAGAAAGCAATTGCCATCTGCGCCCATTCAACATAGCCTAGATTTAGGTTTTTATTACTTCTAAACAAAATGTTAGGGTTCTCATACGCTTACAAATATGTCTTGATTCTTGCTTGAACAGTCTAATATTATTTTTTGGTTGTGATCTTTGCAAAATAATTATTTTGGATGCAGTAGTTAGCTGGAATGGTAACGCTCATTGACATTGGCTAGCTTTTGCTACAGCCTAAGAGACATTTTACTAGTTGAAGTTGAAGTGTTTAAAAAAAAAGTATAATGCAATTGATATGCAATGATAATGACAAACATTATATTCATACAAGCAGGACATTCATACGAGCCTTAAAATCCAATTATAATCCAAAAGTAGTGTGAAATGCACTCGGAAGCAACATGTAAAGAGGCTTTTTTTTGCTGGCGTTCTAGAAGAACTGCATGTTCTGCCACCAACTTCCATGCATCGCCCTCGTGCAGCAATGTTTGCAAACACAGAAAGGGTTCTATAGGAAGGAAAAGATTTTACATTTCTACGTGGAATTTTCTATGCAAATTTCAACAAACATTGTTCTGATGATTATGTTGAAATTTGATTGATGTAACAACCTGTTAGTCAAGTAATTCATTGTATTTAAGTTGAAGTTTTAGCTAAATTACAATGTTTACAACACTGGTTGGAATAACAAAC
Organism: Salvelinus alpinus; assembly: GCF_045679555.1. Lineage (NCBI taxonomy): Eukaryota > Metazoa > Chordata > Actinopteri > Salmoniformes > Salmonidae > Salvelinus > Salvelinus alpinus. The sequence goes on along the minus strand of NC_092087.1, from coordinate 28,772,142 downwards.
AGTACTGGTTGATTACTTTTTGCAAATCCAAATGTGTTTTCCATGTCACTCACAATAGGGTGACAAATTACATTGAAACAACATTGATTCAACCAGTGGATGCATGCAGTGTCTAGATGTAGGGTGTTCGCAGATCATTTATCAAACATAAATGGAATTCATACCTTTGCATTCAGGACGGAATGAGTTGTATTCACCATCTTCATCGCACTCAATGGATTTGTTTCCAATGAGGGTGTAACCTTCATCACAGGAATACTGTATGACATCCCCATACTCTGGAAACTGTTTGTCAGGCTTCTCTGAGATCATGCCATTCATTATATCAATAGGTTCTTCACAAGTTACCACTGAGGGAGACATACATGGGTGCATTATATTTGTTAGTGCTGAGCGACTAACCAAATTATAATTTTTGGGCTATTAAACTACTAATTGACCAAAGTCTTTTTTGTGAGCCAGATTCGCCGTTTCTCTAGACCGAAATCAAATCATTCACAATAGAAATCAAGTCGAGGGGCAAATCGCAATTGCATACTCCTTGCGTCCCATCTCCTCCTTCTCAAAAACCCTTTTTTTCTCTCTCATCCAATATTTTTGAGAAGGAGAGGACGTGAGGACCATGCAATTGAGATTCTCCCAAGAACTATGTGGGATGCTGGGCTAAAGGAAGTTGTAGTTTATTAACACTACATTCATGTGAATTGCAGGGCCCTAATTTTCTGCCTGATTCCATTGAATTTCCCCCAAAATTCTATTCTGTTTTTTCCAGGTTTCTGTTTCCCTCTGTTTTTTCAGGTTTTCCACAAAAAAATCCCCCCCAAAAATCACTTTAATAGAAAAAATATTCTGAACAAAATGCAACAATTTAAGATTTTACTGAGTTACAGTTCATATGAGGAAATCAGTCAATTGAAATAAATTCATTAGGCCCTAATCGATGGATTTCACATGAATACAGATATGCATCTGTTGGTCACAGAAAAAGAAAAAAGCCTCAATGGGGCTCAGGATCTCATCACGGTATTTTTGTGCATCCAATTGCTAATCAATAAATGCAATTGTGTTCGTAGCTTATGGCTGCCCATACCATATTTTTCACATTTAAATTAAAAAAATAATAATAATAATTAATTCTCTGGCAACAGCACCGGTGGACATTCTACATTCAGCATGCCAATTGCACGCTCGCTCAAAACTTCTGTGGCATTGTGTTGTGACAAAACTGGCCATTTTAGAGTGGCATTTTATTGTCACAAGGTGCACCTGTGTAATGATCATGGAGTTTAATCAGCTTCTTGATATGACATACCTGTCTGGTGGATGGATTATCTTTGCAAAGGAGAAATGCTCACTAACAGGGATGTAAACAAATTTGTGGGCAAAAGTTAAGAGAAATACGCTTTGTGTGTGTATGTAACATTTCTGAAATCTTTTATTTCAGCTCATGAAACGTGGGACACTTTATATATTTTTGTACAGTGTAATTTGGATTTTCTAAGTCCGCAACAGTGCTTCAACCACAACAGGAGACCACTTTTAAGGTCTGGGATTATTATTAAATTGTACTTGTTACCCAATTGGTAGTTACAGTCAATGTTTTGGTAATTGAACGGTCACTATTTTTGGCTCTAAAATAATAATCGAACGGAAACGGCAGTAATTTGTGTTCTTCATTCAAACAAGTTCAATGCCTTAGATGTCCAAGGTGTGTCAATGGCAAATATGTAAGATTTACCTTCACATCTTGATCTTCCACTCCAACCTGTGGCATAACACTGCCTGTAACTTGATCCCTGAACTTGATAGCTAGAGGTGGAGAGCATGTGTGTGTGAGAGAGAGGGGGGGGGGGTCTGGCATTGAATCTTTGTGCAAAATAATTCCCCCATACTATGATGATACATCAGATATTGAAGCATACTCACCCTTTATCACAAATTGCTCTTGCTGAAGCACCAAAAAGCGTCCCTCCCTTATCAAACTCATATGTCAAATGTGGCATCTCCTTGGGTGCACCGCAGTCCTTATCTGAAATGAATAATCAGCGAGGTAATGGAAGCATTAAAACAATCAACCAACAGTAAACGCTCAACAATCGCACTTGACAGAAGAGGGGCTAGTATTTTGCCGCCTACTTTTGCAGATTAATTCCAGGGTGCTCCACTCTCCACTCGTGCAGGTGATGCTTTCAGATCCTTGCTCTTTCATGTAGCCGTTGGCACATTGAAACGTGACTTCCGAGCCCTCCGGAAAATCGTTCTTTAGGAGCGCATCATTCGTTAGAAAGACATTTTGATTTCCCTCCACTTGAGGTTTGGGACATTCAGCTGAGGATATGATACAGTAAAATAGGTAAACTCCACACAGAGATAGAATTACGTTAGCAACGTATGTAGCTAGCTAAGCAAAACATTTTCAGGTAAAACTTCTATCAACCTTATCTAGGAAAGGGTTACCATGGCTAGAAACTCACTCACAATCTCCACTTGTTATAAAGATAAGGCATATCAAGCACTTGGTCCATGAATTTGAATAAAACATTTTAAAGTCGAATTTATGTGAAGACAAGTCAGTGTCTCGACCTAACAATTTCTCTATCCTTGTTGAGTTTCTATAGCTTACTGATCAGTCCCAGACCATCGACGACTTCAACTGTGTGTTGATCATTTCACTTTATAGCAACTGTGCGGGGCTTGACGTAACACCACGCGCAGCGTGCCCCTCCCGAGCCAGTGACGTACGGCGGTGAGTTAATCTTTGTTACTCATTCCAATTCTTTGGACACGCCACACCTCTATAGATTAATGCCAAAGTCTAGACCAGTTTGACTAATTCACTACGCAAACACCATATAAAATAATTTGTATCTGAATAATTTATTGGAGACCGAAAAAACGAAGTGAAACGCACTCTGAGACCATCAAGACCCATTTCTCACCCCATTGGCCCTTGGTATAAAGTCTAATAATAATAATAATAATAATAAATTGAAAGTAATAACCTAATAATACATCCCAACGTGGAAATGTGGGTAATATTTGATTGACATGTTGATCAATGACATTTCAACCAACCTATTCACCCATTTTAAATTCCCAATGTGTTATAACTATATGCTTTCGGCCATCTAAAAGCACAACAAAATTCCAATGAAAACGATCAGATTTTTGGTTTAGTTGTCATCTAAATGTGTTATCACGCACAACAAAGTTCAAATGGGAATATAATGTCAGATATGTTGTATTTATACAACAATTGAATGTGTTATGACTGTGCTTCATCTAATAGCACATACTGTACTGCAAGTGATCAGTGCTGTTTGAGATTGTGCCGATTATTATAGCAATTGTGAAGATCTCCACAGACCTGCCACCTTGCATGCAATCCAACCTGGTCTCAGCGCAAAACGTAATATATTATAATTAGCAACTACTTAGTGAGTTAGCTAACCCTTCCCCTAACCCTATATTTAACCTAACTCCAAACCCTAACCTTAAGCCTAACCTAATGTAGCATATCATACTAAAGTAGTCTAACATAACATATCATACTGTATTAAACAGTGGTGGCCGTTTAACATGCGGCAGGATTATTTTTTAAATTTATTAGCATGTTCTTATTTCTATTACATTATATTGGATGACTGTCTTTCATATTCCATTCACCCAGCTCAATGTAACATCGATAGATTTAGGCTACTACATGATACTTGAATTTTGCCTATACAACGTAGGTGCACAGCTTGAGAGAAATTTGAATAATCAAGGTGACAGACATTGACACATTCAATACCGCCTTGCACAATCTTGCCTGCATGTAGCTGATCTAGGGTGTAGTCATTCTTCCAACAGTTGCAAACTAGAGTTTCTATTGGACAAATTCAGGCATGTTTATCGCCGTTTCATTCCGTTTGCTTCTGTTTACGAAACGTTTTTCAACAGAATCGGCGGAATGAATACACTCATGATCACAAACAAAAACAGTTAACATTCATAACAGCCACATACAAACAGCATGATCCCTTTCATCATTAGATAATTTCTTCTCGCATCAATGCGCTCTCCTCCTCACCTTTTCACTTTGCTTGTGGACTTCAGTGCAAAACACATCAGCTGTCTGTGACCAGGCAAAAAAAAAAAAACTTTCCAAGCCAAACCATCATATCACAACCGCTAAACGCTACACACAGCCTACATCGTTGTCACCATATTAGCTAAAGTCTAGTCAACATAGCTACTAGAACTAAAGCGTTAGTAAACCCGCTACAATCATGCAGTACAGTGTACAGTTAGCAAGCAGTTTAGCAGTTACACTGGCGAGCCTCAGTGGCAATAAATTAATAAAACCAAAAGTATCATGGCGCCGGAGGGGATTGCTGCTGTCTTATCAGCTTAACCAACCATGCTATTTTTTTGCATTGTTCATAACTTGGTTTGTACATAATGTTACTGCTACCGTCTTTTATGACCAAAAAGAGGGACATCAGAATTGCGATTACTCACCTCAAATTGGACGAAGAGTTTTTCTTCAATGAGTCCACCGGGAGGGATATACTACAGACACCCGACCAGGCTCAGATCCCCGCCATTCGCTGAAGAAGGACACTGAGATTTCGCAGAAAAAGATCAGGATGCCTTGTGAGGATCAGGCGACGAGTGGCTAATCTCCCTTTGCCTTCCGTCCTGCTAGCTAACTTTTAATCGCTGGAAATTAAATATGATTAACTGAAAGCCCGAATGTCCTACGAATGAGACATTAAAAACGAATATCTTATGTTTCACCGAGTCGTGGCTGAACGACGTTATTAAGAGCATACAGCTGGCGGGTTATACACTATCGGCAGGATAGAACAGCAGCCTCTGGTAAGACACAGGGCGGGGGCCTATGCATATAGGTAAACAACAGCTGGTGCACAATATCTAAGGAAGTCTTGAGGTTTTGCTCACCTGAGGTAGAGTATCTCATAATAAGCTGTAGACCACACTATTTACCTAGAGAGTTTTCATCTGTATTTTTCGTAGCTGTCTACATACCACCACAGACCGATCCTGGCACTAAAACCGTGCTCAATGAGCTAACCCCATAAGCAAACAGGAAAACGCTCATCCAGAGGCGGCGCTCCTAGTGGCCGGGGACTTTAATGCAGGGAAACTTAAATCAGTTTTACCTCATTTTTATCAGCATGTTAAATGTGCAAGCAGAGGAAAAAAAATTCTAGACCACCTTTACTCTACAGACAGAGACGCGTACAAAGCTCTCCATCGCCCTCCATTTGGCTAAATGATTCCTGCTTACAAGCAAAACATTTAAGCAGGAAGCACCAGTGACTCGGTCTATAAAAAAGTGGTCAGATGAAGCAGATGCTAAACTACAGAACTGTTTTGCTAGTACAGACTGGAATATGTTCCGGGATTCTTCCAATGGCATTCAGGTGTACCCCACATCAGTCACTAGCTTTATCAATAAGTGCATCGAGGACGCCGTACCTACAGTGACTGTATGTACATACCCCAACCAGAAACCATGGATTACAGGTAACATTCTCACTGAGCTAAAGGGTAGAGCTGCCGCTTTCAAGGAGCGGGACTCTAACCCGGAAGCTTATAAGAAATCCCACTATGCCCTCCAACGAACCATCAAACAGGCAAAGCGTCAATACAGGACTAAGATTGAATCATACTACACCGGCTCCGACGCTCGTCGGATGTGGCTGGGCTTGCAGACTATTATAGACTACAAAGGGAAGCACAGCCGTGAGCTGCCCAGTGACACGAGAATACCAGACGAGCTAAATCACTTCTATGCTCGCTTCGAGGCAAGTAACACTGAAACATGCAATAGAGCATCAGCTGTTTCGGAAGACTGTGTGATCACGCTCTCCGCATCCGATGTGAGTAAGACCTTTAAACAGGTCAACATTCACAAGGCCGCAGGGCCAGACGGATTACCAGGATGTGTACTCCGAGCATGCGCTGACCAACTGGCAAGTGTCTTTACTGATATTTTCAAGCTCTCCCTGTCTGAGTCTGTAATGCCTGTGTGTTTCAAGCAGACCACCATAGCCCCTGTGACCAAAAACACCAAGGTAACCTGCCTAAATGACTACCAACGCGTAGCACTCACGTCTATAGCCACGAAATGCTTTGAAAGGTTGGTCATGGCTCACATCAACACCATTATCCCAGAAACCCTAGACCCACTCCAATTTGCATACCGCACCAACAGATCCACAGATGATGCAATTTCTATTGCACTCCACAAGGCCCTTTCACACCTGGACTAAAGGAACACCTATTTGAGAATACTATTCATTGACTACAGCTCAGCGTTCAACACCATAGTGCCCTCAAAGCTCATCACTAAGCTAAGGACCCTAGGACTAAACACTTCCCTCTGCAACTGGATCCTGGACTCCCTAACGGGCCGCCCCCCAGGTGGTAAGGGGAGGTAACAAGACATCCGCCACGCTGATCCTCAACACAGGGGCCCCTCAGTGGTGCATGCTCAGTCCCCTTCTGTACTCCCTGTTCACTCATGACTGCACGGCAAGGCACGACTCCAACACCATCGTTAAGTTAGCTGATGACCCACAGAGGTAGGCCTGATCACCGACAACGATGAAACAGCCCATAGGGAGGAGATCAGAGACCTGACCGTGTGGTGCAAGGACAACAACCTCTCCCTCAACGTGATCAAGACAAAGGAGATGATTGTGGACTACAGGAAAAGGAGGACCGAGCACGCCCCAAATCTCATCGATGGGGCTGTAGTGGAGCTTGTTGAGAGCTTCAAGTTCCTTGGCGTCCACATCACCAACAAACTAACATGGTCCAAGTACACCAAGACAGTCATGAAGGCACGACAAAACCTATTCCCCCTCAGGAGACTGAAAAGATTTGGCATGGGTCCTCGGATCCTCAAAAGGTTTTACAGCTGCAACATCGAGAGCATCATGACAGGTTGCAATCACTGCCTGGTATAGCAACTGCTCGGCCTCCGACCGCAAGGCACTAAAGAGGGTAGTGCGTACGGCCTAGTACATCACCTGGGCCAAGCTTCCTGCCATCCAGGACCTCTACACCAGGCGGTGTCAGAGGAAGGCCCTAAAGACTCCAGCCACCCTAGTCATAGACTGTTCTCTCTGCTACCTCATGGCAAGTGGTACTGGAGCACCAAATCTAGGTCTAAGAGGCTTCTAAACAGCTTCAACCCCCAAGCCATAAGACTCCTGAACAGCTAATCAAATGGCTAACCAGACTATTTGCATTGCCCCCCCCCCCCCCCCCCTCGACATTGCTGCTATTCTCTGTTATCATCTATGCATAGTCACTTTAATAACTCTACCTACATGTACATATTACCTCGACACCGGTGCCCTCGCACACTGACTCCTGTATATAGCCCCGCTATTGTTATCCCTTAATTTTTAGGTATTTTCTTCAAACTGTTTTGTTGGTTAAGTAAGCATTTCACTGTAAGGTCTACACCCGTTGTATTCGGCGCATGTGACAAATACATTTGTTTTAAAAGCTTACCTTGACTTCCAGTGTTGGATAGCCATAGCCAGCTAGGTAACATAGCATCCCTCTGTTAAAGCTGGGTGTTTGAGTAGACTCTATTAGCTAGCTGCATTCGCTAAGTAAGTGAAAGTGAAAAAAAAACTAAATATAGCTAGCTCTCACATTCTCCTTCAATTTTGAAGAAATTAATTTGTTCAAAACTGTTGAACTTTTGCCTTTCTTTTTGAGTCAACTACTCACCACATGTAATGCACTGCAGCGCTAGCTAATTGTAGCTTTACTTTCAGTACTAGATTACTTCTCTGATCCTTTGATTGGGATGTCGGTTCATGCTGCAAGAGCTCTGATAGATTTACAAAGTAATTAGGACATCCTCCAACCTATGGAAGGGGCTGAGAACCACGAGCCTCCTAGGTTTTATATTGAAGTCAATGTACCCAGAGGAGGACGGTGACTAGCTGTCCTCCGGCTACACCGTGGTGCTACCGTACATATTTCTGTTTAGGCTACTGTACAGTGTGTTTTAATCAATTATTTGGTGATGTGAAAATATTTAATATAATAATTTTTTATGTTTCACCATTTTGTATTTTTTCACTGAGGAGGATGGTCCTCCCCTTCCTTAGAAGGGGAATGTCAAATGTAATATATCATACTAAATGGGTCATAGCAAACTGGTGCGATCAAGATTTTTTATTTTACCTTTATTTAACTAGGCAAGTCAGTTAAGAACAAATTCTTATTTATAATGACAGCCTAGGAACAGTGCCTTGTTCAGGAGCAGAATGACCGATTTTTAAGCTTGTAGATTCGATCTAGCAACCTTTCGGTTACTAGTCCAATGCTCTAACCACTAGGCTACCTGCTGCCCCAATGGTGTTTGCGTAGTGAATTAGCCAGCAACTAGTCTAGACTTGGCATTGAAATCAATAAACAGAGGTGTGGTTTGTCCGAAGAAATGGAATGAGTAACGAAAATGAATTCACCCCCGTAGGTCTTTGGCTTGGGGAAGGGCAGAGCATAGATGTCTATGAGGCAGAATCACTGTTAGAACCACTGTGCTGTTACATCAAGTGCAAACACAAATGTCCTACGGGTTGGGTATTCGGTTCGGTTGCGTATTCTAACCCTTCCCCTATAGTTACAGTGACCTCAAAATGTTGCCATGGATAGCTTACCCATTTTAAGGTTGAATAAGTACTGTGACATTTGTCACGACTCAGCCTGTGACAAAAATGAGGGGACAAGAACAGGTATAGGCCAATTAAAAAGGTTCTTTATTCTAAACCAAAACTATTAACTTTAAACAAAGAAAAAGGAATGAGGTGTGGAAGTATCATAATGTAGGGTGTATGTAAAGTGCAGGGATGCGTGAATCTGTGTGTGTGAATATGACTGAGTGAAAACTATGTACAACTACAAAGGAACAAACAAAACAGGATCATACCTGGAGGAGCAGAGAGAGAGAGAGAGAGAGAGAAGTGATTAGTGAAGCAAGTTTAAATACCCTGAGCCCAGGTGGCTCCAATCACTAACGACCCTCCTCTGCCTGCAGGAGGAACCGCAGTTTCAAATCAAATCAAATCAAAGTATGTGTCACGTGCGCTGAATACAACATTTCACCTTACAGTGAAATGCTTACTTACAGGCTCTAACCAATAGTGCAAAAAAGGTATTAGGTGAACAATAGGTAGGTAAAGAAATAAAACAACAGTAAAAAGACAGGCTATATACAGTAGCGAGGCTATAAAAGTAGCGAGGCTACATACAGGCACCGGTTAGTCAGGCTGATTGAGGTAGTATGTACATGTAGATATGGTTAAAGTGACCATGCATATATGATGAACAGAGAGTAGCAGTAGCGTAAAAGAGTGGTTGGCGGGTGGTGGGTGGCGGGTGCTGGGTGGCGGGAAACAATGCAGATAGCCCCGTTAGTAAATGTGCGGGAGCACTGTTTGGTCGGCCCAATTGAGGTAGTATGTACAGTGAGGGAAAAAAGTATTTGATCCCCTGCTGATTTTGTACGTTTGCCCACTGACAAAGAAATGATCAGTCTATAATTTTAATGGTAGGTTTATTTGAACAGTGAGAGACAGAATAACAACAAAAATATCCAGAAAAACGCATATCAAAAATGTTATAAATTGATTTGCATTTTAATGAGGGAAATAAGTATTTGACCCCCTCTCAATCAGAAAGATTTCTGGCTCCCAGGTGTCTTTCATACAGGTAACGAGCTGAGATTAGGAGCACACTCTTAAAGGGAGTGCTCCTAATCTCAGTTTCTTACCTGTATAAAAGATACCTGTCCACAGAAGCAATCAATCAATCAGATTCCAAACTCTCCACCATGGCCAAGACCAAAGAGCTCTCCAAGGATGTCAGGGACAAGATTGTAGACCTACACAAGGCTGGAATGGGCTACAAGACCATCGCCAAGCAGCTTGGTGAGAAGGTGACAACAGTTTCTGCGATTATTCGCAAATGGAAGAAACACAAAAGAACTGTCAATCTCCCTCAGCCTGGGGCTCGATGCAAGATCTCACCTCGTGGAGTTGCAATGATCATGAGAACGGTGAGGAATCAGCCCAGAACTACACAGGAGGATCTTGTCAATGATCTCAAGGCAGCTGGGACCATAGTCATCAAGAAAACAATTGGTAACACACTACGCCGTGAAGGACTGAAATCCTGCAGCGTCCGCAAGGTCCCCCTGCTCAAGAAAGCACATATACATGCCCGTCTGAAGTTTGCCAATGAACATCTGAATGATTCAGAGGACAACTGGGTGAACGTGTTGTGGTCAGATGAGACCAAAATGGAGTTCTTTGGCATCAACTCAACTTGCCGTGTTTGGAGGAGGAGGAATGCTGCCTATGACCCCAAGAACACCATCCCCACCGTCAAACATGGAGGTGGAAACATTATGCTTTGGGGGTGTTTTTCTGCTTAGGGGACAGGACAACTTCACCGCATCAAAGGGACGATGGACGGGGCCATGTACCGTCAAATCTTGGGTGAAAACCTCCTTCCCTCAGCCAGGGTATTGAAAATGGGTCGTGGATGGTTACTCCAGCATGACAATGACCCAAAACACACGGCCAAGGCAACAAAGGAGTGGCTCAAGAAGAAGCACATTAAGGTCCCGGAGTGGCCTAGCCAGTCTCCAGACCTTAATCCCATAGAAAATCTGTGGAGGGAGCTGAAGGTTCGAGTTGCCAAACGTCAGCCTCGAAACATTAATGACTTGAAGAAGATCTGCAAAGAGGAGTGGGACAAAATCCCTCCTGAGATGTGTGCAAACCTGGTGGCCAACTACAAGAAACGTCTGACCTCTGTGATTGCCAACAAGGGTTTTTCCACCAAGTACTAAGTCATGTTTTGCAGAGGGGTCAAATACTTATTTCCCTCATTAAAATGCAAATCAATTCATAACATTTTTGACATGCGTTTTTCTGGATTTTTTTGTTGATATTCTGTCTCTCACTGTTCAAATAAACCTACCATTAAAATTATAGACTGATCATTTCTTTGTCAGTGGGCAAACGTACAAAATCAGCAGGGGATCAAATACTTTTTTCCCTCACTGTACATGAATGTATAGTGAAAGTTACTATGCATATATGATAAACAGAGAGTAGCAGCAGCGTAAAAAGAGGGGCTGGGGGGGGGCACACAATGTAAATAGTACGGGTAGCCATTTGATTACCTGTTCAGGAGTCTTGTAAGATAGTCTTAACTTTAGGCTATTTACTGTATTACAAAAGTAATATTGAATTGTGTTTGGTTGACAGAGCAACCAAATATAATGCTTGGATAGTTTCATCTGAGCTACTGGCTTAATCCTATTCTTTAACTTTAATTTTGGTTTAGTTAGAGACGTGAATCCAACATATCATTCGTTAACTTAACAAATTAATAGGCTATTTACTGCAAAAGTGATATTGAATTATCTTTGGTTGTCAATGCAACCAAATATTACCTTTTGAAGGAGATGTATCTTTTGTTTCACTGACTTAGTCTGTTTTTAATTCCAGTTTGTCTACAAATTAATAATTGATATCTTGGAGTTAAAGAACAGGACTAAATCAAATCAAACATTTAAAGTTTGATTTGATTTAGTCATTTAGTTGAGATGGAGATATGGATCCAACATATCAAGTATTCATTTGTAGAAAAACTGGAATTAAAGCCAGACTAAGTCAGTGGCACTATCTAAGCAGAAGATACACCTCCTTCAAATGTTGATATTTGGTTGCATTGACAACCAAACACAATTCAAAATCCTGTTTGTGTACATTATATGTTGGATTTACATCTCCAACTCAACCAAAAATCAAAGTTGAAGAATAGGACTAAATCAAGTCTAATCAAACTTTAAATGCACTTTAATCCTTGAAAGTCTATTAAAGCCGATGGGAGGGGGGGGGGTTCTAAGCTGACATGTGGAATTGTTTGAAGGTCATGCCATGGACCATTTACCTATTTGATTTAGAATTTTAGGACCTCTTTAGGTGTAAAAACATATTTGATAAAATATTGAATTTGGCCTTTACTTTAATAGCCTATAGAAACGCATTGAATAACACATTCATAAATAGCCAAAAAAATACAAAGAAAATGTATCATAAGGAGTAAGGTTTTGAAGTGTCTGTCCTATATTTTGAAGATATAGGAAATATATATTTTTTACACATATTTAACCACTTATTTTTGTTGGCACAAAACGACCTCCATACTTCCATTCATTTGTATAGCTTACTTTTAGACGAGTCCAGTGATACTTGTGGGGGTAGTGCAAAACAGAGAACAACATCCTGTTTGTGATAGTCTCCCCTTTCAACAGTGTGGTCATATTAGTTTGTAGCCCAAACGGTTCCGAAGCTACAGATGAAGGTTCACACATCGGTATTACTGACTTCAGACGAGTCCTGTAGAGCTTGTAGGGGTTGTAGAGCAAAACAGAAAATACCATCGTGTTTGCGAGAGTCTCCCCTTTCTACAGAGTGGTATTCGTTCATAGGCCAAACTGTTTGGATGCAACAGATGGTTTTGTGAGAAGTCCTATTCTTTGTTTTATTTTTGGTTGAGATGGAGATGAGAATCCAACCTACAGTATTGATATTAACTGAAGATTACATTTGAAATCAACCAAAGCATGAAATCCTAGGCCTATTGTCTATTTTTAGTTGAACCCTGGGTTGAATTGAAACAATAGCTGTTGATGACTTTGCAAATGCTATATAGGACTAAATAGTATCATTGATGATATATGACTTAGAAAGTATGGTTACATTTCATTTTCTCTTTTAAACTGACCCAATTGAATGACTTTGATAACAGTTAATCTAACTTTCATGACACACAGCTTTACATGACACACAGCTGTACATTTCAATGAAACATGGTGAAGCTCCAAAATTGCCCTCGCTAGAAGTCTGTGTTTCAGACATAAGGAAGTGGATGGCTGCAAACTTTCTACTTTTAAACTCGGACAAAACAGAGATGCTTGTTCTAGGTCCCAAGAAACAAAGAGATCTTCTGTTGACAATTAATCTTGATGGTTGTACAGTCATCTCAAATAAAACTGTGAAGAACCTCGGCGTTACTCTGGACCCTGATCTCTCTTTTGACGAACATATCAAGACTGTTTCAAGGACAGCTTTTTTCCATCTACGTAACATTGCAAAAATCAGAAACTTTCTGTCTAAAAATGATGCAGAAAAATGTATCCATGCTTTTGTTACTTCTAGGTTAGACTACTGCAATGCTCTACTTTCCGGCTACTAAAGCACTAAATAAACTTCAGTTAGTGCTAAATATGGCTGCTAGAATCCTGACTAGAACCCAAAAATTTGATCATATTACTCCAGTGCTAGCCTCCCTACACTGGCTTCCTGTTAAGGCAAGGGCTGATTTCAAGGTTTTACTGCTAACCTACAAAGCATTACATGGGCTTGCTCCTACCTATCTTTCCGATTTGGTCCTGCCGTACATACCTACACGTACGCTACGGTCACAAGACGCAGGCCTCCTAATTGTCCCTAGAATTTCTAAGCAAACAGCTGGAGGCAGGGCTTTCTCCTATAGAGATCCATTTTTATGGAATGGTCTGCCTACCCATGTGAGAGACGCAGACTCGGTCTCAACCTTTAAGTCTTTACTGAAGACCCATCTCTTCAGTAGGTCATGTGATTGAGTGTAGTCTGGCCCAGGAGTGTGAAGGTGAACGGAAAGGCTCTGGAGCAACGAACCGCCCTTGCTGTCTCTGCCTGGCCGGTTCCCCTCTCTCCACTGGGATTCTCTGCCTCTAACCCTATTACAGGGGCTGGCTTACTGGTGCTCTTCCATGCCGTCCCTAGGAGGGGTGCGTCACCCTAGGAGGGGTGCGTGATCTTCCTGTCTGGGTTGGCACCCCCCCTTGGGTTGTGCCGTGGCGGAGATCTTTGTGGCCTATACACAGCCTTGTCTCAGGATGGTAAGTTGGTGGTCGAAGATTTCCCTCTAGTGGTGTGGAGGCTGTGCTTTGGCAAAGTGGGTGGGGTTATATCCTGCCTGTTTGGCCCTGTCCGGGGGTATCATCGGATGGGGCCACAGTGTCTCCTGACCACTCCTGTCTCAGCCTCCAGTATTTATGCTGCAGTAGTTTATGTGTCGGGGGGCTAGGGTCAGTCTGTTATATCTGGAGTACTTCTCCTGTCTTATCTGGTGTCCTGTGTGAATTTAAGTATGCTCTCTCTAATTCTCTCTTTCTCTCTTTCTTTCTCTCTCTCGGAGGACCTGAGCCCTAGGACCATGCCTCAGCACTATCTGGCCTGATGACTCCTTGCTGTCCCCAGTCCACCTGGCCGTGCTGCTGCTCCAGTTTCAACTGTTCTGCCTGCGGCTATGGAACCCTGACCTGTTCACCGGACGTGCTACCTGTCCCAGACCTGCTGTTTTCAACTCTCTAGAGACAGCAGGAGTGGTAGAGATACTCTGAATGATCGGCTATGAAAAGCCAACTGACATTTACTCCTGAGGTGCTGACTTGTTGCACCTTCGACAACTACTGTGATTATTATTATTTGACCATGCTGGTCATTTATAAACATTTGAACATCTTGGCCATGTTCTGTTAGAATCTCCACCCGGCACAGCCAGAAGAGGACTGGCCACCCCTCATAGCCTGGTTCCTCTCTAGGTTTCTTCCTAAGTTTTGGCCTTTCTAGGGAGTTTTTCTTAGCCACCGTGCTTCTAAACCTGCATTGCTTGCTGTTTGGGGTTTTAGACTGGGTTTCTGTACAGCACTTTGAGATATCAGCTGATGTAAGAAGGGCTTTATAAATACATTTGATTTGATTTGATATTTAGTCATTAAGAGATCTCTCCATAGTCATTCTCAGGATACCACATTGGTAGTAGTCAGTGACAAATATCAAAGATAAGCAGGGCTTGGTTAAAACCCTGGATGGGACACCACATTAACAGCTGTACATAGATCAACTTACCAGTAGGCTGGTGCTGCCCTCCAATAGGCTGGGTGCTGCCCAGTCTATGGTTTCTTTTTTGTCTGATAGTGGACATAACATTGAAGATCTGAAGTTGTTTCAAAAGTACAAATTCAGCATATTTTATACAAGGTTTGTCTATGTTGAAAATTGGTTACCATGATGACACAATCCTGTTGATGAAATTTCACCCTCAAAACAACAGTTTACGTTCCTTTGCTAGAAACTGCACAGGATAGAGGTCAGGGATTTGGGCAGATTTGGTTAAAATATAAAATACCCACAGCACCCTTCTTCCCGTGGCTATGGGAACAAGTATACAAACTTCCATTCTGAGTGACAACAATTCATTTCAAGTAATCCATCAAATAACAATGATATTGTATTTTCAATTTCAAGCATTGGAATAGTTTATCTTTTTCTTCCCAACAGTTTGAGAAATATAAGTGGCTCCTCCCCTAAACTGGTGGAGATGTCGCCAAAACATCCCCATTGCCATGGTAAGTAAACAGTCTTTAGATGAAGTCTCCATGATGGGGAACTCTGTGTGTTTAAAAACAGAAACAGATTTATTACGTAAGAGCCACTCAAGGGTGTTGCCTGTATTACTCTAAAATAAAAAAGAGGGGGATTTCTATAGCTGAATAATTTGTTTTTCATGTGTCCATGTTTAATTTCCTTTCCATCCACTTAGTCTCACTGCTCTGCCACTGTACATTCTCCACTCTGAATTCAGAAAACTGAAAGAGAAGTAGTTGGCTAACACAAAACTGCTACATTAATTAAATTACCGTCATGTTCATATTTATCCATCTCTAACTAGATGACAATGGTGAGAACTTATACAGGTCAGGCACGTTCTGCATATTGATATTGTGGTCGAAAGGAATGTAAAAATGTAAGTGACACCTTGTAGTTATGTAGGCAAAGTTGTTTGAATACATCAAAACATGTGGGAGGCTTGTTGATGAGAAACCGGTCTACATGGGTGACTCTTATGAGACATACTAGCCTCAGAATACAAACACATACACTGAGGTCTTGTAAAAACATTAAACAGGAATAGTGTCCATACGATCTCAACCACCATCAACTATTTTGGCTATGAGTCACTCTCTGAGGTTGTGGCTTCCATTGTCATGGAAACATTACATCATTTACAGTAACATGAGGATCCCTACCTCAAAGACTCTTGGGTAAATTTAAGGGTGTTAACTCCAAATTCATTAAAACCTCAGTAGCTTGGTGACAACTGTCCTCTGTCCTACATTTAGATTCGCTTGATAAACCTGGCTCAAAAATAGTTGATAAACTACATGCTGTGTATCATATGAGGTATTTGTGATGGCTCGACAACAGCAGAATCTAAGCAATGTGTATACAGTATGTTGATAGCTCTCATATGAGGGAAGCTCTGGAATGAAAAGAGTTCACTATTTTAAGTAAAGTTAGTCACACTCCCTTAGAATATAACATGATAAATCTTCACCAAAAGCATGCTGCCACATGATAAACTTAAAATTGAAATATGATGGAACTGCTACAAAATTTCTGGAGTTAACAGTCAAGATAATGTTTTAGCATACTAAATATTTCTCCACATGCTAACCTGTTATTGGACAGAACTTGTTCATCGTCCCAGTCTCTCTATTGTCTCATAAAGTCTCTTCCCTTCCCAGATACTTTTACCTAGCTGACAGTCCCTTGTTCACCTTTTCATGACCCATATATCCCTATCTCTTTATAAGGCTTCATCATTGTGTTAATGTCAGTTTTTAAATAGTCACATTCTGTGCCCTTATAGAGCGCTGACACACTGCTGAACCACTGTTATCTGGCCCTGGATGTGAGGACAGGGCCTGTTGCTACTCATTGATACTGTGATGGGGAATTTATTAACTCCCATCCGCCCAAACGGTTTGAGTAATCTAGGCCTAGCTGGATTACCCACACTCAGGCATGCTGAGGATGACAACTGTTAGTAGCTGCAATGCCATTATGAGGAAGTTCAATTTTGGAACCATCAGTTATGTTTCAACTTTCTTGCTGACATTGATGCTTATTGACCTCCTATTTACATAAATGGACTGGAATAGGATATGACCGTGAGTAGCACAGCGTTTGAATGCAATTCAATAGTTCACTTGTTAAAATGCAGTGACATCTGGTGGAATGAAATGAAAGTGATACATGTGAAACACTAGGCTCCCTGTGTCAGTACTTTAAAATAAATGATCACTTATGACGAAGTTGTTCCAAATATGCATGTCAGTAATACGTTAGTTCAATAGCTATTTGAAATAAAAATGTATATTGAATATTCCCTTCAAGATTAATTCTAAACTGTCTCTCAACAATTGTTTTTTAAATGTTTTTTAGGTCTTGTAATAAATCAATAAAAAACTCTGTGGTTGTACTTTTTTCTGGTAGCTTCCGTAATCAACCCACTTATCTATAGAAAATGACACGTGTTTGTTACATAACAAAAAAGGCCTATGATTTTGGGCAAATTTTAGGATGTGTAAAGAGTCAGCGAGGATGTCGTCAATGTTTGCTATCATTCCACTGTGACATTAAGTTTCCTCTGCTAGAGAACTGATAACCAAACTACTTTGCATTGAAGTCACTCCCCGTGTCCACAATGTGCAAACTCAGCTCTCTCATCACAAGACTGAAGTTGAACTAATTAATTATTCAGATCATCTGCCTCTGAGTTCATCTGTTGTAAGAATGTGCACTTGCGAAAAGCCTTATTTTTCTCATTCCCGGAGGCAGTGGATCTTAATTGTCTAAACATTGAGACAGTGCAGACAGAAATATATAAACTCAGCAAAAAAAGAAACGTCCCTTTTTCAGGATCCTGTCTTTCAAAGATAATTAATACAAATCCAAATAAATTCACAGATCTTCATTGTAAAGGGTTTAAACACTGTTTCCCATGCTTGTTCAATGAACCATAAACAATTAATGAACATGCACCTGTGGAACGGTCATTAAGACACTAACAGCTTACAAACGGTAGACAATTTAGGTCACAGTTATGATAACTTAGGACACTAAAAAGGCCTTACTATTGACTATGAAAACCACCAAAAGAAAGATGCCCAGAGTCCCTGCTCATCTGCATGAACATGCCTTAGGCATGCTGCAAGGAGGCATGAGGACTCCAGATGTGGCCAGGGCAATAAATTGCAATGTCCGTACTGTGAGACGCCTAAGACAGGGCTACAGGGAGACAGGACGGACAGCTGATCGTCCTCGCAGTGGCAGACCACGTGTAACAACACCTGCACAGGATCGGTACATCCGAACATCATTCCTGCGGGACAGGTACAGGATGGCAACAACAACTGCCTGAGTTACATCAGAAACGCACAATCCCTCCATCAGCGCTCAGACTGTCCGCAATAGGCTGAGAGAGGCTGGACCGAGGGCTTGTAGGCCTGCTGTAAGGCAGGTCCTCACCAGACATCACCGGCAACAACGTCGCCTATGGGCACAAACCCACCGTCGCTGGACCAAACAGGACTGGCAAAAAGTGCTCTTCACTGACGAGACGCGGTTTTGTCTCACCAGGGGTGATGGTCGGATTCACTTTTATCGTCGAAGGAATGAGCGTTACACCGAGGCCTGTACTCTGGAGCGGGATCGATTTGAAGGTGAAGGGTCCGTCATGGTCTGGGGTGGTGTGCCACAGCATCATCGGACTGAGCTTGTTGTCATTGCAGGCAATCACAATGCTGTGCATTACAGGGAAGACATCCTCCTCCCTCATGTGGTACCCAGCCGGGATCAGGGCTATTCCCCCCAGAAATGTCCGGGAACTTGCAGGTGCCTTGGTGGAAGAGTGGGGTAACATCTCACAGCAATAACTGGCAGATATGGTGCAGTCCATGAGGAGGAGATGCACTGCAGTACATAATGCACCTGGTGGCCACACCACATACTGACTGTTACTGTTGATTTTGACCCCACCTTTGTTCAGGGACACATGACCCCCCCCCCCCCCCCCCTCTCTCCACTGGGATTCTCTGCCTCTAACCCTATTACAGGGGCTGAGTCACTGGCTTACTGGTGCTCTTCCATGCAGTCCCTAGGAGGGGTGCGTCACTTGAGTGGGTTGAGTCACTGACGTGATCTTCCTGTCTGGGTTGGTGCCCCCCCTTGGGTTGTGCCGTGACGGAGATCTTTGTGGGCTATACTCGGCCTTGTCTCAGGATGGTAAGTTGATGGTTGAAGATATCCCTCTAGTGGTGTGGGGGCTGTGCTTTGGCAAAGTGGGTGGGTAATATCCTGCCTGTTTGACCCTGTCCGGGGGTATCGTCGGATGGGGCCACAGTGTCTCCCGACCCCTCCTATCTCAGCCTCCAGTATTTAAACTGCAGTAGTTTATGTGTCGGGGGGCTAGGGTCAGTCTGTTATATCTGGAGTATTTCTCCTGTCTTATCCGGTGTCCTGTGTGAATTTAAGTATGCTCTCTCTAATTCTCTCTTTCTCTCTTTCTTTCTCTCTCTTGGAGGACCTGAGTCCTAGGACCATGCCTCAGGACTACCTGGCCGTGCTGCTGCTCCAGTTTCAACTGTTCTGCCTGCGGCTATGGAACCCTGACCTGTTCACCGGACGTGCTACCTGTCCCAGACCTGCTGTTTTCAACTCTCTAGAGACAGCAGGAGCGGTAGAGATATTCTGAATGATCGGCTATGAAAAGCCAACTGACATTTACTCCTGAGGTGCTGACCTGTTGCACCCTCGACAACCACTGTGATTATTATTATTTTACCCTGCTGGTCATCTATGAACATTTGAACATCTTGGCCATGTTCTGTTATAATCTCCACCCGGCACAGCCAGAAGAGGACTGGCCACCCCTCACAGCCTGGTTCCTCTCTAGGTTTCTTCCTAAGTTCTGGCCTTTCTAGGAAGTTTTTCTTAGCCACCGTGCTTCTATACCTGCATTGCTTGCTGTTTGGGGTTTTAGGCTGGGTTTCTGTACAGCACTTAGAGATATCAGCTGATGTAAGAAGGGCTTTATAAATACATTTGATTTGATTTGGATTCCATTTCTGTTAGTCTCGTCTGTCGAACTTGTTCAGTTTATGTCTCAGTTGTTGAATCTTGTTATATTCATACAAACATTTACAATGTTAAGTTTGCTGAAAAAAAACGCAGTTGACAGTGGGAGGACGTTTATTTTTTTTGTTGAGTTTACATATGTATTGAGATAACATCCTCATTTTAAAAGTTTCAGTGGTTCATGTCAGGCCACATGGGAAAACAAAATATGGATATATGAACATTCTTCAGAGACAAATTTAACCTTATAGAGCATATCTATACGCATGATATCTAAAAAACAACATGGTGATGTAATATTGTTACAGCTACATTAGATCACTTACATACTGTACAGTGGCAAATGCATTACTAATCCTAAAAATATACTGAACAAAAATATAAACGCAACATGCAACAATTTCAACAAATTTACTGAGTTACAGTTCATATAAGGAAGTCAGTCAATTTCAATGAATTGATTAGGCCATTATCTAGGGATTCCACATAACTGGGCAGGGGTGCAGCCAATCAGAATGAGTTTTTCACCACAAAAGGGCTTTATTAGAGACAGAAATACTCCTCAGTTTCATCAGCTGTCTGGGTGGCTGGTCTCAGATGATCCCGCAGGTGAAGAAGCCTGATGTGGAGGTCGTGGGCTGGTGTGGTTACACGTTGTCTGCAGTTGTGAGGCCAGTTGGAGGAACTGCCAAATTCTCTAAAATGACATTGGAGGTGGCTTATGGTAGAGAAATTAATATAAAATTATCTGGCAACAGCTCTGGTGGAGATTCCTGCAGTCAGCATGCCAATTGCACGCTTCCTAAAAACTTGAAACATCTGTGGCATTGTGTTGTGAGACAAAACTGCACATATTGTACTTTTATTGCCCCCCAGCACAAGGTGCACATGTGTAATTATCATTCTGTTTAATCAGCTTTTTGATATGCCACACCTGTCAGGTTGGATAGATTATCTTGTCAAAGTTTAAATGTTCACTAACAGGGATATAAGCAAATTTGTGCACAGAATTTGAGAAAAATAAGCTTTATGTGCGTATGGAAATTTTCTGAGATCTTTTATTTTAGCTCATGAAACATGGGACCAACACTTTACATTTTGCGTTTATATTTTTGTTCAGTTTAAATCAGGCAAAAAAATATCCTGGACCCACTGTCAAAAAATCATTCTGCCATCTCTGGCCAGTAGCCTATAGAGCATTTTCTATAATTGCGGGTTTGATTACATATAGTCCTGCGGTTGCGAATGGGTTATTAGCAATTGCGGCGAGTGCGGCTGAACAAACAGCTGACCGCTAATATGGGTAGTGCAGTTTTTAGGGAATAGTGTGGCTTTTGGGACATATCTATAAAGTAGGTCATCATGGAGGATAGTCCTCTCATCATACCCTTCACACAGACTATCAGCCATCCTTCATTCCAGCCATAATCAGACTGTTAATTAGACAGGTAGTATGGAGAGGGGGGGAGGAGAGAGAATAGAAGGAGGAGAGAGGAGAGCGAGGGAAAGAGTGGTTCAGTACCAGCCCAGCGATCCCTGGTGTGGGAGTTTTAGAGAGACCGGGGGTCTGAGAAAGTTTGTGGTACTTTTGAGTACCTGTTTGTGGTACTTTTGGGTACCTGTTTGTGGTTGTTTGAGTTGTTTTGGGTATCTGTTTGAGGTGGTTTTGAATACTTCTAGGTTGTTTTGGGTATCTGTTTGTGGTTGTTTGGGGTATTTGTTTTTGTGGTTCTTTTGAGTTGTTTGGGGTGATTAGTATGAACAGCTACACCATCACCAGACACCATTTCCATAAACTTACAGTACACGTCATGGATGTAGAGCCAATAAGTAAAGAGCTTTGGAATATTTACTATGGATGGACCAGTCCATATACAATACATGTTTTCAGTAAAACTTTATTTTTTTCAGTGCATGAACAGAACACCATGTCAAACTCATTTCCTTTTAATCTACTTTAAATAAAAAAATAATGGAGCTTTCTATATATCTCTATTTTCTTCCCGAAAGAGCACTCAGCGAGTTTTTATAAAGGTGCTGTACAATATACAAACATTTACAACTACTGTACCCACATAATGTAGAGACCACAAGGATTCGTTTTTTCTAATGAAGCAATGAAAGGCCACATTATGATACAGAGACTAGATAAGAGACTGGGTATAAAATAATTTGAGGGGCCATACCACGGTGCAGAATACTGTACTGTAATACATGAATTATTTATTTCCAGTCTGTAACATGTAATTGCTTGCTACTAGCAGCTTCAAGAACCACCGGAGGTTGAGTGTGCTCATTCATACGATCAACAATCTATTGCGCAGAAAATGCCACTGGATGGCTCATAATGAATACAGTATGTCCACTCAGAGGCCTAGACCATTCTATCATCACACACTGGACCAAATTCAGAGCAATGTTGATATCCGGTCAAATCTGGCTTTAAATTGTAACTTCATCACCAGTCATCATTTGCTACTTTATTGCATTCCCTGAGCTCAGTTATAAACATGTCTTGATCCTAACTTAATTTCAACTTTTGACACAACTTATGTCCACTCCATTGTCCGTCAAGGTATGACCCCATACAAAAACAATACACACAATCAGTTTTCGATATAACATTTCTGTCTGAATGTAACCTTACTTAGCCTACTCTGGTGTTTAACACAATCACATACCAAAACTCATTGCAGACAAACTACAATTTGAAATTATGATATTGGCCATCAACAGTAAAACTACTTGAAGGGACATGGTTCCATAGTCGCAGGAAGTAAATAAATCACAAGAAAAAAAAAGAAGAAAAAAGAAGAACTCAGGCTTTATTACTCCTGTATGAGCGGAGAAAAATACTCCTCAGCAGAGCGGGGACAAAAAGACCCCCCCCCCCAAACAGCTTCCCGCGGCCATGCATGGTTCTGGTAATTTTATCAATAAGCAATCATTTTGGCATTTAATAACAGAGCAGTTACTTATCAAAATCATTGCTAATAGCACTGTAATGCATTGGCAACAATGTTAGGCATCACAAATGGTTATTTTCAATGGAATCAAGCTTATCAAAAAAATATATATATTGTAATGCTACAAGTAGTTTATGTAAAATATTACGACGTTCACATATTTTTCCACAATATAACACATTTAGAGCAATGGCAACTTCTGAAACATATGGCAGTCTGCATGTAGTACTGCACTGTATAAACAGTGCATTCGGAAAGTATTCAGAACCCTTTACTTTTTCCACATTTTGTTACGTTACAGCCTTATTCTGAAATACATAATTATTTTTTCCCCTCATCAATCTGCACATAATGACAAAGGAAAAACAGGTTTGTAGAAATTTTTACATAAGTATTCAGACCCTTTACTCAGTACTTGGTTGAAGCACCTTTGGCAGCAATTACAGCCTTGAATCTTCTTAGGTAGGACCCTACACGCTTGGCACACCTGTATTTGTGGAGCTCCTCCCATTCTTCATTGCAGATCCTCTCAAGCTCTGTCAGGTTGGATGGGGAGAGTCGCTGCCCAGCTATTTTCAGGTCCCTCAAGAGATGTTCGATCGGGTTCATGTCCGGGCTCTGGCTGGGCTACTCAAGGACATTCAGAGACTTGTCCCGAAGCCACTCCTGCATTGTCTTGGCTGTCTGCTTCGGGTCATTGTCCTGTTGGAAGGTGAACCTTCGCCTCAGTCTGAGATAAGGAGCTCTCTGGAGCAGGTTTTCATCAAGATTCTCTCTGTACTTTGCTCTGTTCATCTTTCCCTCGATCCTGATTAGTTTCCCAGTCCCTACCACTGAACAACATCCCCACAGCATGATGCTGCCACCACCATGCTTCACCGTAGGGATGGTGCCAGGTTTACACCAGATGTGACGCTTGGCATTCAGGCCAAAGATATCAATCCTGGTTTCATCAGATGAGAGTATCTTGTTTCTCATGGTCTGCG
Source organism: Salvelinus alpinus (assembly GCF_045679555.1). Lineage (NCBI taxonomy): Eukaryota > Metazoa > Chordata > Actinopteri > Salmoniformes > Salmonidae > Salvelinus > Salvelinus alpinus. Next base: position 28,748,106 of record NC_092087.1, on the reverse strand, counting down.
AGTCTTTAGGTGCCTGAGGAGTTCCTTCCATCTGGCCACTGCAGAGATGGTTGTCCTTCTGGAAGGTTCTCCTATCTCCACAGAGGCACTCTGGAGCTCTGTCAGAGTGACAGTCGGGTTCTTTGTCGCCTCCCTGACCAAGGCCCTTCTCCCCTAATTGCTCAGTTTGGCCCGGGTGGCCAGCTCTAGGAAGAGTTTTGTTGGTTCCAAACTTCTTCCATTTAAGAATGATGGAGGCCACTGTGTTCTTGGGGACCTTCAATGCTGCAGAAATGTTTTGGTACTCTTCCCCAGATCTATGCCTTGACACAATCCTATCTGGGCGCTCTTGAGGACAATTCCTTCGACCTCATGGCTTGGTTTTTGCTCTGACATGCACTGTCAACTGTGGGACCTTATATAGACAGGTGTGTGCCTTTCCAAATCCAGTCCAATCAATTGTATTCACCACAGCTGGACTCCAATCAAGTTGTAGAAACATCTCAAGGATGATCAATGGAAACAAGATGCACCTGAGCTTTCGAGTGCACCTTTCGAGTCTCACAGCAAAGGGTCTGAAAACCTATGAAACCTAAGCTAAGCTAAATAAGGTATTTCTGTTTATTTTTTATGAATTTGCAAAAATAAAAATATAAACTGTTTTTGCTTTGTCATTATGGGGTATTGTGTGTAGATTGATGAGAAACATAAATAATTTAATACATTTTAGAATAAGGCTGTAACGTAACAAAATGTGGAAAAAGTCAAGAGGTCTAAATACCTTCCGAATGCACTGTATGTCATGAACGATGAAGACCCATGGCAGTTGCTACCACTAAAATGCATTAGAAGGATGGCACAAGATGATTCTGGGCAACCTTTGAACTCTATATCAAAACATGGAATGGCCCAGTATGGCTACATACAGTATACATACAATATATATACAGTATATATATGTACACTACCGTTCAAAAGTTTGGGGTCACTTAGAAATGTCCTTGTTTTTGAAAGAAAAGCAATTTTTTTGTCCATTAAAATAACATCAAATTGATCAGATATACAGTGCAGACATTGTTAATGTTGTAAATGACTATGGTAGCTGGAAATGGCTGATTTTCTTTATGGAATATCTACATAGGCGTACAGAGGCCCATTACCAGCAACCATCACTCCTGTGTTCCAATGGCATGTTGCATTAGCTAATCCAAGTTTATAATTTTAAAAGGCTAATTGATCATTAGAAAACCATTTTGCAATTATGTTAGCACAGCTGAAAACTGTTGTTCTAATTAAAGAAGCAATAAAACTAGCCTCCTTTAGACTAGTTGAGTATCTGGAGCATCAGCATTTGTGTGTTTGATTACAGGATCAAAATGGCCAGAAACAAAGAACTTTCTTCTGAAACTCGTCAGTCTATTATTTTTCTGAGAAATGAAGGCTATTCCATGCGAGAAATTGCTAAGAAACTGAAGATCTCGTACAATGCTGGGTACTACTCAAATCAAATCAAAGTTTATTTGTCACGTACGCCGAATACAACAGGTGTAGACCTTACAGTGAAATTCTTACTTACAGGCTCCAACCAATAGTGTAAAAAAGGTATTAGGTGGACATTAGGAAAGTAAAGAAATAAAAACTACAGTAAAAAGACAGTGAAAAACAGTAGCAAGGCTATATACAGTAGCGAGGCTACATACAGACACCGGTTAGTCAGGCTGATTGAGGTGGTATGTACATGCAGATATGGTTAAAGTGACTATGGATATATGATGAACAGAGAGTAGCAGTGGGTGGCGGGACACAATGCAGATAGCCCGGTTAGCCAATGTGCGGGAGCACTAGTTGGTTGGGCCATTTGAGGTAGTATGTACATTTGTACATGAATGTATAGTTAAAGTGACTGTGCATATATGATAAATAGAGAGTAGCAGCAGTGTAAAAGAGGGGTTGGGGGGGGGCACACAATGCATATAGTCCGGGTAGCCATTTGATTACCTGTTCAGGAGTCTTATGGCTTGGGGGTAAAAACTGTTGAGAAGCCTTTTTGTCCTAGACTTGGTACTCCGGTACTGCTTGCCATGCGGTAGTAGAGAGAACAGTCTATGCCTGGGGTGGCGGGGGACTTGGACAACTTTTAGGGCCCTCCTCTGACACCGCCTGGTGTAGAGGTCCTGGATGACAGGCAGCTTAACCCCAGTGATGCCCCAGTGATGTTCCTTGCGGTTGGAGGCCGAGCAATTGCCATACCAGACAGTGATGCAACCAGTCAGGATGCTCTCGATGTTGCAGCTGTAGAACCTTTTGAGGATCTCAGGACCCATGCCAAATCTTTTTTAGTTTCCTGAGGGGGAATAGGCTTTGTTGTGCCCTCTTCACGACTGTCTTGGTGTGTTTGGACCATTCTAGTTTGTTGGTGATGTGGACACCAAGGAACTTGAAGCTCTCAACCTGCTCCACTACAGCCCCGTCGATGAGAATGGGGGCGTACTCGGTCCTCCTTTTCCTGTAGTCCACAATAATCTCCTTAGTCTTGGTTACGTTGAGGGATAGGTTGTTATTCTGGCACCACCCGGCAAGGTCTCTGACCTCCTCCCTATAGGCTGTCTCGTCGTTGTCGGTGATCAGGCGGTTGTCGGTGTCCCCTCATAGAACAGCGCAAACTGTCTCTAACCAGAATAGAAAGGAGTGGGAGGCCCCAGTGCACAACTGAGCAAGAGGACAAGTACATTAGAGTATCTAGTTTGAGAAACAGATGCCTCACAAGTCCTCAACTGGCAGCTTTATTAAATAGTACCCGCAAAACACCAGTCTCAATGTCAACAGTGAAGAGGCGACTCCGGGATGCTGGCCTTCTAGGCAGAGTTGCAAAGAAAAAGCCATATCTCAGACTGGACAATAAAAAGAAAAGATTAAGAGGGGCAAAAGACCACAGACACTGGACAGAGGAACTCTCGAGTTTCAGAAGAAAGTTCTTTGTCTCTGGCCATTATGAGCCTGTAATCGAACCCACAAATGCTGATGCTCCAGATACTCAACTGGTCTAAAGAAGGCAAGTTTTATTGCTTTATTGCTTCTTTAACAGTTTTCAGCTGTACTAACATAATTGCAAAAGTGTTTTCTAATGATCAATTAGCCTTTGAAAATGATAAACTTGGATTAGCTAACACAACGTGCCATTGGAACACAGGAGTGATGGTTGCTGATAATGGGCCTCTGTACGCCTATGTAGATATTCCTTTAAAAAAATCAGCCGTTTCCAGCTACAATAGTCATTTACAACATTAACAATGTCTACACTGTATTTCTGATCAATTTGATGTTATTTTAATGGACAAAAAAATTCTAAGTGACCTCAAACTTTTGAACGGTAATGTATATGTATATATATATACAGTATATACAGTACCAGTCAAAAGTTTTGACACACCTAGTAATTCAAGGGTTTTTCTTTATTTTCTACTGTTTTCTACATTGTGGAATATTAGTGAAGACATCAAAACTATTAAATAACACATATGTTAAACAAATGAAAATATATTTTATATTTGAGATTCTTTAAAGTAGCCACCCTTTGCCTTGATGACAGCTTTGCACACTCTTTGCATTCTCTCAACCAGCTTCACCTGGAATGCTTTTCCAACAGTCTTGAAGGAGTTCCCACATATGCTGAGCAATAGTTGGTTGCTTTTCCTTCCCTCTGCGGTCCAAATCATCCCAAACCATCTCAATTAGGTTGAGGTCGGGTGATTGTGGAGGCCAGGTCATCTGATGCAGCACTCCATCACTCTCCTTCTTGGTCAAATAGCCCTTACACAGGCCGGAGGTGTGTTTGGTCATTGTCCTCTTGAAAAACAAATCATAGTCCCACTAAGTAAAAACCAGATGGGATGGTGCATTGCTGCAGAATGCTGTGGTAGCCGTGCTGGTTAAGTGTGCCTTAAATTCTAAATAATTCACAGACAGTGTCACCAGCAAAGCACCCCCACACCATCACACCTCCTTCTCCATGCTTCACGGTGGGAACCACACATGCGGAGATCATCCGTTCAACTACTCTGCGTCTCACAAAGACACGTGGTTGGAACCAAAAATCTCAAATTTGGACTCATCAGACCAAAATAAAGATTTCCATCTTGGCCCAAGCAAGTCACTTTTTCTTATTGGTGTCCTTTAGTAGTGGTGTCTTTTCAGCAATTCGACCATGAAGGCCTGATTCACGCAGTCTCCTCTGAACAGCTGATGTTGAGATGTGTCTGTTACTTGAACTATGTGAAGCATTTTTTTGAGCTGCAATCTGAGGTGCAGTTAACTCTAATCAACTTATCCTCTGCAGCAAAGGTAACTCTGGGTCTTCCTTTCCTGTGGCGATCCTCACAAGAGCCAGTTTCATCATAGCGCTTAATGGTTTTTGTGACTGCACTTGAAGAAACTTTCAAAGTTCTTGAAATGTTCCAGATTGACTGACCTTCATGTCTTCAAGTAATGATGGACTGCCGTTTCTCTTTGCTTATTTGAGCTGTTCTTACCATAATATGGACTTGGTCTTTTACCAAATAGGGCTATCTTCTGTATACCACCCCTACCATGTCACAACAAAACTGATTGACTCAAATGCATTAAGAAAGAAAGAAATTCCACAAATTAACTTTTTTTAAAGCACACCTGTTAATTGAAATGCATTCCAGGTGACTACCTCATGAAGCTGGTTGAGAGAATGTCAAGTGTGCAAAGCCGTCATCAAGGCAAAGGGTGGCTACTTTGAAGAATCTCAAATATAAAATATATTTTCATTTGTTTAACACTTTTTTTTCTTACTACATGATTCCATATGTGTTATTTCATAGTTTGATGTCTTAACTATTATTCTACAATGTATAAAATAGCAAAAATAGAGAAAAGCCCTTGAATGAGTAAGTGTGTCCAAACTGTTGACTGGTACTGTATATCTATATTAATCTATAATTTCAATAAATTACACATAGGTTATCATACACATGGTAAACAATATCTCAAACCACAAGTTTCTGGTCTTTTGTAATGATATATTTTGTATTCACGAATCATGTCTATTGTCTTAGAACAGTCTAGAATCCTTCGTAAAGCTAATGCTTTCTGAATAAAGTCTGAAATCTCTACATGGTGTTAAGGTCAGAACTTCGGCATCAGTATTTTCACATCAGGTGAAAGGATCATACTCAGTGTAGTGGTAAAGGCGTGCAATAAAATAAACGTACAGACTGCATGCAGTTGAGCAAATCCCTTGGGAAAAGAGTTCCATGTGAAAAGGCCAATCCCAAGGTGCTTGCTGTAGATACCCAACATGAAAATAAAACCTTTACTGACAGCTTAACTTTGTGTGTGTTAAAGACCTTTCTGCTTGGTTGCATATGGGATAATAATTGCATTATAATGGGTGAAGTATGGTTAGTATTCATTCCACAAGATGTCCAAGAATAGGCCCTAAACATTCCAAACATGCGTATGGCCCAGATCAGAGATGTCTGAAGCAGCACACGAGGCAGGAAGAGAGATGACAGCGTTGGCTTTACATGCCATTCCTAATGTCAAAGGCCAATAGAGCTTAAAAAAGTCCTCTTCACGGACACAGATGGACATGACACATGGCCGATAAGGTTGCCTGCCATTCCTTGTCCATCCCTCTCAGAAAGAAACAGACAAACAATATACAGCATGTTGTGGTACAGCTCAAGTCTGTGTGATTATGTGTCCACACAGTGTTGTCCATACTGTATCAGTAAGGGGGATTACGCAGCACCTCAGCCTGGGAGAGGATTCTGCCTGAGCTGGGGACTTTCCAGGGGCCAGGGCTAATCTGACCCTTTTGGTTCAGAGGATCCTGCTGAATGGCATTTGGAGAGGCCTGTGTGTCTTCTATACTTGTTTCCTCTGTTGTAGAGGCCCCATAATATTTTCTAGTCTTTCCCTCTTTTAAGGAAGCCTCGATGTATTTTTTGCTTGTCTGCTCTTTGCGTTTTTCCTTTTCTCCATCTCGAGGTTTACTCTTCTCTAGAGTAACTTTCAGAATATCTCTCCATGCCCCTGTCTCCATAGAGGTTGGCCTGTGATGTCCTGCCTCTGTCCCCACTTTCTTTTCAATACTGACCTGGCCATGGGCAGCCGTGGTCGTTCCCGTTATCCCTTCTCTCTCCTCTGTGCTTTTCCTGCCCTTTGAATCTCCCCTTTTGCTGTTTTTGTTTTCATCAAAGGGCTCCTTGCTGGAAAGCTCCTTTGATGTGCTCTGCTGTACCTGCTGTTTCTTTACATGCAGCTGGCTCGAGGCTTCCTGTCTTTTTCGAGAAGACTTCTTGGGGCTGGGTGACCGACTTCCTTTCTGTCGGTGGGACTTCCTGTCTTTGCTTGGCTCTGCTTCCTGTGCCTTCCTCTCAGACTTTTTGGGACTCTGTGAGTGCTCTTTGGCTTTAGAGAATGTTTCACCTGTTTTCTTTGGGCTGCTGGGCTCCTTGGAGTCTTTAGACCTGATATGACCTGGTTTGATCTTATAGAGGTTGATCTGCTCAGGGGTGATGGGAGAGAGCCTGTCAGCCTGCCTGTCTGCCCACTCTCCATTCCACTCCACTGAGCCAGTGCCCCTGCTGCACTGGGGATGGAGCGTTCGGGGGGACAGGGAGTTCCAGTCAGGGGTCTCGCTGGTGAAAGAGGAGGAACCTGAGGTGAAGGTGCAGGTGGAGAATGGAGAAGCGAGAGGGGATGTCTCTGAGACAAGCGCCTCTCTAGGAAAGCTTGTGGATGAAGTGACAGTTGGATCCAATTTACCTAGAAGTAAAATAAGTCATTAAACAGATGTAAAATATTTATAGAGTGGCTCACAGATCCTTATGAAAATAACAAGTAACGTACAAGAGCAAAATTTAGATGAACTAGTTTAGACAGATGAAGTTTAGACAGATGAAAGGAGGAAGCAAGAAGAAAATTATAGGAATTACCAAGGTAAAAGAGGACAGGCCAGTAAAAACAGTGAAGTGGTTAGTGGTGGTGCTCGTTTGAGTAATAGCACACAGTAGAGGGGACGCAATCACCTGCAACAGGGGGAGGAGAGGAAGTGCCAAGAGTAAGCAGTTACAGACAGCAGAGGACTCCATTCATGAAACAACAAACATCCCCAACACAGTTAGGCATTCAGTTTGGGTGACATTTCACATTAAGGGTACAGTACATTAATTAACATAAATTAATGAAGTAGCCAACAGAGATAGCTAAATCATTAATTAATGTGTTTACAAGGCATTACTGCGTCAGTTCATGTTAATTAGCTCACCCTTGTTAAATGCTAGTAACATGTTATAACGCGCAACAACAAACAAGTATATTCAAACACCCTGCATCTCATACCACAAAAAAGGTAAATATGATCTTCTAGATCTAGACTTCTGTGTGTACTTACTGTTGTCTTGTACCAGACCCTGCCCTGGCCTTAACAGGAGCAGCACTTTGCTGCCTCCAGCCTGGATCAGCTCGATGGCGCGGGTATGGGTGATCCCCTGGGTCGGCTCTCCATTGATCTCCACTACCTGATCCCCCACCTGCACATACAGGCACAATCTAGATGATCAACTCCTCAATGGCAACAACATATGTAATTAGTCTGTTATTAGACATGACAGAATCTTGATATCATGAATAGTCTAGTAACAGTCATTTGTGTGGATGTTTCCTAAGGCACCGGGGGTCAGACTTACATGGATCCTGCTGTCCAGCAGGGCAGGCCCCTCCTCAGCCAGTCTCAGGATGTAGAGGCCCATGTTGTACTCTGTCCCTCCCCTCAGACTGAAGCCAAAACCCCGGGACCCCCGGTCCAGCTCCACCGTGATACAGCCCTGCGTGGCGCATGCGTACACACACACATATGTACACACACACACACACGCAAGCATGCACACACACACACTCACATGCACGTAAGCACATGCACTCACACACACACACACGCACGCATATGAACACACACACAAGCACACACACAAGCACGCACACACACGTTATAACTTAAGTTATAACTTAGTGCAGTTTTTTCTGAGTCATATATTATTTGATTGATGTAAAATCTCTAAAACACCGGATAAAAACAATGACAGTAATAATGGTATGAGCCTTGCCTGTTTGGGGCCTGTAACACACATTGTTCCCTGTTCGCTCAGAGGCAGAGTTTTGTAGTCAGCCCAGGTGACTCCCTCCCTCTTCTCCTCCTCCAGATCTAGGTTATAACTAGAACAGACAACAGCATTCAGTAACACTATATTATATCTTCAATAATGTACAGCAGTGTCTCCGCTGGCGGCACAGAGAACAAAGCAATTTTAATCATTAAGATGTTGTGTCAGACATAAGTCTTTGGGTTGTTCTGCTAAATGCTGAAGCAGGGATTTAATCCGTGTCTTGGTGTAGTAGTGAGATCAGGACCTTACCGCTCGTCATGCATAGCTGACCTCTGACCCATAGCTCTGTGATGAGGGGCGGGGCTCTGCTTGGCTGAGCTGGCTCCAGAGGGAGGGCCCTTGTATTCTGGAACAGACAAATACAAGTCACACCATTATGATAACAAACACAAACCAACCATCCCACACAGAGATCAACACAGTCCCATCAACACAGTCCCATCCCATGGGTGATACTACTGGTGAAGCTTACCGTCCTCGGGGACCACAGTAAGGGTGACAGCATTGCCAGCATCCTTGATGAGCTGAACGATGTCATTGTGAGACAGCCCCACGATGGACCGCCCGTTGACCGCTGAGATGCGGTCGCCTACATTCAGCAGGCCACAGCGCTCAGTGGGGCTGCCTTCGATGATGCGCCCGATCTTATGAGGGATCACTGCAAACAGAGAGATATCTAATAATAACACACCCATCCCACCTGATGGATTCAGTCAGAAATATACAATAGGTATTTAAGGGACTATATTACTCAATAGTAAAGAAGTAATAATCTTTTCACAGGAAGAACCTTCAAACTCTGTTCCCGGCTAATTTGGGTGATATGATGCTATAGAGGAGAGTGGTGTGTGTGTGGTTGTGTCTGGGATAAGCAGTGGTAATGCTGGGCATCGGGTCCATTCTCACCTCCTAGCGGGGGCTTGCTCTTGGAGGTGAGGATGACGAAGCCGAAGCCCTCACTGTCCTTGCGGTGGAGGGTGATGTCGAAGGACTCGTGGTCCAGCACACTGGGCATCTGGATACGAGGGAGTCTGGGGGAGCCGTTCACCAACACTGGAGCCATGTGGAGCCCTGCCTCCTCCTCAGTCATATCTGATTGAAAAATGCATGGAGAGTATAGACTGAAGTGCAGTATCAAACACATGTGTACTCTGTGTGTGTGTGTGTGTGTATGTATGTATGTATGTATGTATGTATGTATGTATGTATGTATGTATGTGTGTGTGTGTGTGTGTGTGTGTGTGTGTGTGTGTGTGTGTGTGTGTGTGTGTGTGTGTGTGTGTGTGTGTGTGTGTGTGTGTGTGTGTGTGTGTGTGTGTGTGTGTGTGTGTGTGTGTGTGTGTGTGTGTGTGTTTGTGTGTGTGTTAGAGATCAAGGTGTAGAGGTTCCAGGCAGTCAGTGAGTGAGTGCTCACCTCTGTAGATGACTTTCCGACGCACGGTCAGCATGACCTGACCATTGCGGGCAGCGTTGGTCATCAGGTCCAGAACCTGCTTGTGGGAACGGCCCTTGACCATGATTCCATCGATGCCTATGAGCTCATCACCAGCCCTCAGGCGTCCATCCTTCTCAGCTGCACCAAGGTGCACGATGGCACCAATATACACCTGTCAGAGAGAGTTACACTTTGAGTCAGAAACACTGTCCATAGAAGACACAGTAGGCAATAGGCTTTCCTGGGTGTTGAAAATTAACAAAGACAATCTAACAGGGAGGAAGTTCATACTTCGGTACTCACTGGCTGCTCTGGACCTTCTCCTCCCAGAACACGGAAGCCAAAGCCAGTCTCCTGGTCCCTCATGATGAACACATCCAGGTCTTTGGTGTGAGGCTCTGTGGACAGGGGTTACTGTGGTTAGATAGGGTATCATAGAGGTGAGCACCACTCAATCATCCGGTCAGCAGGGTGAACTCACAGGCTTATCTTGCAGCTCACATTGATACTGTATTCACAAATGTAGGGTGACCCTTAACAGATGGTCACGAACTTACAAATGAAACACTGGCATCCATTGCAGAGCTATGGATGGAATAACTGCGCATAGGAGTACTAGGCCTCCTCTGTCTGTCTGTGCAGCTACAGTATGTGCACTCACGCTTGCTCTCCAGCAGGGCCTTGGACTTGAGGTACATCTCTGTGGCGTCTCGTTTGGGGGAGTTGTTGCGCAAGGTTGAAGTGTTGGAGTGGTAAGGGAGGGCCTGGGGGACAGAGTCTGTGACACAGTCCAGAGTCTCTGTGCTAGATGTCATTTCCTGCCTCTGATGGGGCCACAGGGCCACAGACAGCACAATTAGAGCACATTAAAGACCACACAGTCTACGTACATCTCATTACCCAGACACATGTAATCGTGATTGAATACTAAAGGAACGAAAGGTCATTCCACCGCAGGCTCCCGCATTGCTTTCACATTACCACCGCAAGCTCAATAGTAAACCAAAGGCCGATGGGATTTGAATGTAATTTACCATTCACAGGCTAAAAAAGAGTTCCCTATGGCGCTGACAGGCTTATTCTGTTGAAAAGGCCAGCTTCATCTAAAGCTGTCCTACTAATATACAATATTATCTAAAGAGGCTATGTGCTTCATTACCATTGAAATCCCCAGACAAAAAAAAGGAATGCTGAATAGAAGTAATTAAGAACATTTTCAAAGCAAACATAATCAATATTCAAATGTATAGTTATCATTTAATGTGATGCAGTGGGGCTTGCTGGTTAACTGCTTTACACTCAAGGACAAAAGGCTTTAATAAGAAAATGGGGGATAAGCGTCTGGGCACACAATAGTAAAACACAGAGTATTATAAAACAGTGTCTGCTTTTACTCACAGGTTTCAGGCTCTTCACAGGAGATGCCTGACCTGTGAGAAACACAAGGAAGAGTCATGGGAAGGTTTAAAAAAAAAAGTACTAATGAGACATCAACCAGTAGATGGCACTGTCTACCTAACAGAGAACGAGAGCAGTGAAGGAATAACAGTTTCAATAGTCTAGACTCAGGAGGTTTAAAACAGTGTTGTAGCCTAGTCCATCAAGAAGTATGACATCACTGTGTTATTAAAGATAAATAGGAGATATGTACATTTGAGAGAGAGGGGACCTACATGAGAGAGGACTAGCATAGTGAGCGAGACAGAGAGAGACAGAGAGAGTCATGCATAAAAACCAATGAACAATAATGTTAACTGTACAGTACACACACATGTTCCATCTCTCACGCTCAGATTGTTCCCACTGTTAATATAGCTCCAGCATTAAATTGATTCACGAGCATGCACCTCTCTGGAAGCCTAAAGGGGATGACGGTTCAGTCTGAAAAGTGTGAAAGGGTTTATGGACCCTGATGTAACCAGGAGATCTAGCTCAATTATTTTGACATGATATAAGATGATAAGATGAATTCAGTATGTTCACTCACTCTCTCAATTCAATTCAAAGGGCTTTATTGGCATGGGAAACATGTTTTTACATTGCCAAAGCAAGTGAAATAGATAATAAACAAAAGTGAAATAAAAAATAAAAAATTAACAGTAAACTTTACACTCACAAAAGTTCCAAAGGAATAAAGATATTTCAAATGTCTTCTGTCTATATACAGTGTTGTAATGATGTGCAAATAGTTAAAAGTACAAAAGGGAAAATAAGTCAACATAAATATAGGTTGTATTTACAATGGTGTTTGTTCTTCACTGGTTGCCATTTTCTTGTGGCAACAAGTCACACATGTTGCTGTTGTGATTGCACCCTGTGGTATTTCACCCAATAGATATGTGAGTTTATCAAAATTTGATTTGTTTTTGAATTCTTTGTGGGTCTGTGTAATCTGAGGGAAGTATGTGTCTCTAATATGGTCATACATTTGGCAAGAGGTTAGGAAGTGCAGCTCAGTTTCCACCTCGTTTTGTGGGCAAGCCTGTCTTCTCTTGAGAGCCAGGTCTGCCTTTGGAAGCCTTTCTCAATAGCAAGGCTATGCTCACTGAGTCTGTACATAGTCAAAGATTTCCTTAATTTTTGGTCAGTCACTGTGGTCAGGTATTGCTAGTTAGGAATTGCGCTAACTCTAGTTAGCAACTTCCTTCAAACTGCACGCAGAGACATAAATATGTATCCACAAGTTCATCTGACTATGGGGAAGCAGAAAAAATACTTTATTGTCAAAATCTTGAAGTGTCCATTTAAAGGGCCACGGATATAGAAGCATGCAGAAATTCTCCGTGCCTCCGATGATGATCAAAGCCAATCTGGGCTCATCGACTTGTGTACCATTTCCCCAGGGCGACTGGAGATGGATGTGTGAGACGTTTGAAGGGTGCTTTCCCCTCCCTCTCTCCCCAGGAGCAGAGCAGACAGAGACCCGTGCTTATGCAACCTCCCTTCCCAGGCCTGCAACAGACTGCAGTATGAATGTCTGACTGAGAGAGAGCCTTAGTAGAGGCTGTGAAGCAGCCTGAAGAGATACAGTATATATCCTGTACAGGGAGATGTGGTAGAGATCTGTGCATACAGAGAGGTGTTTATGGGAATATGTGAAAGGTATATTTGACAGGAGAGTTGGGTTGCATAGGGTGACTCTACAATTGTCATTACTACGTGATAATTTATGCCAAAAAGGCAACAGTCCCTCATGTGTTCACTTATTGCAGACATAGTGACATCATCAAGATACCATACCATAGTGTGTGTACATGAGTGGTAGTTGACCCAATCTCTCACCTCCTAGTATCAGCACATTGACCTGACTCACCAAGGACACTGAAGAGGTCACATTGAGATATCACTGTATCACACTGATGCTGCGGCAACAGTGATGTCGCAGCAGCGGTACAGGCACAGTGTTGGTGTTATGTAACCACAAGGCAGTGTTAATAAGAGACTCTGTGACTCACCTCCTCTGAGCACCAGCACGTTGACCTCGCTCCCCACCTGTAGGTCTTTGAGGATGTCCACCACCTGGGCGTGGCTCAGAGTCTGAACATTCTGACGGTTGATCTCCTTGATCACGTCCCCTTTAAGCAGGCCGCGGCACCACTGGGCGTCTAGGATCATCTTCACCTTCTGGCCAAGGGGACAGTCTGCGATGGCAAAGCCAAACCCTCCCGGGCCCTTCACCAGGGGCACGCTCACCAGCTCGGGCTGCAGCAGGCCTGTTCCCCCCTGCTCAGAGAGCCTCCCGTTGGGCAGCGCGGCCACCATGGGCCGTCCGCTGGCGTCGGTGGTGACGTAGTGGAGCTCCTGGGAGGAGCCGTGCAGCACGTCGCCCTTCACCAGCAGGGGCTGGCCATTGATGAGGGGCACGGCCGTCACCACCTCGCCTCCCTGTAGGGGCGGAGGAGGTGGGGGGTTCTCGGTGTCCTCCGCCACGTCTGGGGGCAGCGGGTAGCCGCGGCACAGCACCATATCAACATACTGACTTACTGGGATGGACTGGAACATCTGCACCACCTCAGGGTGGGTCTTCCCCAGCACACATTTCCCGTTGATCTCCACGATCACATCGCCTGGCGGGGAAAACCACAGAGCGAAAGAAAAGAGAGAGGGAGAAGAGGGAGAGGAGAGAAAGGAAGAAGAGAGAAGGGTTGGAGAGAGAAGAAACAAGCCTTAGCAAACAGTGAGAATATACAGACATATCCATGGGCGATGTAGTGATTGTTATGGCAATATAGTAGCTTGTTAGCTAGATGACTGTTCTGTTTGTGACGGACTGAATTGACCATTCGCTAAGCCCAGACCAGAATTTTGGGCAACCAATCGCAGAGCTCCAATGGATAGCAACTGTCGCCGAGTCCGACACCTCGGACAAGCTCACGTTTAAATTGCATGAAAGCCAGTGAGGGCTATAGCAAAAATTGAGTTTTATTCAAAATATAAATGTTTAAATGGCTAAATAATTTAACAGTGCACCAGGAGTACTTGCTATTGTGATTCCTGAAATGTAGAGCCTGTTGATGGAGTATTTTTCTAATCCAAAATTATACTTTTGTTACATTGTTTGTTAGCTCAGCAGTTTAGCTAGCTCTCAGTCTCCTTAAATAAAATAGTCATTTAGCAGAACCTCTTATCCAGAGTGACTTACAGGAGCAATTAGGGGTAAGTACTTTGCTCAAGGGTATATCAACCAATTTTTCACCTAGTCGGCTCAGTGAGTCGAACCAGCGACCTTTCGGTTACTGGCCCAACGCGCTTAACTACTAGGATACCTGCCGCCCAATGACCACCAAACGTTGCTAACACTAGCTAGCTAGCCACATAATATAGCTAACTTGTTTTCTCAAAATGTATGTTAGCTAGCTAAGTTAGCAATGATGTGAATACTCCCATCTGCTGTCAACATCAGGATACGATTTGAGAGTACTACAGTCAACTCCATCCGTGTTTATAGCTTTGACTGCAAGCTGAGAGTGAATTCAGAGCCATTAGGTGGTAGCTACACTAGCTACAAACATAATTTTACCAGGTTTCTGTGTAGCAATTGTAATGACAGTCCACCACAACATACCCAAGAGTTTCCTGATTAGCAAGTGGAAGTATGTGTTTCATTTAATTGTGTATTAGAAACACCGTTTGAGATCATTGTGATAGTTGCCACCCCATCTTTTCTTCACGTTCATTCATCCTCCCATCTCTCCCAATCAGGGTTTGGCCCAATTCAGAATTGAATTGAGAATGCCTCAAATTTCAATAAAATTCTTGAATTTGAATTGAAGTAGTTAATAGGATACAGAAATGCAATTTGAATTTGAATGAAAGGAAATATAATTGAATTCAGTGAAATTCAAATGCCTCTTCTATTCTATATTAGGTGTAGTCTATACAAATATTAAATCAAATTGTATTAGTCGCATACATATATCGCGGGTGTAGCGAAATGCTTATGTCCCTATCTCCAACAGTGCAGTAATACCTAACAATACCAAACAATACACACAAATCCCAAAAATCTAAAGAAAGGAATCAAGAAATATAGAAATATTAGAACGAGCAATGTCAGAGTCCGGGATATAAATATATATGTATATGATGGTGTGTATAGACATTATGGACAGTATATGACTAGAAAAGGTGTGTTCAGCATTAGTTATATAGGATGAGCCTTGACAATAATACAGTATATGCATATGAAGTGGGTAAAACAGTATGCAAACATTATTAAAGTGACCAGTGTTCAATGACTATGTACATAGGGCAGCAGTCTCTAAGATTCAGGTTTGACCGGGTTGTAGCCGGTCAGTAACAGTGACTAAAGTTCAGGGCAGGGTACTTGGGCGGAGGCCGGCTAGTAGTGACTATTTAACTGTCTGTTGGCCTGGAAATAGAAGCTGTTTTTCAGTCTCTCGGTGCCAGCTTTGAATGACCAGTACTGTCTCTGCCTTCTAGATGGTAGCGGGTGAAGAGGCTGGTACTTGGGTGGCTGAGGTCCTTGATGGTCTTCTTGGCCTTCCTGTGACACCGGGTGCTGTAGATGTCCTGGAAAGCAGGCAGTGTGCCCCTGGTGATGCATTGGGCTGACCACACCACCCTCTGGAGAGCCAATTCGAATTTTAACTCATGAGTTGAATGGGAGTCAATTACATAATTATGAATTGATCCCAACTTTGCTCCCCATCCCTTTCATATTCTGTCCTCCTTACCTTCTTCCTCCCTGCCTATTCCCTCTCTCCTCCGCTCCCTCTCTCCATTGTTCTAACAGACTTCAACTTGCGGCGCTTCTAGCCAGGCAAATCATTATTGCATGTACTGTGTCCTTTTACATCTCACCCTGACAGCTGGCTCAGAGAACAGCAACCTCCAGCCCCTCTCAGCTCACACAAGAAAAGCTGCTGAGGATGCAGAGCCCCAGACAGCATCAAAGCTAAAGGAAGATCAGAGTGTGCAACAAAGATACTGGGCTACACACAGAATACACCATAACCTGTCTCTCTGACATAGCCGCGGGAAGTCGTTTGGGGGTGTGGGGGGGAATGTTTGCCCAGTGCACTACTTTTGGGAAAAAAATACAAATAAAAAAATATGTATTAATAATAAAACATATATATATTTCAGGGGGTGCTATAGCACCCTCAGCAGCAATACTTCCAGTGGCAATGCTCTCTGCCTAAAATGATCCCCTTGAACAGAATTTCTGCTCTCCCTTTCACTGTATCTCTTGGGGAAGCGTTAGGGTAAGTGCAGCCCCTCTATAGGGACCAACCAGGTTTTAATTAAGTTCACTAGCTGCCTTTTGAGCTGGTAAAAGTGTGTGGCTCCGCACAGGGCAGTGCAGCAGTGTACTTCTCACCGGAGGAGATCTTGTTGTCATGGGCAGCAGGGCTGTCGCTGAGGACGTTCTTCACCTGCAGGAACTCGTCATGGCGGTCGCCCCCTATGATGGTAAAGCCAAAGCCCTGGGAGCTTTTCCTCAGAGCAGTGTGGAACATCTCCCCCTGCAGCTGGGACGGGTCTGGGGTGAAGCCTGACGCACCCCCCTCACCTGCAACGTAAGTATGTCACAGTGGGAGAGTTAGAGGAAGTTGCATAACTAAATAAGGCGTGAAAACATCAACATAGTAACAAAGTAACAACCTTAAGACCAATGTAGTCACAAAAGTCACATTTTCTTTGACTAAAACACTGCCCTGTATGATAACTAAAACAGTAACAGACAAAAGATTATACTATAGCTTTAGTAGCTACATTATTAGTCTGACGTTCATTGTGGGATTCATTAACATGCTGTGGATTCAAACAGTGACATAACACCTCTGAAATTGTTCAGTTAAGCATGAGGTCCTTTCTCATTTTCTCCCTATAGAGCCAGTGAGTCAGACAAATAAGTTTGGAACGACATAAGGTCATTGGCAGCATAAATATGACAGTGGACACACAGTCCAGTAAAGAACAGGCTGTCAGAGGTATACTGCATTAAATGGGCCAGCTGAGCGTTTCCCTCGCTGGCTTTACTGTCCTATCAGCACTTTATAATAGAAGCATACCATCTTTTCTCTCTGCTTGACTGTCTCTACCTCTGTCCAGGCTAAGGTGGATTTGAGATACATTCCAGTCCTATATGATGTAGCAAAGCAGCCCTGTGCTGACTGTATGGTACTGTATGGCCCATAGAGACACTGAGGGGAATTAAATACAGTGTGGATGGACTCCAGCTGTCGTGTTCAATGGATCAAGAGAATCTAATTTACATATTCACAGTCAAATTGCTTGATGAACTCAACATGGCGATCTCATTTTTCAAACTATGACAGTGATAAAAACTGTAATTTTGCGTATGTCTAACGTGTGTGTGTGTGCGTGTGTATTAGACTCAAGACAGCTCTCTGTGATAACATGTTGACAGCATTTGAAGGCCAGAACAGAAGAGGCCAAATCATCCTCAACAGCCATGATGTGTAGAATATTTAATACATTTCACCACAGACATCAGTCACCATGAGCACAGACAGTCTTGTTCATTTGATTAAAATAAAGCTGCTGGTCGTGTTAAAATAGGTAGAGACTGAATAATAGCCATATAAGGCTTGTCAGTGTCAGTCTAGTTGAAATGCTGAGGGATTACCATGGCTCTAAGTAGTATGGGTCTCAAGGCAGGTTGGAGTGGGGAGCCATGTCAAAACACTTCTTAAAGAGCATCTCATAGGCATCTCAACCATCTCACCTAAACAGCCAGGGTCTGGTCTGATACATAGACCATGGTCAGTAAGGTCCAGAGGGTGTAGTATTGCACTGTGGGGATCTGTAGGTCAAGATCATGTTGTTGAAGATTTGTGTTAGAGGAAGTAAAGGTCAATCCAGGGGCGCAACTTTCACTGGGGACGGGGTGGACATGTCCCCCCCACATTCTGAAATTGCATTTGTCCACCCCCCAGTTTTATCATTGGAATGTGATACAAAACGAGCCAACAGTGTGCTTTAGGACCATGTGGATGCCTCCGAGAGGTCGGGTAGGGTGTTTGAAGTGTTTATCCGACTGGATAAAAAAATATATAATTATGTCCGCCCCACTTCTAAAACCAAAGTTGCGCCCCTGGGTCAATCCAAGCTGAGGTATGATGAAATGGTCTCCACTCAGCTCCCTTGGGTGGTAGACACTGCAGATGAGTCTCTGTGGCATTAGATGCTCTGGGAATCTGTGGGCTTGGAGTATTGTAACGGGGGAACTCTAGCCTGAGGTGCAACTGCTGTTGTTTTGGGTACATCATAGCAACCGTCTGACAACAGTCGGGTGCAATCACAGGGTAGATGCCTATCTCAGTCCCTCCCCACCTGGCTAGCAAGTAAGCTAGTTGAGAGATGGCCCTAAAGATGTGCTGTTCCAACAGCTGTCACAATTTCTAAGAGCCGCTCCCCTTCCCTCCCTCCGCTCAACCAACCCATATGTGTAAGCTTCAGCAGCAAAACATGACTGTCAATCTGTACTCCCCGCACTGTAATGAAAGCATATGTAATTCATATTGTTTATTATGGCAGAAGAGTGGCTTGTCTTCCACCCCAACCCTAGTGTGAGTAGGGGAGAACTTGTCCTCTCTTGGACACAGAGTTGATCATACATGGCTAGCTGCGAACGGCTATTTATGCATGACACTTGACACGACATCGCTCCTACAACCTTGAGCAAGGAGATGGCTGCTACATTTTTCAAACCTATTCAACACAACACAGAATTAATGAGGTGTAGGAGGTCAACACACAATCATGGCATTGTTGAGTTTGTTTTCAATCTGTCTGTATAACAGCCTTCAGACAGCTATCCAGAGCTGAATAAAGATGGAGGTAAAGAAAAAGTTAGGTGAGCAGTCTACCTGGAGGAGGTGGTGCCCCCTGCTGGATAGAGACAGTAGTCTCCTGGCTCAGCTTCCTCTTAGCCTCCAGGACTGGGTTCTCAAACTGGGTTCTCTGGTTGATGTGACTGAAACAGAAACAATCCATTGAATGATTTACATTTTTGACACCAATTTACTGACACAGACAAGTTACCATGAACCATCTGTGTGTAATTCTGTGAACCACCTGTGTGTGATTCATTCTGAATGAATTATTCTGAATGGTTAAAGCATGTCTTATAGAAGGGACTATACGTTAATTCTCAATCCATTAACAATAGGGATTCTCTTTAGTGAGATAATAACTGTCCCTCTAACATAACAAAGCTAAATTGTTTAACAGAGTTAATTTTGAACTGGAACACTGGCAGCAATAAGTCCCCATCCATTTGTCTTTGACGCTCCTTGTAAAAACAAATATTGTGAGTTCCTCTCTCTCCCCCACGGCCTCTACCAAGGAGGGACTTTTCTACAATACCAGTAATAAAATAAAGAGTTTCCTTTTCATCAAAACAGACTCCTCTACCTCTCCTCGCACCTCCTCTCCCTCCCTCCTTGATAACTCTCACAACCCTCCTTCTCTCCCTACTGCTGCCATAATGACTTGGTTTCAGAGATGTCCTGCTGGAGCAGCCAGTACTCACACATCTTCTGTAAACACACACACACACACACAATCAATGCTGTGTTTTCACCTGGGTAAATGTCATGTAACCAACAGAGCTTTAGTTTAGCACCCACTGAAAAACCAATACAAGCCTTGATCATGGAATAGTATTGTTCTCAAAATGTCTAGTAACACGTTGCATCCCTGCTATCTATATACACTGAGTGTACAAAATATTAAGAACACCTTCCTAATATTGAGTTGCACCCCCCCCCCCCCTTTTTGCTCTCCGAACAGCCTCAATTCGTCTGGGCATGGACTCTACGAGGTGTCGAAAGCGTTCCACAGGGATGCTGGCCCGTGTTGACTCCAATGTTTCCCACAGTTGTGTCAAGTTGGCTGGATGTTCTTTGGATGGTGGACCTTTGGACTTTTCTTGATTGAAACAGGAAACTATTGAGCATGAAAAACCCAGCAGCGTTGCAGTTTCTTGACACAAACCAGTACGCCTTGCATCTACTACCAAACCCCATTCAAAGGCACTTAAATATTTTTTCTTGCCCATTCACCTTCTGAATGGCACACACACAATCCATGGATCAGTTGTCTCAAGGCTTAAAGTCTCCTTCCCTTCATCTACACTGATTAAAGTGGATTTAACAAGTGACATCAATAAGGGACCATAGCTTACACCTGGATTCACCTGCTCAGTCTATGTCATGGAAAGAGCAAGTGTTCTTAATTTTTTGTACACTTAGTGTATAGTGTACCTATGGTTAGTTTTTGATCTATGGTATTGCTGGGGAATACGGGTTTGCGGTATAGTATTTCTCACATGTACAGGCAGACTGAACAGACTTACTCTACATAATATGTTCCATACTGTGGGTCCTCTATCTCCTCCCAGCCATACGGAAGCTCTGTGGATACAGGAAGAGACGCATTGTGTTCAAGTACTATCACACAAAACATGCAAATGTACAGCACTGCAGGATAACAGGGCATAGTGACGAGAAGAGCCCAGCAGACACCCGACACAATGATTTGGTTAACATTTTGCAGTTTTCGCAGACAGGCAGCCTGGCTCTTCACGCAAGAGAAAGCTTTGGCGCTGCTTTTCAGAGGCAGCACACCAACTAGCATTCTGCCTGCCTTTAAAAATCCATTAGAAACAGCGGACCAGAGCCCTGTGTATCCCCCATACTCCCCACTCTCTCCCTGCACTTAGCCCAAGTCACAGCCACACACCCTGGGAATGGACAGGCAAACGAGTGGGCACTCTTGGTACCCCTGGCATTCAAGTTAATCAGTCAAGCTGATTAACTCCTTGTTGAATAAAAACTCAACATATACAGTGCCTTCAGAAAGTATTCATACCCCTTGACTTATTCCACAATACCCCATAATGACAAAGTGAAAACATGTTTTTAGAAATGTTTGCACATTTATTGATAATGAAATACAGAAATATCATATTTACATAAGTATTCACACTATTGAGTCAATACTTTGTAGAAGCACCTTTGGCAGCGATTACAGCTGTGAGTCTTAATGGATAAATCTCTTAAGAGCTTTCCACACCTGGATTGTGCAACATTTGCCCATTATTCTTTAAAAAAAAATTCAAGCTCTGTCAAATTTATTGTTGATCATTGCTTGACAACCATTTTCAGGTATTGGCATAGATTTTCAAGTAGATTTAAGTCAAAACTTTAACTCGGCCACTCAAGGATATTCACTGTCTTCTTGGTAAGCAACCCAAGTGTAGATTTGGCCTTGTGTTTTAGGTTATTGTCCTGCTGAAAAGTGAATTAATCTCTCAGTGTCTGGTGGAAAGCAGACTGAACCAGGTATCCTCTAAGATTTTGCCTGTACTTAGCTCCATTCTGTTTCTTTTTTTGTCCTGAAAAACTCCCCAGTCCTTAACGATTACAAGCATACCCATAACATGATGCAGCCACCACTATGCTTGAAAATATGGAGAGCGGTATTCAGTAATGTGTTGCATTGGATTTGCCCAAAACATAACATTTTGTATTCAGGACAAAAAGTTAATTGCTTTGCCACATTTTTTGCAGTATTATTTATTCAGTGACTTGTTGCAAACATGATGCTTGTTTTAGAGTATTTTTATTCTGTACAGGCTTCCTTCTTTTCACTCAGTCAATTAGGTTAGTATTTTGGAGTAACTACAATGTTGTTGATCCATCTTCAGTTTTCTCCTATTTAATGGCCCACAGCCATTAAACTCTGTAACTGTTTTAAAGTCACCATTGGCCTCGTGATGATATCCTTGAGCTGTTTCCTTCCTCTCTGTAATGAACACGAGGGGAGACAGAGCTGGGTTCAAGCGCAGGGCGCAGCAGGTGTTTATTGCAAAGGACCACAGGAGGAAGCAGATAGCTGGGCCCAGGGGCAGGCAGAAGGTCATACACAGGGGGTCCAAACGGGCAACAGTACAGGCAGGGAAAAGGCTAGTAATGTAGTCCAGGAGATCAGACAATAGGTAGATAACAGGAAATCCAATAGGCCAGAGTACAGACAGGGAATAGGCAAAAAGTGTCGTTAGTGAGGCGGGTAAAAACTATCATACACAGGACAATCACAGGAAACCCAGCTCTCCAAAAGACATGTGTCCCAAAACAAACAATACCTCACAGTGATGGGATGCAAAGAGCTGAACTAAATAGTGTGTGATAATGACATACAGGTGTGTGAACAGGTGATTAGAATTCAGGTGATTGGGATCTGGAGAGTGAGCTGCGTTCAGGGGATCTAGGTGTTTGAGAGTTTGAGCTGGAAAGTGGGCTGGAAAGTGAGCTGCGTTCAGGTGATCTAGGAGTTTGAGGGTGTGAGTTGGAAGCAGACGTTACACTCTCCGGCAACTGAGTTAGGAAGGACGCCTTTATCTTTGTAGTGACTGGGTGTATTGATACACCACCTAAAGTGTAATTAATAACTTCACCATGCTCAAAGGGATATTCAATGTCTGCTTCTTTTTATTTATACCCATCTACCAATATGTGCCCTTCTTTGCGAGGCATTGGAAAACCTCCCTGGTCTTTGTGGTTGAATCTGTTTTTGAAGTTCACTGCTGGACTGAGGGACCTTACAGATAATTGTCTGTGTGGGGTACGGAGATGAGGTAGTCATTCAGAAATCATGTTAACCACTATTATTGCACACAGAATGAGTCCATGCAACTTATTATGTGACTTGTTAAGCAAATGTTTACTCCTAAACTTATTTAGGCTTGCCATAACACAGGGTTTGAATACTTATTGACTCAATACATTTCAGCTTTTCATTTATTAATTAATTTGTTAACATTTCTAAAAACATAATTTCACTTTGACAGTATGGGTTATTGTGTGTAGTCCAGAGACACAAAATAAACATTTAATCCATTTCTATCTACCACAACATAATGTGGAAAAAGTCAAGGGGTGTGAATACTTTCTGAAGGCACTGTACATGTAGGCAGCCCACATGACCCTGAGTTGAGGGCATTTATTAAGGAAAGTACATGTCAGAAGATGTTATACAATCCTGTCTGTATGGGAACGTAAAACTCATAGGAATAGGCGTCTATCTCCTGTTTCTGTAGTGTGAGGCAGCTTGATGTACAAGTACACCCCCTGGACAGGAAGCATGCCCTACCCCCAATCTATCTCCTTAATGCTGGCACGCAGCCAGGTCTTTGGTATGACTCAGCCGGGTATCAAACTCCCACCCTTCCAATCTCAGGGTAGATACTCTAACCACAAGGCCACTGAGTTGGGAATGTAGTCAAACGGTACATATTTATTAAGCTGTGTGTATAGTATGTGTATGTGAGAAATAATGCATAGTATACTGTAGGGCAGGGGCTGATAAGCATAGCCATGTGTAAAGCTCCATGTGTGTTCTGCAAGAACTTCGTGTATGTATGGTCCATTTACACCCTACAGAGACAGAAGTTTCAGAGTGTAGCGCAGTGTCGCAATATTGTTTTTCGTCACAAAAGGGGCGGCTCCTTGTAGTGCACTCCGACATTCAATGTACTCCCGTGCCACATGCTAATTGTAAAGCCTTGTTCACATTACCCATAAGCACTCCGTTACGGTGTGCCAGATGTCATGCATTTCAATGGCGACGTCCACAACGGAGTGAAAACGCAAGCGTTAAAGGCTCCGTTGTGAGACGGAACCATATACTTTGCTGACTAACGGCGAATAAACTATAAACGATCAAAATAAAGAAAGTCGCACACTCCATGTATAATCTACCAGCAATTTAATGGGTATTTACCAATGACTGTGCCAATCACTGTGCCTTCCTCAGGGTAATGTCATAAATACTTGAACCAGGTTATGTAGAAACACAGTGCAATTAGTGTAACCAATGACAGTGGTGAGGGGTGTGTCATAATGATTAAGTTAATTAAAATGAATTAGTGAAACTGTTAACAAAATAGTATATGGCATATTAAATATATTATGCTATTGTTATCATATAGAAACATAATGGAATATTGTACATCATATTAGCGTCAACATACATTATTGTTTAATTCAATTTCACATAATTTTGTATTTCATTTTTGTTACATGTAATATTGGTTCAACCTTAATATATAATGAACATCCTCAACAGGGGGAACATATTAGGTGTACGCTAATAAGCTGTAAAAATAATTTTTACATTTATAAGACTTGTTCATAAAGGAAAATGTGTTCATAAGAAGGGCTTGAGATCAAAGTCAATATTCAGACCATTAGGGGTCAATGTTTTTAGATAGGATATCCAGTAAGCCTATCTTTGTAGTAGTGGGATCTCAATGTTACCTCCTCTCCTTGGTAGAGCAACATGCTCAATGCCTGTGTATTTGAGAGAGGAGATGGGATGGTTAGCTTCAACAAAGTGAGCTGCTACTGGATAGTCAATGTTCTTACACCTGATTGAGCTGCGGTGTTAATAGAATCCCCCAAAAGTTATTTTGTTTAGAAGTGATAGCGTTATTCTAGGATATTTTAAAACATAAAAACAGATAGCCATGTGCATTAAAACCAGTAGATAGTGATAGCGCTGATGTCATCCAAGTGTTTCTGTAGAAAAAACCCTTGATGACACATGAAGCCGGAAGAACTTGAATTTGAAGCACACCATATTGTTGAATGGGGCTGAATGGCAACAAAAAATGGTTAAAGTGGCCGTAGCTAGCAAAGGATCATAGTCGATGTAGTCGTTTTCATCCTGCCTGAGGGAGTCAATCTTAATGTCTATGGCATGAGCCTCATTGTAGCCTGCCGGCCTGCGATTTGTCTGTGTCAGCACGTGGTGCTATGTGACGACGAATGTAGTAGTCAGAATGGATCACTATTTCATTAAATATCATGATTTGTAGCAAACTTTAAAATAATTCACCGTGGGGATCGAACTTGATCATAATAAACCAAATTTAGAGCCCAAAACAGCCTTCGGGGCTGTTGGCGATCGTCATTTACATAGGCTTTATAGGTCAGACCAGGGCTTTTGACACCGCTAAGTCGCTAATCAGTAACCGACCAGCAGAGTTTGTGACTTCACGCTCCAGACTGGACACTGGGGGCCTGGTTTAGCCAACTTGCTTGCAAAGGAAGACAACAAGAGAGACTCTTATTTAGCTTTCACCACAAATGAGAAGACAAGAAAACCTCTGTTGCCCCATTGTGAATGTTGCTATTTGGGAGTCTGGACCGGCAAGGTATCATGTTACCAAAAGATCTATGCACATGAAGCTTGTAGAGTCCCTGAAGTCTTACCTCCATCCTCACACTTCTCTGGGGGCTTGGCCTTCTTGGCCAGGCGGGGGTCCAGCCAGGTGGTGGTCTTGCTGTTGTGACTGTTAAGGGCAGATAAGAGAAACATTAAAAAACCTGAGCCAGCTACTGACACTGGTATTTTCATGATAGTAAAGGTAGACAGTCATGTACCCACCTACTCTATATTCTGTTATACTTTCTTTGAAAGCTACACAGGTTATATATAACTGATTGACACATTTATACATCCTGCTATGCATTCAAATGAAGGAAAACTGAAACAGAGTATTCATTATGATATTGTGGCGATTTCAGACAAGAGCGGCTGCAAGTAGAGCATTGTACAGGCATGAATTTTAAGCCTGAGCCCTACCCATGCCGGCGACGTTCAGGCTCTACCTTGCCAAGGCCCGATTGCATCTGCCAAATTCAAGGCCCGGCCCTGTCCGAAACCCGAAATAACTTCCATCTTTAGTAAATTCATTAGCTGTTCTTCTCGGCCTGTCACTCGCTTCCTGCACACAGTTCGCTCTGCATGCGCTCTGCTCGTGGCGCTCTGAGTCTGTGAGTATCCATAGCAACGGCTCCACTTGGGCTGCTCAATGAAGAGACATGAGAGAGCTGTTAGCTACTTTTCGTCACTCTAAACTCCAAAACTCAAGGAACATTATTATTTTCTGTGAAATAATCTCTCCTGTCTTATATTTGACAAGGTTGACACTTCTGACACCATGTTATGATCTTAGTCAGATATGACTGTACTGCTCAGCAGAGCATGAGCAAACGGCTCAGCTTCAAAATGTTAGTGATCAATTTAGTGATACCCAAGCTCTACCCGTAGCTAGTTATTGATGAAAAAAACTGCCTTACCCGGCCCTAACCCGTCGGGCTCGGGTCGGGTAACAGAGAACTAGCTGGAAGCCAAATCTGTTTACAAAAAACTCAAGGGCTTCTGAGAGAGCTATATTTACTAAATTGTTCCTAAAACACAGTATTGATTTGTCGGGAAGTTGTCTTGAAGAGAAACCATCAAATTCATTAGCTTAGACCAGAACCACTTTTGGAACAATCATGTAGGCTAGGGCTGTAAGTCAATATAAGTAGATTTTAAAGAGACCCACACCAGTCCAGGCCTTGGCTTGTTTACCTAAATAACCCAAATCCTCTGTCTGTTCGGCATGGCTTATGTAACACCTGTGCTGTGTGCTTCACTAATCTAATCAACAATGTCATGTCATGATACTTTGCATGATGCTGATCAGATATAGTCATCCATGCATAACCTGTAACGTACATAACATTCCACATTCAGTCTAGAGCAGAAATGCATGTTCTGCATTTCAAACATATTAAGCTCATATTAATGAGCTTTGAACTCTGGAGTTATCTATGCACGTACAGTGTAGTAGCACTGTGTAACCAACCAGGACTAAAAGGTTGTCTCTTTGTCCTGTCCCTGAGTAGATATACAGGAGCTGGTGCAGTACTCACTCTATGAAGTAGACCATGCCCGTCTCAGTGTAGGCCATCTCCCAGTTGAGAGGCAGGGGTTCCAGGCTGTCATCGCCGGGCAGAGAGCTCCACATACGGAAGTCCATGGCACTGCTGGACTGGGTGTAGCTGGGCACCGCCTTCCTCCACGATGCCCCTTCTTTGTGCTCTGTAGCCCAGGAGAGAGAGAGACAGAGAGACAGAGAGAGAGCAGAAGGTTAGCCTGCATGGACACCTCCAGCCTCCCAGCATGCAGTGGGAGGGGGGAGGGTTTGATGTTGCTACAGGATTTGCATGCAAGAGATGGTGTGTTCTGTTCACCAAGGCTCTTTTTCATTTGCATGTGCATGTACGTGTGAGCGTATTTATGCATATGTGGTACCCTCCCCCTGGATTTAAATGATACAAGTAGCTGGGGTGGATTCATAGTAAAAATGCCATTTGAGGCAATTTTGGCACAATAATACTGTCCCACTGCTCTTTATGGTTATTTCTATGTAAAATAAAATGTGTGTATTAATTTAATGAGAACTGCAATAAAAGCACACCAATCAACTTTGCACCCAATTGGTCCTTGCAAACTTCGGGCTACAAAAAGCTGCCAAATGAAACTTATACACAAGAGTCTTCTAATGGAGGGACTGTTTGTGTAATGCTAACCTCTGCACAAGTATATGACACAATGAGGCTCAAGGCCACACAGCTTATTCTAGTGTATTCCCCAGAACTGATGCAGCCCATAAGCGTGTCAAATTTGTGCATGTGATTCTGTATTTCAGTAAATACTACACTACCGCATCCATAAGACTTGCTAATATTTACAACATATCCCCTATCTACTTGAAGGATGGGGAGGAACTGGCAAACGTCTCCAAATGAGTCTGACTCCCCATGCTAATCTGACACACACACACACACACACACACAGTGGATGCTTTGACCTCATGTAAGCATGCACAATGGGCAGCCTTGGGGCAGCTCCTTGTGGAGAGTTCAGAGGGCTGAGAGCCTGACAGCTCACACCATACTGACTGCACTAGACCAGGGCTCTCCAACCCTGTTCCTGGAGAGCTACCCTCCTGTAGGTTTTCATTCCAACCCTAGTTGTAACTCACCTGATTCAGCTTCTCAACCAGTTAATTATTAGAATCAGGTGCGCTAGATTAGGGTTGGAGCGAAACCCTACAGGACAGTAGCTCTCCAGGAACAGGGTTGGATAGACCTGCACTAGAAACATACAGGAAGTCAGCCAGGTGTCAGGGTTTGTCTTTCACACAGAGACCAGGGAAGTTCAGTCAGGAGTTTGGGCATTACGCTTAATTTTTCCATGAAACTTCTGACCCATTCATAACTGTTTCCATCTATGGTTGGTTTAGAATGAAAAGTTCCTAACACCCACATTGCTGCAGTACAGCAGACATGTGATTTATTTTACTTAGAAAGACTTGTTCCTGTCCATCGTGCATGCCTGATAATAAAACAGCAGAAGGCATACTGTAACCCATTTCTCTTAAAGTCAGGCTATCCTTGGGCACATACTTTAATTTGTTAGTCTTATTTTTATTTATTTTTTTAAACTGCATTGTTGGTTAGGGCTTGTAAGTAAGCATTTCACTGTAAGGTCTACACCTGTTGTATTCGGCGCATGTGACAAATAACATTTGATTTGATTTGATTTTTTTTTTCCTTTGAGAGAGAGGTCCTGATTGATCACACACACACAGAGTCTCTGGGTAAGAAGTCTGCTGCCTTCAAGGTAACCTGCACCCCAGTAGAAAGTGTTACTGATACTGAATGTGCTTGAGGCATAACCTTGAGATGGAGCCTGCGGGAAGTGGCTGGCTATACAGACAGAGCATGACAGATAGCACAGACTGGGAGTAATGGGGAAGATGATCAGAGCTCCATAGGTCAATATATATATAGGGCAGAAATGTATAGAGCAGAAATATATTATAGAGAAAAAAAATTATATCGTCCATAGCAGAGGTTGGAACAGTTTCAGGCAAAAGAACGAAAAACTGGAAAATAACAAAACAAATCTCAGAACGGAAACAGATCTGTAGTGTTCCGGAACAGAATCGCTATTTTAAAATCTTGAGAATCGTTTAATAATGTTATTTTTTGTTCCAAAAATATTCTTAATATCTAGTATATATTTATGCAATTCAGTGTAGTTCTGATGGTAATAATAGCCGAAACACATTCCAACTCATGTCAGGTAATGATGTTCAGCGCTTCATGCCAAGCCCCCTACATGTCCATCCCTCTTTCTCACTCTCTTCCCATCTCGCGCCTGCACTTCTATGACCAATCAAACATGTAAACAACTAGCTTACCCATTCCGTAGCAAGTTTCTCTATCTACTGTAAATGTAAAAACTATTCTTTTTTGTAGGTTCAGAACTCTATGCTGGTCGGAAACACTGGAACGGAACGAAGAAAATAGGGGTTCTGTTTGGAGCGGAACGATTGGAAAATAATTTTGCTTCCACCCCTGGTCCATAGTCATCATAATGTAGAGCTAAAAGTAGAACATGAGATACAGATACTGGGAGATATATGTGAGGTACAACAGAGGACTATCCTGAGGAAAGAGAGAAAGGGCAGGAGAGGGGTTTTGAGTATGAGATGTACTGACCTGGGAGGCCGTTGGCCAGAGGTGGCCTCTCATCATCGTCTTCTTCCTCAGGGACCACACTGTCCTTCCTGTCCATCTTGCTGACGGACGTGGTGCGTTTACGCTGGACCTCGTTGTCATAGTCCTCATCAAACAGCACCTGATCCACCAGGTCAGGCTGCACCAGTGTGGGCTCCGCTGGGGGCTTTGGGGTCCCATAGTAGTTACCTAGAGATAGAGAGCGAGAGCGAGACAGAGACAGAGAACGAGAGAGAGAGAGAGAGATATGAGTGTCTGACACGTTCCCTATTCTTAACCATACCTGTAGCTGGTATGCAACGCTGGTAAGATATTGCCATTTATTGTGCATTTAGGCTATCTGAAAAATAACTGGTTAAGTAAGGGGACCACAATCTTGGGATCACGGTACTGTAACCAATATGGAAAATGGTCCTCATTTTGTACATGAACACGTTGCTGTCTTTTAATACCAATATGCATGTCAATTTTCTAGTGTCACTGTTCAGTAGCATGTTAGCTAGCACAACAGCTAAGGTAGCAACAATATCAGCTGACATCAAAGCAAAACTTCCCTTTTCCAGATGGATCCCCTTCCCCTACCCGTGGTGTTGGAAGAAGCTGCATTGGGAAGAGGAATGGTAAACACCCAGGAATAATGTTTATGGTGCACTCACTCATAACCCTTTTTTTGAGGGATAAATTAGTGTATCGTCTTCAATCTTGATAAGGTAAGAAAATGTCTTATTCTATAAATGGAGCCTATACATTCATTATTTGTAACAATTAGATCTTTCATTGCTTTAAACTAGCAGCTAGCTCATCTTGATCATGTGTTCCTTCTTTCTTTCTTTCTGGAAGCAATCAGTTACAAGGCAAAAGGACAGATTGAGGCCTTCAATCAAACTGAGGACCGAGAAATGTGTGCACCGGGTCATGGCTTCTTACATGTATGGCTTTGAGATGTAAGTTAACAATTAGTAATTTTGGAAGAATAATATGATTTGCCAAATTAGGCTAAACTAAATTTGATGTTGCTTTTGTATTGTTATCACAGGCTGAACACTGACATTTTTGTAGCTTTCATGAGGCTTACACAAGTGTATGGTGGCAATTCCACCCTTTTCAAACTCATTTTCATTATCTCCAGCACAATACCAGTGTCTATATTTGTGAAAATTTAACATTCTCTACATTTTTAATTTTTTTAACTGCCTAAAAATATTCAGTGAAGATAACAGAGCATAATTTGCTAATTTAGGTCATGGATGGATCAATCTCTGACTAGCTGCTGAACACTCTCGGTATCTAAATTTATGCAGAGAAAACATAATTATTCAACATTCATTAAGATAGTTGAACACCGCCATTCTTTTAGCTTTCATGAGGCTTACACAAGTGTATGAGTTCCTTAAGAGCCTATAAGAATACCAATGTTTGGATAGTTACCACTTTGATACATTATGTAAATAATACTATATTTATCAGTATTATTATTATATTGCAATATATAACGTGCAAAAATATTCAAAGAACATTTTCATTTGCAGCATACAAACTTAAAGGGCAATTCCACCACTTTTCAACCTAATTTTCATTATCTCTAGCACAATACACATTTCTACTTACAGGAGCAGTCAAAGGTTTAGACACACCTACTCATTCAAGGGTTTTTCTTTATTTTTGCTATTTTCTACATTGTAGAATAATGTAGTAACCAACTAAAGTGTTAAACAAATCAAAACATATGTTATATTTGAGATTCTTCAAAGTAGCCATCCTTGCCTTGATGACAGCTTAGCACACTCTTGACATTTTCTCAACCAGCTTCATGAGATAGTCACCTGGAATTCATTTCAATTAACAGGTGTGCCTTGATAAAAGTTAATTTGTGGATTTCTTTCCTTCTTATTGTGTTTGAGCCAATCAGTTGTGTTGTGACAAGGTAGGCTTGATATACAGAAAATAGCCCTATTTGGTAAAATACCAAGTCTATATTATGGCAAGAATAAGCAAAGAGAAATGACAGTCCATCATTACTTTGAGACATGAAGGTCAGTAAATGCGGAACATTTCAAGAACTTTGAAAGTTTGTTCAAGTGCAGTCGCAATAACCATCAAGCGCTATGATGAAACTGGCTCTCATAAGGACCGCCACAGGAAAGGAAGACACAGAGTTACCTCTGCTGCAGAGGATAAGTGCATTAGAGTTACTAGCCTCAGACATTGCAGCCCAAATAAATGCTTCACAGAGTTCAAGTAACAGACACATCTCAACATCAACTGTTCAGAGGAGACTGTGTAAAATCAGGCCTTCATGGTGAATTGCTGTGAAGAAACCACTACTAAAGGACACCAATAAGAAGAAGAGACTTGTTTGGGCAAAGAAAAATGAGCAATGGACATTAGATCCATGGAAATTTGTCCTTTGGTCTAGAGTCCAAATTGGAGATTTTTGGTTCCAAACGCCATGTCTTTGTGAGACGCAGAGTAGATGAACGGATGATCTCCGCATGTGTTTCCCACTGTG
This sequence comes from Salvelinus alpinus, assembly GCF_045679555.1. Classification (NCBI taxonomy): domain Eukaryota; kingdom Metazoa; phylum Chordata; class Actinopteri; order Salmoniformes; family Salmonidae; genus Salvelinus; species Salvelinus alpinus. The sequence goes on along the minus strand of NC_092087.1, from coordinate 28,716,066 downwards.
ATTTATTTCGAATTCAAGGCACACTTAACCAGCATGGCTACCACAGCATTCGGCAGCGATACGCCATCCTATCTGGTTTGCGCTTAGTGGGACTATCATTTGCTTTTCAAGAGGACAATAACCCAACACACCTCCAGGCTGTGTGAGGGCTATTTGACCAAGAAGGAGAGTGATGGAGTGTTGCATCAGATGACCTGGCCTCCACAATCACCCGACCTCAACCCAATTGAGATGGTTTGGGATGAGTTTGGACCGCAGAGGGAAGGAAAAGCAGCCAAAAAGTGCTCAGCATATGTGGGAACTCCTTCAAGACTGTTGGAAAAGCATTCCTCATTTAGCTGGTTGAGAGAATGCCAAGAGTGTGCAAAGGGTGGCTACTTTGAATAATCCCAAATCTAAAATATATTTTAATTTGTTTAACACTTTTACTCCATGATTCCATATGTGTTATTTCATAGTTGATGCCTTCACTATTATTCTAAAATGTAGAAAATAGTCAAAATAAAGAAAAACCCTTGAATGAGTAAGTGTGTCCAAACTTTTGACTAGTACTGTATGTGAAAAAGGCGCTTTTCCACGTTTTGTAGAAAAATATATAAAGTAAAACATTTATGCCTCAAAAATTTTTAGATGTGTGATTTTCAAACACTTTGAGATTCGCAGTGACATGGAGATCAAGAAAATAACCTCCTTCTGGCTTGAAACTCATTGCAGATTTTGAAAATCACAGTTTTTCTTACTTTTAATCCTACCCTGTGATGTCACAGAGAAGCACTTTCTTCTTATCTTTTTAACCACAGATCATAGAAACACATATGTAGACATTGCTATGGTGCTGGAGATAATGAATGAGGTTGAAAAGTGGCGGAGTTGTCCTTTAATATGATGAACAGGAATAACATTTACTCTCACGGGTGGCCAGAAAATAACTATATGAAAGCTACGCCCCTGAAAATAAGCCACGCCTCCTGAAAATTACATAAAAAAATACCCAGCTGCCGGGTCAAACCAGCATGAAAGTGAATGGGCGCATTTGAGTGGTAAGCGTAAAACTAGACCAAAGTCTGGGTAATTCCAAATTTGGGTAATCCCAACAACCCAACTGGCTGGGTCAAAATAACCTGGTGTGTGTTCTGTCCAATATTTACCCAGCGTTGGGTTACCAAATAACCACATTTTTAACCCAGCATTTTTTTGGTGTAGTGTTCACATTTCATCTAAATGTTGTAGCTACATACAAATATGAAATAAACAATTTATTTGGGAAATATCCCGTCTTTGCTCTTTTCTTCATTAGAATGCTGATGATTTCAAGTTGTATTGGATTCATTTTGACCTGTTAAGGCATTGAATACATGTTGTTTAGTGTATTTAGAAATGTTTTGTATGTTTAGTTTACTCTGTGAGAAGCAAGTTCTTTTAAAGTTATATGTGATTTGGTTTATGTAGATACAACATTTCAATGTTGTTTATACACAATGTTGCCAAAAACCTGATTTAATTTCCATATTCATAATGAGTTTGCAGCAATTTTTTAGCAATCAGTAGAATGTTCACCACAAGTTTCTCAGAATTGCTTACCAGAAGTTTGCAAATCTCCGCAAATTGGCCGCAACAGTTTGCCACAAAACTAATTTGCATGTGAAAATATGATCTTGCTGTAAATTTGCATCAAATTGGGCCAAAGATTTGCCACAAATGTTTGTCAGAAGCCTGTCTCACCACTCCCCACTAGAGATTTTTTCAGCAACCAATTGCACTGATCATTGAATATAGCAATGAACTATCTATGAGAGTTTTTTCTCCCGTTGAAGAAAAACCCTGTGACACTGCCTATAAATAATAGAATAATAAATAAATAATAAAATAATTAGAATAATAAATAATAAGATAATAGAGCGTAATTTGCGAATTTAGCTCATGGGATGATCAATCTCTGACTAGCTGTTGAACACTGTGTATAAAAATGAATGCGCAGAAAATTTTATTATTCAACATTCATTAAGATATTTTTTTATGTGCACACTGATTTGAGAAGCCGACAATATTTGATGTGTATTTGTTTGCTAAACATGAGAATATGTTCATGGGAGTAATATGGAATTATATTTAGGCAACATTACATTTTAAAGGTCAAATACTTACATTGCTTTACAAAAAGTAACAATTACACAGAGCCTATTCAGTGGAAACATAATTAATAAGCAGCTTAATTAAAGAACCGGGAAAAGATGCCACTGGGAAATAGGGTTTTCAGCAAAATAATTACCCTCTGTAAAATTGATCTCCTTTTCATTTGAACTGTGCTTATTCTCATCTTATAAACATTTCATCTATCTCTCCACCTATTAAAATGTAAACATTGCAGGTACGTCTATTATAGAAGATATGCACAAACTCAAAACACAGCTTTATTTTCTCTTTATAAGGTAACAAAGTGGGGAAATAGGACAAAGACTTAAAAAAAGCAGTGCAGCAAATACAACACAATGCTTGGTGGAAAATCCTTCCATTTCAATGACCACGCAATACTTGTTCAGTTGTGTCTTTAAAAAGCCCCATGTCAGTCAAGAGCCCCTAACACGCAGAATGATAGTAGCTACAGTATGGTAAAGTGGGTTAATGCAGCTGTGCTCATCTCTGACTCCTTCATAGCAGTGGGGATGAGAAGCCTGGATCAAAACATCTCCCTCCAATTGTCATGTCTCGCGCTACGGGCTCACCACTCACCACCGTTCTCCAAATGACACTCATCCACATTTTTCAGAGATGGTTTCATTAACACCGGTGGAACAGAGATAGCAGGGAGAGATTGGGGGCCGCTCGCTAATCCCTGCCTGTCTCCTGCCATTCATCAGTCAGATGCTGTAGCACGTTGATGAATTACTTACAAAAACATATCTCTGGGTAAATGTGTGTCATAAATGTGAAGGAGTGTGAAAGCGCCCAGTCAGGGGAGATTTCTGCTATAATTTGTTATTTTAAACTACGGGGAGGCCTCATAAACTGACAAGCAGAGGGGTGGCTTGTTTGACATGACTTAAACATGGCAAATGCCAAGAGGTTTATGAGTCACCTTACTGTATAATTTCATATGTACACTCATACTGTATGTACTCACAGTTCTCATAGGAATCAGAATCATGAACACAGTGGGATTCCCTGGCCCAAAAACATTTGACAAGAATTTGAATTAGACAGACTCTCCCATTTCCTGGTAACAGTTATGTCAGCAGCCCCAAACCATGTGCTTTGTTCATTTCTGGGCAGCTGTCCCTGTTGTGCTGCCTGACCCGACCTGAACCACACAGAAGAGCAGCGCCAGAGTGAGGGTTGAGCCCAGACGGACTCCCTCTCAGAGCCTGGCACAGATGGCTGTGTCTGCTTGGCATGAAACCTGGGACCCTGTGGGCCACCCTGGCACGAACTGTATTCCAGCAGCACCGCCTGGGTGAAGGAAGAGGCCTCAGCTCACTGGGCAGGGCAGGTCTGGCATTGCACTGGGTGAGTCTGTGTGACAAAGCCCCTACTTAACAATGGGGGATATACAGTGCCTTGCAAAAGTATTCATCCCCCTTGGAGTTTTTACATTTTGTTGCATTACAATCTGTAATTTAAATAGATTTTTATTTGGATTTCATGTGATGGACATACACAAAATACTACAAATTGGTGAAGTGAAATGAAAAATATTACTTGTTTAAAAAAATTATAAAACCCCCCCCCGGAAAAGTGGTGTGTGCATATGTATTCACGCCCTTTGCTATGAAGCCCCTAAATAAAATCTGGTGGAACCAATTACCTTCAGAAATCACAAAATTAGTTAAATAAAGTCCACCTGTGTGCAATCTAAGTGTCACATGATCTGTCACATGATCTCAGCATATACCCATGTTCTGAAAGGCCCCAGAGTCTGCAACACCACTAAGCAAGGGGCACCACCAAGAAAGCGGCACCATGAAGACCAAGGAGCTCTCCAAACAGGTCAGGGACAAAGTTGTGGAGAAGTACAGACCAGGGTTGGGTTAAAAAAAATATCAGAAACTTTGAACATCCCACAGAGGACCATTAAATTCATTATTAAAAAATGGAAAGAATATGGCACCACAACAAACCTGCCAAGAGAGGGCCGCCCACCAAAACTCACAGACCAGGCAAGGAGGGCATTAATCAGAGAGGCAGCAAAGATACTAAAGATAACCCTGAAGGAGCTGCAAACCTCCACAGTGGAGATTGGAGTATCTGTCCATAGGACCATTTTAAGCCGCACACTCCAGAGAGCTGGGCTTTACGGAAGAGTGGCCAGAAAAAAGCCATTGCTTAAAGAACTGCCAAAAGGGGCGGAGTTAGCCTGCAGAGTTCTGTCATACTATCCAGGTCTGTGCCCCAAAAATTTCAGCTTCTACTTTTAAAAATCCACTTTCTGCCCCCAGCTGTGCCCTGGACACCATATATGGATTGACTGCCCCCTATCTATCATCAGAACTCGTACTGTTTGGTGACCTAAACTGGGACATGCTTAACACCCAGTCCGTCCTACAATCTAAGATAGATGCCCTAAATCTCACACAAATTATCAATGAACCTACCAGGCACAACCCCAAATCCGTAAACACGGGCACCCTCATAGATATCATCCTAACCAACCTGCCCTCCAAATACACCTCTGCTGTCTTCAACCAAGATCTCAGCGATCACTGCCTCATTGCCTGCATCCGTAATGGGTCTGTGGTCAAAATACCACCCCTCATCACTGTCAAATGCTCCCTAAAAGACTTCAGCAAGCAGCCCTTTCTAATCGACCTGGCCCGGGTATCCTGGAAGGATGTTGACATTCCGTCAGTAGAAGATGCCTGGTTATTCTTTAAAAGTGCTTTCCTCACCATCTTAAATAAGCATGCCCCATTCAAAAAATTTGAACCAGGAACAGATATAGACCTTGCTTCACTCCAGACCTGACTGCCCTTGACCAGCACAAAAACATCCTGTGGCGTACTGCATTAGCATCGAATAGCTCCTGCGATATCCAACTTTTCAGGGAAGTTAGGAACCAATATAGACCGGCAGTTAGGAAAGCAAAGGCTAGCTTTTTCAAACAGGAATTTGCATCCTGTAGCACAAACTCCAAAAAGTTCTGGGACACTGTAAAGTCCATGGAGAACAAGAGCACCTCCTCCCAGCTGCCCACTGCACTGAGGCTAGGAAACACTGTCATCACCGATAAATCCACGATAATTGAGAATTTCAATCAGCATTTTTCTACGGCTCAACAGCCATGCACCCCCCACAGCAACTTGCCCAAGCCTCCCCCATTTCTCCTTCACCCAAATCCATTTAGACGATGTTCTGAAAGAGCTGCAAAATCTGGACCCCTACAAATCAGCCGGGCTAGACAATCTTATTAAAATTATCCACCGCAATTGTTGCAACCCCTATTACTAGCCTGTTCAACCTCTCTTTCGTATCGTCTGAGATCCCCAAAGATTGGAATGCTGCCGCGGTCATCCCCCTCTTCAAAGGGGTAGACACTCTAGACCCAAACTGTTACAGACCTATATCTAGCCTATCATGCCTTTCTAAGGTCTTCGAAAGCCAAGTTAACTAACCTCCAGACGAGCTTCAATGCCATACAACTCTCCTTCCGTGGCCTCCAACTGCTCTTAAATGCAAGTAAAACTAAATGCATGCTCTTCAACTGATCGCTGCTTGCACCTGCCCTCCCGTACAGCATCACTACTCTGGACGGTTCTGACTTAGAATATGTGGACACCTAGGCAACACCTAGGCAACACCTAGGCAACTACAAATGCCTAGGTGTCTGGTTAGATTGTAAACTCTACTTCCAGACTCACATTAAGCATCTCCAATCCAAAATGAAATCTAGAATCGGCTTCCTATTTCGCAACAAAGCATCCTTCACTCATGCTGCAAAACATACCCTCGTAAAACTGGCTATCCTACCGATCCTTGACTTTGGCGATGTCATTTACAAAATAGTCTCCAACACTCTACTCAGCAAATTGGATGCAGTCTATCACAGTGCCATCCGTTTTGTCACCAAAGCCGCATATACTACCCACCACTGCGACCTGTATGCTCTCGTTGGCTGGCCCTTGCTTCATATTCGTCGCCAAACCCACTGGCTCCAGGTCATCTATAAGTCTATGCTAGGTAAGCCCCGCATTATCTCAGCTCACTGGTCACCATAGCAGCACCCACCCATAGCACGCGCTCCAGCAGGTATATTTCACTGGTCACCCCCAAAGCCAATTCCTCATTTGGCCGCCTTTCCTTCCAGTTCTCTGCAACCAATGACTGGAACAGATTGCAAAAATCACTGAAGCTGGAGACTCTTATCTCCCTCACTAACTTTAAGCACATGCTGTCAGTGCAGCTCACAGATGACTGCACCTGTAAATAGCCCATCCAACTACCTCATCCCTATACTGGTATTTTTTTGTGTTGCTCCTTTGCACCCCAGTATCTCTACTTGCACATTCATCTTCTGAACATCTATCACTCCAGTGTTTAATTGCTAAACTGTAATTATTTAGCCACTACGGCCTATTTATTGCCTTACTTACCTCCCTTATCTTACCTCATTTGCACACACTCTATAGACTTTTCTATTGTGTTATTTACTGTATGTTTGTTTATTCCATGTGTAACTCTGTGTTGTTGTTTGTGTCGGACTGCTTTGCTTTATCTTGGCTAGGTCGCAGTTGTAAATGAGAACTTGTTCTCAACTGGCCTACCTGGTTAAATAAAGGTGAAATAAATGTTTTTTTTAAAGAAACAAATAAGCAAATATGTTTGGTAGTTGCCAAAAGCCATGTGGGAGACTCTCCAAACATATGGAAGAAGGTACTCTGGTCAGATGAGTTTAAAATGAGCTTTTTGGCCATCAAGGAAAACACTATGTCTGGCGCAAACCCAACACCTCTCATCACCCCAAGAACACCATCCCCACAGTGAAGGATGGTGGTGGCAGCATCATGCTGTGGGGATGTTTTTCCATCGGCAGCGAGTGGGAAATTGGTCAGAATTGAAGGAATGATGGATGGATGATTGACATGGATTTAACAAGTGACATAAATAAGGGATTATAGCTTTCACCCGGATTCACCTGGTCAGTTTGTCATGGAAAGAGCAGGTGTTCTTAATGTTTTGTATACTCAGTGTAGGACACAGGGGAAGGAAGGAGTCAGTCGGTGTAGGAGGTGGGGGGTTAACGGCCAGGGATGACAGGAAGTAAGGGAAGTGAGAGAGGATAATAGTGCTAGTTCTCTGATGGTGGATTGTCTGGCGTGTTATTACAAATCAGCCAGAGAGCAGGGATGCAAGCTAGCTAATGACTAATGGGTATTGGAAAAAACATTAAGATTAGTTACAGATCACATTGAAGAGTAATATGATCACAACCTACTCTAAAAGTCAATTGGGCGAGTCAAATTTATGGGTATTTAATGTAGGACATAAAATAAACTAGAGGGCTCAAATACAGCAGGCGATTCCAGCGGAATTGGGTCTTGTTTGTTGCACACACTTACTCAGAATGTATACTCAATTTGGCAAAAAATCTAAATGGAAAAAAATCCCATATAATTTTACGTTGTAATAGCTCTGTACTGTACCTAGTTTACTCATTGTGCAGTGAGACCACAGCTATGTGCCAATACCCAAACATGTTTGTGCTGTCTCTGTTTCTTTGGAGAACTTGCCACTATCAGGGCCTTCAATGCACTCCAGCGGACAGCAAAGTGCAGCCTAGAACCCTGGAAAGTCAATACACACATTTGCACCCAGCCAAACACTGCTAGTGTACAGCTTTGAGAGCTTGCCATCAAGAGCTGACTCTGGGCACAGCTCAGCTGAAGTCCTTTAAATCTATCCTTGGCCCTCTCCCTTTCTCCTTCCCTCTCTCCCCTAATCTCTCTCTCTCTCTCTAGCCTAATCAAATCATTCAGAATATGTGCTTTACAGTGTTATCTGGCTGCCTGTAAAGGTGCAGAAATCCCACAAGTCTGGCTCCAGCTCAGAGATGAAGGGCAGCTAACAGCCGTGGGTGGCTGTCCCTTGACTTGACAGCTTCTGAAACCTGCAGCCCCTTTCTTACTGTATGTGATCTCAATTCTGTCTTCCCCAACAGGGCTGGGATTTGCTCAAAGTGTGTGTGAGGAGGCGTCAATGCCAACCTGCTGTCTGTCAGCTGGGGGTTGACTCACAGGGAGAACCTCAGGGAGTATCTGGAGGGACATCACATCAGAGGGCCCAGGAGACATGGTGTGTGGTGCCGGAGCAACAATCTCTCCCTCAACGTCAGCAAGACATTGATCAGAGCTGATCGTGGACTACAGGAAATGGGGGGGTGAGCACGCCCTCATCCACATCGACACGGCGGCAGTGGATCATGTAGACAGCTTCAAATTCCTCGGTGTCCAAATCACTAAAGAATGAAAATGGTCCAAACACACACGCACAGTTGTGAAGAAGGCACGGCAGTGCCTCTCCCCCTCGGGAGGTTGAAAAAGATTGGCATGGGCCCTCAAATCCTCAAAAGGTTCTACAGCTGTACCATTGAGAGCATATTGACTGGATGCATCACTGCTTGGTATGGCAATAGCACCTCCCTCCGAGGGTTGTGTGGACAGCCCAGTACATCACTGGGGCCGAACTCCCACCATCCAGGACCTTTATATCAGGCGGTGTGAAAAGAAGGCCTGGAAAATCGTTAAAGACTCGAACCACCCAAGCCATAGACAATTTTCTCTACGACCCCAAGTAATACGATAAATAGCTAACAAAATAGCTACAGACTATCTGAGTTATTGACCTTTTATTTCTCTATGCACACTCACAGGGCCCTACACACACTGTCACTCCAACACACACACAAACACTCACTCCATCATTTTCAAACACAAACACTCACTCCATCATCACCCTTGACTATTTACACATTTTGTTACAGCCTTATTCTAAAATGGATTAAATTGTTTTTCCCCCTCATCAATCTACACACAATACCCCATAATGACAAAGCAAAAACAGGTTTTTAGAAACACAAAAAAAAGAAAATATCACATTTACATAAGTATTCAGACCCTTTACTCAGTACTTGGTTGAAGCACCTTTGGCAGCGATTACAGCTTTGAATCTTCTTGGGTATGATGCTACAAGCTTGGCACAACTGTATTTGGGGAGTTTCTCCCATTCTTCTCTGCAGATCCTCTCAAGGTCTGTTAGGTTGGATGGGGAGCGTCGCAGCACAGCTATTTTCAGGTCTCTCAAGAGATGTTCGATAGGGTTCCTGTCCGGGCTTTGGCTGGGCCACTCAAGGACATTCAGAGACTTGTCCCGAAGCCACTACTGGATTGTCTTGCCTGTGTGCTTAGGGTCGTTGTCCTGTTGGAAGGTGAAACTGCTCCCCAGTCTGAGGTCCTGAGTGCTCTGGAGCATGTTCTCATCAAGGGTCTCTTTGTACCTTGCTCCATTCATATCTCCCTCGATCCTGGCGTGTCTTCCAGTCCCTGCCACTGAAAAACATATGCTGCCACCACCAGGCTTCACCTTAGGGATGGTGCCAGGTTTCCTCCAGATGTGACGCTTGGCATTCAGGCCAAAGAGTTCAATCTTGGTTTCATCAGACCAGAGAATGCTGTTTCTCATGGTCTGAGAGTCCTTTAGGTGCCTTTTGGCAAATTCCAAGCGGGCTGTCATGTGCCTTTTATTGAGGAATGACTTCTGTCTGGCTCTATCATAAAGACCTGATTGGTGGAGTGCTGCAGATGTGGTTGTCCTTCTGGAAGGTTCTCCCATCTCTACAGAGGAACTCTGGAGCTCTGTCAGAGTGCCCATCAGGTTCTTGGTCACCTCCCTGACTGAGGCCCTTCTCCCCCGATTGCTCAGTTTGGCCGGGTGGCCAGCTCTAGGAAGAGCCTTGGTGGTTCCAAACTTCTTCCATTGAAGAATGATGTAGGCAACTGTGTTCTTGGGGACCGTCAATGCTGCAGATATTTTTTGATACCCTTCCCCAGATCTGTGCCTCGACACAATCCTGTCTCGGAGCTCTACGGACAATTTTTTGTTCTGATATGCACTGTCAACTGTGGGACCTCATATAGACAGTCGTGTGCCTTTCCAAATCATGTGCAATCAATTGAATTGACCACATGTGGACTCCAATTAAGTTGTGGAAACAGCTCAAGGATGATCAATGGAAACAGGGTGCACCTGAGCTTAATTTAAAGTCTCATATCAAAGGGTCTGAATACTTATGTAAATAAGGTATTTCTGTTTTAAATGTTTAATACATTTGCAAACATTTCTAAAACCCTTTTTTGCTTTGTCATTATGGGGTATTGTGTATAGATTGATGGGTAAAACAAATATTTATTCAATTTTAGAATAAGGCTGTAACGTAACAAATTTTGGAAAAAGTCTGAATACTTTCCGAATGCACTGTATCTACCTCCATCACTCCAGTATCACTGCGCATTGCAAATATGGTATTGGAACTGTATATTTCCTGTATATACTATGCTTACTTACTTTATTGTGTATTTCACATTTCTTATTTTACTTTTTTTCTAGTAATAATGTACATTATTGGGTTTTGAGTTGTGCATGAAACTTGAACTTGAAACTGTCAACAGTCAGGACCTGCCAGTGCCAAGCTCCTTCATAGACCCTGTGCGTCTGGTTGGTAAGACTCTTACTCCAGATAAAAGACACTGGAGAGAAGTATATGTGATATGGGCCAATCACTAGATCAGAGGTGCTCCTCTAACATTCAAAGCCTGAGTCCATTCCATTCTGATTCCACAGCAGGCAGCTAGAATTTGGTGTATGAAAGACTGAGCTTAAAGAGAAGACATTATCATGTTATTGCCATAATCATCGGACAATGTGAGAAAAATCCTCGGCTCCAATTCTTCATGACATAAATACTCTGAGACTATTCAACCCCATAATGCAGGGTGAGTACTTAATGTGCCATTGAAGTGCTATTAAAAAGTAAAACTGTAAAACTGATTCAACTCATTCAACTGTGAGTGACTACATACAATAGCAGGAAAACCCATAAACAGCCATTCTTGTGTCAACACTGCAAATAAAATATATATGTATTTTACTATGTATGAACTGTCGTCTGCTGCTATAACAACATTTGCTATGGTTACATACAGGAGTTCACACAACAGCCAAGTTCAGTGTGTCATCACCAAGGCATAAACTAAACAGATTTTCCTTTATAAAGAGGACACCTCTTTTGTCGGAGAGGATACCGCAAGGATGGGAGGCCATATAAAGAGATCTGGTAGCTGCCAGTCGTTTTTGGAAGCATGCAACCTCATAGGTAGAGAGGGCCATCAATACATGAATAAACCATAGATAGCTTCTCCTCTGCCTCTGCAGTAGTGGAGTCAGCTGGCCAGACACAGTTCAGCAGGTTAAAACATCTACAGAGGATCTACTGAGGTTGGTGATCAGGTGGGGCAGCCTTTCAGCACATTGCCGCTCTACAGATTAAAGGAGTTCTTAATGGATAGAGCAGCTCAAGGGCTCTTGAGTATCCTCGCCTCCTTTGAATCGAAGGTTTCAGTTCTAACAAGCCTCTTAATAATGTTTGCCTGATAAATCTATTTAGCCTTGGCCAATGCAATTCACTCTTGCCAGCTGTAATTAATTCAACAACTGACTACTAAGTTTATTAATCAATTATTGAACGCTTCTTTAGTGAATCCTCACCATCGTAGGTTCCACTCTCCAGCAGAAGGCCACTCTCCTCCAGGATACGGAAGTCTTCCACGCTGATGAAGTTGTAGTCCACACCCGGTACCTCCCTTTCTCTGGGCAGCCGCGTGGTGCCTGTTAATCACACAAACAAATACAAACATGAGCATATGAGAATGCAACAACAATTGAATATAGAATGAGCCCATGAACACTGATGCCAAGGGTAGGAAACATATGGAGGGAGGGCCTATTTAGTGCTCACTGGTATCACAGATAGATCAAAGAAAAGGACATGGGGATTGTGTGATATTAGCATTAGGGGGTTCACAGCATTCGCTCATTAACAGGATGTCTGTTTCTGTCTTCTTATGCCAACTTTAGTCCCTGAAAATGTCCCCCATAAGGCAATTACTGAGGGCACCGCTACATGCCAAGCCTCTATCTCACCTGCAGCATCATTTAGATGTCACACCAATATTGCTGCTACTGTAACTATTCCATTGTCAACCTGTTGAGGGAAACATGAGGATGAACTGTGCTTTGCTTTGAGGGTGCTGAGTATCTACTTGGGAGCAGAGTCTTTGAGCACACTTCTAACTTTTTACCCCCAACACAGTCAATATAGTCGTTCCATATGAATTTAATCACTTTCTCCTCCACCCATTTAATTTGAATGAAATATTCCATACATGTTTGCTAATGGTAGAAGTGATGATACAGTTACTTTTTGGACCTGAATGTCAAAACATTCAGGAGATAGAGGTGTTCAAAGTTGACCCCTTTTGCATACTCTACCCAACCATCAGATATCCATGTCTTCATCACTGAAAAAACAGTTGAGTTTGATATCATTTGAAAGTTTACAAAGTTTACAAACAGGGTTGTCAATCTATTTAATGATTAGTAAAAAAATATATATATATACACAGTACCAGTCCAAAATTTGGACACCCCTACTCATTCACAGGTTTTTTCTTAATTTTTACTATTTTCTACATTGTATAATAATAGTGAAGACATCAAAACTATGAAATAACACATATGGAATCATCTAATAACCCAAAAAGTTTTAAACAAATCCAAATATATTTTAGATTCTTCAAAGTAGCCACCCTTTGTCTTGATGACAGCTTTGCGCACTCTTGGCAATCTCCCAACCAGCTAAATGAGGAATGCTTTTCCAACAGTCTTGAAGGAGTTCCCACATATGCTGAGCACTTTTTGGCTGCTTTTCCTTCACTCTGCGGTCCAAACTCATCCCAAACCATCTCAATTGGGTTGAGGTCGGGTGATTGTGGAGGCCAGGTCATCTGATGCAGCACTCCATCACTCTCCTTCTTGGTCAAATAGCCCTTACACAGCCTGGAGGTGTCCTGTTAAAAAACAAATGACAGTCCCACTAAGCACAAACACGATGGGATGGCGTATCGCTGCAGAATGTTGTGGTAGCCATGCTGGTTAAGTGTGCCTTGAATTCTAAATAAATCACTGACAGTCTCACCAGCAAAGCACCCCCACACCATCACATGTTCTCCTCCATGCTTCATGGTGGGAACCACACATGCGGAGATCATCCGTTCACCTATTCTGTGTCTCACAAAGGCACAAATGTTGGAACCAAAAATCTCCAATTTAGACTCATCAGACCAAAGGACAGGTTTCCACCGGTTGAATGTCTATTGCTTGTGTTTCTTTGCCCAAACAAGTCTCTTCTTCTTATTGGTGTCCTTTAGTAGTGGTTTCTTTGCAGCAATTCAACCATGAAGGCCTGATTCACGCAGTCTCCTCTAAACAGTTAATGTTGAGATGTGTCTGTTACTTGAACTCTGTAAAGCATTTATTTGGGCTGCAATCTGAGGTGCAGTTAACTCTAATGAACTTATAGCCTACAGCAGAGGTAACTCTGGTTCTTCCTTTCCTGTGGCGGTCTTCACAAGAGCCAGTTTCATCATAGTGCTTGATGGTTTTTGCGACTACACTTGAAGAAACTTTAAAAGTTTTTGAAATGTTCTGTATTGACTGACGTTCATGTCTTAAAATAATGATGGACTGTCGTTTCTCTTTGCTTAAGGCTCCCGAGCTTGAGGCTCCCGAGTGGTGTAGCGGTCTAAGGCACTGCATCTCAGTGCAAGAGGTGTCTGAGGTGTTCGATTCCAGGCTGTATCACAACCGGCCGTGATTGGGAGTCCCATAGGTTGGCGCAAAATAGGCCCAGCATCGTCCGGGTTTGGCCGGGGTCGGCCGTCATTGTAAATAAGAATTTGTTCATAACTGACTCGCCTAGTTAAATGAAGGTTACATTTTTTTTTTTAAATAAACATTTAGTTGTTCTTGCTATAATATGGACTTGGTCTTTTACCAAATAGGGCTATCTTCTGTATACCACCCCTACCTTGTCACAACACAACTGATTGGCTCAAACGCATTAATTTGTGATATTTCTTTCCTTCTTAACTTTTAACAAGGCACACCTCTTCATTGAAATTTATTCCAGGTGACAACCTCATGAAGCTGGTTGAGAGTATGCCAAGAGTGTGGAAAGCTGTCATCAAGGCAAAGGGTGGTTAAGAATCTCAAATATAACATATATTTTGATTTGTTTAACACTTTTTTGGTTACTACATGATTCCATATGTGTTATTTCATAGTTTGATGTCTTCACTATTATTCTACAATGTAGAAAATAGGAAAAATAAATAAAGACCCTGGAATGAGTAGGTGTGTCCAAATTTTTGACTGGTACTGTATATACACTACCGTTCAAAAGTTTGGGGTCACTTAGAAATGTCCTTGTTTTTGAAAGAAACGCAATTTTTTGTCCATTAAAATAACATCAAATTGATCAGAAATACAGTGTAGACATTGTTGTAAATGTTGTAAATGACTATTGTAGCTGGAAACGGATGATTTTTTATGCAATATTTACATAGGCGTACAGAGGCCCATTATCAGCAACCATCACTCTGGTGTTCCAATGGCACGTTGTGTTAGCTAATTCAAGTTGATAATTCTAAAACGCTAATTGATCATTAGAAAACCCTTTTGCAATTATGTTAGCACAGCTGAAAACTGTTGTACTGATAGAAGAAGCAATAAAACTGGCCTTCTTTAGACTAGTTATGTAATCTGGAGCATCAGCATTTGTGGGTTCGTTTACAGGCTCAAAAAGGCCAGAAACAAAGAACTTTCTTCTGACACTCATCAGTCTGTTCTTGTTCTGAGAAATGAAGGCTATGCCATGTGCAAAATATATATGTCACTTTTTACGTCAATTATTCCAAAAATGCATAAACTCCAATTTTTCATGTTCGTATACTACATTTTGTATCTTAGACCCTAATTTACATAATCTGAGGTGTTTGTGTTGTGCCCGCCATCTGTGGAGACACAGCATACTCTTGAATACAAACTGGGTGTCATGATTTGGCTAATACATTTACTAAAATGTGAATTATATTGAAATGTCTACTTTTAAATGGTACAACAAAGATGGTTGGAGATCCACACACCAGAGAATGCTAACTTGAGTGAAAATATCCATTGTTCTAAATTAAACTGTCCATCTTCCATAGGAAGAAATCACATAACTATAGATCATAGAATAATAGAATAGAATAAGACAATGGTGTACCAGCTATTGCAGTGGTCTGAAGGGATAGGTTCATTCTATGAATTATATTTCTATGATTGAAATGAAACCCATCCTGTATTCAAGAGTATGCTGTGTCTCAACTGATGACGGGCAGGGTATGCAGATTGGGTCATGGGTCAGGTCATAGGTTAGGTAAGGTTTAAATGATGAAGTCAATCTCAATGTGACTTGGATTTTAAAGGATTAGCGCCTAGACTGGTGCAAGAAATATGTTGGACCAATCACACATGGAGCAATTACACAACAGCGCCTCTTCTACCGGCAACTGAAGAAATTCGGTATGGGCCCTCAGATCCTCAAAAATTTCTACAGCTGCACTATCGAGAGCATCTTGACTGGCTGCATCACCGCCTGGTATGGCAACTGCACCGCCCTCAACCGCAAGGCTGTACAGAGGGTGGTACAGATGATCCAACACATCACTGGGGCATAGCTCCCTGCTCTCCAGTACATCTACGCCAGGCGGTGCTTGAGGAAGGCCCGGAAGACCACCAAGGACTCCAGTCACCTGAGCCACGGACTGTTCACTCTGTTACCATCTGGCAAGCGGTATCCGAGGAATGGGTCTCAGACCAAAGGTAGAACACAATAAAATGTACGTTGTGGAGAACGTGGACAGAATCATGAAATCCAGACATTAGAATGGAATTCAACAATGTTAAAAATGTTTTGAACTTATTAGAAAATGCATTAATTTGGCCAAGATTATTATAAGACATGAACAAACTGCATCAGTGATCCATATTTTCCTTCAACTTTCTGAAGAGGCAATGGCATAGGAATGCCCCTGTCTCTGTGTGAGTGCTTGTCTGCCTTTTTGTGTACTCGTTTGTGATGTTGCTAATGTAATGACAACTGACTTCTAGTAGAGGGAAAGATCCCCAAAAACCTTCTCAATGAAATGTTAACTACAAAGTAGCTATGCCTACCTGGCAGAATGATATCATGATTATTTTCATCAATACAGTGGCCATTTGTTTTGCAAACACATCACATGAGCAAGCAATCACATGAGCGCTACAGAATCATCGCTAACCAAACAACAGTCTCTGGCTAGTGTGAAGTTGAATTAAGGGCGACTACACCCAGACCTCAAAAGTGGTCTCCTGATGTGGTTTAAGCATTGTTGAGCACTTAGAACATCCAATGTGTCTGTTTTTCTATTTAAAAAGTGTGATTTTGAGACCGAAAACCATGAACAACAAAACACAGAAAACCGTTTTTGAGAAAAAAAATTACAGAATCAGGCAAAAAAATCGAAGTGATTTTATATGGCCCTACAACAATGCTCCGAGACAGCTTCTACAACCAGGACATCACTGCTGAACAGCTAACCATATCTGTCTCCCTGCACAGACCTGCACCTTAGTGACTATTTGCACCTTAGTGACTATCTACACCTAAGAGACTATTTGCACATAAGAGACTATTTGCATTCTCCACACATCCAACCCTTACACACAAGCACACACACCACAACCACCCATAAACAAACACCCATAAACACACACACACCACAACCACCCATAAGCAAACACCCATAAACACACACACACCACAACCACCCATAAACAAACACCCATAAACACACACACACCACAACCACCCATAAACAAACAAACACACACACACGCACACCACAACCACGCATTAACAAACAAACACACACACACACGCACACCACAACCACGCATAAACAAACAAACAAACAAACACACACACACACACACGCACACCACAACCACGCATTAACAAAACAAACACACACACACACGCACACCACAACCACGCATTAACAAACAAACACACACACACACGCACACCACAACCACGCATAAACAAACAAACAAACAAACACACACACACACACACACACACAGTCTTGTACAGCTAACACACACACACACAGCAGAGGAGCTATTGTAATGGCCGGAGTGGAATAAATGGAACGGTATCAAACATATAGAAACCACGTTTGACTCTGATCCATTTATTCCATTCCAGCCATTACAATGAGCCGGTCCTCCTATAGCTCATCCCACCAGCCTCCACTGACACACACACACACACACACACACACACACACACACACACACACACACACACACACACACACACACACACACACACACACACACACACACACACACACACACACACACACACACACACACACACACACACACACAACAATGCTGTTCTATTATATACTATTTATTAAACTGCGTGTCCAAGACACTACTAGTACCCACTTTATTTTTGTAAATACAGTCATACTTGACAAAGCAAATTCATTTTCTATACTGTATATCCTACTGTGTACATATCAGGCCATTACTATGCTATTACTACCTCTTCTGTTCCTTGTTATTTTTTATTTGACTTTTGATTATTGTACTGCAATGTTGAGGGAATTAGCACACAAGCATTTCACTGCACCTTTTATACATGCTGTAAACTGTGTACCTGACGAATACAGTTTGATTTGGAAGGAAACTCTCAACCGACCACTGGTGGTTTAGGGTTTGCTGTCGCCATTGTTCACGCTCCGCGCTTGCCTTTTGGCTAGACTAGCTACCTACAGTATCATATTTCTACTCTGTTAGCAAGTGATAGCTAGTGATAGTGATTCACAAGCTCAACCTATATGAAATATCGCCAACACCTGGCATTGTTTGCCGGCCAGATTCAAAAACTTGAAAACCTCATTAGAAGAAAAAAAAGCTTGAAAACCCCATTAGATTTTTTCCTAAAGTTTAGGGGGACCATAATTCATGATGGTTTTTATTTTAGTTAGTTTTGCAGTCAAATAAAATCGTATCTGTATAGTTTTAGTTTTCTCAAACTGTTTTGTTAATTATTTTATTTCAGTTTATAAAATAGTTTTTTCATGATTAGTTTCCATTATAATAACGTTTCCATTATAATAATCTTGATTCACATGGTCACGTTCATCTGAAGCAAGCACTTCTCCCTCAGCGGTGTAAATCTTGGCAATGTGTGTGTGTGTGTGTGCTTCTGTGTGTGTGTGTTTGTACAGTATGTGTGTGTGAGAGAGATAATGAGAATGCATGAATATGTGTCTACCTTGGACCCAAATTGGCACTCCATCAAGTCTTTCATAATCTCTGCCTTTCATATACTGCGGTCCTACTTTTTTAAGACCTGGCTAGCATCGATGCCACAGACACAGACAAAGAGTCACGCCACAGCAGGGACATCAGAGGCGGTTTCACTCAGAAAAAGAGAACCAGAAATATAACATGGCATTTTTTGCATTGTTTCATCTTGGCACTTGAAAATGCCACTGGGATTCGTGTGTCAAATACAGAGGGAAAAAAGTATTGCAAAAACGAGGAGCCTCAGTGCTTTTGTGGCCATAGCATTTACTTTGAAGAAGAGAAAATGGGTTAAAGATACATTTTTTATAAGTGTGCAGGAATTTAAAACAGCTTATTCAAGAACTGTCCCACTGGGCACACACTGGTTGACTAAACGTTGTTTCCACGTCATTTCAATTAATTACATTGAACCAACGTGGAATAGATGTTGAATTGGCGTCTGTATCCAGTAGGGTATTACGTGAAAACACAAATTCAGGAAAATCATGTAATTCAAGGCCATGGCATGTTTCTTATAAAGATCTCAGAATAAAATCTAATTTTGCGTGGCAGTGAACTATATTCATGCCAAAAACTAAACTCAATGGTATTATGTCACCAAGAGCACAATCAGCAGAGCCAGTTGCCTTTCGACAGCCTAACTGATGCCACACACTGGCCGGGTGCAGTACTGCACTCCCCTCTCACCAAGTCAACATAAGCCAGCAGAAAAAGAGAGTGCACTGAGAGGGAGCTCAGGAGGCTGTGTCTCCTCAGGGAAGGGAAGTCGTACTGGGACTGAGTGCGACCAAGGGCCCTTTTCCCTCTCGGAGACTGCCTCCCATCTTTGTCCCCTTATGAGCTCTTAAGAGCTTCCTGCTGCGCCTTTGTTATATTGGAGGATGTGGAGGCAGTCTGAGGCAGTCTGAGGCCCAATGAAGGAGACTCAGGGATTACCATGGCATGCGGTAAGGTCCTGTGAGCACTCTTTCTCTCTTTCTTTCTCCCACTCTCTCTCACTCTCCCGCTCCCTTCCTGATTGTCCCATCTTTCATTGCCCTCACAGAGCCCATAATACTGCTGTGCCATGGTCACGCCAAGGGGAGTGGGTAATGTTTGGTTTTATAACAGAGCATCATCTTTATTATCATCCCAAAGTGATAGAAAGCTAGCTCTCAAAAGCACAAGGACCGAGTAGCCTTCCAGGACTGTATACTACACAGATGCAAAGGACAGATAGATAGATGTTTCTGACCAACAGCACTTAGAGCTGTGGAACTAGGTCATTGGCACAGTGACATGGGAGCACACCATATTTACTACCACCCCACAAACCAACACAAAAGGTATGTTGGTTTGTGTGGTAGCAGTGTATTCTAGATGCTGGAAGTATAGACATGAATAAAATGCATGTTTGAGTGAGGCTTGTTGATCTCTGACTTCTATTAATCTCAGCATATTGAATTAAAAAAGATTCAGAGTGAAAGAGAGAAAGAGAGAGGGATAGAGAGGGAGTGAAAGTAAGAGATATGGAAGGCAAGAATGCCAGAAACAGAGAGACGGAAAGGGGTTAAAAGACAGAGAGTGATGGAGAGTAATTTAGTCTTTCTGTCTCAGTCACTCTAGTCACTCACTCATTAAGACTAATTCACAGAGGGAATTATGGATTCACAGTGATGCGGTGAGGCCACAGAGGCTGATGGATGGTGGATTGCAGCTCTGTGATCTAGAACCTTAACTGTAGGACTGGGAGAAATATAAAACAAGATACTGTAAACGTGTGGAGGAAGACAAGTAGATCCCTGAATAAGACATTTAATTCTGCAATTAACGATTGTCGCCATCCGCTAATAAGTCTGTAAAATCCCATATAGCCATGAGATGAGTTCTAAGGAGCTGTGTCCATCCCCTGAGAGATCTGGCAGGTTAGTCTCTGGAGAAAACACACCAATTGTCACGCTCGTCGTCCTCCTCATCTGAGGAGGAGAAGTTTGAAGGATCAGAGGACCAATATGCAGCGTGGTAAGTGTTCATCTTGATATTTATTAACACAGAGAACACTTAACGAAACTATACAAAAATAACAAACAACGAACATGAAGCTAATGAATAATAGTGCTGACACAAAAACACTACATAGACAATCACCCACAACCCACAATGACAAAACAGGCTACCTAAATATGGTTCCCAATCAGAGACAACGACTAACACCTGCCTCTGATTGAGAACAATATCAGGCCAAACACAGAAACAGACAAACTAGACATACAACATAGAATGCCCACTCAGATCACACCGTGACCAAACAAAACATATAAACATACAAAGCAAACTATGGTCAGGGCGTGACACCAACAGAGAGACACAGTGAATTCTATTACAGCACAACATAAAACATTCAGCACTGATAGAATGATGCACTTACTAACTCAACCTTTAAAGTGAGAAAGAACAGTTTTCACTCTGCCAGCTAAAGTAAGAAAGACGAAGGAAGTATACAAACTAGGAGCACAGACTGGAGACAGAAACTGTCAGGCACAAACAGGTGTACAGTGCCTTGCAAAAGCATATGGAAGAAGCATATGGAAGAAGGTACTCTGGTCAGATGAGACTAAAATTGAGCTTTTTGTCCATCAAGGAAAACGCTATGTCTGGCATAAATCCAACACCTCTCATCACCCCAAGAACGCCATCCCCACAGTGAAGCATTGTGGTGGCAGCATCGTGCTGTGGGGATGTTTTTCATCGGCAGCGACTGGGAAACTGGTCAGAATTGACGGAATGATGGATGTTGCTAAATACAGGGAAATTCTTGAGGGAAACCTGTTTCAATCTTCCAGAGATTTGAGACTGGGACAGAGGTTCACCTTTCAGCAAGACAATGACCCTAAGCATACTGCTAAAGCAACACTTGAGTGATTTAAGGGGAAACATTTAAATGTCTTGAAATGGCCTAGTCAAAGCCCAGACCTCAATCCAATTGAGAATCTGTGGTATGACTTAAAGATTGCTGTACACCAGCGGAACCCTTTCAACTTGAAGGAGCTGGAGCAGTTTTGCCTTGAAGAATGGGCAAAAATTCCAGTGGCTAGATGTGCCAAGCTTATAGAGACATACCCCAAGAGACTTTGAGCTGTAATTGCTGCAAAAGGTGGCTCTACAAACTATTGACTTGAGGGGGGTGAATAGTTATGCACGCTCAAGTTCAGTTTTTTTGTCTTATTTCTTGTTTGTTTCACAGTAAAACATATTTTGCATCTTCAAAGTGGTAGGCATGTTGTGTAAATCAAATGATACAAACCCCACAAAAATCTATTTTAATTCCAGGTTGAAAGGCAACAAAATAAGAAAAATGCCAAGGGGGGTGAATACTTTTGCAAGCCACTGTACGTACGTTGACTGTCCAAGAGAAGGCAGAAATCTTCAACTCACATATGATCGAAAGTGGTTGAGAGAAGGGATTGATTGATAGTGGGATAAATATTCCTCCTCTCCAAAAATGTAAATATACATGAGAGGTAAGTGGCTTACTTCCCATAAAAATGTCCCACTTCTGCCTACAATTCCCCACTCTACAAGACAGAGCATCTTCCAGCCCTGTGGGGGAGAGCAGGGAGCCTATCGCTGTGTTTGTGACAGTGCAGTGCAGAACTGTCTGCCATAGCCTGAGGAACAGTGGGACTGTGTGTGACTAAAACCTGAAGTATGCTCAAACATGTTGCTGTTCTTATTAGAGATGGTCCTTCTTTGGAAAAATGAAATGGTAAATATTATTCTCTAAATGTTGTCACATAATGTGTGTTAATAATGACATAATTACTACATCATTTGGAGATAAGATTTCTGTTCTCCATGAATGTTCATCCTGTCTTCTATCAGAACCACATTCCTTTCCTACTCTTAGCACACATCTATTATGACCATTGAGGAGAGGATAGCACCTCTATATCTATTCTTAACTGAAGGCTCTGACGGTCATTCAGACCAAAGTTAATGCAAATTGAAAGTAATTCTCATTGAAAGTAATTCAGATTGAAGGTAATTCAGATTGAAAGTAATTCAGATTGAAGGTCACTCAGATTGAAAGTAATTCAGATTGAAGGTAATTCAGATTGAAAGTAATTCAGATTGAAGGTCACTCAGATTGAAAGTAATTGAAATTGAATGTCATTTGCAGATTGATTGTTTCAATAACACACATCTTGCACCACTCAGAGTAAAAGCTTTCGTATAAAAGACCACAATCACAGACTGCAATTTGGAGCAACGTCTGGGTTTATGAGGATTTCTTAGTTTTTGCTGTCATGTTGAGCTTTAGGTGTGTGTGCGAGACCTGGCTCGATGAAGTGTGTTGTGTGAGGGGTGGTGTAAGGGGTGGTGTGAAGGGTGGTGTGAGGGGTGGTGTTGTAAGGGGTGGTGTGAAGGGTGGTATGAAGGGTGGTGTAAGGGGTGCGTATGAGGGGTGGTGTGAGGGGTGATGTTAGGGGTGGTGTGAGGAGTCCGTGTGGGGGGGTGTGTGAGGGGTCCGTGTGAGGGGTGGTGTGGGGGTTGGTGTTAGGTGTCTGTGTGAGGGGTGGTGTTAGGGGTGGTGTGAGGGGTGGTGTGAGGGGTGGTGTGAGGGGACCGTGTGAGGGGACCGTGTGAGGGGTGTTGTGAGGTGTGCCTCTGAAATGTCACCCTATAACTTCTAGTGCATTAGGCTGCATAAGGCTCTGGTCAAAAGTAGTGCACTAGGAGATAGGGTACCATTTCACATGCAAGCCTAGGAGCAGAGATTGAGGAGACTTACAGGGGATGGTGCGCAGGTAGAGGTTGTCTCGGATGACCTGCTGCAGCTTGTGATCCAACGAGCCCTTCTGGAACTGCAGGCTAAGGTAGTGGCGCAGGTCTGTGTTCAGAACCTTCCCTGAGCAGACAGAGACACACAGTGTTATTACAGGGCCAGTGTACTAGAGTTACAGTGTCAAGAGGTTAGAGGTCAAACAAGAGGTTAGAGGTCAATCAATATGCCTTCCCTTTCCATCAGTCACTCCTGTGAAGGCCCCTCATCTACACAATAAAACTGACAACAAAAAGGTTTTCTATAATATGCATACAATGATAGACACTCACCGCAACAATGACAGCCAAGCATAGGCCAAAAGCTTATATTCCAAAGGAACTGTGAAGTCTCAATGCAAAATTTGAGTGAGAGTTTTTAACGGAAAACTCTCAGGAGCATCTCCTAACCAACCCCCCAATGACTTTGTAAAAACAGAGGAAGTTCACAAAGTTTGAGAGGAGACAGGAACTTGAGAGTCATCCTGTGAAAGCAGGTGAAAGTTTGCTGGGAGTCGGAAAAGATGAAGAGGAGAAAGAAAGGAAAGAGTGGAGAGAGAAGGAAGAGACAAGATCTTCAGTGTCTTGGATGTGAGCCTAGTCCCCTGGCTGACAGTGGGGGGAAAAGTGGCTTTGAAATGGCTCGACTGGCGCTGAGCTTCAGTAATCATCATGTTCCCTCTCTCTCTCCTCTCTACTCTCTGCCGGGCGGACAAAACTCTGCTTAACACAACTCTGTATGCATGGCTATGAATACTAATACATCCTTTCAGAAAGGAACAGCCCCCTACAGTAGATATAGCTGGTGATACATTGGGGATGCAGCGCAGGGTGTAATATACTGAACAAAAATAAAACATTTATTTTTTACATGTGCCGAATACAACAGGTAGATGTTAGGAGGGGAGGGGAGCAGTTTTACGACCTTACAACCACGTCGTAAATACCACAGAGACTCTCCCTGACCATGCAATTGAGAGAGAGTTTCACAGTAAGACAAAGGGATTCTCCCGCCCAATTCTACTACATCCCAGAATTTGAGAATTGAACAATACTCCTATTTTGGAGAATGTGTAATCAGTCGGTGGAGAAGCCAACTACGACCTGGTCCGTTTTGTTTGTGACCTTATGAAAGACAATACAGCCACATTACGCTAACTCTGTTCATACAGGTCCCTCAGTTATGAGGTTTGCATCTAATTCTTGTATAAAATGAATGAGTAAAGATGAAGCTATTTGCGAAATGATGTAATGTGATGTTAACTTTTAAAATAAGAAAATCATCTTCCCAGTAAAGTTTAACTAAGTCAGTAGCCACACCCAAGCGAATAGGCATTGGTTGGAAATTATGAACCAACCCCTTTTCTACATTTCTATAAGAGCCCCCGTGACCCAATTCACATTGAACTAAGTAAACCCCAGCGTGAGCTGTGGTGGCGAAAAGTTGAATATCCACTCTACATAACGAAAAGTCACTCAAGTTCCGAATACCGTTAGGATTTGTCCTCACGTTTAAAAGGGCTAATTCTAATGTCAACCATACAGGCCAGGAAACATGGGAGCTTGCTCTCCACATGAAATGGTATGAACTCTGAACTATTGATCACTCAAGAAGAAGTGAGTCCTAGATGACAGCCTTACAGACTGCAGCTGGAACGGTAGCAAATCTAGTACGAGAACACTGACCGACGTGGACCAATCTCCAGAGTGAGATGAACCTCTCAGACCATGTGAACTTCTCACACGACGACCCGGAAGATTCCACAAAGGACAGGGCAAACCAGAGCATCACATCACCAGCTTCACGTAAATACAATGCATTGCTTTTCCGGATGAGCGATCATTAGTGGCATATGTATTTATGTGAGAATAGCTTCCCAGGTCCGATAAAGACCAATGTTCCTTAGTCTTCCTTCCAAAACCCCCTTCTCTTCTCTCTGAATCTATAGTGTTATAACCTAACTGTTTTTGTTTAGTCCACTAGGGATGGTATAATGTTATTATGTATTGTATATTCTGTAATTGTTTAATTAGTTAGTAAATAAATAATTGAGCCAATTGGTGTATGGATGATTTATAGTAAAGGCTGGGTTCGTGCAGATAACCAACAATTTACGACGTTCAGATGAGACTGACGAAAGTAATAATAATAATTAATTAATAGAAGACTAATTGATCAGATATTAAAGTATCTGAAGAGTTATATTAAGAAAATTCTAACTTTGTAATATGAACATTTTCCGTGGTGCCCCGACATCCTGGTTAATTACATTTACATGATTAGTTTAATCACATAATAATAATTACAGAGAATTGATTTGATAAAATAACAGTTTTCACCTTTAACGATACTAATAACACGACAACCCCCCTTGGCATTTTTCCTACTTTGTTGCCTTACAACCTGGAATTAAAATCTATTTTTGGGGGGTTTGTATCATTTGACTTACACAACATGCCTTCCACTTTGAAGATGCAAAATATGTTTAATTGTGAAACAAACAAGAAAGAAAAAAAAGAAAACTTGAGCATGCATAACTATTCTAACCCTTCCAAGGTCAATACTTTGTAGAGCCACCCTTTGCAGCATTTATGTCTCTATAAGGTTGGCACATCTAACCACTGGGATATTTGCCCATTCTTCAAGGTAAAACTCCTCCAGCTCCTTCAAGTTGGAAGGGTTCCGCTGGTGTACAGCAATCTTTATGTCATTCCACAGATTCTCAATTGGATTGAGGTCTGGGCTTTGACTAGGCCATTCCAAGACATTTAAATGTTTCACCTTAAACCACTCAAGTGTTGCTTTAGCAATATACTTAGGGTCATTGTCCTGCTGGAAGGTGAACCTCTGTCCCAGTCTCAAATCTCTGGAAGACTGAAACAGGTTTCCCTCAAGAATTTCCCCGTATTTAGAGCCATCCATCATTCCTTAAATTCTGACCAGTTTCCCAGTCGCTGCCGATGAAAAATATCGGCAGTGTTCTCGGGGTGATGAGAGGTGTTGGGTTTACGCCAGACATAGCGTTTTCCTTGATGGCCAAAATGCTCAATTTTTGTCTCATCTGACCAGAGTACCTTGTTCCATATGTTTGGAGAGTCTCCCACATGCCTTTTGGCAAAACACCAATGTTTTTGCTTATTTATATCTTTAAGCAATGGGCTTTTTCTGGCCACTCTTCCGTAAAGCCCAGCTCTGTGGAGTGTACAGCTTAAAGTGGTCCTATGGACAGATACTCCAATCTCCGCTGTGGAGGTTTGCAGCTCCTTCAGGGTTATCTTTGGTCTCTTTGTTGCCTCTCTGATTACTGCCCTCCTTGCCTGGTCTGTGAGTTTTGGTGGGCAGCCCTCTCTTGGCAGGTTTGTTGTGGTGCCATATTCTTTCAAATTTTTAATAATGGATTTAATGGTGCTCCGTGGGATGTTCAAAGTTTGTGATATTTTTTTATAATCCAACCCTGATCTGTACTTATCCACAACTTTGTCCCTGACCTGTTTGGAGAGCTCATTGGTCTTCATGGTGCTGCTTGCTCGGTGGTGCCCCTTGCTTAGTGGTGTTGCAGACTCTGGGGCCTTTCAGAACAGGTGTATATATACTGAGATCATGTGAGAGATCATGTGACACTTAGATTGCACACAGGTGGACTTTATTTAACTAATTATGTGACTTCTGGACGTAATTGGTTGCACCAGATCTTATTTAAGGGCTTCATAGCAAAGGGGGTGAACACATATGCACGCACCACTTTTCCATTGTAATTTATTAAAATTTTTGGGAATAATTACTTTTTTTCATTTCACTTCACCAATTTGGACTATTTTGTGTATGTCCATTACATGAAATCCAAATAAAAATCAATTTAAATTACAGGTTGTAGTGTAACAAAATAGGAAAAACGCCAAGGGGGATGAATACTTTTGCAAGGCACTGTACAAGCCCTTAAACAACAATGCAGTTTTAAGAAAAATAAGTGTTATGAAAGTATTTACTAAATAAACTGAAGTAAAAAAAAAAGAAAGAAATAATAATAAAAAAAATAAATAATAATAATAATAATTAAAGAGCAACAATAAAATAACAGTAACGAGGCTATATACAGGGGGTACCGGTATAGAGTCAATATGTGGGGCCACAGGTTAGTCGAGGTAATTGAGGTAATATGTACATGTAATAGTGTTAAAGTGTCTATGCATTGCTAATAAACAGAGAGCAGCAGCAGCGTAAAAATGGGGCGGGGGTCAATGCTAATAGCCCGGGTAGCCATTTGATTAGCTGTTCAGAAGATGTATGGCTTAGGGGTAGAAGCAGTTTAGAAGCCTCTTGGACCTAGACTTGGCGCTACGGTTGCAGTGCGGTAGCAGGGAGAACAGTCTATGACAAGGGTGGCTGGAGTCTTTGGGAATTGTTAGGGCCTTCCTCTGACTCTGCCTGGTATAGAAGTCCTGGATGGCAGGACGCTTGGCCCCAGTGATGTACTGGGCCGTACGCACTACCCTCTGTAGTGCCTTGCGGTCGGAGGCCGAGTAGTTGCCATACCAGGCGGTGATGCAACCAGTCTGGATACTCTCCATGGTGCAGCTGTAGAACCTTTTGAGGATCTGAGGACCCATGCAAAATCTTTTCAGTCTCCTAAGGGGGAATAGGCATTGTCTTGACCTCTTCACGACTGTATTGGTGTGTTTGGGCCATGATAGTTTGTTGGTGATGTGGACACCAAGGAACTTGAAGCTCTCAACCTGATCCACTACAGCCCCGTCGATGAGAATGGGGGCGTGCTCAGCCCTCCTTTCCTGTAGTCCACGATCATCTCCTTTGTCTTGATCACATTGAGGGAGAGGTTGTTATCATGGCACCACACTGCCAGGTCTCTGACCTCCTCCCTATGCGCTGTCTCATCATTGTCTGTGATCACTGTCGTGTCGTCAGCAAACTTAACGATGGTGTTGGAGTCGTGCTTGGCCATGTAATGTAGTCATGGGTGAACACCCGGGGGCGGCCAGTCAGGAAGTGCAATTGAGATTGCACTTGAGATCTGTGGATTTGTTGGGGCGGTATGCAAATTGGAGTGGGTCTAGAGTTTCTGGGATAATGGTGTGATGTGAGCCATGACCAGCCTTTCAAAGCACTTCATGGCTACAGATGTGAGTGCTACGGGTCAGTAGTCATTTAGGCAGGTTACCTTGGTGTTCTTGAGCACAGGGACTATGCTGGTCTGCTTGAAACATTTTGGTATTACAGACTCAGTCAGGGACATGTTGAAATGTCAGTGAAGACACTTGCCAGTTGGTCAGCGCAAGCTCGGGGTACACATCCTGGTAAATACAATTTGATTTGATTTATACAAGTGTCTGGAACTCTATTAGAGGGAAGTGACACCATTCTTCCATCATTTAGTGTTTTGTTGTTGGTGGTGGAAAAAGTTGTTTTAGGCGCCACTCCTTAATCTCCCATAAGTGTTCAATTAGGTTTAGATTTGGTGACTGACACACACACACACACACACACACACACACACACACACACACACACACACACACACACACACACACACACACACACACACACACACACACACACACACACACACACACACACAC
Source organism: Salvelinus alpinus (assembly GCF_045679555.1). Classification (NCBI taxonomy): domain Eukaryota; kingdom Metazoa; phylum Chordata; class Actinopteri; order Salmoniformes; family Salmonidae; genus Salvelinus; species Salvelinus alpinus. Next base: position 28,687,158 of record NC_092087.1, on the reverse strand, counting down.
ACACACACACACACCCTTTAAACCCCCCATGCTCCTTTGAGTATCCTCTTTCAAATTCACTGATATTTCTTCTTCCAGACATGGTAGCCAAAATAATAGGCAACTTGGCATTTTTATACATGACCCTAAGTATGATGGGATGTTAATTGCTTAATTAACTCAGGAACCACACCTGTGTGGAAGCACCTGCTTTCAATATACTTTGTATCCCTCATTTACTCAAGTGTTTCCTTTATTTTGGCAGTTACCTGTATATCCCTTCAGCAAAATGTGAAATAACTTATGGTACTTAGAATATGACTGAGAATGATTAAACTTACTATATTCTGAATGTGTTACTGTGATATTTTATTGAGGCTCCTGCTGCTGGCACGCAAGCACACATGCACACACATGTACACACACAACCATGTCACCAACCCCGTGGCTGTACAGTGCCGTCTTTGTGGCCTGCTCGGTCCAGTCAGAAGGTGTTGTTGAGGTTGTCACATCAGAGATGAGTCTCATTCCTCCTCTTTACAGATAACATTGCATCAGCTTTCCTCTCTCCAGGTGGAGACTCAATGGCCTCCACTGTACCCAGTCAGCCCTGTATGCTGGGGTATTTCTAGTGACTGCAGTCAGCCAAGGAGAGAGAACTTCACCTCACATTCTTTGCTCTACCAGCTCTCTCTCTCTGTGCACTTCTTTACCCTCCCCCCGCTCTCTGTACCTGTCTCTCTCTATCTCCCTCTGTACTCTTCTTTACCCTCCCCCCGCTCTCTGTACCTGTCTCTCTCTATCTCCCTCTGTACTCTTCTTTACACCCCCCCTGTTCTCTGTACCAGTCTTTCTCTATCTCTCTCTGTGCACTTCTTTACCCTCCCCCGCTCTCTGTACCTCTCTCTCTCTATCTCTCTCTGTACTCTTCTTTACACCCCCCCCCCCCCCCCCCGTTCTCTGTACCTGTCTCTCTCTATCTCTCTCTGTACACTTCTTTACACCCCCCCGTTCTCTGTACCTGTCTCTCTCTATCTCTCTCTGTACACTTCTTTACACCCCCCCGTTCTCTGTACCTGTCTCTCTCTATCTCTCTCTGTACTCTTCTTTACACCCCCCCGTTCTCTGTACCTGTCTCTCTCTATCTCTCTCTGTACTCTTCTTTACACCCCCCCGTTCTCTGTACCTGTCTCTCTCTATCTCTCTCTGTACTCTTCTTTACACCCCCCCGTTCTCTGTACCTGTCTCTCTCTGCCTCTCTGTACTGCCACAGTACCTATCCATTTCCTCCATCTATCTACAGTGACTCTTTCCATTACCGTACACGCTATTGGAAGCAACAAGGGGAACCAGAATCCTTTCCAGGTATTTCAATCAGGGCATGATTCATAAAGATAGATTCCTTTGATTAACAGCTTTTCAGTCAGTCTCTATTTTTGTACCTGTTTATTACACTCCCTTTTCATCCTCAAATCCGTTACAGATGAATGAGTCACTCACAGGAATTATTCAATATCTCTTTGGAGTTTTCTTTAGCGTCAGCAACCCAGTAATCCTCTGTAGAGCCTGTAGCATCTCAGGGCAGATGCCAGCAGAGAGGAGAGAGGAGGAGCAGACGGAGCCGAGTCAGGTGTCCCTGGTGAGGTGCTTGACTCAGAGCCTCCACACTTACACTAACACCTCGCTACTGAGGGAAGAACATGCTCGCAAGCACACACACAGACACCCACACAAAACACACACACACACGGCAGCATCATACTCATGCAGAGAAGAGCAGGGCTGAGGGATGTAGAGCTGGCACTGGGTAAAGGAGAGACAGATATCACAGTCACCTAATTGGTCTGTTTCCAAACGACACAGCTATGCAGCTTATGGTGACTTGTTGTTCTGTTCCACATCTCTCGTATGTGGAATTCTTCAGGGAGGTCATTTATTCTGTTATCTGAATGCCACAAACGGAAGATTCTCCTAAACCAACAGGTTTAGTACCAGACGTTTACTAGCATAGCAGTGGGTGTTGTGAAACGGGCTGTAACACTACCAAGGCATCTTCTCCATTTGGCCGAAAGTCTTTTCCTAGATAAGTCCCAAATTTGTGTAATACAGAGGACATGCACATCCATTCCTTTCCTCCATATGGCTGAGTTCTTGCTGGCCCCAAGGCGTTTACTAGCATAGCAGTGGGTGTTGTGAAACGGGCTGTAACACTGTTGTGCTCCTCCCTGTGAGACATAAACTAGCTCTATGCCACAACACGGTGAGGCCCAATCACAACACTACATCATGTGATTAATGGCAGGCTGTTGGTGTCCTGTTCATCATGGCTTCATATTCCTCTCTCTCTCTCTGTAGGTGCAATGCGGGTCAAGCTGCAACTCAGACAGTAAACGGTGTCTGGATTGAGCCTGTGTAGGAGTAGGAAAGGCTATCGTCTCACTTCAGCCCTGTAAATTAATTCTCTACGCTTATATAACCAGCACTGGGTGTAGGCTTCAGCAGCTGCAACTATCTAATTGAGTACAAGCCCTAGAATAGAGCCTCAACCTATAGCAGTATTTGCAGAGCTTGCTGAAGTAGGCTCACATGGTCACAGCTGCACCCATATTAAAGTTAACCAACCATAAGCTACCTCCATACCTCCCCCTGCTGAGCCAAAGAGCACCGGAGAGGAGGGATGACCTTCCTCCTCTCAGGTTCATGATTAGCAACAGTCAGCAGAACAGTGACTGTAATAATGTGAGGAGAGAAAGAACAAAGGATCACAGCATCCGTGAGGGGGCGAGAGGGAGGAGAGGGTTACCCGCAGGACACTGACTCGTGGTGTCGCTCTCTCTCACTCTTTATCACATTCCCCCCCCCCCTCTAACTTCTGTTCTAGTTTGCTCTCCTTCATCCTCTCAGTCATTCTGCCTCTCTTCATTGTACATCTCTCTGTCTCCCTGCTGTAGGCGGTCCCTTCTTGTTATATCATTTGTGGGTCCGTGGAGTCTGATACAGCTGGAGAGTAAAACACACACACCTACCCCATCCCAGTGAGGAGCCTCATTTAGCATCTGGCTCAGATCAACAGAGGAATCAGTATGACTACACTCACATGTGAATGAGGCACATTTATCCACCCAATCCACTACAGTGTAACATACTGGCCCATTTCTCTCTCACACACACACCCAGACAAACATGCACGTACGTACGCACATACTCATATTACCGCAGCACACTGCTGAAGAGAGACAGATGTGAATTTCATAGTTCTATCCAAAAACAAGTGTGACTCAAGTAGACTGTGTTGTTCAGTATGGTTCAGAAAAGGCCTTCGTCCTAATCCCAGGCCTGTTGTCAACTCATGTCTCCGTAAAAGTCATGTTTCTGTGAAGCAAGAACACGGCCAGATGTACTCCATAATTGAAAAGGAAAAAAAGAGAAAAGAAATGAGGGAAAGCAAACCGGCATAGAGAACACGGTGAGGAACATGGGAGAGAGAAGCACAGTGATGCACAAACCCTGCCACTTTCCCTGGCTTCAGTTGACACATCGTCAGACAGAGTGGCAGAGTCACTTCCCCTCCAAGCATGCCCCTTTCCAACCACAACACATACCACAACAGAGAGAACATAACGTAACACTCACATCAGGATGTAATCAACCTAGCAGGCAGCTGCAGGAAGAGAATATGATTGAATCAGAAAGCATTTACAGGGCTGTTTATTTGTTGCTATTATACTGAGTGTCTAAATCAAAACACTAAAAGGCCTTAATTTGCAATCACTTCAACTGCATCTCATTAGCTTTGGCACATATGGACTAAAACAGTAAAAGATAATAATGAGAATAATGTGGTTGAGTCAATCAATCAGTACCATCTCCTGCTGGCTGGCTGGCTGGCTGGGTTCAGCATTAGTGCTGTCATCCACTAGTGAATGATGAGGGAAATGTGGGATTATATCACAGTCATCATCCTCAATGGCCTCAGATATGAGCCTGACTACAACGTGCTTATTAACCGCGTGCCATTGTGACGGGGGAACTAAAGGCCAATCAGAGGAGATGGATCCTGGTCTGAGGCATGACTGAAGAAACTCCAATTATCATCGTAGCCATTGCTGTTACCAACATATCTGCTCCAGTTACTGTTTTGTGGCAGGCAGCCCTTGAGTGATGCACAGGCTCCCTTTCCTCCGTGAACTCTCCACTCACTCACTCTCTTCCATTGTGAGAACACATCCCTTCCAAGGCTACTGATCTATGTCAAGGTTTCGACTGAAGGAGCTAATTTCTAAATGAATTTAGGTGCGTGCTTCTTGACATTTAGATGAGACTGAAACAAGAGTAAAGGATCTGTGCAGCAAAATAAGTGTCTGCTGCTACTCTCTCTGTTTGACCACAGGCCACTGCTCCTCTGTCTTTTGTCAGCGTCTTGTTGCGGGAGAAGGGCATTGTTTATGAGCCTCTTGAAATGATAGGTTATCGTCCCCCAATGCTGTGCATTTCATTGTTGAGTGAGCAAAAAGCATCCCGAGGGCTAGCGGCCGTCTTCAGGAGAGTGAGGGATTGTTGTGAGAGCTGGACCCCACTGCCCCACCTCTCCCTCAGTCTCCTCACAACATAATGTTGTGTTGCTTGGTGCAGAGATCCTTTGTTTGGCTGTAGCGCTGACTTGAGAAGAAGTTCAATCTGAATGAGGCCATGAAGAGTCAGATGAGACCATTCCTAAAATGGGTCGTTCTTTGGCTGTGGACACTCCTAATGTTCATCTCATCTTAATCCCTATCCAAATCCTATTACCCAAGATTAATCAAAAATCTGTTTTGAAACGATACTCAAGGTGAAACAAGTAAATGGTTTAGGACTTTACAAGACTTGAATATATACCTTCACATTCATTAGGTGTTAAACCTGGCCTCTCCTGCTGTTACTGTAGGAGAGGGAAGGAGAAAGGATGGTGTTGTGTGCCAGGTTAATAAGACAGCAGATGAATAGCACAGGGACGTTTGCAGCAGCCTAGCTCTTACCTGCCCATCCCCATCACAAGGCCTTATTGGGGGAACTAAGCTGGTTAGCTAAACCCATAGGGAAACATTTGGACTGGAAACAGAGAATGCACATCTGTAATTGGCTGGGTGCTGGGCCATCCACTAATGCTGCAGACACCTTAGACACCGCGGCAGGAGCGGGATAACGAGCTCTATGAACCACAGTCAGGCCTAGAAAAGCACTTGGACATGTAAAAATAGTCAAAATATAGCTGTATAGTAGCTGTACTTGATTCACTAACCATAGCACAGCAAATGAGTGCAGAAGGATGTGGTGGTTGCAGAGATATGATTGCAACATGGCTGCTCTGCTGGTTGTGTGGCTTGCTGGCAGGCAGAGGTAGGCCATGGTACACAGCTGGGGATAGCCCTTTAAGAGAGAAATGCTCCACTAAGCCACTTCTCTCCAACACCACCTAGCTCTGAGATGTACCATAGACCTGCAGAGAGAGTCCCTAGGCAGACCCTTAATCCTGTGGTGCTGTAAAGTGTAAGGCGGTTATCATGGCCGCACTCAGAGGCACTCAACTGATACTCAACACATGACAGAAAAGGGATTTCATGTTTCCAATGAGGCGCTGAGGAAAATCAATCATGTGCTCCGACGGCCGGGGACGAGGGCCTGCCTGCCACCCAGCTCCCTGCTGAGGGAGTGGATGGGAAAGCACTGAAGGCTTGTCTCTACAGTCTATGTCTGTTTCTTAGTGGAGCTCTTGGCCCTACTGGACCCTGTCAATTGTAATAGACAAAACGCAGAGATAGAAAAGGTGCTGACTGTCACCTGGGGTCATCTCTGTATGACTCGTATGAAAACCTGGCTCAAAGGTTCAACTGGAAGGCCAGGTTTTTGACATGACCTTTGTAAAGGTGGTGAGTAAAGAGTGGTGAGTAAAGAGTGGTGAGTAAAGAGTGGTGAGTAAAGAGTAGATGTGTTGTATGATAAATGGGAGAGAATACTGAGAGGAAGAGAGATGTACTCAGAGACACCAGAGATGGAAACTTCCCTCCCGAGGACTACAAATGTTTCCACATGGGCCACTGCACACACAGATACGCACGCACACATGCACAAACACGCCTGTGTACACACACACACACACATGCATGCATACACTCTCACATTCACACACACACCAGGTTTCAGGGTTGGTTCCACCGCAAGCTCCACTTTGACCACCAGAAGGATGCCCACAGCTTATAGGAAGCCTTGCGCTTAGAGCGTTGGGCCAGTAACCGAAAGGTTGCTAGTTTGAATCCCCGAGCCGATAAGGTGAAAAGTCTGCCAATGTGCCCCTGAGCAAGGCACTTAACCCTAATGTCTCACGGGTCGCCGTTGATATTGGCAGACCCTGGCCGTGACCCCACTATCTGAGGGTGTCTCAGGGAGAGATGAGATATGCAAAAAACACATTTCCAATTCACATGTGTATTAATACACACTTGTACATGTGTGAAATAGGATAAATATAATTCCCCAACAAATTATTACAAACAAACATACACACAGTCTGCAGCTGTGATCTGCCATGTAGAAATAATATGTTTTCATATGAAAACCTGATCTGCTGTAAACATTAAGAAGAATTCAATTTCTGTCTCCAATTTCACGTGGCCAAATTCATAGGGCCTGCTAATTCTCTGAGGGGATTTTGATGATAGATGCATAGTCGATGGAGACATATTCAGGTGCGGGCCATTGAAGGGAGATGGAACAAGTTCTTTCTGCAGACACATTACGCAACAGACCTCTCCTCTGGTATTCTTAGAGCAGTCTGACTTGAAAATGCATTTCAGTAGGAATGTCTGCTGAGCAAGTGCATGATATAACGTGATGAATCCCTGGAGACATGAGGGATGAGATGGAAAGTTGGACATTTATGAAAATGCACGCGTCTCTCTCAGGCTCTTCTGCATGCGCTGATGCAGAGGGCATGCCACTCTCTCCTCACTCCCCTCACTACAAGGGCCTCCAACCTTCTACTACCATACACAGACAGGGGGATGAAACAAGGAGTGTTGGCAGCCATTATCCTAATACTCATGAGGGGGGATGACACTACGAGTGCTGCTGAGGAGTAATTGCTCCGCCATAGTAATTATCAGGCGTAAACACTACTGGCTGCTTGGCCCTTCAGAAGAACCACCAGCTGTAATTATTTCCTTTGAAAGGGAAGTTTTGATTTCCTTCTATGAAATTACTTAACAGGACTGTAACTTTAGGTTTTCACTAATGTAATGAAAGGATTTTACTATTTAATACAGCCTCTGCAGCTGTATGCTCTGCCATGGCACAGATGAGCTGGCTTCAGATCAGAGAGAGAGAGAAGAGGAGGAGGAGCAGGAGGAAGGAGGGTGAGAGAGTATGAGAGAGTGTATGAGAGAGAGAGAGAGTATGAGAAAGAAAGAGAGAGAAAGAGAAAGGGAAAGAGAGAGGGAGAGAGAAAATGAAAGAGAGAGAGAGAGAGAGAGAGAGAGAGAGAGAGAGAGAGAGAGAGAGAGAGAGAGAGAGAGAGAGAGAGAGAGAGAGAGAGAGAGAGAGAGAGAGGGGAAGAGCAGGGGGAGGATGAGGAGGAGGGACAGTGTTTATCTTGATCATCTCAAGGTTAAGTTAAGTATCCTATCTGTAAAGCTTCATTGGGCATGTCCTCTCTTTATGGGCCATAACACCCATAAACCCCCCACATCCCATAGCATGCCTCCTCTACAGCACCACCCCCCACCCCTCACCTCACAGTGCCAATCAGCCTGTAACAGGACAGTCTATCATATCCATAGATTAATACTAATAAGTACAGAACATAGCAGTCAGTCAGTGTGGCAGAACCTCAAACACATGCAGCATTCATCAGAGCACAGAGACCACAGCAATCTAATGGTCAATCAATATATAAGACACATTTATGTGACGAAAAGTATTTGATCAACTGACAGCTTTTTTCTATTACAGCTGCAAATCAGTTTGCCATCACTATATACAAAACTGCCACTCACTCTTAGCTTGGTCTTCCCCTGGTGTGCAAAGGGAGCATACATACAATACATCACACCCAATGAACATAATCAATTAAAACCTGTTATTAGCCTGCTAGGAGCAGTTATTTATGAATCAAGTATGAGTGAACTTTCATCCAGACCATGCAGCTCCACAACATAATCCTTGCAGCTCCACAACATTTCACACAGGATTAGCACCCGAGGGAGCCTGGCTGTGAAGAGTGAAGAGGGACGGATGCAGAGAAAGGGAGTTGAGAGGGAATGCAGTGGAAGAGAGGTAGAGATGACATGGGTGGTGAAGTGGTCTGAGGGACCCTATGGGGGATGAGAGAGGGAAGTAAGGCCCTAATCCACACATAGCGGGCTATGGAATAGGAAAAGAGAGAAGAAAAGATGTGTAATGCTTACCAAATGTACAGCTGTATATGTAGATAACATATTCACATTGGTGACTTGCAGGCATGAATAAATTATTTAAATATTTGGCAGATGTTATCGCGGGTGTAGTGAAATGCTTATGTTCCTAGCTCCAACAGTGCAGTAATACGTAACAATACACACAAATCCCTAAAAGAAAAAGAAAGGAATTAAGAAATATAGAAATATTTGAACGAGCAATGAGTACAGAATATAAATATATATGCAGTGCATTCAGACAGTATTCAGACCTCTTCCCTTTATCCACATTTGGTTACGTTACAGCCTTATTCTAAAATTGATTAAATCGTTTTTTCCCCTCTAGTCTCCCAGTCCCTGCCGCTGAAAAACATCCCCACAGCATGATGCTGCCGCCATCATGCATTGTAGGGATGGTGCCAGGTTTCCTCTAGACATGATGCTTGGCATTCAGGCCAAAGAGTTCAATCTTGGTTTCATCAGACCAGAGAACCTGTTGCAAACTCCAAGCGGGCTGTCATGTGCCTTTTACTGAGGAGTGGCTTCGGTCTGGCCACTCTACCACAAAGACCTGATTGGTGGAGTGTTGTAGAGATGGTTGTCCTTCTGGAAGGTTCTCCCATCTCCACTGACAAACTCTGGAGCTCCGTCAGAGTGACCATCGAGTTCTTGGTCACCTCCCTGACCAAGGCCCTTCTCCCCAGATTGCTCAGTTTGGCCTGGCGGCCAGCTCTAGGAAGAGTCTTGGTGGTTCCAAACTTCTTCCATTTAAGAATGATGGAGGCCATTGTGTTCTTGGGGACCTTCAATGATGCAGAAATGTTTTGGTACCCTTCAACAGATCTGTGCTTCGACACAATTCGGTCTTTCTGAGCTTTACGGACAATTCCTTCGACCTCATGGCTTTTGTTCTGGCATGCACTGTCAACTGTGGGACCTTATATAGACAGATGTATGCCTTTCCAAATCATCTCCAATCAATTGAATTTACCACAGGTGGACTTCAATCAAGTTGTAGAATCATCAAAAACATGATCAATGGAAACAGGATGCACCTGAGCTCAATTTCGAGTCTCATAGCAAAGAGTGTGAATACTTATCTAAATAAGGTATTTCAGTTTTGTAAAACCTGTTTGCACTGTGTCATTATAGGGTATTGTGTGTAGATTGATGAGGAAAACAATTCATTTAACATAACAAAATGTGGAAAAAGGAAAAGGGTCTGAATGCTTTCCGAATGCACTGTATATGTGTATGATGGTGTGTATAGACATTATGGACAGTATATAAATAGAAAAGGTGTGTATAGAAGTAGTTATATAGGATGAACCTTGACTAGAAAACAGTATATACTGTACATGTAAAGTGGGTAAAAAAAGTGTGTAAACATTATTAAATTGACCACTGTTCAATGACTATGTACATAGGGCAGGAGTCTCTAAGGTACAGGGTTGAGTACCGGGTGGTAGCCAGCTAGTAACAGTGACTAAAGTTCAGGGCAGGGTACTGGGCAGAGGCCGGCTAGTGGTGACTGTCTAACAGTCTGATGGCCTGGAGATTGAATCAGTTTTTCAGTCTCTCGGTCCCAGCTTTGATGTACCTGTACTGGCTCCGCCTTCTAGATGATAGTGGGGTGAACAGGTCATGGCTCGGGTGGCTAAGGTCCTTGATGATCGTCTTGACCTTCCTGTGACACCGGGTGCTGTAGATATTCTGGAGGGCAGGCAGTGTGCCCCCGGTGATGCGTTGGGCTGACCGCACCACCCTCTGGAGAGCCCTGCAATTCCAGACGGTGGAGTTGCCGTACCAGGTGGTGATATAGGCCGACAGGATGCTCTCAATGGTGCATCTGTTGAAGTTTGTGAGGGTCTTAGGGGCCAAGCCGGATTTCTTCAGCCTCCTGAGGTTGAAGAGGAGCTGTCGCACGTTCATCACCACACTGTCTGTGTGGATGGACCATTTCAGGTTGTCAGTGATGTGCACGCCGAGGAACTTGAAGATTTTCACTCTCTCCACTGTGGCCCCGTCGATGTGGATGAGGGCGTGCTCCCTCTGCTGTCTCCTGTCCACGATCAGCTCCTTCGTTTTGTTGACGTTGAGGGAAAGGTTATTTTCTTGGCACCACTCCATCAGGGCCCTCACCTCAACCCTGTAGGCTCTCTCGTCGTTGCTAGCAATCAGGCCTACCACTGTTGTGTCATCTGATGATTGAGTTGGAGACGTGCGTGGCCACACAGTCATGAGTGAACAGAGAGTACAGGAGGAGGCTGAGCACGCACCCTTTGGGGCCCCAGTGTTGAGGATCAGCATAGCAGAGGTGTTGTTGCATACCTTTACCACTTGGGATCGGCCCATAAGGAAGTCCAGGACCCAGTTTCACAGTGCGGGGTTCAGACCCAGGGCCCCGAGCTTAGTGACGAGCTTGGAGGGCACTATGGTGTTGAAGGCTGAGTTGTAGTCGATGAACAGCATTCTTACATAGGTATTCCTCTTGTCCAGATGGGATAGGGCAGTGTGCAGTGTAATGGCGATTGCGTCATCTGTGGATCTGTTAGGGTGGTATGCAAATTATAGTGGGCCTAGGGCAGTGGAGGCTGCTGAGGGAGGACAGCTTATAGTAATGGCTGGAACGGAGTGAATGCAATGGCATCAAACACATGGAAACCATTTGTTTGATGTATTTAATACCATTCCACTTATTCCGCTCCAGCCATTACCACAAGCCCGTCCTACCCAATTAGGGTGCCACCAACCTCTTGTGTCAGGTAAGCTGGAAGTGATGATCCTCTTAACTAGCTTCTCAAAGCACTTAGTGATGACAGAAGTGAGTGCTACGGGGCAATAGTCATTTAGTTCAGTTACTTTCACATTCTTGGGTACACAAACAATGGTAAGTCGGGACAACAGACTGGGATAGGGAGAGATTGAATATGTCCGTAAAACACTCAAGCCAGCTGGTCTGCACATGCTCTGAGGATACACAAATGCTCTGATGCTCATGCTCTGATTCACACATGAGTCATTCTGTATATCCGGATTACAGATATGAACATGGGTAGTGTTGCCTACAGTATGCGATTGCAGTAGAGTTTTTCTACGTAGAGAATTAGAAAGTGTGATAACTGATTACTCTATTTACAGTATGCAAGCATTCCTTAATTACAGTCAATTATGTCTGTCGCTTTGGGCTCAGCTCTAGAAGGCCCGCCTCTGGCATATAACTCAACTTCCTATTTAAAGCAGGCAGAGGTGTGATACTGCCAATGGGGGTGTGCTGGGTTGGCTGGGGCTGGCTGGGCCGGGTGCTGGAGCCTTTGATTAAAGCCCTCCATCCCTAGCCTAATGTCCTGCCTGCCTTCCCCTGAATTATTCACTGGCTTTGTGGAGTGGGCTGGGGGTGTGTGTACTGCATGCTACAAGCCTGCTAAGTGTGTTAGCCAAAAAACATAATGCAATAAAGCTCAGCCATGCATAATGGCTGGGATCCCAGGACTGCCGCCCGCCATGGGAATCCAGAATTAGAGGAGGGATCAGGAGAGCTCAACGGCAATGTCACCAAAACATTGGTCTCCTGTGTCGCCCCCGTTCTCCGTCCATCCATCCATCTCTCCCTTCCTCCCTAAAACACAGTTTAAAATGCTCCATCATTGGACAGTGATTCGTCAAAGTCAGCATAGTTTTCCTTTCTTTGCCTCTTTCCCTTCCTCACAACCACTATCTGTAAGTGCACAGGGCCAAAGCACTTCTGTGGGGGTCAGAGGTGAAGGGTGTGTGTTTGTGTTTCTTCACCATATAGCATGTGGAGGCTACAGTAATGAGCCCTACTCTCATCGCAGGTGGGCAGCATCCTCGGCTGTGCCTCACATAAAGGAAATGAGCCTTCTGACACACAGACAAAAAAATCCCCTGACAGCGTAACCTAACAGTGGCTCCCTCTCCCACAATCACTAATTCACACTCTGTGTCTCAGACATCACTGGTATTAATGTACTCTAGTTGAGGAACGCCATTCCCTTATATCGAGGTGGAGTTGAGTATTGATAACTGGTCGCGCGATTTTCTATTAACAACAGTGAGTCACCATCAGTCGTAAAAATGTAAATTCTGAAAACGCTTACCTGTACCTATGTTTGTCCTGTACAACTGTGGCCCTTCTGCGGGGTGCTGAAATTCATACTTTTGATTAAAACTTTTATTGATTACAACCACTGACTTTTTCCTTGAGTCAGAGATCTGTATATAAGGACGAGATGCTCATGTCTCTGCCCTAACAATGGGAGTCGTTGTGCCAAGGTCGGGAAGGCAGGCGACAAGCTTAGGTCCAAAATAAGCCCATAGAAAAGCATTGGGTTATTTTTGACAGATTTTGGCAAGAGTGAAACCTCTCGCTTCGCCTCTTCCTCTCTGTTTGTGTTGCTCAAAGTTTTTATTAAAAGTATGAATTTCAGCACCACGCACGTGGAAGGACCGCAGTTGTACAGGACAAACAAACAGTGCCTTGCAAAAGTATTCAGACCCCTTGGATTTCTTCATATTTTATTATGTTACAAAGTGGGATTAGCATTTATTTAATTGTCACTTTTTATCAACGGTCTACTCAAAATACTCTGTCAAAGTGGAAGAAAAGTAGAAGAAAAAATATATATTTTTAAAGATTAATACAAATTTGACAACTAAAACATTATCATGGCATAAGTATTCAGCCCCTTTGTTTAGGCAAACCTAAATCACATAATAAGTTACATGGACTCACTCTGTGTGAAAATATAGGAGTTTACATGATTTTTAAATGACTAACCCTTTCTCTGTTCCCCATACATACAATATCTGTAGGGTTCCTCAGTCAGTTATTGAATTTCAAGCACAGATTCTACTACAAACACCAGGGAGATTTTCAAAAGCCTCATAAAGAAGGGGAGTGATTGGTAACAAATCAGATATTGAATATATCTTTAAGCATGGTCATGTTAATAATTATGCTGTGGATTATGCATTAAATCACCCAGACACATTAAAGATAGTCATCCTTCTGAACTGAGCTGCAGCATAGTAATGAAACTGATAAGGGATGTTACCATGAGGCCATTGGTGATTTTAAAACAGTTACAGAGTTCAATGGCTGTGATGGGAGAAAACTGAGGATGGATGAACAACATTGTTGTGACTCCACAATAATGACCTAAATGACAGAGTGAATAGAAGAATACAAATATTACAAAACATGCATCTTGTATGCAACAAGGCACTAAAGTAATATTGCAAAAAGAAACACAGCAAAGGAATACACTATTTGGCCTAAATGCAAAGCCTTATTTTTGGGTCAAATCCAACACTTCGCTTAACTGAGTAACTGCTTCCTTATTTTCAAGCACGGTGGTGGCTGCATCATGGTTTGGTGTGTGCTTGACATTGGAAAATACTGGGGAGTTTTTTGGGATAAAAACAAATGGGATGGAGCTAAGCACAGGCAAAATCCTAGAGGAAAACCTACTTCAGTCTGCTTTACACCAGACACTGAGAGAGGAATTCACCTTTCAGCAGGACAATAGCCTACAACAAAAGGCCAAATATACACTGGAGTTGCTTACCAAGAAGACAGTGAATGTTCCTGAGTTGCCTTGAAAATCTATGGAAAGACTTGACAGAGCTGGAATAAGTCTGAAAATAATAATGGGCTAATATTACACAACCCAGGTGTGTAGAGGTCTTAGAGACTTACCCAAGGTGTTTCTAACATGTATGGACTCAGGGAGATGAATACTTATGCAATTACTATATATTAGTTATTTCATTTCTATATTTAACAAATCTCTTTTTAAATCTTCCACTTTGACATTACAGAGTATTTTGTGTAGACTGACACATTTTTTTCAATTAAATCTATTTTAATCCCACTTTGTAATACTTTTGCAAGCCAATGTAGGTACAGATAAGCATTTTCAGAATTACAATTTTTACGAGTTTCAACTGATGGTGGTGACTCAATGTTGTTGCTAGCAAATCGCGTGACCAGTTATCAATACTCAACTCCACCTCGATAGAAGAGAATGGAGATGAGAGTTCCTCAACTAGCATTATTGTAGGTTAGAGGACTACTAAACATAGACACATTTAAGGGCATTGGACAGGAACATGGGATTGGTAGGAGAGCATTACATCTCCCAATCAATGTGCGGGTAGTAGAAAAGCTCCATCAGCTGCCAGAGAGATGGCAGTGCCAGAGAGATGGCAGTGTTGCTGTGAATGCAGGGCCTGGGGTGTCTATGTAGGAGCTGACCACTCAGACTGGGGAAGGTGTTTTATATGCTGTGCCAGGTAGAGCTGTTAGTGAAATGACCAACAAAATCAAAGCCACTGTTGAGGACCCTGAATACATCCCTAGTAAGTCACAAAGAACTGTGAAATACTAGTATGTGTATGACAGTATCCAGACACGGACTGGAATAGGCGTATGCGCAGGTACACTATGTAAATATTGAATAAACTAATGTAAAGCCTAGCAGAATGTTACTGAGCATGCATAAGCCCTTTTTATTCCTTCTCAGATCTTCTTTTACATGACCATTTATGAACAAACACACCACGTCTGTATAAGAACATGTCACAAATAATTATAATTTAGAGATTATAGAACAACTCACAATGACAAAATCCATAATAATAATAATAATACCTGGGAATTATATAGTGCTTTTCAAGGACAAAACATTAGACTAAACAAAAACAGGAATAAAGAGAGGCAAGGTGGTGAAGGGTTTTGTGGGTCAGAAGGAGGATCTTGTAATCAATGTGTTGGGAGACAGGGAGCCAGTGGAGTTCACAGAGGACAGGGGTGATGTGCTGCCAGGACAGTGTTGGCGAGGAGTCGGGCTGGAAAGTTTTTAACCATTTGGAGCTTATGCAGGGCGCTTGAGTTGATGCCGGAGAGTAGTGAGTTGCAGTAGTCAAGACAGGAGGAGATGAATGCATGTGTGAGGGTTTCAGCGGCAGGGCGGGAGAGGGAGGATCTGACTTTGGCAATGTTGCAGAGCTGGAAGAATGAGGATTTGACAGTCTTATGTGGTGATTAAAGGAGAGGGTGGAGTCCAGGGTGACGCCAAGTATGTGTGTAATACTGCAAACTACAACTACAGATGTGTTAGAGTCATCATGGCTAAAACTCTGTCGGGCTTGGAAGCTTCTTAACTTACTGAATTATGTTCCCCTGCAACCCAGACATCTTCCAGTACTTAGTCTGACAATGCTCTGCTAAGGAGAGTAGCTGTTGGCATAATATAGTACATTAGCCTTTCACTATACTGTAACTGGCTGGCTGCAGAAACTACTTCCCTGGGAATATCCCATCCTCTACACTCAACTGCATTCAAATGTCTCATCTATTTATTTAAAGAGAGCTAACTAAACAGGGTCCCAGGCTTTTAATGGCTGCCTCACTAATCATTTCAGCATAATAACATAATTTATCTGGTCCCAGATAAAAACATAAGGCAATTATTCAACACAAAGGAAGTAAAGCTTTAAATAAATATCCCAAACCCCTCCTGTGTATTTGTCAGAAGTATAAATAAAAGGGGAAATTGGCAGCCGACGCATGTTCCCCAGCAGGGTTTGAGACAAAACAACGCTGTCGAAACAAGAGGAAGCGAGTACACATTGAGCAACAGTTTATGATAAAAAGAAAAGTAAGAAATCAACTGGCAACATGCGTGTCGAGAAGAAGAAAACAAGCGGAGGATCAATGGTAGATGAGTGTTGAACGGGCATCCGTGTTAGGCCTGCTGTGGTGATACTGGCAGACAGATGGGGTGCTATGAACGTCTGCTGCTAACGCTTGTGGACACCACTGTGACGCCAGTCTGGAGCCGAGGAGCATCCCAGTCACACAGCAACATGGCGGAGTGTGTGAGCGTTTGTGTGTACATTATGTGTGTGTGGATATGTGTGTGTTTGTGGGTGTGCATGCGTGCCTGTGTGTCCGCATGGTGGAGTCATGGCCTGTCACATCCTGTCTGAACAAAGACCCAGCACCCTGGGGAAAACAGCCCTGGGGAAACAACCAGGTCATGGATTAGCAAACATTTATCCACCCTGCTGCCCTATCACCAAGCTGATTGGAATAAAACATGGAATAGAGCATTTCATTGGTACTCTATGGTTATCTGTTATTCTTCCACAATTAAAGAGGTTGACATTCAGGCTGGCGTCATGTCAGAAGTGAATTCAAATTAAAGGGTATTGGGGTAGAAGATTTTTTGAAATTATAAGATCATTTCACCATCTCTGTCTCTGGCCGGGGGACAGGTGCAGCGGTCAAACCAATTGGCCTGCGATAATTAAGGTACGATACACTCTTGACCCTCCAGCCAGGAGAAAAACAAAGGCCCAGTGAGGTTGTCATCCTGGCATTGTTTACTAAGCTCATTAAAAGGCTCTGTCTGGTCAACAAGACAATGAGCGGTAGAACAGTCAGACAGAGTGAGGAAGCGAGAGAGACAGAGAGAGAGAGAGAGAGAGAGAGAGAGAGAGAGAGAGAGAGAGAGAGAGAGAGGAGAGATAATGCATATCAATATATGTGATACATCCCATGTACACTGTAAAAGAGGTAACAATCCTTTGCATGAACAACTTACATTTGTACAAATATGAATTGTTAATTATGGAAATTAAGATCAGCAGGATTTGTAATATATATATATCTTTTTTAATAGCTATACATAATGCAAATTGAGGTGAGGGCGATGGAAATTCTTTTGGCGGTTGATCTGCCTTTGTTCTGTGGGTGGCACTGTGTGCTCTTTTCGAAGGATGGGTCCCAGTTTTTTGGGGATCCGGGGGGGTGGGGGTGGTCTGCCAGTAACTGGGATAACAACCCAACTTGGGATGGGGAGGGGTTTTAGCTGGTGGAATAGGGGGGAACAATTGGAGGTTTACTTAGTAGCAATGCAAATATCATGGTATAGCTATATGGACACTCAATCACTATGGTCCTTTTAATGGTGAGTTTATAAATATATATTATGATAAATAGATTTTAAACTTGTATTTCATTATGGTAAACAAGCTATAATTGTAATGGCTTAGCAGATAATAAGAAAAGACGGTCAGTATTTACCTGGCAAAAAGAGGAAGGAATATAATATCTATTGTTTATTCATTTACAGGAAACTCTGTGTGGAAAAAAGACTGGGGGGGCGAAATATATTTTTCACATAGGCAAAGAAATTCAAAAGGGGTGATGATATTAATTAAACAGTAATTTTGATCCAAATTAGAAAATTGTCCAAACAGATCCTCAAGGTAGATGGATGATTTGAAATATATTATTGGTCAATAAACAGATATGGCTCATTAACCTTTCCGGACCAAATAACGATGATCCACACTTCTTTGAAAATATATATAATAAATGATCAACCCTACAAGCAATACAATACTCTATTATTATGGTGGGAGATTATAATACAGTTTTAAATACCTCTATCGACCAAAAAGGAAATCACACTACAAACTACCTCATGCACTTAAGGAAATCATGAATGTCATGGATATATTGGAATTAGTGGATATATAAAGGCTTAAATATCCTGACCTAGTGAGATATACATGGCAGAGGCTCAATCAAGCTAGTCGTCTTGATTACTTTCTTATGTCATTCTCTCTGGCACCAAAAGTTGAAAAAGTGTTGATAGGGGACAGAATGCAGTCGGACAATCGCATAATTGGCATATATATTACTCTTACAGAATTTCCACGTGGGTGAGGATATTGTAAATTTAATCAAAGCCTATTGGATGATAACTTGTTTTTAACTAGGACAGAATAATTTATAACTAACTTTTTCAAACATTACAAAGGTACAGCAGATCCCCTTATTGTATGGGACACTTTTAAATGTGCCTTTAGAGGCAATGCAATTCAGTACTCATCTCTAAAACAAAAGCAATTTTAGTCAAAAGAGTCTTTACTAACAAATGAAATAGAAGGTGTAACAGAACATATAGATAGCAATAAAAACTACCATTGAGGCTCAGAATAAGTTTGAGGAAAAACAAAAAGAAATGGAGGACTCTTATTCAAGAAAGATCCAGTGTAATATATTATAAAATAAAGTGAACTGGATGGAATATGGGGAAAAATGCACCAAATTATTTTTTAAATCTTCAACATAGAAATGCTACCAAAAATAATTTACTGGAACTTGTCACAAATGATGGAGTAACCCATGATTCACCAAACAATATTTTGAAAGAGGAAGTAAAGTACTTTAAGCATATGATTTTGTTTTCAGTCTCCTCCATCTCCACTAACCAAAGCTAATTGTATGAAATTGTATGGATTTCTACCATTTGGCCATACCGTTTACACCTTCTGTAGAGACACATCCACTTAGCATAATATTGATATCTAAAATAAATATTGATATATGTGGTCGTAACATGATTTTGTGACATACCACACAGACTCACTAAACCAGACAAAAAATAAATATATATATATATATATACAGTGGGGAGAACAAGTATTTGATACACTGCCGATTTTGCAGGTTTTCCTACTTACAAAGCATGTAGAGGTCTGTAATTTTTTATCATAGGTACACATCAACTGTGAGAGACGGAATCTAAAACAAAAATCCAGAAAATCACATTGTATGATTTTTAAGTAATTAATTTGCATTTTATTGCATGACATAAGTATTTGATCACCTACCAACCAGTAAGAATTCCGGCTCTCACAGACCTGTTCGTTTTTCTTTAAGAAGCCCTCCTGTTCTCCACTCATTACCTGTATTAACTGCACCTGTTTGAACTCGTTACCTGTATAAAAGACACTTGTCCACACACTCAATCAAACAGACTCCAACCTCTCCACAATGGCCAAGACCAGAGAGCTGTGTAAGGACATCAGGGATAAAATTGTAGACCTGCACAAGGCTGGGATGGGCTACAGGACAATAGGCAAGCAGCTTGGTGAGAAGGCAACAACTGTTGGCGCAATTATTAGAAAATGGAAGAAGTTCAAGATGACGGTCAATCACCCTCGGTCTGGGGCTCCATGCAAGATCTCACCTCGTGGGGCATCAATGATCATGAGGAAGGTGAGGGATCAGCCCAGAACTACACGGCAGGACCTGGTCAATGACCTGAAGAGAGCTGGGACCACAGTCTCAAAGAAAACCATTAGTAACACACTATGCCGTCATGGATTAAAATCCTGCAACGCACGCAAGGTCCCCCTGCTCAAGCCAGCGTATGTCCAGGCCCGTCTGAAGTTTGCCAATGATCATCTGGATGATCCAGAGGAGGAATGGGAGAAGGTCATTTTGGTCTGATGACACAAAAATAGAGCTTTTTGGTCTAAACTCCACTCACCGTGTTTGGAGGAAGAAGAAGGATGAATACAACCCCAAGAACACCATCCCAACCGTGAAGCATGGAGGTGGAAACATCATTCTTTGGGGATGCTTTTCTGCAAAGGGGACAGGACAACTGCACCGTAGTGAGGGGAGGATGGATGGGGCCATGTATCGCGAGATCTTGGCCAACAACCTCCTTCCCTCAGTAAGAGCATTGAAGATGGGTCGTGGCTGGGTCTTCCAGCATGACAACGATCCGAAACACACAGCCAGGGCAACTAAGGAGTGGCTCCGTAAGAAGCATCTCAAGGTCCTGGAGTGGCCTAGCCAGTCTCCAGACCTGAACCCAATAGAAAATCTTTGGAGGGAGCTGAAAGTCCGTATTGGCCAGCGACAGCCCCGAAACCTGAAGGATCTGGAGAAGGTCTGTATGGAGGAGTGGGCCAAAATCCCTGCTGCAGTGTGTGCAAACCTGGTCAAGAACTACAGGAAACGTATGATCTCTGTAATTGCAAACAAAGGTTTCTGTACCAAATATTAAGTTCTGCTTTTCTGATGTATCAAATACTTATGTCATTCAATAAAATGCAAATTAATTACTTAAAAATCATACAATGTGATTTTCTGGATTTTTGTTTTAGATTCCGTCTCTCACAATTGAAGTGTACCTATGATAAAAATTACAGACCTCTACATGCTTTGTAAGTAGGAAAACCTGCAAAATCGGCAGTGTATCAAATACTTGTTCTCCCCACTGTATATATTATTTATTTTTACGGATAGCCAGGGGCACACTCCAACACTCAGACATAATTTACAAACAAAGCATTTGTGTTTAGTGAGTCTGTGTGGCAGCCCAATATATATATTGGGCTGTCTGGTTTTAGGAATTTGAAATGAGTACATTTTATCAATTCCATTTACCTTTGATACTTCAGTATTTTTATACCAAATACTTTTAGACTTTTACTCAAGTAGTATTTTACTGGGTGACTTTTACTTTTACTTCAGTCATTTTCTATTAAGGTATCTTTACATCTGGACAATTTCTGTTTACCTGGAATTTGTACTTATTGTAGGGTACTTCCACTTTTAGTCTTAATCTTTACTACACTACTCACTGTTTAGCACATGACCTCACATGGGAATCCTTAAAGAGATGGGTGAGGCTGGCTTAAGATGTCACGCCCTGATGTGTTTCACCTGTTCCTGTGATTGTGTCCACCCCTTCCAGGTGTCGCTTATTTTCACCAGTGTATTTATCCCTGTGTTTCCTGTCTCTCTGTGCCAGTTCGTCTTGTATGTTTAACTTCTCTAGGATACGGGCAGCATTTTCACTTTTGGATAAATAGCGTGCCCAATTTCAACTTCCTTCTACTCATCCCCAGAATATAAGATATGCATATTATTAGTAGATTTGGATAGAAAACACTGAAGTTTCTAAAACTGTTTGAATCATGTCTGTGAGTATAACAGAACTTATGTAGCAGGCAAAACCACGGTCTGTTCAATGAGGTCACTGTCTGTTCAATGATGTTTCATTGGGATACTAGATTTCTAAGGGACTTGTTTGCAGTTCCTATCGCTTCCACTGGATGTCACCAGTCTTTGGAAATTGGTTGAGGTTATTCCTTTGTGCAATGAAGAAGTACGGCCAGCTTGAATCAGTGTAACGTTATGTGTACTGTTTGAGAGTTGCGCAAGACTAGAAAAGTAGAGTTAGTTTGTTGTCCTCCCGTATTGAAAACAGATAGACCCGTCTTCAATTTGATCGATTATTAACGTTTTAAAATACCTAAAGATGTATTACAAAAGTAGTTTGAAATGTGTTGGCAAAGTTAACACGTAACTTTTGACATATTTTGTAGTGACGTTGCGCAAATTGGAAGCTGTTTTTTTCTGGATCAAACGTGCCAAATAAATGGACATTTTGGATATATATGGACGGAATTAATTGAACAAAAGGACCATTTGTGATGTTTATGGGACATATTGGAGTGCCAACAAAAGAAGCTCATCAAAGGTAAGGCATGATTTATATTTTATTTCTGCGTTTTGTGTTGCGCCTGCAGGGTTGAAATATGCTACACTCTTTGTTTACTGTTGTGCTATCATCAGATAATAGCATCTTATGCTTTCGCCGAAAAGCCTTTTTGAAATCTGACATGTTGGCTGGATTCACAACGAGTGTAGCTTTAATTTGGTATCTTACATGTGTGATTTAATGAAAGTTAGATTTTTATATAATTTTATTTGAATTTGGCGCTCTGCATTTTACCTGGCTTTTAATATCCCAGAGAGGTTAAGTCAAGTCAACCAGCGTGTTTTTCCCATAGTCCTTTTGCTATTCTCCTTTTTCTAGTCCTCCTGGTTTTGACCCTTGCCTGTTTTCTGGACTCTGTACCCGCCTGCCTGACCATTCTGCCTGCAACTCTGTACCTCCTGGACTCTGATCTGGTTATGACCTTTTTGCCTGTCCACGACCATTCTCTTGCCCACCCCTTTGGATTAATAAACATTTTAAGACTCCAACTGTCGGGGTAGCAACAATACCTCTCGAAGTTCCCCCTGTTGGCGCGACACCTGATACAAAAGGTTATTCTTGATTTGGAAATGGGGGTATCGCCAGTCACTCACCCCCGGAAGTAGCTGTCCATTCACTGCTATCACTTGGACTGCGGCGATTTTCAAGTTAGGGTCCTCCCACTGGGCCGTCCTGAATTGTCCCCTCAGTTGACCCCCAGGAGGTGTCTCGACTGGCCCCTCGAAATCGAGGAGGCTGGTCTCTTCCTCCCGTGGTTCCCCAGAGGGGTCGGGTTCCGGCACCCCCTCCGACTCCGACTCCAGACCCATAGATACAGGTTGGTCAACCGTTTGCTTCCAGGCCGCACAGGCGATGGGTCATCCTCACTCTCATCTTCGGACGGCTCGTACCTTCTTCCTCAGCTCGTGCCCCCACAGGACTGCAAACAGTGGACAATCTCGTCCCACTAGGAGATGTACCGGCAACTCTGGTACTGCACCCACCATCATCTGGCAGTTTACCTTGTGGCGTCACGATGTTGGCCCATACGGTTGTCCCCGTGAACACAGGAAATGGACATCTCCCTACCACGTTCGGTCTCCTGGTTCAGCAGGCTCGTGTTTACGAGGGTAACCATACTTCCGGACTCTAATAGAGCTTCCTTGTCGTGTCCGTCAACCTTCACCGGGACCATGGGTGCAGTTGATTCGTGGTGTGCCCAACAGGAGGTGACGTAGTTCACTGCGTGACCTACCTCGCCTCCGGGGCTTGCTGATGGCATCGACTCCTCTCGAGCTGGGCAATTCCAGGCAATGTGCCCCCGGGCGCCACACTCAAAACACCTCCTTTGGTCTCCATCTACCTGGGGTCGTCGGTGGCGGGTCGGCCCTTCCCCAGCCGTCTCTCCACGGGTTTGCGGTGTTTGGCCCTGCTGACTGTCGGTTCGGAGTACCCAGCAGTGGGGCTGTCCTTCCGACTTCTTGAATGGGTCGCCGACTCGGCCCGGCTCCCACTAAGCAGGGCCTGAGTGTTCTGATGCTGTCCACTGCTTCCAGGAGGCCCTCCAAGGTCTGGGGCGCTCATAGACTCGCTGCCCTCTTCATGTCGTGGATAGTGCCCGTAGGAAGCCATCCAGGACCACTTTGTCTAGGATGGAGAGGGTGGGTACGTTGGTTAGGAGCCATCCCCTGGTGACGCGCAGTAGGCCACTCATCTGGGCTCGGGGGGATGCGTCGGCTACGACCTCCAGTTGTGGAATAGCTGAGCCCAATGGGCCAGGCTGTACCCGTATCGGCTGAGTATCTCCCATTTGAGTCTGTCGTAGTTAGCCGCCTGTTCATCGTTCAGGTCGCAATACGCCTTTTGTGCATTCCCAGAGAGGAACAGAGCCAGCAGACTGGCCCACTTCTGCCTTGATCATCCCCCCCGTAGTGCTGTCCGTTCAAACGTACAGAGGTAAGTTTCGATGTCGTCATCTTCTGTTAGCTTGATTAAAAACTGGTTTGGAAGTGATTCAGTAGACACTCCTCCTTGTAGCTTCCTGATTTCCTCAATGAGGCGTTTTGTACCCACTGTTCCTCCAGCGTTCATTCCTGAACCGCCTGTTGGGCTTGTTGGGCCCGGATGAACTGAGCTATCAACTTGTCTATCAACTCGGCCATGCTGATGCTGCATAAACGTCAACCCTGATCTGACCACGTTGTCAGAGTGCCTGCATTCTCCACCACTTGTGGCAGACCAGGGGGTTGGGTCAAAACGTTTACACAGATCAGACACGGACAGAGTAGGATTAACTCAGTTTCAAAGGTGTTTATTAATATAATTGTCCAAAAGAAAAGAATAGGTCTCCCCCAAGAGACCCTCTCCAGGATACCGTCTTTTGGGCTCCGGGTCTTGCTGTATCCTGTGGGGATCAAAACTGAACTCCCTCATGTTACCTTTGGTACCGTCCCTAACTATATGGGAGGAGTCCTTCTCTCCCCCAGTCCCTCTCCTTGTGTGTTGCCCTTCTGGCAGCTTTATGTGACTTGTACAGCTGGTGAGCAATCAGCCCTTGATTACTCAGCCCCAATTAGTCCTGGCTGGAGAGACCGTCGAGACCTGGCACGTCCAGCAGATGGAGCCATCGCCTCGTGATGTATATTCCGTCTGTCACCAGGCCTCGGCGAGTCTCCCCCTGTTGGCTGACCTGCTGTACACCACTATATATATATATATTATATACATATATATATATGCACACAGTACTGTTCAAAAGTTTTAGGCAGGTGTTACCTGGGTAGTTTGCCCCCGGTGATGCGTTGTGCAGACCGCACCACCCTCTGGAGAGCCCTGCGGTTGTGGGCGGGGCAGTTGCCGTACCAGGCGGAGATACAGCCCAACAGGATGCTCTCAATTGTGCACCTGTAAAAGTTAGTGAGGGTTTTCGGTGACAAGACACATTTTTTCAGCCTCCTGAGGTTGGAGAGGCACTGTTGCGCCTACTTCACCAGACTGTCTGTGTGTGTGGACCATTTCAGTTTGTCGGTGATATGTACAGTACACCGAGGAACTTAAACTGTCCCGTTGATGCGGATAGGGGGGTGCTCCCTTTGCTGTTTCCTGAAGTCCACGATCATCTCTTTTGTTTTGCTGACGTTGAGTGAGAGGTTATTTTCCTGACACCACACTCCAAGGGCCCTCACCTCCTCCCTGTAGGCTGTCGCGTTGTTGTTGGTAATCAAGCCTAACGCTATAGTGTCGTCTGCAAACTTGATGATTGAGTTGGAGGCGTGCATGGCCACGCAGTCGTGGGTGAACAGGGAGTACAGGAGGGGGCTAAGAAAGCACCCTTGTGGGGATCAGTTTTGAGGATAAGCGGAGTGGAGATGTTGTTTCCTACCTTCACCACCTGGGGGCGGCCCGTCAGGAAGTCCAGGACCCAATTGCACAGGGCGGGGTCGAGACCCATGATCTCAAGCTTAATGATGAGTTTGAAGGGTCCTATGGTGTTGAATGCTGAGCTGTAGTCAATGAACAGCATTCTTACATAGGTACTCCTCTTGTCCAGATGGGATAGGGCATCAATAATGGATCATAGCGTTCACCTGGATTCACCTGGTTAGTCTATGTCATGGAAATAGCATGTGTTCCTAATGTTTTGCACACAGTGTATGTATCTTCTCTGGATTAGTATAATTCCTTACAGTTCCAAGACATAGCATCCATCATCCCTACTCTGAGACAAACAACGAGCTCAAACCCACTGTTCTCCATCATCATCTGTGACAGCAGAATACATATCTCTGGCTCTCTAGCTCTGAACCATGGAGTGAGTCTTTGGCAGACAACTGCATTCTGGGAGCCCCCTCACACCTGTACTGCACTAACGCAAAATGAGCACCCCCTTCCACAGGGATGTTGGCCCATGTTGACCCCAATGCTTCCTCCAGTTGTGTCAAGTTGGCTGGATGTCTTTTGGGTGGTGGACCCAAATGAGCACCACCTCCACTGATTTATCAGTTTCATGTAGATGGCTATTAGTGTAATATACTACAATAATTACTTCTCCAACCTATAGGAAATAAATCCTATGTTAGGAAGATATGGGGTTGTCATATCTCTGTGGTTGCCTTCCCGCCTGGGGGTTTACACATCTTTGCACCACTCCAAATGTTTGGACAGCAGTATCAGTGTGGGGCTGGGCTAAGAGGGGAGGTGGTGAAGGTGTGATTTCTGACGCCCCCCCCCCCCAGGACCACCCACTCCAGACTCACGTGTCTCCGGCATGGCCAAGGCCATTCACAGGAGATGCCACTGAGAGGCAAGAGAGAGCAGCAGGGCATACACACACAGACACCTCTGGCATCTGCCAAAACGCCTGGCGTTTTAGGGAGTGAAGCTGTAGAGGGAATGCCAGCACTCATCAGCTGCTGTCAGACATGTATCAGGCTCCACCCCCTTCCCGCCCCTTCTGTCACCCACCTCCTTCTGCCAATAACACCCCTATGGTGTGTCTGCTACTGCACCTCTCATGGTAACGCATGCAGATGGGGACAGATGTGTTGTTTCACAGGGACTGGTGGAGCTTCACCAAGCGATATACTGCTGGAGCATCTGGACTTGATATGACACCCTAAGAGGCATCACAGTAATTATCACAACATCCACCATGTCTAAACACCATGCAGCTAACCCAAACACAGAGGACTGTACTGCAGCAGTGCACTGCACTTAACCACAGCTGTTCACGTGCACCCTGTCTACTCCTCCTCCCTCTCTCCTCCTCCCTTTCTCCTCCTCATACTCTCCCCCTCCCTGTCACTTCCTCCCTTTCTCCTCCTTCCTCTCTCCTCCTCCCTGTCACTTCCTCCCTTTCTCCTCCTCCCTGTCTCCTCCTCCCGTTGATCCACACAGAAAAACATGGAAAATGTTTGATATTTTTCCTCTCTGGCCAAACAGAACCCACCGTACCACCAACACCACCATCCCTCCATCTCTATAGCCCTTTACTTCCCTCCATTACACTAATAAGGCTAATCAACCCTCGGGCTTGTGCAGCCCTGGGCCTGGGAGAACATGTCAGAGAGGGGAGATCAATGGACCACATCAAAGGCTGGAGCTGCACACAAACCACCCCTTGCAAGGCTCTGAAGATAAGGCTGCTCTCTACATTTTTCATGAGCTTATCCAGAAGCGCTGTTCTGTTCCTTGCCTGTGGATGGAGCGGAGCCTGCCTATTTTATTGAGCAGGGGGCTGCAGCCCAGTCGTACAGCATGTGAGTATACACACACACGGGTGTGCACGCACACGAACACACATAAAATTTGCTTGGTTGCTACACACCCACATGCAGACGTATTCAGTGCACACACACGCACATACACACAAACACTCAGGAAGTAAAATAAGCAAAGGCTGAATAATATTATGACAGGGGAAACTAAATAATGTAAGGTGAGGGTGTGTTTCTCAGAGTGCATGTGATTTCTGCCCTAGAACATTGGGTGCCAGTATACTAATTTATACTCTTCGGAACACTGAATAGATGTTATACTCTGAGTCGGTATTCATGTCATAATAAGGAATTCCCCTTGACCACGCCCATTTAACCTCATTGTAGAGGGGCCAACTTCGTAGTCAATTTTTTGTTATTCAGAAATAACAAACATGCCGAAAAGCTGCTCCCATGTAGGGAAATACAGAAGAACCCTGTGGCTTCAGGCTATTCGATGTGGAGAGTGAGAAATTGTGGGGACAGGCAAGACATTTAACTCGTTTAGTATTGTCCGTTTGTAATTCCACTCACTACTTGTAGCTTTATAGTCCGTTTGTTTGTGTTGTTGGTCTTGGCTAGCTTAATGTTTCTGGTGGTAGCTAGCTAGCACTCACGTGGCTAACGATACTGCTGTCGTGAAAAGGGGGATGAGGGAAGCTCTACAATATTACGTTCTTCTAAGTAGTGAGAACGCTTGGGAGCAGGCAATGTTGAAAAGTAATCTTTTGACATGTTGTACTTTATAAAATGTAGTTGTGTAATTGACTGAAACAAGCAGACAACAAAATAATTAAATTTGAAAAAATTATTTTTTTGCTGTGAGACAATTGGGTAACCAAGGTAACCACAGGTTGCTTTCCCCACAGTTGGGCGGGGCCGCAACATTGTATTTAATACCGACTGGAACTATGATACATTCTGAGAAGTGATCCCTTTTCACATATGACACCTTGGTCAAATTGGGCCAAGGTGGAAGATCTACATCTTGTATTAGCTAAGAAAGGTCAAGCTGCGGACCTCAACAACGTAAAGAAGCATCTCATTAGAAGGAGCCATGGAGCTACTGTAGGGTGTGTTTCACCACCAGACTGCAAAACATGTCTCTTCAACACAGCTATAAAGCTGCCTTAAGTCTCAGTCTAAATATATCACCATGCTGTGAATGGAACATACCACCACTACTGGTAGGAGGGGGACACTTTAACTAATGGAATACCCAGAGGAATGAGTGGCGTTTGATATCCACCTCTTCCACATCACACCTTATTCGCAAGCAGGTTGTTTTCTGATGATAGAGGAAACAAATATACTTTAATCAGGAAATTACATTTTGTGAAATTTTTCATATGTCTGAGGGAAATGCCATGAACTGCAGCAAATAGTTCAGATTTGATTAACAAATATTGACGGAAAAGATCATTAAAAGTAACTGAGAAGGGCAGATTTTCTAGATGGTTTTATAGCTGTTCTAAAATTAATACTAGCTGGCATTTATAACACCCACATTGTGTCTAGCATACAGAAACATAAATGTCTATGCTGCAGTGGACGCAACAGAACACCAGTATGTAAATGCAGCAGATCCTAAATCTCCCTATGTTCATTATACAGTGGGGCAAAAAAGTATTTAGTCAGTCACCAATTGTGCAAGTTCTCCCACTTAAAAAGATGAGAGAGGCCTGTAATTTTCAGCATAGGTACACTTCAACTATGACAAACAAAATGAGGGAAAAAAATCCAGAAAATCACATTGTAGGATTTTTAATGAATTTATTTGCAAATTATGGTGGAAAATAAGTATTTGGTCAATAACAAAAGTTTATCTCAATACTTTGTTATATACCCTTTGTTGGCAATGACAGAGGTCAAACGTTTTCTGTAAGTCTTCACAAGGTTTTCACACACTGTTGCTGGTATTTTGGCCCATTCCTCCATGCAGATCTCCTCTAGAGCAGTGATGTTTTGGGGCTGTTGCTGGGCAACACGGACTTTCAACTCCCTCCAAAGATTTTCTATGGGGTTGAGATCTGGAGACTGGCTAGGCCACTCCAGGACCTTGAAATGCTTCTTACAAAGCCACTCCTTCGTTGCCCGGGCGGTGTGTTTGGGATCATTGTCATGCTGAAAGACCCAGCCACGTTTCATCTTCAATGCCCTTGCTGATGGAAGGAGGTTTTCACTCAAAATCTCACAATACATGGCCCCATTCATTCTTTCCTTTACACGGATCAGTCATCCTGGTCCCTTTGCAGAAAAACAGCCCCAAAGCATGATGTTTCCAACCCCATGCTTCACAGTAGATTCCAACTTCCGGCGCCGAAAAGAGATGGCCGCCTCGCTTCGCGTTCCTTGGAAAATATGCAGTATTTTGTTTTTTTATGTGTTATTTCTTACATCGGTACCCCAGGTAATCTTAGGTTTCATTACATACAGTCGGGAGGAACTACTGAATATACGATTAACGTCAACTCATCATCGTTCCTACCAGGAATATGACTTTCCCGAAACGGATCCAGTGTTTTGCCTTCCACCCAATACAATGGATCTGATCCCAGCCGGCGACCCTGTGCGACGCCGAAAAAGGGGCAAACGAGGCGGTCTCGTGGTCAGGCTTCGGAGACGGGCACATCGCGCTCCACTCCCTAGCATACTACTCGCCAATGTCCAGTCTCTTGACAATAAGGTTGACGAAATCCGAGCACGGGTAGCATTCCAGAGAGACATCAGGGATTGCAACGTGCTCTGCTTCACGGAAACATGGCTAACTCAAGAGACGCTAACGGAGTCGGTGCAGCCAGCTGGTTTCTTCATGCATCGCGCCGACAGAAACAAACATCTTTCCGGTAAGAAGAGGGGCGGGGGGGTATGCCTTATGATTAACGAGACGTGGTGTGATCATCATAACAACACACAGGAACTCAAGTCATTCTGTTCACCTGATCTAGAACTCCTCACAATCAAATGTCGACCGCATTATCTACCAAGGGAATTCTCTTCAATCATAATCACAGCCGTATATATTCCCCCCCAAGCAGACACATCGATGGCCCTGAACGAACTTTATCTGACTCTTTGTAAACTGGAAACCACACACCCTGAGGCTGCATTCATCGTAGCTGGGGATTTTAACAAGGCTAATCTAAAAACAAAACTCCCTAAATTCTATCAGCATATCGATTGTGCTACCAGGGCTGGAAAAACCCTAGATCATTGTTATACTAATTTCCGCGACGCATATAAGGCCCTCCCCCGCCCCCCTTTCGGAAAAGCTGACCACGACTCCATTTTGTTGATTCCAGCCTACAAACAGAAACTCAAACAACAAGCTCCCGCGCTCAGGTCTGTTCAACGCTGGTCCGACCAATCTGAATCCACGCTTCAAGACTGCTTCGATTACGCGGATTGGAATATGTTCCGCATTGCGTCCAACAACAATATTGACGAATATGCTGATTCGGTGAGCGAGTTCATTAGGAAGTGCATTGACGATGTCGTACCCACAGCAACGATTAAAACATTCCCAAACCAGAAACCGTGGATTGACGGCAGCATTCGCGTGAAACTGAAAGCGCGAACCACTGCTTTTAACCAGGGCAAGGTGACCGGAAGCATGACCGAATACAAACAGTGTAGCTATTCTCTCCGCAAGGCAATCAAACAGGCTAAGTCCCAGTACAGAGACAAAATCGAGTCGCAATTCAACAGCTCAGACACAAGAGGTATGTGGCAGGGTCTACAGTCAATCACGGATTACAAAAAGAAAACCAGCCCCGTCGCGGACCAGGATGTCTTGCTCCCAGACAGGCTAAACAACTTTTTTGCCCGCTTTGAGGACAATACAGTGCCACTGACACGGCCCCCTACCAAAACCTGCGGGCTCTCCTTCACTGCAGCCGAGGTGAGTAAAACATTTAAACGTGTTAACCCTCGCAAGGCTGCAGGCCCAGACGGCATTCCCAGCCGCGTCCTCAGAGCATGCGCAGACCAGCTGGCTGGTGTGTTTACGGACATATTCAATCAATCCTTATCCCAGTCTGCTGTTCCCACATGCTTCAAGAGGGCCACCATTGTTCCTGTTCCCAAGAAAGCTAAGGTAACTGAGCTAAACGACTACCGCCCCGTAGCACTCACTTCCGTCATCATGAAGTGCTTTGAGAGACTAGTCAAGGACCATATCACCTCCACCCTACCGGACACCCTAGACCCACTCCAATTTGCTTACCGACCCAATAGGTCCACAGACGACGCAATCGCAACCACACTGCACACTGCCCTAACCCATCTGGACAAGAGGAATACCCATGTGAGAATGCTGTTCATCGATTACAGCTCAGCATTTAACACCATAGTACCCTCCAAACTCGTCATCAAGCTCGAGACCCTGGGTCTCGACCCCGCCCTGTGCAACTGGGTCCTGGACTTCCTGACGGGCCGCCCCCAGGTGGTGAGGGTAGGTAACAACATCTCCACCCCGCTGATCCTCAACACTGGGGCCCCACAAGGGTGCGTTCTGAGCCCTCTCCTGTACTCCCTGTTCACCCACGACTGCGTGGCCATGCACGCCTCCAACTCAATCATCAAGTTTGCGGATGACACTACAGTGGTAGGCTTGATTACCAACAACGACGAGACGGCCTACAGGGAGGAGGTGAGGGCCCTCGGAGTGTGGTGTCAGGAAAATAACCTCACACTCAACGTCAACAAAACAAAGGAGATGATTGTGGACTTCAGGAAACAGCAGAGGGAGCACCCCCCTATCCACATCGACGGGTCAGTAGTGGAGAAGGTGGAAAGTTTTAAGTTCCTCGGTGTACACATCACGGACAAACTGAATTGGTCCACCCACACAGACAGCGTTGTGAAGAAGGCGCAGCAGCGCCTCTTCAACCTCAGGAGGCTGAAGAAATTCGGCTTGTCACCAAAAGCACTCACAAACTTCTACAGATGCACAATCGAGAGCATCCTGTCGGGCTGTATCACCGCCTGGTACGGCAACTGCTCCGCCCACAACCGTAAGGCTCTCCAGAGGGTAGTGAGGTCTGCAGAACGCATCACCGGGGGCAAACTACCTGCCCTCCAGGACACCTACACCACCCGATGTCACAGGAAGGCCATAAAGATCATCAAGGACAACAACCACCCAAGCCACTGCCTGTTCACCCCGCTATCATCCAGAAGGCGAGGTCAGTACAGGTGCATCAAAGCAGGGACCGAGAGACTGAAAAACAGCTTCTATCTCAAGGCCATCAGACTGTTAAACAGCCACCACTAACATTTAGCGGCCGCTGCCAACATACTGACTCAACTCCAGCCACTTTAAAAATGGGAATTGATGGAAATTATGTAAAAATGTACCACTAGCCACTTTAAACAATGCCACTTAATATAATGTTACATACCCTACATTACCCATCTCATATGTATATACTGTACTCTATATCATCTACTGCATCTTGCCATCTTTATGTAATACATGTACCACTAGCCACTTTAAACTATGCCACTTTATGTTTACATACCCTACAGTACTCATCTCATATGTATATACCGTACTCTATACCATCTACTGCATCTTGCCACGCCGTTCTGTACCACCACTCATTCATATATCTTTATGTACATATTCTTTATCCCTTTACACTTGTGTGTGTGTATAAGGTAGTAGTTGTGGAATTGTTAGGTTAGATTACTTGTTGGTTATTACTGCATTGTCGGAACTAGAAGCACAAGCATTTCGCTACACTCGCATTAACATCTGCTAACCATGTGTATGTGACTAATAAAATTTGATTTGATTTGATTTGTATGGTGTTCTTTGGATGCAACTCAGCATTCTTTGTCCTCCAAACACGACGAGTTGAGTTTTTACCAAAAAGTTATATTTTGGTTTCATCTGACCATATGACATTCTCCCAATCTTCTTCTGGATCATCCAAATGCTCTCTAGCAAACTTCAGACGGGCCTGGACATGTACTGGCTTAAGCAGGGGGACACGTCTGGCACTGCAGGATTTGAGTCCCTGGCGGCGTAGTGTGTTACTGAT
This sequence comes from Salvelinus alpinus, assembly GCF_045679555.1. Taxonomy (NCBI): domain Eukaryota; kingdom Metazoa; phylum Chordata; class Actinopteri; order Salmoniformes; family Salmonidae; genus Salvelinus; species Salvelinus alpinus. Next base: position 28,654,072 of record NC_092087.1, on the reverse strand, counting down.
GGTAGGCTTTGTTACTTTGGTCCCAGCTCTCTGCAGGTCATTCACTAGGTCCCCCCGTGTGGTTCTGGGATTTTTGCTCACCGTTCTTGTGATCATTTTGACCCCACGGGGTGAGATCTTGCGTGGAGCCCCAGATCGAGGGAGATTATCAGTGGTCTTGTATGTCTTCCATTTCCTAATAATTGCTCCCACAGTTGATTTCTTCAAACCAAGCTGCTTACCTATTGCAGATTCAGTCTTCCCAGCCTGGTGCAGGTCTACAATTTTGTTTCTGGTGTCCTTTGATAGCTCTTTGGTCTTGGCCATAGTGGAGTTTGGAGTGTGACTGTTTGAGGTTGTGGACAGGTGTCTTTTATACTGATAACAAGTTCAAACAGGTGCCATTAATACAGGTAACGAGTGGAGGACAGAGGAGCCTCTTAAAGAAGAAGTTACAGGTCTGTGAGAGCCAGAAATCTTGCTTGTTTGTAGGTGACCAAATACTTATTTTCCACCATAATTTGCAAATAAATTCATAAAAAATCCTACAATGTGATTTTCTGGATTTATTTCCCTCATTTTGTCTGTCATAGTTGAAGTGTACCTGTGATGAAAATTACAGGCCTCTCTCATCTTTTTAAGTGGGAGAACTTGCACAATTGGTGGCTGACTAAATACTTTTTTGCCCCACTGTATGATGTCAGTCAAACTCCCTGTGCAGCTGAATCAGTGACAGGTACTAAACAGCTGTCCGTCCCTGTTAGGCTCAAACTACAGGACTAAACACTGTTGTGTCAGATGTAAAAATTAAATATATCTTTGTCTGACTTTTTATCTGTTGGATGTCAAGTTCTCATCTCCACTGATTTTCACATGAACTCGTCCGCATGCACACACACACAACCACACACAGTGAAGAGCAGCCATTCTGAAGACTTTACTATACTGTGTTCCTCATTACTGCCCAAGTTCCATAACTACAAATGTACACTCTCTCGCTCTGATGCTTCCACACAAACAACCCTGTATCTCTCTGATCTCTATCTCATCTTTTTATGTGAATATAGAGCCTGTCAAACAGAGCTTCCTTACCATATAGCCAAACTCCCTTGTGGATCCTCCAAACCCGTGTGTTGAAATGTAAACGAATCCGGACCATCGCTCTGGACAGAGCCTTACTGATTTACTGAACACACATCATACACAGGCCAAAAACACCCAGATTTTACATTCACCAGCACACACACATTGTTCACTCTAAAAGCTGTCTCACCAAGCCATTCATGCATTGTGCTTTTTGTAATTATCAAAAAACACATTTCCTGTTGTGAGGATAAAATCCAATCTCATTTTATGTGATGTAAGTTGAATGTGAATCAATTAATTCACGCACTGGATGCATGGCCTACTTACAGTGCCTTGCAAAAGTATTCATCCCCCTTGGCGTTTCTCCTATTTTGTTGCATTGCAACCTGTAATTTAAATAGATTTTTATTTGGATTTCATGTAATGGACATACACAAAATAGTCCAAATTGGTGAAGTGAAATAATTTTTTAAAACTTATTCCCCCCCCCAAAAAAAATTTTAAACAGAAAAGTGGTACGTGCATATGTATTCACCTCCCTTTGCTATGAAGCCCCTAAATAAGATCTGGTGCAACCAATTACCTCCAGAAGTCACATAATTAGTTAAATAAAGTCCACATGTGTGCAATCTAAGTGTCACATGATCTCAGTATATATACACCTGTTCTGAAAGGCCCAAGAGTCTGCAACACCACTAAGCAAGGGGCACCACCAAGCAAGCGGCACCATGAAGACCAAGGAGCACTCCAAATAGGTCAGGGACAAAGTTGTGGAGAAGCACAGATCAAGGTTGGGTTAAAAAAAAAAATCCGAAACTTTGAGCATCCCACGGAGCACCATTAAATCCATTATTAAAAAATAGAAAGAATATGGCACCACAGCAAACCTGCCAAGAGAGGGCCACCCACCAAAACTCACAGACCAGGCAAGGAGGGCATTAATCAGAGAGGCAGCAAAGAGACCAAAGATAACCCTGAAGGAGCTGCAAACCTCCACAGCGGAGATTGGAATATCTGTCCATAGGACCACTTTAAACTGTACACTCCACAGAGCTGGGCTTTACAGAAGGGTGGCCAGAAAAAAGCCATTGCTTAAAGTAAAAAATAAGCAAAAACGTTTGGTGTTCGCCAAAAGGCATGTGGAAGACTCTCCAAACATATGGAAGAAGGTACTCTGGTCAGATGAGACTAAAATTGAGGTTTTTGGCCATCAAGGAAAACGTTTTGTCTGGCTCAAACCCAATACCTCTCATCACCCCGAGAACACCATCCCCACAGTGAAGCATTGTGGTGGCAGCATCATGCTGTGGGGATGTTTTTCTATCGGCAAGGACTGGGAAACTGGTCAGAATTGAAGGAATGATGGATGGCGCTAAATACACGGAAATTCTTGAGGGAAACCTGTTTCAGTCTTCCAGAGATTTGAGACTGGGACGGAGGTTCACCTTCCAACAGGACAATGACCCTAAACATACTGCTAAAGCAACACTTGAGTGATTTAAGGGGAAACACTTAAATGTCTTGGAATGGCCTAGTAAAAACCCAGACCTCAATCCAATTGAGAATCTGTGGAATGACTTAAAGATCACTGTACACCAGCGGAACCCATCCAACTTGAAGGAGCTGGAGCAGTTTTGCCTTGAAGAATGGGCAAAAATCCCAGTGGCTAGATGTGCCAAGCTTATAGAGACATATCCCAAGAGACTTGCAGCTGTAATTGCTGCAAAAGGTGGCTCTACAAAGTATTGACTTTGGAGGGGGGTGAATAGTTATGCATGCTCAAGTTTTCAGTTTTTTTTTTCTTATTAATTGTTTGTTTCACAATAAAACATATTTTGCATATTCAAAGTGGTAGGCATGTTGTGTAAATAAAATGATACAAACCCCACAAAAATCTATTTTAATTCCAGGTTGTAAGGCAACAAAATAAGAAAAATGCCAAGGGTGGTGAATACTTTTGCAAGCCACTGTAAGCCATACACACAAACACACGTGCACTCAAATACACATGCATGCATACAAACACCCGACTGAAACTACAGTGTGGTGTGGTGACCAATTTATGTCAGCCTACACAGCACATTGCGGGTGTTAAAATCTCAGTGTTGAGGTAAAAAGTGTTATCTGAGGGTTGATTCCACTGGGGTTAACACCAGTGGGATTGCAACTGACACCACCTGCAGTGAATTAGTGAAGTGTTATTTGAATCACAGTGGAATCACCACCGCGTGGTGTTGTTGTTACTCAACTGTGTTGAGTTCATTTCTGTTAAGGGCAATCTCCCTCAGTTTTTTATGTGTCCATAAAATGTCTGCTCTGAATTAATTTTAAACTATGTCTGCAGAAAGAATGGAGTGCCAATTATGACATGACACACTGATTTTGAAATATTTTATTTTATTTTATTTTATTGAACTACAGTAAGTGAAGTGGATTTACAATGACATTTCATCATGGGTCCCTGATCTGTACTACACAGAAATGCATAATTATGGATATGAATGTCGTTCTCTTCATGGTGATGTATCATAAATAGGTACACAAAGGTATAAATATGCACTATCCTCCTTTGCATATTTGGATATTATTCTACACACTGGCTATTATTTTCAGCCAGATCACCCGCGATACAAGTCAGTATTCAATGTCCATCCATGTCTGAGGATGTTGGGAGATGACGTGGAAACTGTCCACTAGGAGCAACAGTGAGCGCTGTTACCTTCAAGTAAGTTTGCAAGGTTGAATTCTGCGATTTCTTTAGATTTATGTTTAATGCCTATCCCAAACCTTAACCCTTACCTTAACCAGTTGTAGTTAATGCCTAACCTTAAAATTTCCTAGTTAATGCCTAAACTTAATCCTAACCTTAAAATTCAGAGTTAATGCCTAACCTTAAACACTTCAAAAGTTGAAGTTAAAATTTGATGTTTGAGAAAAATTGAAAAATTATTCTGACATTAGACAGTGAGAGCTAATTGATTATTTTAATGAACTCTGACCCCAAACAACACCAAATTAGGTTGGTCCAAACCGGACCAAATCTGAACCAACCATAGATATCTATGTTTTACAAGTTTGGACATCAAAATACTGCACAGTAGAGCTCAGTAGAGTACATTATGGTACAGCACAGAACAGTAGAATTCAGAACAGTACAGTAGAGTTTAGTACAGTGCAGTAGAATACAGTAGAGCAGGGTTTTCCAAACTCGGTCCCGGGAGTTTGTTTTTTGCCCTGACACACACAGCTGATTTAAATAACCAACTCATCATCAAGCTTTGATTATTTGAATCAGCTGTGTAGTGCCAGCGCAAAAAACGAAATGGAATTGGAGGCGTGTAACTGTATCACACAATTTATTATGGAAATCCCTTATTAGGAAGAAAGTATGTTTATGTTTGAGAAAAAGAGAGGAAGAAAGAGAGAGAGAGAGACAGTGGGAGAGGGAAAGAGAGATTGTGTTCCTGACTACAATTGTATCCTATTTGTTTCTCCTTTCCTCTCCTCTCCCTTGGTTACTCTGTTCCTCTAGGTCAGTGAAAGTGAAGGAAGTGATGTGGAGAGTCAGGGCTCAGCATCAAAAGGCAGGGAGGAAGAGGAGATAGAGATGATGGGAGGGATAGAGATGTGGAGGGAGAGAGGGAGAGTAGAGGAAGAGGAGAGTGAAGGAGAGGAGGGAGAGAGGAAGAGGAGAGTGATGGAAGAGGGAGAGGAGGAGGAAGTTGAGGAAGCAGGGGGAGAGGAGGAAGCATAGGGAGAGTAGGAAGCATAGGGAGAGGAGGAGGAAGAGGGAGAGGACACCTGAGAGGGAAGCCTACGTTTCCATGGCATGTGTCTGCCCCAAGTCCCACCATTCACCCTTGTACCACAGAGCCTGGGCCTAAAGTGACAGAGGCAGGGGTTTTAAAGTTGTTTTAAAAAGTGATAGGAACTTACAGTTGATGTCGGAATTTTACATACACTTAGGTTGGAGTCATTAAAACTCGTTTTTCAACCACTCCCCAAATTTCTTGTTAACAAACTAGAGTTTTGGCAAGTTGGTTAGGACATCTACGTTGTGCATGACACAAGTAATTTTTCCAACAATTGTTTTCAGACAGATTATTTCACTTATAATTCACTGTATCACAATTCCAGTGGGTCAGAAGTTTACATACACTAAGTTTACTGTGCCTTTAAACAGCTTGTAAAGTTCCAGAAAATGATGTCATGGCTTTAGAAGCTTCTGATAGGCTAATTGACATAATTTGAGTCAATTGTAGGTGTACCTGTGGATGTATTTCAAGGCCTACCTTCAAACTCAGTGCCTCTTTGCTTGGCATCATGGGAAAATCAAAAGAAATCAGCCAAGACCTCAGGAAAAGAATTGTAGAACTCCACAAGTCTGGTTCATCCTTGGTAGCAATTTCCAAACGCCTGAAGGTACCACGTTCATCTGTACAAACAATAGTACGCAAGTATAAAGACCATGGGACCACGCAGCCGTCATACCACTCAGGAAGGAGACGCGGTCGGTCTCCTAGAGATGAACGCACTTTGGTGCAAAAAGTGCAAATCAATCCCAGAACAACAGCAAAGGACCTTGTGAAAATGCTGGAGGAAACAGGTACAAAAGTATCTATATCCACAGTAAAACGAGTCCTATATCGACATAACCTGAAAGGCCGCTCAGCAAGGAAAAAGACACTGCTCCAAAACCACCATAAAAAAGCCAGACTACAGTTTGCAACTGCACATGGGGACAAAGATGATACTTTTTGGAGAAATGTCCTCTGGTCTGATGAAACAAAAATAGAACCGTTTGGCCATAATGACCATCGTTATGTTTGGAGGAAAAAGGGGGAGGCTTGCAAGCCGAAGAACCCCATCCCAACCGTGAAGCACGGGGGTGGCAGCATCATGTTGTGGGGGTGCTGCAGGAGGGACTGGGGCACTTCACAAAATAGATGGCATCATGAGAAAGGAACATTATGTGGATACAGTGGGGCAAAAAAGTATTTAGTCAGCCACCAATTGTGCAAGTTCTCCCACTTAAAAAGATGAGAGGCCTGTAATTTTCATCATAGGTACACTTCAACTATGACAGACAAAATGAGAAAAAGAAATCCAGAAAATCACATTGTAGGACTTTTAATGAATTTATTTGCAAATTATGGTGGAAAATAAGTATTTGGTCAATAACAAAAGTTTATCTCAATACTTTGTTATATACCCTTTGTTGGCAATGACAGAGGTCAAACCCTCCCCTAACCCGGACAACGCTGGGCCAATTGTGCGCCGCCTCATGGGTCTCCCGGTCGCGGCCGGATGCGACGCAGCCTGGGATTGAACCTGGGTCTGTAGTGACACCTTAGACCACTGTGCCACTCGGGAGGCCCAGCACCAACCAACTTACAAATGACTCCCGAGTGCATTTTGAAAACCTGATAAAAATTCTGCAACATGCCATGATAAATGTTATCCCGGATAGCATCTCCTTCAATAACTAACAAATGAAATTGGTACTTAAATGCTCAGGTTATTTCTCTAAATCAAAAGGTCTATTTCTAAGTGTTAATCGGAGCACAGTCAGGTTGAGAGCCATGTTGGTGTGTCTGTTATGGAATGTGACTGTTTACATACACCTAAGACCTGGAACTGGCCTTAGCAGAGGGAAGGGGTGTGAGTGAACATGTTCACATGCACAAGTCTGTGTGTATGAGACTGAAATATGCACCTCTTTCCTCTCCATGATTGCAGCCCCCACCACTTCGCTCTCCTCTACTCTCTCATTTCCCTCTTCTCTACCTCTCTACCTGTCAATGCCGCGCTCTCTCTCTCTACCTCTGTTTAGCTCTCTCTCTACCTCATTTTATCTCTTTCTCTACATCTACACCTCTGTTTTTCTCTCTCTCTCACTTCCTCACTCTCTGAACTGTGACACTACTCATCCAGAAGCTCTATCCCTCACTGGCAGCCCCATGTCGGCTGCCTCCCGCTTGCCATTTCTTAACTGTGGACTTCATTACCTGTTCTTCCATTTCATACAACGGTCATTTACCCAAATGTCTACCATGCTGAGGGAATAACAGGTGTAAAATGACAGGCAATTGTTGATAATTGGGAATGTGAATGTCAGCATCGCAGCGGCAAAAAAAAGAAAGAAGCTTCCATAACTTAAACATGGTGTCCTTATGCATTTACTGTGCATAGCACTGGGGGGAGGGGGAATACAAGGTGAAGGTCAGCAAACATCTGCTTTGGCGGCAATTTCCTTAGAATACTCCTCCCTAGAACACTATGATAATGTTATCCAATGACCGTAGGCTGAGCATAAATAGACATGGATTGTACTGTTGTTGTGACAGATGAGCAGTGTTGGTCAGATCTCCAGTGTAGAGAGCCTCGGGTGATAGTGACGATGCCGTAGCTCTCACCCGTGCCCACTCTGTGGTAGTGATCCAGTGGCGGGTTAGACCAGGCTGTCTTCGGGGTGACCAGTGCATTTCAATGGTCTGATTCATCATTTCTGATGGATATGTTCAATTTCTAAATTCACAAAGCTATTGCTTTTTGCCACGTCTATGTATTCCAAATTGCATCAACTAGAAATGTGTATGTATACATTGGTTTATGTGTGTTTGGTGTTTGTGTGAATGTGAGTGTGTGTTTGTGTGAATGTGTGTGTGTACTGTACGATGAGTGTCAACCATACTGCTTAGATTGTCTTTCTCCACCCCTCTATTCATGCCCATGGCAGTCACAGGCCCCTTCTCTACCTGTCCCTGGGGACTGTAGCTCCAACAGAACCATGTCCCTGCCATGCTGTCTGCTGTTACAATCACAGAGCCATATGACAGCTCTGCCTGCCACCTCACCACCTAACCAACTCCTGGTGGCTTTGATCGACTCCATCTCTTTGAGTCGATGCCTCACCCCTCCAGGTTGTCTACCAGGACTAATCCTGGCCATCTGGAGACTTAAGACGATGGATTCACAAGCCTTTGGCTCAGGCTATAGACACGAAATCACGTCAGTATTGTCACAGGAGCCTCTGAAATTCCAGTTTTGCTAAGCTCCTCAGAGTACTTTTCATTGAGATGTTAGCTGGAAACCTGGATCCCTTTATGGCAAAGTAAGGGTGCGTTGAGAGAACAAGCTTTGTTTCAGATCTGAATCAGTTTGCTTCATTTGAGGAAAAGCGTGAACAGCGTAGGCTAGTGCTGCACAAACAAAGGATGTGCCAGTTACCAGTGTCTGTTAACTTATGAAACATAAATGAATGAAGACTGTAGTTGTTGCACACCCCCGATGTTTCCACTCAAAGAGAATTCTGAGTAGTTAAAAACTTTAAGTAGGTCAGGTTTGTGAGGAGAATATGAGTCTGAGTTGAACTTGAAGCCATGTTGTGAGGAGCAGAGGCATATTGATTGTCAACTTCCTTTTATGTCACTTCACATTGAATTGCCAGTGGTAAGCATGGAAAAGTCAGACAGCATGTGTGTGAATGATTTAACAAACTTGAGGGGCAGCAAGAGCCAGACAAGATGAGAGCTACCTTTCTTCAAGAACACAGGTTCAGAGTTCTCAAAGCAGAAAAAGCCCTTCAGGCTTAGTCTGAGCACTCCCAGAGAAACCCTGGGGACTTAGATGTTATTGGTTGAGGTGCAGGGAAGCCCCTACACAGCCTTAAAGTGTTATTTCCCTTAACCTGGTTAATTCCATCATGACAGATTGCCGCAATGAAAATGATATCTAACATTTATAAGGGAGTAGCGATCCCTACCAACCTCTGCTGCCTATAAGCGGCTGTACTGTGCTTTGGTAGAACTGCATTCCGACTGGGCAAACATTGATTGAATCAACGTTGTTTCCACGCCATTTCCATGAAATTACGTTGACTCAATGTGGAGTAGATGTTGAATTGACGTCTGAGCCCAGTGGGTTGCTGTGGTTGATAGAGGATGTCTTTTAATAAGTCCACCTGACTACATTTGACCTTTGACCATCAAGACCACAGTAGGGCATCCTCAGTGACATCATCTACCACCTTGAGGTGCTCCGTGCTGGATATCCAATCAGCGCTGTTCATCTTTTACAACCAGAGACATGGATTAATACATGGTGGCTCTGGTTCCAACCACGGTCCATGTCTATTCATGGCATATTAATGATGTCTGATCAGTTACATCATAGGCTTCTTCTGAGAGACAGAGGGGCGAGTAAAGGGGAGAGGGGGGAGGGTTGATGAGTGGGTTCCTGAAGAGAACACCCTGGCTTGTTCCCTCACGCTCCCTGCTAATCGTTCAAAGTGCAGCTCTAGGCCTCCACTCCCTGTCCGTCCGCAGCATAGAGCAGAGTTAAAGCTCTTAAAACACTGACATTTGCGACTCGCTCAACTGATGAGAAAAATTTCCTGCACTGTCCCTGGAAGGAGAGGGGGAGGAAAAATGAGAGAGGAAGATGTGGATAGACCTAGCGTGAGGCCTTTGAGGGAGAGATGCAGAGAGGCAGATAGTTGTGTGTGTGAGAGAGAGGGAGAGTGAGTGAGTGAGCGAGAGTGAGGGAGAGAGGCCCAGAGTGACAGAGTGAGTGAGCAAGAGACAGAAAGAGAGAGAGGCAAAGCGAGAACCGTGCTGTTCCGACCCCAGCTCCACTGCAACAGATAGATCTTTATTTTAAAACGACGCTGCAGGACGTCTAGTTAGGAAGCAGGCAGCAGCAACATCTCAGTGGCCCTGCTGAATATCCATACTGACTGATTCATTCCGTAGGAGTCGCCTGTCTGACATGTTCCAACGGCTATCCAACCCTATCCTGTGAATAGGCTGAGCAGCTGTATGGATCTGTTGCTGGGCTGTGATCAAGTGATCATGCTAAACCAATTTCTACATTCATAACAACAAAAAGGGCATTTTCATATAATACATATTTTTTCATTTTTGAAATGTAACCTTTACTTAACTAGGCAAGTCAGTTAAGAACAAAGTCTTATTTACAATCACGGCCTACCCCGGTCGAACCCGGACGACGCTGGGCCAATTGTGCGCCGCTGTATGGGACTCCCAATCACCACCGGATGTGATACAGCCTGTATCCGAATCTGGGACTGTAGTGACACCTCTTGCACTGAGATGCAGTGCCTTAGACCACTGCGCCACTCGGGAGCTCTACTTGAAAGCCAGATCAGTGATTATTGCAAAAAAAAGCAGGTTAAACTATTGTAATACAATAGTACAATTATTAGTGGGTCTTATGGTTGTGGAAGGCTTATATTTAGCCTAAGTATATTTTCACAATCTCTGAATTCATTAGATTACTGCTGACTGTTTGAAATGGAGTGCATTTTACCTTTAATTGTACAACACAGCTTATTGAGAGAAAACATTAAATAATTGAGATACTGTACATTCATGGGTTGCACTGCCGTCACTCTGTAGACGTCATTCCCATTGTTATCAACGTTCTACAGATGCCGCAGCATATTGATGTCCAACTGATGGTTGATGCTCAGTCTGTCTGAACTGGAGCTAATAACTGTTTTGTCAAAATTACACTAGTGGCCTGGAAATACGATGACATTTCTAAAGTAGACAAATAATTTGTAGAAAACAATATTGGCATCAATATGATGTCATCAAGTTTACTTTAGACAGATGACAATGTTGCCATGAGCTAGCAAAGTTTGTCAGAAATAGCTAGCAATGCTAACGTTTGCTAGCTAAAATGTCAGTGCTCTTAGCTAGCTAACTAAAGTTATACTGCATCTAAAGTCAATCTGGTGACATCACAATGATGACAAAAGCTTGTCCTACTAATTATTTGCCTAATTTTGAAATGTCAGTGTTTCCAAGCCACAGTAACACACTTTAGATGAAATCTTCATCAGCACCTATTGAGACTCCATTGAGTAGAATGCTCTGCTGGGCATCAGTCCTAAAACGAACGTTCAAAACAACATTTTGATGAATCGTGCATCCATAAATATTATGAATCGCCCATAAGTTTTAAAAAAATAATAAAAAATAAAACGATTTTTAGGCCATATCGCCCAGGCCTAGCAGAGATCCAAGAACTTTCTCTCCATGTTGCTGCATTTGTTTGTCTGTGTTTGCATGTTCCCGTGCTTCTTGGATTGATTCCAAAGAAGCTTGTGTTTGAACACAGTGTGAGCATCTTGGAGCGGAGTCTGATGCAGTTACCCTATGAGCCAGGGGCCGTCATTCCATACCAGTGTCATGTGGCACATTAACATCCTGCTGGTACTAGCAGTCTGCCAGGCAGGCGCTCAAAATGGAACCTTGGAATGCCAGCCAGTTGACTGATGTGCTGTTGTTTCAGCCATGCTATCTCTGGCACTCCTCACACACTGCTCTACTGTCACTCTGCTCGGCTCCTACAGATAGCAATCTCACCTCACAAAACAGAGAGAGATAGGGTATGCTAAGCGGTGGGGCTTTCTATAAGCCTCCCTGGGGTGGGGGGAAGGGGGGGCATATTTCCATCCAAAAAAGTTAACTATTGTTATGCTTTGTCACATGGGATCAGCAGAGAAACAGAGTGATACTGAAGGAGTAGAAGAGGGAGAAGAGAGAGCAAGAGAGCGAGAAAGGAGAGATGTCACTAAGGACACAGAGTGAGTGACAAAACCTTATTGAATTTGTTTGTCTTGCTCAACGGCTGAGATGAATCTCATTTCTTGTGGCTGACAGCTAGGGACGAGCACATCAAAGACGGGCCTCACACAGACAAATGTATTTTCCTTTAATAAGGAATACGAGGAAGGTTGCCCTAAGGAAACCAAACAGTGATAACATGTCTCTCCCAGGGAACAGGGCAAACGGAGGCTCTACACAAAGATACCCCATTATCCTGGAAGCATGCACTAAAAATAGGCCTCCCACTGACAAACCATTAGTGGAGTAGGATGAGGAAGTGGAATGGAGGACAGGGAAATCAACCAGGGATCTTACGCTACAAAGGGCCTTATACTTCGATCTGATGATAGCAAAGAAATTCATGGTGCACAATGCACATCACTACCAGGAAATTCTACTGTTGCACAGGCAAAATCGAATGGTGATAGGTTGATCCAACTGGTTGTATGCCTTATCATAATTCTTTGTCTGATGTAGACTGTAAGGATGTAACGATTCACCGGTACGCATCGGTCCTCAATTCAAATGTTTAAGATGCAAGTGCATCGCCGTGGACCCCAAACCCATCCAAATGCAGTAGCAGTGTGTGGGTAAACTCAATGGGAAAGTCAAGCCAGGAGTATTATATATTTTTTTACATCTTATGTTGAGATATTTGCGTTGTTTGCTCTATAACCCGTTAGAAATGCATGTATACGTCATCGGATGTTAAAAACATCCTAAAGATTGATTCTATACTTCGTTTGACATGTTTCTACGAACTGTAATATGACTTTTCGTCTGAACTTTCGCATGGACTTGCCTGCGCGTCGTGAGTTTGGATTGTGTACTGAACGTGCGAACAAAAAGGAGGTATTTGGACATAAAGGATGGACTTTATGGAACAAATCAAACATTTATTGTGGAACTGGGAGTGCATTCTGATGAAGATCATCAAATGTAAGTGAATATTTATAATGCTATTCTGACATCTGTTGACTCCACAACATGGCGGATATCTTTATGGCTTGTTTGGGCTCTAAGCGCTGTACTCAGATTATAGCATGGTGTGCTTTTTCAGTAAAGTTTTTAAAAAATCTGACACAGCGGTTGCATTAAGGAGAGGTTTATCTAAAGTTCCATGTGTAATACTTGTATCTTTTATCAATTTTTATTATGAGTATTTCTGTAAATTGATGTGGCTCTCTGCAAAATCACTGGATGTTACTGAACATAACGCGCCAATGTAAACTGAGATTTTTGGATATAAATATGACCTTTATCGAACAAAACATACATGTATTGTGTAACATGAAGTCCTATGAGTGTCATCTGATGAAGATCATCAAAGGTTAGTGATTCATTTTATCTCTATTTCTGCTTTTTGTGACTCCTCTCTTTGGCTGGTAAAATGGCTGTCTTTTTCTGTGACTTGGCTCTGATCTAACATAATGGTTTGGTGTGCTTTCGTCGTAAAACCTTTTTGAAATCGGACACTGTGGCTGGATTTACAACAAGTGTATCTTTTAAATGGTGTAAAATACTTGTATGTCTGAGGAATTTTAATTATGAGATTTCTGTTGTTTTGAATTTGGTGCTCTGCACTTTCACTGGCTGTTGTCATATCGATCCCGTTAATGGGATCCCAGCCATAAGAAGTTAATCCCCACGGCCGAAAATAAGTTCCTGGCAACATGGCACGGACCATACGAGGTGATCGAGAAGCTGGGACCTGTCAATTACCGCGTACCGCAACCGGGAAGACGGAAACCTCAACAGATTTACCACGTGAACCTGTTGAAGAAGTGGCAAGAGAGGACAGCCTTGGCCGTGTTATGGTCAGGACCCAGGACCCCAACGGTACCAGTGGTGGTCCCGAGCAACGAGGACCTCGACTCGGCCCAGAAGCAAGAGCTCAGGGAGCTTGTCGATCAGAACACGGCGGTGTTCACTGAGAATCCGGGCCGCACGACCCTCATTGAACACCACATCCGGGGAACGGTACGAAAGAGGCCATATCGGATTCCAGAGGCCCGAAGGAAGGCCGTGAAACAAGAAGGAGGCTATGCTGAGGATAGGGGTCATTGAAGAGTCTCTCAGTTCATGGTGCAGCCCCATCGTGTTGGTGCCCAAACCGGACTGTGCCTCCGCTTCTGTAAAGATTTCCGGGGTGTGAACGACATCAGCTTGTTCGACGCCTACCTGATGCCGAGGGTGGACGAGTTCATCGACCGATTGGGAAAGGCTCGGTACATCAGCACCCTTGACCTGACCAAAGGATATTGGCAGGTAGCGTTGGCAGCCTCCTCCCGGGAGAAGACTGCGTTCTCGACACCTGACATTTGTATCAGTACCGGGAGCTCCCATTCGGTCTCCATGGAGCCCCGCCCACCTTCCAGCGACTGATGAACAGAGTGCTCCGATCCCACCAGCAGTACGCAGCGGCATATCTGGATGATATCATCATCCACAGCCAAGGTTGGGAAGAGCACCTGACGCGCCTCCAGACGGTGCTGGAAGCGAGCCGACAAGCCGGGGTGACAGCGAACCCCAAGAAATTCAAACTAGGTTTCGAGGAGGTGGAGTACCTGGGGTATTTGATCAGACGGGGGAACGTCAAGCCCCAGGAGAGGAAGGTTCACGCGGTACTTGACTGGCCCGTTCCACGCACCAAGACACAGGTCAAGTCCTTCCTGGGACTGGCTGGATACTTTAGCCGGTTTATCCCCAACTTTGCGGCTATAGCTTCCCCCCTCACCGATCTAACCAGGGCCCTCCTCCCGAAAACAGTGAGATGGACGAACGAGACAGAAGCGGCATTCAGCCGTCTGAAGGAAACGTTGTGCTCTCATCCGATTCTCGTAACGCCCGATTTCAAGGTGCCGATGGTGGTCCAGACGGATGCATGTGATACGGGACTAGGGGCTGTTCTGTCCCAGATACACGATGGGGAGGAGCACCCCATCATGTACATCAGCCGAAAGCTGATACCTAGAGAAAATAAGTACTCTATTGTTGAGAAAGAGTGTCTAGCGGTGAAGTGGGCGCTAGACACTCTCAAATATTACCTGTTAAGTACCCACTTCACCCTGGTCACGGACCATGCTCCCCTGGTCTGGATGGCCAGGGGAAAGGACACAAATGATAGGGTCACCAGGTGGTTCTTGTCCCTTCAACGCTTCTCTTTCTCTGTTGTGCACAGGTCAGGGGCGGAGCATGGAAACGCGGATGCCCTATCGAGAAGGGAGACATATGTCGCACTGATGACAGTCCCCTCCCCGACAGAGCTAAGGGGGGTGTGGCGTACAGCAGGTCAGCCACCAGGGGGAGACTCGTCGAGGCCTGGTGACAGACGGAGTATACATCACGAGGCGATGGCTCCATCTGCTGGACGTGCCAGGTCTCGACGGGTTCTCCAGCCAGGACTAATTGGGGCTGATTGGGAGTTGGTGAGTAATCAAGGGCTGATTGCTCACCAGCTGTGCAAGGCCCATAAAGCTCCCAGAACGGCAGCACTCAAGGGAGAGTGGGGGAAGAAAGGACTCCCGTATAGTTGGGGACGGTTACAGAGGTAACAGGAGTGAGTGCAGTTTTGATCCCGACAGGATACGGCAAGACCCGAAGCCCAGAAGACGGTATCCTGGAGAGGGTCTCATGGGGGAGACCTATCCTTTTCTTATTGATTTATTATTTAAATTAACACCCTTGAAACCGAGCTAATCCTACTCTGTCCGTGTCTAATCTGTGTAAACGTCTTGACCAAACCCCCTGGTCTGCCACAGTACATACATAGTCATTGAACACTGGTCACTTTAATAATTACATACTTTTTTACCCACTGTATACTGTATTCTAGTCAAGGCTCATCCTACATAACTACTGCTGTACACACCTTTTCTATTCAAATATTTTTATTTGAGTGTTTTGTATGTTATGTATTACTGCATTGTCGGAGCTAGGAACATAAGCATTTCGCTACATCGTCAAAATATATGTACGTGCTCAATACAATTTTATTTGATCCCTGTATCGTATCGGAGCCCATGTATCTAGATAAGTATCGAATCATCTTGAAAGGAAAAGACGCACATACTTAGTAGACTGCACTCTACAATACATACCAATGTAGACGTTACAGTAACGTGATTGCAGTAGAAAGAGGCTGTCTACATTATCTATACAAAAGGTCTGTATAGATGGAGGCTGTCCGCTTCATCTGAGCAATAAGCCTGTGCACCTCCGGCTATTGTGTCCATACAGACCCTAGAGGCGCTGTGGACAATGCAATATCATAGGTGGTGAGGTATGAAAGCTCCAGGCAGCATGGGGATGTTACATATGTGTCTGCAAGCAAGCAGCAGTGTACTTTCTAGTTTAGATTTTTTTCTAAAGGCCTTATGCCAAACCTAACAACACCTGTTGCTCCACCCAAGCTACAGTACCTCTGAGGCCACATCAGAGGATCACCAAAGATCTGTGGTACATTTTCATTCTGCTCCTCTCCTCCTGTGGTGGTAAAAATCACAGCTGCATGCATTGTTGTTAAGTAGCTAATTATGGTGGACTGTCTGTTCTGAAAGGCCTTTTTCCATTTGGGCTTTTCTCCAGGACCAGTTCATATTGCGCTAATAATGATGACAACTGAAATATTCTTCAGCCATGGAAACTGAAACGCTGCTTAATTTCTGCCAAACATGTCATTTGTCTGTTGCTTCATGGAACACCAAACCCACTGAGTCACAATAACTCCATGCATGGGCCCAGATATTAACCACCCTTTATTCCAAACAATACAAGCTGTGGTCTAAAGCAGAGGCCCTCAGGCTGCTGGTCTCATGGGAGGTGAACACACTCTGAGAGTTTTGTTTTTATGAAGCTTACGCAGGCTCTTACAGAGAAGATCTTTGTCCCATGGTCAAATACTGTAGAAACCTACTACTACTATTACACCGGGTAGACTTCTCTCAAGTAGATGCTTCCAGTTTTCAGAATAAGAAGTGTGTGTGTGTGTGTGTGTGTGTGTGTGTGTGTGTGTGTGTTCGTGGGCAGTTGTAAACAAAGACACTGTGTAAACATTGCTATGGTGGGTCGCTTCCCCTAAATTCAGTAAATACCTGTGAAACAGGACATGGGGACGTTGGCTCTGAGGAACACTTTGTCAAAAGGCTGGAAAAACACTTGAAAAAACACAACTACAGATGACACGGTTTGCTAAATGCCAACCATTGGCTCAAACAGTGTTTATTTGGGTTTAATAATGTTTGAAGACAAGTGGCAGGAGCTGGAGAATATTTAGGGTGTGGAATTCTAGCTAACAACTGGCTGCCTCAATAAGCACAGTTAGTTTGCTGCTCTATGGTAGGGAAAGCAGATTGCTGTTGAGGACTCTACATAAATCAACAATCAGCAGCAGAAACCATGCGGACCTTGGGTCTGCCAAGGAAGGCATGAATTTAATTAAGTCCTATCTTAAAAGGTGTGCATATGCTGGGAGTACTGTAATGAAACCCTAATGCCAGCAGCAAATTGGTCTGACATGCTGCTAAAACAGATGCCTGCCAGTGCGCTCATATAGCCCTTAGGGATGGAGCCAGCCAGGCAACCAAGCAGCTAAATTGCAGAGTTAAGGTATGATGCATGCTCAGAGATATGGTCTAACAGAGAAGTCCCATGCTGGGTAATTAAGCTCTTATAGCTGGTCCGGTGTGTGGCTCTGGAAACACTAAAGCAGACAGGACTTTGGCCTTCACACCTGACTGGGGTAAAGGGCCGATGAAGGGCTCCACTTCCTGTCCTTCCCACAGGTAATTTTCCCTTCATTCATTTTCCCTTCATCCCTTCATTCCTTAAAGTAATTTTCAGATAGGAAATCATAGAGTGGATCTAATAAACTTACGTAAGTCTTTACAATGGCCTGCTGATGGTGATTGCTAGATTACTCTGCTGCCCATGCTGAATCCCAACCAAGAGAAAGACTGCTTACGCCAATACTCCAGTCACTTCTGTGTTCTCTCCAGGAAAGGCAATACAATAAGAATAGGGCAAAACAAATGCAATACAGGTAAAGCTTCCTTTAAATGACTTGCATGATATTACATAACAACACTCCAAGTGATGTTTTGCTACTTCATATTACTAGCAAATTAATACGAGCATAAAAGAAGAGAACATTTGCGTTTATGGATATTTATGCAATGCTTCATATGGAATACAGATGACTAACTTCTGTCTAACTGTTGGAGAAAAACAGAACACTGGGTGATTTGTCTTACCTTTCTCCCCTAGGCTGTTCTATACCAATTACCACTGGCAGCATTCAATTCTGCACTGGGTTAATTTGATCCATCTCATATTCATGAGTGTTGGCCAACAGTGTTTCATTATTGTCGCTATGACTGCATTCATCACAGCCTCCGTGCCTACCTCCACAGTGATTAACGTAGCACCACAACAGTTTACCCCCAAAAATATTCAATTTCAGAATCTGGCAATAACAGGGTAATTGGTGTGATGGAGAGAGACGAGATAACAGAATAAAAGAAAAGAAGGAGAAGCGGGGAACTGCCAGAGCTGAGAGAGATATTTGCCCAAGGTCATGAAGTCTCTTTCTCTGTTCCTCTCTCTATCTCTTCCTCTTTCTCAAACAGAAAAGTATTACCCCAGAGAGATGAAACACTGAGCCTCTATCATCGGCTTTGTTTCACATTTGCATTTTGAGTAGCCTGGGTTTCCATGGGGATGTCGTCGGGGTTGTGCATGGGGATAGGAGGATGAGAAGTGGGTTAATAAAAGGAGTAGGGGGGTCTTTGATCTGACACCTGAGGCTGTCCGCCTTCATCTCTGATGAGGTTAGATGAGTCACGTTTTCGACTGACGACAGGCGGATTGAAGGTTAATGAAGCGTCTCAGTGTTGGCGTGCCTAGCATGCTGACAGTAGAGGTGTCACACAGCTTTAGGTCCACAATCATAATAATCATACTGATCCTGTGAGGTGGCACTTGTCTCTTAGCACCTTCCCTCTCCCTTCCACTCACTGTAAAAAAATATATCGTTTTTTCAACAAAACATTATTAAGTAAATGGTTCCACAGCATTTTCAGTTAAGTGTTACCTGAAAAAAAGAATAGGAGTATTTATGTCTCTAATAAAGCCTTTTTGTGGGGGAAAAAAATATTCTGATTGGCTGGGCCTGGCTCCCCAGTGGGTGGGCCTATGCCCTCCAAGGCCCACCCATGGCTGCACCTGCCCAGTCATGTGAAATCCATAGTTTACGGCCTAATGCATTTATTTTAATTGACTGATTTCCTTATATGAACTGTAACTCTGTAAAATTATTGCATGTTACCATACAATGTTTCAACATATTTGACACACATTATTATATTGTGCATGTTCATTAATACAGTAATTCATATTCAACATGTCCTCAACTGGGATTTGAACTCACAATCTCTTGGTTCACAGCATTCCAATTTACCTGCTACTCCACCATGTAAATCTCAGTTCTCTTAAAAATGCACTCAAGAAAAACAGAGTAACATTAAAACAGAGTAATATGCCCCACCAACAACAGACAACTATACAGAAAGACCTAAAATTGCTTAAATAAGTAAATCCAATCAATGATGAGAGAATAGTCAGATTCATTTTTAATTGACACAGACATGGTGGTGTAGCAGGAAGATCGGAGTGCGATAGACCAAAATGTTGTGAGTTCAAATCTCAGGTGAGGACAATAATTACTGCACAAATGAACTTGAAGATGCACAATGTAATCAAGTGTGTGAAATATTTAATTTGAAAACATTCTATGTTAAAAGCATTTGTGTGTGTAACCAGTTGTACAGCCTTTTTTTGTTAATCATTTATAGTTGAATTAACATACAGTATGAGATAAGTTCAGCAAACACATCATTTTAAATTGATTTAATTTTGCCAAAGTTATCAAGTTTGGGCCAATTCATTTTTCTTTTTTTCAGGTAACACTTGTACTGAAAATTTGAGTTAAAAAAAGGCTTTGGAACCAGTTACTTCATTATAATTAGTTGAAACAACTAGATTTGTGAGTGTTTTTTTTTACAGTGCTTGAACCAAATCAACAACAAATTAGGTACAAACTCCACTGATACTCATCCTATCAGGTGTTGAGTTATTATTATTATTTTGTGCTGTTCTTAATGTTTTTTGTACCAGAATGTATCCGCCATCGTTTCCTATGAGCAACAAGAGCTGCTGGACATCAGAACAGCGATCACTAACCTCGATTTGGATGAAGGTTTGTACTTCAGCGAGTCTTAGACGCAGGACATACTGCTCACCCTGGACCAGGCTCTAATCCCAGAGACACGGAAAAGAAGAAGATGGCGTAAGAGAGGCCGACGTGTGGGCACCCTGACGAAACCCTGGCGAACGTACAATCACTGGAGCACAAACTGGACGAGCTCCGTTCGAGACCATCCTATCAAAGGGACCTGAAAAACCGTTATGTCCTATGTTTCATGGCGTCGTGGCTGAACAAGGACGTTAAAATATATACACTACCGTTCAAAAGTTTAGGGCCACTTAGACATTTCCTTGTTTTTGAAAGAAAAGCACAATTCTTTTCTATCAAAATAACATCAAATTGATCAGAAATATAGTGTAGACACTGTTAATGTTGTAAATGACTATGGTAGCTGGAAACAGCTGATTTTTAATGGAATATCTACATAGGCGTACAGAGGACAATGGCACGTTGTTTGGAGTAAAGGTGATCTAGAGTTCTTTCGCCTCTAGTTGCACACATGACATGCTGGTAGAAATGAGGTACGACGGATTCAGGAGCGCCGCCTCTGGATAGCATTTTCATGTTTGCTTATGGCCCTATACAGCTCGTTGAGTGCAGTCTTAGTGCCAGCATCGGTAGTAAATAGACAGCTACGAAAAATATAGATGAAAATTCTCTTGGTAAATAGTATGTTCTACAGCTTATCATGAGGTATTCTAACTCAGGCGAGCAGAACCTCGAGACTTCCTTAATATTAGAGATTGCGCACCAGCTATTGTTAACAAAGCGACACACACCTCCTCCCTTGAGCTTATCTGATGCTGCTGTTCTGTCTTGCCGGTGTACAGAAAAGTCACCTAGATGTACACTACCGTTCAAAAGTTTGGGGACACTTAGAAATGTCCTTGTTTTTGAAAGAAAAGCAATTTTTTTTGTCTCCCAGTCCCTGCCACTGAAAAACATCCCCACAGCATGATGCTGCCACCACCATGCTTCACCGTAGGGATGATGCCAGGTTTCCTCCAGACGTGATGCTTGGCAATCAGGCCAAAGAGTTCAATCTTGGTTTCATCAGACCAGAGAATCTTGTTAGATGGTTGTCCTTCTGGAAGATTCTCCCATCTCCACAGAGGAACTATGGAGCTCTGTCAGAGTGACCATCGGGTTCTTGGTCACCTCCCTGACCAAGGCCCTTCTCCCCCGATAGCTCAGTTTGGCCAGGTGGCCAGCTTGAAGGTTCCAAACTTCTTCAATTTAAGAGTGATGGAGGCCACTGTGTTTTTGGGGACCTTCAATGGTGCAGAAATGTTTTGGTACCCTTCCCCCTGTGCCTCGACACAATCCTGTCTTGGAGCTCTACGGACATTTCCTTCGACATCATGGCTTGGTTTTTGCTCTGACATGCACTATCAACTGTGGGACCTTATATACACAGGTGTGCTTTGAAAGGCTGGTTATGGCTCACATCAACACCATTATCCCAGACACCATGGACCCCCTCCAATTCACATACCGCCCCAACAGGTCCACAGATGACACAATCTCTATTGCACTTCACACTGCCTTTTCCCAACTGGACTAGAGGAACACCTATGTGAGAATATTGTTAATTGACTACACCTCAGCATTCAACACCATAGTGCCCTCCAAGCTCATCAC
Organism: Salvelinus alpinus; assembly: GCF_045679555.1. Lineage (NCBI taxonomy): Eukaryota > Metazoa > Chordata > Actinopteri > Salmoniformes > Salmonidae > Salvelinus > Salvelinus alpinus. The sequence continues at coordinate 28,632,466 of NC_092087.1, read as the reverse complement.
TAGGGTAGTGTGTACAGCCCAGTACATCCCTGGGGCCAAACTCCCTGCCATCCAGGCCCTCTATACCTAAAAATTGACAAAGACTCCCGCCACCCAAGTCATAGACCGTTCTCTGCTACTGCACGGCAAGCATTACCGATGCACCAAGTCTGGAACCAACAGGACACTGCACAGCTTCAACCCCTAAGCCATAAGACTGTTAAATAGTTAGTCCAGTAGCTATTTGGTTAACTATTTAAATATCTGCATTGACCCTTTTTGCACTAACTTTTTTGTCTCATCACATACGCTGCCGCTACTGTTTATTATGTGTCACTTTATTCCTAGTTATATGTACATACAGTATCTAACTCAATTACCTCGTACCACTGCACATCGACTCGGTACTGGTACCCTGTGTATATAACCAAGTTATCATTACTCATTGTGTATTTATTACTACTTTTACGCGTTTTACTTTTCTAGTATTTCTCTATTTTCTGGGAAGGGCCCATAAGTAAGCATTTCACTGTTAGTCTGGACCTGTTGTTTATGAAGCACGTGACAAATAAAATTGTATTTTATTTCATTTCATTTAAAGAGGCAGGAGTGAGAGGCATTAGATCAGGAGCCAAAGCCATCTCACTGGGGAAGTGGTGTTGACACATACCTTAATAGCCTCAGCACTGCTTTGTGAGACCTGCTGGCTGGGTAGATGATGAGAGATGATGAATGTTGTTGTTTTTTGACACTGCAATAACTTAAGGTGTCAGCGTTCTGCAAGGGAGCTTTAGTGGAAATAGGATGGGAATTAGGCTCTGTATCTTACGATGATTGGGGGAGACAGATCTCAAAGGTGGCAATTGAACAGTATGCTCTCTGGAAAACACATTCATTAAAATTTGAAATGAGAACCAAGAACATGGGTTGGAGGGGATGATCCAACACATTAAGTCTAAACTACTATGTGACAGGAAATGAAGATGGTTGGTGATCTTAGATCTCAGACCCCTAATACAGCCCTAATAAGACTCTATTATTACCTATCACTGTCTGAAATCCTACAAAATGGGTTTGGCCTTCTGAAACGTTATCATAAAATATTCATCTAATGTAAGAAAAATACATTTTCTTTTCCACCACACAAACAAAGAAATAATGAAATCCCTATGAAAAGTTCCAGCCAAAACATATTACAGTAAATAGACGTCTATGGGCTTTTAAGAATACTTGAAAAACACATCTGTGAAGCTCTAAGAGTAACCGTTGGATGGCCTTCTCTTGTCTCAACTCATTTCCAAGAATCTGCATTGTTTATCAGCCACACTTTGAGGTCTCTCACAGAACAGAGTTGTGCCCAATGGCAAAGCTTGCAGCTTGCATGAATGAAGGGTAATGACTTTAGTTATTTTGCAATACATTTCAATGTTGGGTTCAAATACAGTACAGTACAGACAATGAAAACTGACCAATTCACCCCCCAGTATGCATTACATTTCCCTAGACATGTCCTCCAGGCCAACGGGATCCTTTGGATGACTTTCCCCTGAACAGCTACAGATGTCGAATCTTAATATGACCCATTTTGTCACAGGAAGAGAATAATCCTGCAGCAGGAGGATTTGAATAAATATTTCAAATGTATAAATCGCCACCACGGGGCAGCTGGAAGCGGTGTTTGTAGGCAATACAATGCAATACCGTACCTAAGGGGCCATGGTTTGGGGAAGGCTCTACAAACCAACCGACCTTATACCATCAAGAATAATCAAGTACTGTATTCTCACGGCTAGATAGAGCATTGTGAACTGTCGAGCGCAGTGGTCTGAGCAGCATGCTTTGGCTCCTAGCATCACGAGTTCACGCCCAGTGCTGGGCAATCGTTTTGACACTTTTTATGAATGGAAACTAATCTTGGTGTAGCATACTGAGTGTTATTATTTTATTTGTTTCCTATTTATGTTATCCAAAAGTGTCTGGTATGGTCAATTCTTGTCAAGATCGGGGGTAAAATAAACCTGGACTGTCCATATTTGAAATGTGTAACTACATCAAGTCAATCGGGGGATTTAGTTATTTGTGCCAGAAGAGTGTGGGCCGGAATGAAACCCACGCCAACAGGGTAGGCCTATATGTGCACGCTGGAGGTAGCAGCCTTAACTGCTAGACCACCCCAGACCTTAGGATACAAGTGTCTAGTGTATGTCATAGCCTAGTGGAGACCAATATGTACAGTATCTTGTGTTATTAAGCTATACAAAATGATGATTGTGGATGTGCATGCCTGCATTTCAGATACATTTTTGCACATTTGAATGTTGCAGTAATACGACCTAGGCCTAGCATTTGAACGAGCGAGAGAGAACATCATTTTGATAGCAAGCCCTGATCCCAATGACTCGACTGCCCCCGCACGGAGAAATGCTCATTTTCAGCCACTCACGAGGCTCATTTGAATTTTCTGATGCAAAAGAGTGATCAAGTTAAGCTCCGACATCTATATCACAACAGGGACTAAGTGAGTCCCTCGGTCTCCCGGTATCCAGCCATCACGCTTTGGCTGTGTGTAATGAGATTATGGCCAGCTCCTGGCTAATCTACTCTGGACAAGATGAAACCAATTAGTCTGTTGTCTGCCCCAAAGAGAGACTGCGGCTGCCACTCTAAAGTGATTACTTGAGTACAGTCTACTACACACCCTATAACAAAAGTCCTCAAATAAAGAAAGAGTGCCTGTTTGTGTCAAATTGATGGGGAAGCTTCTTATCATGGCCACGGTTAAAGAATGTAAAACATATATAAAGAAATCTGCAAATAATATATCAGAGGACAACAATGTATTCTCTGACAAAGGACCCATCCTCTGTGAAACTTTGACACCTCCAGTCTATTTCTCTCTTTCGATCCAGTGACAGTGATCTTGTCAGCGGACAAGCACACCAATGGGTGGCAGAGCTCTGTGCCTCCACAGCAGGCCCATGGCTGTCTCCCTGAGGCCAGCGCTACAGTAGGCAATATGTACAGCACAGGACCCGGTCTGTCAGTCTATGAGCTAATTAGCCTCTGCACTTTGTCTTCTTCACTTTAACCTTTACAGGCACCAACGATCAATCCTGTAATTGTAAAAGTTTTAGGGCCCCGATCCCAGGTAAGATCCCAGGCTTCTTTCGAAAGTCTCTTAAAATGTCTGTGTTCAAAAGCCCCTTGGTGTAGCCCCTCTCTGAGAGGGGTTGTTTAAGATTTGGGTTGTTGAGACAGATACACACAGAGATGGGCTTTGGGATATAATTAAAACTCAATGTGAACCATAAAACCAAATCATTTGGAGTCCATGAGTGTTCTCATTACACCCTCTAACCCCATTACAGAATCATGATCCATATCTCCAGTTGTAATAAACATTTGTATTGCTCTGGCAGGCCTCTGGAAGACACATGAAACATAAAGGGGCTGTTGCTCTTCAAATAACTAGACGTTCAGTGTACTGGGTATCATGGTGAGAATCAATAGTAGAGTGAACAAGCGTAGAGTTTGTAGGGGATTACTTATTCCCCTAATTGATCAATCAATCTATCCAATCCCCAGGAGAGCTGCAGTCCACGGCTTCACAGTTGTTCTGCAGCAAACTCCAGCAGGGGCGGGTAACAAGCAGAGCTTGTGTTCCAAATCCCCCTGCCTCCAAGAAGATATGCTTCCCTGGTGTGTACAGTTGGAAGTCGGAAGTTTACATACACTTAGGTTGGAGTCATTAAAACTTGTTTTTCAACCACTCCACAAATTTCTTGTTAACAAACTATAGTTTTGGCAAGTCGGTTAGGACATCTACTTTTTGCATGACACAAGTAATTTTTCCAACAATAGTTTAATGACAAATTATTTCACTTATAATTCACTGTATCACAATTCCAGGGGGTTAGAAGTTTACATACACTAAGTTGACTGTGCCTTTAAACAGCTTGGAAAATTCCCAGAAAATGATGTCATGGCTTTAGAAGCTTCTGATAGGCTAATTGACATCATTTGAGTCAATTGGAGGTGTACCTGTGGATGTATTTCACGGCCTACCTTAAAACTCAGTGCCTCTTTGCTTGGCATCATGGGAAAATCAAAAGAAATCAGCCAAGACCTCAGGAAAAAAATTGTAGACGTCCACAAGTCTGATTCATCCTTGGAAGCAATTTCAAAACGCCTGAATGTACCACGTTCATCTGTACAAACTATAGTTTGCAAGCAAAAACACCATGGGACCAAGCAACCATCATACCGCTCAGGAAGAGATGAACGTACTTTGGTGCAAAAAGTGTAAATCAATCCCAGAACAACAGCAAAGGACCTTGTGAAGATGCTGGAGGAAACAGGTACAAAAGTATCTATATCCACAGTAAAGCGAGTCCTATATCGACATAACCTGAAAGGCCGCTCAGCAAAGAAGAAGCCACTGCTCCAAAACCACCATTAAAAAAGCGAGACTATGGTTTGCAACTGCACATGGGGACAAAGATCGTACTTTTTGGAGAAATGTCCTCTGGTCTGATGAAACAAAAATAGAACTGTTTGGCCATCAAGACCATCGTTATTTTTGGAGGAAAAATGGGAGGCTTGCTAGTCGAAGAACACCATCCCAACCGTTAAGCACAGGGGTGGCAGCACCATGTTATGGGGTGCTTTGCTACAGGAGGGACTGGTGCACTTCACAAAATAGATGGCACCGTGAGGAAGGAACAATATGTGGATATATTGAAGCAACATCTCAAGACATCAGTCAAGAAGCTTAGTCGCAAATGAGTCTTCCAAATGGACAATGACTCCAAGCATACTTCCAAAGTTGTGGCAAAATGGCTTAAGGACAACAAAGTCAAGGTATTGGAGTGGCCATCACAAAGCCCTGACCTCAATCCCATAGACAATTTGTGGGCAGAACTGAAAAAGCATGTGCGAGCAAGGAGGCCTACAAACCTGACTTAGTTACACCAGCTGTCAGGAAAAATGGGCCAAAATTCACCCAACTTATTGTGGGAAGGTTGTGGAAGGCTACCAGAAACGTTTGACCCAAATTAAACAATTTAAAGGCAATGCTACCAAATACTAATTGAGTAAACTTCTGACACACTGGGAATGTGATGAAAGAAATAAAAGCAGAAAGAAATCATTCTCTCTACAATTATTTTGATATTTCACATTCTTAAAATAAAGTGGTGATCCTAACTGACCTAAGACAGGGAATTTTTACTAGGATTAAATGTCAGGAATTGTGAAAAACTGAGTTTAAATGTATTTGGCTAAGGTGTATGTAAACTTCCGATTTCAACTGTATGTAAGGGAGTGGAGTTACGGAGAGCGAATATCCCACTGACTGGGCAGTCAGTCTTTTGCTCTGAGCACCATGACTATTTCTGTGTCTCTCTGAGCACCATGTGGATCTATCTGCCTGTAATGCCTGCCTCTCCAGTGTTAACAGCTCTGGGCTTACTCTGTGTCTGATTGATAACGTATTAGAGCAGGGTTTTATCTCACTCACACTTCACAGTGGAGTCGGCTATGTCACCTCCTCCCCTGCCCACACAGACAGCACTTACTGTTCCAGAGAGACGAAAAGCTATCCTACTCTTAGCCATGCATGCTCTAGCTACCTGAGAGTGGAGCGGGGGCTGAGCCAGATAGGCAGGCAGGCAGGCTGACTGGGCGCTGCAGTGTGACCTGCATGAGAAATTAGTAGATTATACAGGCTGCTGCTGGGATGTGTGGCACTGCAGAGGTTAGATAGATGACGGAATATGGGAATGCAGCATTTGCTTGCCTAACTGATATGGCCACTTAACTCCTAGAGTAAAGCCACTAGTGACGGGGCAAAAAATCGATACCTTTCAAATTCGCATTATTTTGGACGATATTATATCGATACTTTTTGTAAAAAAATGTATTCATAATAATAATTTACACTACCGGTCAAACGTTTTCGAACACCTACTCATTCAAGGGTTTTTCTTTATTTTTACATTGTAGAATAATAGTGAAGACATCAAAACTATGAAACAACACATATCGAATCATGTAGTAACCAAAGTGTTAAACAAATCAAAATATATTTTATATTTGAGATTCTTCAAATAGCCAACCTTTGCCTTGATAACAGCTTTGCACAATCTTGGCATTCTCCCAACCAGCTTAATGAGGTAGTCACCTGGAATCCATTTCAATTAACATGTGCGCCTTCTTAAAAGTTAATTTGTGGAATTTCTTTCCTTCTTATTGCGTTTGAGCCAATCAGTTTCTTTGTAACAAGGTAGGGGGGTATACAGAAGATAGCCCTACTTGGTAAAAGACCAAGTCCATTTTATGATAAGAACAGCTCAAATAAGCAAAGATAAATGACAGTCCATCATTACTTTAAGACATGAAGGTGTCACACCCTAATCTGTTTCACCTGTCTTTGTGCTTGTTTCCACCCCCCTCCAGGTGTCATCTATCTTCCCCATTATCCCCTGTGTTCTCGGTTTGTCTGTTTCCAGTTCATCTTGTCAAGCTTACCAGCGTGTTTTTCTTACTCCTGTTTCCTTGGGCTCCTGTTCTCTAGTTTTCCCGGTTGTGATCATTCTGCCTACCCTGACCCTGCCTGCCGTTCTGTACCTTTTGCCACTGCCCTGGATTACTGACCTCTGCCTGCTCCTGCCTTAGGCTCTGTACCTCTGGGACTGGACTACCAACCCCTTGTTTGTCCATTTAAAATAGCATCAAACTGATCAGAAATTGTGTAGAAACTGTGATTTTTTTTTTACCCCTTTACCCCTGGGCCAATTGTGCGCCGCCCCATGGGCCTCTCGGTCGCGGCCTGCTGCGACAGAGCCTGGGCTCGAACTCAGAATCTCTGGTGGCACAGCTATCACTGCGATGCAGTGCCTTAGACCACCGCGCCACCCGGGAGGCCCAGTGTAGACATTGTTAATGTTGTAAATGACTATTGTAGCTGGAAACGGCTGATTTAAGGGAATATCTACATAAGCGAACGGAGGCCCATTATCAGCAACCAATGGCACGTTGTGTTAGCTAATCCAAGTTAAGAATTTTAAAAGGCGAATTGATCATTAGAAAACCGTTTTGCAAATATGGTAGCATAGCTGAAAACTGTTGGGCTGATTAAAGAAGCAATAAAACTGGCCTTCTTTAGACTAGTTGAGTATCTAGAGCATCAGCATTTGTGGGTTCGATTACAGGCTCAAAATGGCCAGAAACAAATAACTTTCTTCTGAAACTCGTCAGTCTATTCGTGTTCTGAGAAATGAAGGCTATTCCATGCAAGAAATTGCAAAAAACTGAAGATCTGTTACAATGCTGTGTACTACTCCCTTCACAGAACAGCGCAAAGTGTCTCTAACCAGAATAGAAAGAGGAGTGGGAGGCCCTGGTGCACAACTGAGCAAGAGGATAAGTACATTAGAGTGTCTAGTTTGAGAAAACAGACGCCTCACAAGTCCTAAACTGACAGCTTCATTAAATAGTATCCGCAAAACACCAGTCTCAACGTTAGCAGTGAAGAGGTGACTCCGGGATGCTGGCCTTCTAGGCAGAGTTCCTCTGTTCAGTGTCTGTGTTCTTTTGCGGGTTCGATTACATGTGTGTGGCACAGGGAAGAAAACAGACTGGAGAAAGAGAGTGAGAGAAAGGAGGAAAGGAGAGAAAGGGAGAAGGAAAAATGGAGATAGGGAGCTCTGCAAAGAAAAAAATGGGCTTTTCTTTCAAAAACAAGGATATTTCTAAGTGACCCCAAACTTTTGAACGGTACTATACATTAGCTCAGCCTGAAAAACCCCACACACACCACTCTCTATTTCAGATTATCTTCCTCATGGCAGAATGTTGTGTGTGCAAGTGGCCAGCTAGCCGCATATTGACTTTGAGACAATGGCACATAGTAGTCTTGACCAAATTCTATCTTCTGGCGACATTTCAGAGGTGAATGACGGCAGAGGGATAGCGTAAAGAAAGGGAATAGCGAGCAGATGAGAAAACAGGTCACATGGTGTTAGCGCTGCTCTGTGAGCGTCCATGGACCCATTGTGGCAGGACACTGAGGGAAGAGGAGGGGAGATGAGAGGAAGGAGGAGGAGAGATCATGTAAACCTTGTGCCATTGTATAGTGTATGGGCTCTTCGGAATGTGAAGGACTGTCCTGTTTCTCCCATCCACAGTGCTCTTCCTAGATGTGTATGTGCTCCTTTCCAATCCAGGGGTTTATTCCTGGCCAAACGGTTTCTATTATTGGGCCACTCCTGCATTCATCTGTCAGCCCCTGCTCCGTGATGCGAGGTGGCAGGCCGCAGAGGCAGTGAAGCAATTCCGCGCCAAGTGCCCCCTATCTCCATTTTTCCTTCTCCCTTTCTCTCCTTTCCTCCTTTCCTCCTTTCTCTCACTCTCTTTCTCCAGTCTGTTTTCTTCCCTGTGCCACACACATGTATTTCCTCCTCCTGTTTAGGCCCTGGGGGAACGTGCCAAGGTATGTGTCTGTGTCTTAACCACAAACCCTTGAGTCATATGGTTGATCATTCAAGCGTTGCCTGTAAAAAAAATAACTCTTTCTTCTTCCCTCTTCTGTTGTGAGCACACTGATGGAATTGAATAGAACATTGTGTTTTACATGTACATTTGTGCATCTGTGTGTGTGTGTTGGGAGGGGGGAGGGCCGGCTGATGGCAGGGTCCAGAGAGCTAGAGGATAAAGCGATTGCTAGATAAATAGGCCATTGTGTACTGAAGAACTGGACAGATTCAAAGGGCTGAGGAGAACTGGCTATGCTCGTCCGTCTGTGTTGATTTAGTGGGAGGGAGGCTCTAAATGTGTCTAGTTTCTGTTATAAGCCTGTCTTTCCAGATTGGAGGTGTGTCAATGGCCAGGACATGTACACTCCTGTATCCATACCTGTGGGAGGACAGGGGAAATGGGACAGCCATTCTGGTGCAGACGTTCACATGGACTCCAGGGAAGGGCTAGGTCATGAGCGATAGTAGAGATGATGGCTCTGTCACGTAGGCTACAGTCTAAGGGGAATTGTCATGGGTGTTGTAACACCATATGATGGACAGATACATCAGCACTGAAACATAGTAAATGTAGGCCAAATGGCACGAAAGTACACGCTCAAACCACAAACACCTTTTTTCCAACCAATGTCAGCTGAAATAGTTTTCAGATAAATCTCTGAAAAGTTTTATAGAGAAATATGATATGTAACCTTGTGTTAAAGAGCTTATATCGAGCTGCTTCTGAATGTTGAGATCCTACTGTAGATTTCACGTCGCGTAAGATCAGTTCTCTTTGAGCTACCGGCTCACACTGCTACTTTGAAGTTGTCTGCTTTTCTCTGGTCCCTTTTCCCATGCTGTTACATTGCTCCACTCAAATCTGTGTTCCCATATACCTCCCTGAATAGATCTGGGGCATGGCTGCGATTGTTGCACGACTTTGTACCGAATTGGTTTGTATGGGTTTTATAATAGTAAAAAGAGATGCATCTCTTATGTATTTTGGAATCTCTGTGTAGCCTATGCCGTCTGTGCACACACACACACTGCTACTGCTGAAAGCAGCCGTTGTAGAGAGTGTGAGTGATGTTGTCCATTTGCATTGTGAGCTTGGCTCGGTAGCAGTCTTTGAGTGTGTGGAGAATAACGTGATTTGTGTTGCACTCTCATGAGGGCTTTCTCTCCTGAAGTGCTTGAACGCAAAATCAATCTGTTTACTTCTCTATCGATGACAACATGGTGCTGGTTCATTCAGTCCATGGGGGGACCTGGAAGCGAATTTATCCTAATTGGAAGTCATCCCTCTTTATAAATGGATGGTAGTCTAAATGAAGTCAACCTGTCCCTAATGAGGATTAATGAGACCATTAAGAATTATTGATCAGTGGTGGTAAAAACCAAACACTATCTGATATAGGCTACCAAACATACTGTAAGGAAACCAATAATGTTGGTATTATCTGGTAATGTCCTTTTGTGAAGCTAAAGGTGCATTTGTGGACTTTAAAGTGTTTTATTCCGTTAAAAAGATTCTGTTTGGTATACTTTTTAGCAAGTAGTTCTGAAAGTAGCGCTCAAGAGCCTTAAGTGGTCCCCGGAAATTGCATACTACGTCACATACAGTATGTGCAGATATGTGCACCACATCATTGTTATTTCTCTCGCTCTGCTGTGTGTACATCTTGCTAGCTGTAACTCAAGTTGCGAGGGGTAAAGCTAATTGGCTGAAACTCTAATTGCTAGGGGGCTGGCCCAATAAACAGTTAGTTTCAAACTAGGGATTTCGTGGTAGGGATAGGGTCTAGTTTCCTGAATTCCCGCCTGACTGACATGCCCAAAGTAAACTGCCTGTTACTCAGGCCCAGAAGCCAGGATATGCATATAATTGGTACCATTGGATAGAAAACACGCTGAAATTTCTATAACTATTAAAATAATGTCTGAGACTATAACAGAATTGATATGGCAGAGAAAAATCCGAAGAAAATCCAATCTGATTTTTGTTTTTTGAGGTCCCAGGCCCTTATTATGGATACCTATTGTTTCTATGTAAATTCGTCTGCCAGATTGCAATTCCTATGGCTTCCAATAGATGTTAACAGTCTTTATTCAAGGTTTCAGGCTTGTTTTTTGAAAAACAAAAAAGTATTTGGAGTTTTGGTTAGGAGACCACCTGAACAATTTGTCTTTCGGCGCGCGAGGGAGAGGGCACGTGCTTACTAATTTTCCTTTCATATTGAACATACTTACGTATGAAATTTTAGAGTTTATTTACATTTTAGAGTACCTGAGAATAAAATAGAAACGTGGGTTTGACTTGTTTGGACGAAGTTTAGCGGTAGCTTTTTGGACTCCTTTGTCTGCATGTTGAACGAGTGGTTTACTGAAATCGATGGTGCCAACTAAACTGACTTTTTGGGATATAAAGAAGGATTTTTTCTAACAAAACGACCATTCATGTTGTAGCTGGGACCCTTGGGATTGCAAACAGCGGAAGATCTTTAAAAGTAAGTGATTTATTGAATTGCAATTTGTGATTTTATGAAGCCTGTGCTGGTTGAAAAATATGTTGATGTGGGGCGCCGTCCTCAGACAATCGCATGGTATGCTTTCAGCGTAAAGCCTTTTTGAAATCGAACAACACAGTGAGATTAACAAGAATTTAAGCTTTTAAATGATTAGACCGTTGTATGTTCAGGAATGTTTATTACGATTATTTATTTGAATTGCGAGCCTCCAATTTCACTGGATGTTGTCGGCTGGTGTCCCGCTAGCGGGACGCCTATCCCTAAGAAGTTTTAGATATGACAGTAATTCTGCCCATAGATAATGCATGTACAGTTAAAGTTTACATACACTTAGGTTGGAGTCATTAAAACTTGTTTTTCAACCACTCCACAAATTTCTTGTTAACAAACTATAGTTTTGGCAATTCAGTTAGGACATCTACTTTATGCATGACACAAGTAATGTATCCAACAATAGTTTGCAGACAGATTATTTCACTGTATCAGAATTCCAGTGGGTCAGAAGTTTACATACACTAAGTTGACTGTGCCTTTAAACAGCTTGAAAAATTCAGGAAAATTATGCATTGGCTTTGGAAGCTTCTGATAGGCTAATTGACATAACTTGAGTCAATTGGAGGTGTACCTGTGGATCTATTTCAAGGCCTACCTTCAAACTCAGGGGAAAATCAAAAGAAATCAGCCAAGACCTCAGAAAAAAAATTGTAGACCTCCAAGTCTGGTTCATCCTTGGGACCAATTTCCAAATGCCTGAAGGTACCACGTTCATCTGTACAAACAATAGTATGCAAGTATAAACACCATGGGACCACGCAGCCGTCATACCGCTCAGGAAGGAGACGCGTTCTGTCTCCAAGAGATGAACACACTTTGGTGCGAAAAGTGTAAATCAATCCCAGAACAACAGCAAAGAACCTTGTGAAGATGCTGGAGGAAACAGGTATAAAATTATCTATATCCACAGTGAAACAAGTCCTATATTGACATAACCTGAAAGGCCACTCAGCAAGGAAGAAGCCACTGCTCCATAACTGCCATAAAAAAGCCAGACTACAGTTTGCAACTGCGCATGATGACAAAGATCATACTTTTTGGAGAAATGTCCTCTGGTCTGATGAAACAAAAATAGAACTGTTTGACCATATTGACCATCGTTATGTTTGGAGGAAAAAGGGGGATGCTTGCAAGCCGAAGAACACCATCCCAACCGTGAAGCATGGGGATGACAGCATCATGTTGTGGGGGTGCTTTGCTGCAGGAGGGACTGGTGCACTTCACAAAATTAATGGCATCATGAGGAAGGAACATTATGTGGATATATTGAAGCAACATCTCAAGACATCAGTCAGGAAGATAAAGCTTGTTCGCAAATGGGTCTTCCAAATGGACAATGACCCCAAGCATACTTCCAAAGTTGTGGCAATATGGCTTAAGGACAACAAAGTCAAGGTATTGGAGTGGCCATCACAAAGCCCTGACCTCAATCCCATAGAAAATTTGTGGGCAGAACTGAAAAAGCATGTGCGAGCAAGGAGGCCTACAAACCTGACTTAGTTACACCAGCTGTCAGGAGGAATGGGCTAAAATTCACCCAACTTATTGTGGGAAGATTGTGGAAGGCTACCAGAAACGTTTGACCCAAGTTAAACAATTTAAAGGCAATGCTACCAAATACTAATTGAGTGCATGTACACTTCTGACCCACTGGAAATGTGATGAAAGAAATAAAAGCTGAAATAAATCACACTACTATTATTCTGACATTTCACATTCATAAAATAAAGTGGTGATCCTAACTGACCTAAGACAGGACATTTTTACTAGGATTAAATGTCAGAAATTTTGAAAAACAGAGTTTAAATGTATTTGGCTAAGGTCAATGTAAACTTCCGACTTGAACTGTATGAACTACACATTGACACATCCAGCCCAAAGCGGGAGGTTTAAAAACTCTCTTGGGTATGTGAGACATTAGCGTCCCACCTCTTCAACAGCCAGTGAAACTGCTGGGCGCCAAATTCAAATACAGAAATACTCATTATAAAATTTCAGAAAACAAAACATATTTTACATAGGTTTAAAGATGAACTTCTTATGAATCCAACCACGGTGTCAGATTTAAAAAATGCTTTACAGCGAAAGCATACCTTACGATTATTTGAGAACATAGCCCAGCAGACAAATCATTACAAACAGTAACCAGTCAAGTAGAAGAGTTACACAAGTCAGAAATAGAGATAAAATTAATCCCTTACCTTTGATGATCTTCATATGGTTGCACTCAGCAGACATTCATTTACTCAATAAATGTTCCTTTTGTTCGATAAAGTCTCTTTATATCCAAAAACCTCAGTTTTGTTCGCGTTTTCTTCAGTAATCCACAGGCTCAAACGCAGTCAAAACAGGCAGACAAAAAATCAAAATTGTATCCGTAAAGTTCATAGAAACATGTCAAACGATGTTTATATTCAATCATCAGGTTGTTTTTAGCCTAAATAATTGATAATATTTCAACCAGACAATAACGTTGTCAATATAAAAGTTAAACAAGAAAGGCATTCTCTCAGTCGCGCGCAATTTATATATACTGTTGACATCTAGTGGAAGGCATAGGAACTGCAATTTGAGTCCTAAGTCAATGGATACTGTAATGGCATTGAATAGAAAACTAAAACAAAACAAAAAAACTACTTCCCGAATGGATTTTTCTCAGGTTTTTGCCTGCCAAATCAGTTCTGTTATACTCACAGACACTATTTTAACAGTTTTGGAAACTTCAGAGTGTTTTCTATACAAATATACGCATATATATATATATATATATATATGCATATCATGTCTTCTGGGCCCGAGAAGCAGGCAGTTTAATTTGGGCATGCTTTTCATCCAAAATTCCAAATGCTGCCCCCTACCCTAGAGAAGTAAAAAATATTACTAGTTGCCAAAGTTCCAGAGCATGTCTTTCTTTGTGTTACCAGTTAGCAGTCTCATTTTGAACATCATTTTTATCACTGGGACCTTGGTTACATCTTAGGGGGTTCTGATCTGTGGCAAATAGATTTCCAAGGAATGATTTCCAACTCAAAGTGAAATAATTAAGCTGACATTCCCTCCCCAATGCAATTAACAATGAATGCAGTACAATCTGTGACCTGTTAGCTGTTTGATTCCATGGGCTGTGTTTCTTATTACTTGTCCATGACGCATAGCAGTTTTTAATACAGCGAGGCAGCAGCATGTCACACTCAGGGATATGTTTAGTTCAGTGCAATCTGCCCATGAGACATATCTGGTTCAATGATCTGGTGTTGTATGCTCGGCATGCTTGTGTACAAATTAGCCTGCTGTCAGATATGTGAGCTGCTCTGAATTGCATTAGCATGTGTATTCATTAGCTTGTCTATTCGAGTGTGTGTGGGAGAAAATTGTGTGTGCCTATATTTAGGTGTTTGTTAAATAATGTATTCTTATGATTTGCTTGTAACCCCACTACGTGTACTGTAGATCTTTCTTTTCTTTTTTATTTAACCCTTATTTTACCAGGTAAATTGAATGATAACACATTGTCATTTACAGCAGCGGCCTGGGGAATAGTTACAGGGGCGGGATGATCGACATCTAGCTGCTACCTACACACCACTCAACCAGTGGGCATGGTAAAGGCTAAGTAAACAGCTTCAGAGGGAAGGGATGTACTTTTATTGGTGAACATTATACTTCAAGTAATAATTTTAGGGAGAAGAATGTTCAACCACCTGGGTCCTTACTGATCTAATATGAAAGCTAAAGGAGTACAGGCAGTATGAGCACTGTTTGGAAATATTGCTAAAATGATTGTTAATCTTGTTTTCTACAGAGACTTTTGGTACTGTAAGGGGCCAGAATGCAGCAGAATCTGACTGTTAAGCCCAGGCTCAGACTCCGTATGTGTTCCACTTTGCTTTTCAATTTCCACATGAGAACCATGAATATTGTAAACCACTAATTATAAGCTCATTAGTGATTAGCATAATATATTGTTGCTTGATAGGGTGTGCATGTCCAATGAATTTTCAGTTATTTTGAATATCATGTGAAAATGTGTTGAACGTCCACTGACAATGAACTTGTTACTTGTCCAATGCTGATTATTTTTGCCTATTTGCGTGATCATAAAATAAAAACAATGAAATTGAATACAGGGTTAACTGAATGACAACAGAGACAGAATACAATCTGGAATGTTATTGAATAGTTTGGGGTAGGCCTCGTCTCCGAGGAACGCTCCTCCGAGCCAGATGCTGATGACAGGTTGCCCTATGCTGGGCGGGCGTGCGTGCGGGCGGGCACCCCCCCCCCCCCCCAGGGATCCAATGACGGGCCTTCAGTTGGTGGTGGTGGGGAGGTGGGTGGTATAACATTATAAACACTACCCTATAAATACTGGCTATACTGACAAGGTAACATTATAGGCACTACCTTATACCTGTTATACTGATCATGGATCATTATAACCACTACAATGTAAATACCTGATATACTGATGAGTGAGATAGGAAGCGATGTGAATTATATGTGTTTACTAGATTAATAAAAGTGAGTCATTCAGACCAGCCTTCCTGATTGAACTTTCGTAAACTACATTTATTTTTTATTACCTCATTAGTAACATGTAGCGGGAGTGACTATGGAAGGCAGGTAACTGAGTGCTGTAAGAGATACAGGAAGTGGAAGGTACTACTCTACTACGTCTAGCTCAGTCTGCCTGTAATGTCTGTGTCTAGAGTCACTGGCCCGCCCTCTAACTGTCCTGAGACCCTCTGTCCAGCCCCAGAGCCTCAGTAGTCACAGCTAAACACCTGTCACATCTGCTCTCTGCCCTTTGTCACCGGCGGCAGGGGGGGCTTTTGATAGGCCACGTCCTGTCAAGTTAACATCAGTGTGTCTGGAACAGGAGCACATGCAGGAAAGAACCAACCCTCGGTTCCCTGGCCGACGCAGTGAGGAAGAGGAATCACCAGTCTGGAGAGTTAAGCACAGGAGATTAGAGCTGGATTTAAGGACTGGGCCTGATTACTGCTGGGGGTTTAGGAAGTGTGTTGTGAAAATAAACACCCTGCTTGTTGTGCAGCTTAAAGGACATAAGGATATTTAAGGGTATAATCTTGTAAGCTCTCAATAGTCTGATACCACCCCAGAGTGGCTAGTAAGTTACTGCCGTAATGCCACTAGAGGAGATTTGCAGGCCATCGTTTCAGTGTACCGCTTTCATTGGAAGCGATTGCTCTGCCAATGCTTCACACGCGGGGAAAGGTTGTGTGTGTGTGTGTGTGGTGTTAAATATTCTAACTCTCCAGAGAAGAGCATCAGAATGTTTGCAGCAAAGAATCCAGAGCTCAAAGCCAAGTATGAAGGGAAAAAGCAGCAGGATAAATGGGCCAACCACATTATTAATGTCCAAGAACAGGGTGTGTGTGTGTGTGTGTGTAAACCACTGAAGAGCAGAGAAACATTAGTAATTTTCCTGTGTGAGGACAGATATCATTCTGTTTCTAGTCTGTTCTGCTGCTCTATGGCTGCAGCCATTCTTTGCAGGAGTAATTGGAAGTGTAATTGGAAGCTCTTTGATATGTTTGTAGGGAATGCATACTCTCATAGCGTCCTTGGTAACATATCTAACCAGCCTCTCTTGTCATCTGATGAAGATCATCAAAGGTTAGGGATTAATTTGATCTCTATTTCTGCTTTTTGTGACTCCTGTCTTTGGCTGGAAAAATGGCTGTGTTTTTCTGTGATTTTGCGGTGACCTAACATAATCGTTTGTGGTGCTTTCGCTGTAAAGCCTTTTTGAAATCGGACACTTTGGTGGGATTAACAAGAAGTGTATCTTTAAAATGGTGTGAAATACTTGTATGCTTGAGGAATTTTAATTATGAGATTTCTGTTGTTTGAATTTGGCGCCCTGCACTTTCACTGGGATCATATCGATCCCGTTAACGGGATTGCAGCCATAAGAAATTAATAAACCAATTAGGCATATTTGACCAGTCTTTTTGAACATTTTGAACAGACACACAATGGATCATTGGATCAGTCTAAATCTTTGCACATACATTGCTGACTACTAGTGGCCAAAATCTAAATTGCACCTAAGCTGGAAATATACATTATGGCATTTCTCTTGCATTTCAAAGATGGAACAAAAAATAAATAAAAAATATGCATGTTTTTTCTTTGTATTATCTTTTACCAGATCTAATGTGTTCTATTCTCCTATATTAAATTCACATTTCCACAAACTTCTAAGGTGTTTCCTTTACAATAATATCAAGAATATGCATATCCTTGCTTCAGGTCCTGAGCTACAGGCAGTTAGATTTGGGTATGTCATTTTAGGCAGATTTTTTTTTTTTTAAAGGGTCTGATCCTTAAGAGGTTTTAAGGGACTGCAACTCTTAGACTCGACCAAAACATCGGTAAGCAACTGATTACTGACATATCCGTGGTGCCGTGTTTTAGTATTGCGCTTGGCGATGTAAATGACACTGCCCAATTATATGTTTGGGTCCGCTTCCCTCAAAACGAGTCGTTCAGAGAGGAACTTATGTTTATTGACCCTTCAGGGACAAACACGAGGAGAGGATATTCTGAAACAACTTGTTACATTTTTGCTGATAATAATATTGACTGGTCAAATCTGGCATCTGTGTGCAATGACGGTGCCCCAAACATGCGAGGGAAGGAGAAGGGACTCATAGGCCTGATGAGAAATTGTAATTATTCGATTTATTGCCTACCTCATGCCTTTTGCACACATTGTATATAGATTCTCTTTTTTTTCTACCATGTTATTGACTTGTTTATTGTTTACTCCATGTGTAACTCTGTGTTGTCTGTTCACACTGCTATGCTTTATCTTGGCCAGGTCGCAGTTGCAAATGAGAACTTGTTCTCAACTAGCCTACCTGGTTAAATAAAGGTGAAATAAAAAAAAATAAAAAAAAGAAAGAGAGAGGATATTCCCACATTTGCTACGTTTCATTATATCATTCATCAAGAAGCACTTGTGGCTAAACTCAAACACTGACTTACAGAAAGTGATGCAGCAAGTCGTGCGCGTGGTCAACATTATTATTATTGCGAGGGCACGGAATCACCGGCAATTCCGACAGTTGCTGGAAGAATACCAGACAGAATACTGTGACTTGATATTTCACAATGAGGTGAGATGGCTGTCTCGTGGCAGAGTTTTGGAAAGATTTCTCTCCCCTCCCTCAGATTCATGAATTTGTTGCAAGCAAAGACATCGAGGAGCCAGAGCTGGATGATCCACAGTGGATATTAAAGCTTTTAACTGACATCACCTGCCACCTGAACACGGTTATTCTCCAGCTCCAAGGGGCAGCTAAAATTCTGGGCATAATGCTGCGTGTGGTCACAGCATTTCAAAATAAAATCACCACACTGTTCATACCTGACAGACAGTTTGTTCATTTGTGCATGTGTGTGTGTGTTGGAAGAGTTGGAGTCAAAATTCAAGGATATAATGGAGTACAAGGAGTTTTTCAACTTCATTGAGAACCTCTTTCATGTGCCAGTGTCATCTCTGACCCAAGTCATCACAGCCTTCTGTCCTGACCGTGCTGGAATAGAGAGTGAGATAGTGGAGCTGCAGGTAAATTACACAGGTGAACTAAGATCAGGTGTTACACATTTCTGGAGCCTTGTGTCAGACAGAGTATCCACTTCTGAAGCAGTGTGTTCAAAAGGAGACATTTTTTGTCAGCACTTATTCATGTGAAGCAACATTTTTAACAATGAACATTGTGAAACAAAAACAGAAACAGACTGACCAATGCACACCTGGATTGCCTGACAAGGATAGCAACAGAAGACTATAAATGTAGAATGAATTCAGTCAAGGAGCAAAGGGTCACTTTCGCTCATCCAACTACTAAGGTAACCCTTAGTATGGGTCTTATACATGTGATGTAGCCTATTTGATGTGTGTATGTATATATTTGTGATGTGCTATACATCAAATCAATTGCATGTGCTCTATTGCTCTGAAATGATAATTGATAATATTGGAAGAAAAAGTACAACAAATTAAACATCTGTGCGGCGCTCTGAATGATTGTCTCAACCCAAAGTGGCCCCCTCACAAAAACATTGTGAGTAACACTGGTCTAAAGTATACTGTGAAAAGCCCAAAGTACAGAGAACGAATCGAGCTGGAGTATCCAACACTGTCCTTTGAAGAGAGGCATGAGGAGAGCAGAATGTTGTTGATTATGGGGGTAAGAGAAAAGCCCAGTGCTCCTGGATGTGAGGATCTGGGAACCCATGTCGTCCTGTAAAGGACTCTTCAGTCAGTCTGAGGCTCTGCCGCTGCCTTGGCCCTGTATGGTCTCATTGGCATTCATCAACACGCGGCCAGTAATAGAGAAAACACATCGCTCTGGATGACAGCCTACCGTTCATCTGCCATTTGTTCGCTCTTCGTTCGCTTGCTGAAGGTAGGCGTCTGATGCCCGGCATTTTCTCTGGTTTCTACATGTAGAATCGGTTTGCAAATTATGGCCGGCACTCTATTGAGAGGTGCTAAGTACTCATTGCGCTAACGCTAGTAGCAATGCAACTCTCCCCACCCCCTTCATGTGTGTACTGCCTGCCTGGACACACACACACACTAACACTGCCCTGGCACTAACCCTGAGAGAGCCATCTCCCTCCCTGGCCCCCTCCTATCATCAACATCATTGCCACACTGAGCTGTATCACTGGCAGGTTTCCCATCACAAGCTTCACACACACACACACACACACACAAAATCTCTCCATGGCTGATGTTTATAACGGCCTATCAATTGGCCAAAGTCAAAAAACTAAGCTGGTGGCTAATGTTCCTTTAAAAGAGCACAGTAATGTCCAGGCCATTACCTTCGAGCGATTTAAAGGTGGCCTGAGTTCATCTTCCAGTGGATGAACACCAAAGGGGAGGGGACATAATAAATGCTGCTGGATTAAAAGTGACACTCTGGTCTGGGTAGTTAGTCAGTAGTGGCTATAGTGACATCTCACATCTCTGGCCCATGCTGAAGGGCAGAATCAATGACAGTTGTTCCTAAAGCAGCTGGCGCTCACTGTTGAATAAATATAATGTCCTTCATGATGGGAGTGTTTGGGTCAGTGACTGTAGAGAAACAGTCAGAGGTGCCCAAACATTTTTATCCATAGAATGGTCCTTTGGAAGAATGATAGTTGACATCGCAATTTGTATCTAAAATTATAATAGAGAAATAATTAATCAAACTTGGCAGATAACATTTTTGGCCGTACCCGGGCCTCCTTTAAGACTCCACAATATTTAATCTGTAGGTGCTACAAAGCAAAAATGTGTGTCATATCAAGCTTTACTGTTTGCCTGTAATATGAGTAGTATTTTTATTTCAATATTATAATTGTTTACATCAATTTATGAATATTGAAAAATATTAACATGAGTATTGAAAAAATGTAATGTTTGATTTGGTAAATGTTTCTATATATTAGTAGAACATAATATACTTTGATATATCCATAAAGTTCCAGAGTGGGATCTCTGCTAGTATTAAAGTTCTGCACCATTTAATACAGAGAAATTGGCATAGTAGGCAATGTAACCAATCACAGCGCTCCTTTTACTTCTATCATTGCACATCCTGCAAATCACCAGCAGTGGGCAACCATTTTGAATCCATTTTCACATTCAGTCTGTTGGTAATGCTTACAAATTGGATCATAACTCAACAATGTGCACAGATCCCACTCTGGAACTGGAACTTTGATATTGTTTGAAGAGTATATTGTGTTCAACAATATATTTAAAAACTAGCCAAATCAAATGGTGATCTTTCAATATTCATGTTAATATTTTTCAACAAATATCAAATATTTCAAATATAATATACTGTATGTGAACAATCCTTCCTCCAATGGACCATTCTATGGATAATATTTCGTGAAGATCCCCCAAAGAATGGTATTCTTTTGTCCTGTTTCGTGAGGAATCACTCAAAACCAGTGACGCAGACCCATCACTCAACCCAACCCGATAAGGACCAACCCTGGTGACTACACTTTATTATGTTATGTTTATTCTAAAATACAGAATGAATGATGGTGATATTTCAGTAAATTATTCCATTAGAACCAGATGCACTGCTACAGGACAAAGCAGTGTGGTTATACATCACAGTCCGTGACAAGTAGAATCAATCAAAATGGAAAATACAGCAGCTATTAGCTATGTCATCTATGCTGACTGAGAAAGACAGAGAGAAAGAGAGGCAAAGAGGGGACCTTCCAAAAAAAGAGAGATTGAGGGAGAGAGTGAGCCATCGCATAGAGAGAGTCAGAGGGCAAAGAGACACAGGACTCTTGGTCTGAAAACGTACAAAATGTACTCACACTATCAAACATTGTTAGTTCATGTGACAATGTGAACCAGAACAATACAAAGAAAAGGTGCTCTCACTGGGAGGGATTTCATTGCATAGGGTGATCATGCAATTTCCCATAATGTATTCATCTAATAGAGCAGGGATTTGTGAGATTATGTTGTTGGTATATCCTATTCATCCGTGACCCCCCCCCCCCCCCCCTCCTCCATCCTCTCTCTCATTGCTCATTAAAACAGTGACATTGTGACCTATGAATGTCGTCACTGTTACATGTAATTCCCCTGGCACTGGAGGACTGTGATATCCCAGCAGCCCCAGCGCCTTACTATATATCCTTGCAGAGGCTGCTGATAGACAGGATGCTTGAAAGGCCAATTATGCCATCAGCCAATCCATAACCAATTAAATCTTACATCAAATAAAGATGAACAAATGATGCCTCTATGGAGGCTGCATTGTGCCTGTAATATTGTAAAATCTTCCTTCGTTCTATTTCAGTGATTAAGAATACAACCAGTTCCACATAGGAGCAGCTCCAGTAAATCTACACACACTGTGGATCAAGCCATCAGTCACCGTCAAATCTTCACACAGAAGCTATAACTATAAACCAATCCCACTCAGGAGCTCCAGCCATCATCCAATCCTAACGTAGAAGCTTCAGCCGTCACCCTATCCTCACAGACTATAAGCCTCCTTTTCCCCATGTTTTCTATTCCAAGGCGATGCTGGAGAGAGAGCAACACCAATTTGATTATGGTGGGACTAATTAGACAGCACTAGGGACCGCAATGTACTGTAATACCACCAGTACGCACCACACACACAGGGGAGAGTCTGCAGAGTAGCTGCCTCTCCTAAATGAATTATTGAGCACTAGGAGTAGGGTTGGAATAGACGTCACGCTTGTTTGTTTTTGTTCCGTCTTACTATTCCCCGCCATGACATACACAGACCATTGCATGTGAGACTGGGTTGTGTTGTAAACTGAGATGTTTAGATGATGTCTGATGAGAGGGGAGTGTTCTGGGAAGGACGGGGATGTAGAATAACTGTGTGAGGTAAGCCAGTAGTGAGTGCCTAGCGGCAGCCTAAGGCTCTGATGGCAGACGGTAAAAGAAGCAGAAACAGAAGTAAAAACAGGAAGTGAGCAGGATGTTTAAAGAAAGATATTTTGTGTGAATGGGTGTCCTTGGTGATTGAAGTAGACTACAGAAGACTGTCATGCTTCTGGAGAAGAACATTGCCCACACATTCAATGATCATTACTTTGCCTTCCCCTCATTCAGATAGCAAAGTTTTCCTGAACAACTGGTTGCTGGTGTGCAGTTTATTCTCTTAGAACCACCAAGAATAAAGCAAATAGGGGGGGGCAAGTGTGTGTGTGAGAGAGAGTGACTGTGTGTGAGAGAAAAGAAAGAAAAATAAAGAGATAGTCATTCATGAGGAAAGGTTGATCAGAGTGGGACGCTTCGGGCATGGAGAAACACTTGCACAACTTATTGTCATGCTCTAGCATTGCGGCAGCAGCAGCAACCTTCTTAGTTCCTGACAGGCTCACATGTCCCTCTGTGGCACGGATGTTGGTGATTACAGTGTTAGTGGCCAGCTGGTAGTAGTCTCTGAATAACGATGTGACAAAGTGCTTCAAACATGCTATTTGTAGAAGATTAGATCCACATACTGGGCCCCATTGTAATCATCATCAGCGCCTGCTGCTAGGAACACAGCTAGGGTTGCAGAGCTAGGGGTAATTTACCAAAGTTCTTCTGTAATTTTGGTCATTAAAACAGGTAATCTATGGCAATTTATACTAGAATAACTTTTAAAACATTTATCATATATAATTTAATTGATTTAAACACCAATGGTATTCACAAAGTTGATGGTTTATATTTAGGATAATGTTTTACAGCTTTGTCATTCTATTTTGTATTTTAAAATCTTATTTCATGATTTTATATTTTAAATGTGATAAGGCCACACAGAGCACCAGAGATTATAGACACCTGTGATAATCTGAAGTACCCAAAAAGGCCACTAATGTCATTTTATAAAAGTCCCAAAATACCTTGAAAGTTACCAAAATGCTGGTAGTTTACTGGTAAACTTCAAAAGTTTCCAGTAATACACCCTCCCTTTGCAACCCTAATCACAAGACAAGCCCTATCAAATGTGTGAAGCTTGATGCAAAGATGAAGATGCATATAACTGTACTGGGCCTGTAGGACCTCAATATGCTTTTCACATCACGTTGACTGATGTACATATCTAGCCCACTAAGCGCTCTACCTCTATGATGTCAGAGTTGTCATTCCAAGTGAGATCAATAGGATCTCAGCAGCGGTGGCATAGTTTGGGAGTGGCTAGCTAAAGTCAACACCCTCTCCAGCTGGGTCGTTCTACAAAAAGAGTGCCTTCGATATTCTAGATAGAAATTGTGAACCAATATTGCATTTTAAAAGCCTGTATTATTAAATGAAGTGCCCTTTAATATAGACTACATGGAGAATTCAATAAAGCTGATTTTTTAAATGAATAAAGGCTTGCTAAAGTGCCAAAATCCAGTGTAACTTCTAGGACGATTTCAACCCACTTAATGAAATAAAATCTCCAAGTTTCACAACCATTGCAAAGCCCTAGCTATTTTGTTGCTTTGACAGTAATTTCTGAAGATCATTATTTCTTTCATGTGATTAGTGATTCATTAATGTCTGTACCTCATTTGCTTTATTATTATTTTGCGCCATTTTTTCAACAGGTCGAGCAAAACACATTTAACCCTGTTACCCATAGATAGAGAGGTAGCATTTTTTTTCTGAAGCTTGCATTCAATTGCCACTCCCTGTCACAAGGGGATTTAGGGATGATTTAAGATGAAATCGTCAACTCTGTTGTTATGGTCAACACTTACTATAAGTATATACAGTACAAGTCAAAAGTTTGGACACACCTACACATTCAAGGGTTTTTCTTGATTTTTACATTGTAGAATAATAGTGAAGAAATCAAAACTATAAAATAACACATATGGAATCATGTAGTAACCAAAAAAAAAAGTGTTAAAAAAGTGTTAAACAAATCAAAATATATTTGAGATGAGATTCTTCAAAGTAGCCACCCTTTGCCTTGACAGCTTTCCACACTCTTGGCATTC
This sequence comes from Salvelinus alpinus, assembly GCF_045679555.1. NCBI lineage: Eukaryota > Metazoa > Chordata > Actinopteri > Salmoniformes > Salmonidae > Salvelinus > Salvelinus alpinus. Next base: position 28,607,862 of record NC_092087.1, on the reverse strand, counting down.
TCTCAATAAGCTTCATGAGGTAGTCACCTGGAATGCATTTCAATTAACAGGTGTGCCTTGTTAAAAGTTCATTTGTGGAATTTCTTTCCTTCTTAATGCGTTGGAGCCAATCAATTGTGATGTGAAAAGGTAGGGGTGATATACAGAAGATAGCCCTATTTCGTAAAAGACCAAGTCTATATAATGGCAAGAACAGCTCAAATAAGCAAAGAGAACAACAGTCCATCATTACTTTAAGACATGAAGGTCAGTCAACACGGAACACTTCAAGAACTTTGAAAGTTTCTTCAAGTGCAGTTGCAAAAACCCCCAAGCGCTATGATGAAACTGACTCTCATGAGGACTGCCACAGGAAAGGAAAACCCAGAGTTACCTCTACTGCAGACGATAAGTTCATTAGAGTTACCAGCCTCAGAAATTGCAGCCCAAATAAATGCTTCACAGAGTTCAAGTAACAGACACATCTCAACATCAACTTTTCAGAGGAGACTGTGTGAATCAGGCCTTCATTGTCAAATTGCTGCAAAGAAACCACTTCTAAAGGACACCAATAATAAGAAGAGACTTGCTTGGGCCAAGAAACTTGAGCAATGGACATTAGACCAGTGGAAATCTGTCCTTTGGTCTGATGAGTCCAAATTTTAGATTTTTGGATCTAACTGCTGTGTCTTTGTGAGACGCAGAGTAGGTGAACAGATGACCCCCGCATTTGTGGTTCCCACCGTGAAGCATGGAGGTGGTGTGATGGTGCTTTGTGGGTGACACTGTCAGTGATTTATTTAGAAATCAAGGCACACTTAACCAGCATGCCTACCACAGCCTTCTGCAGTGATACGCCATTCCACCTGGTTTGTGCTTAGTGGGACTATCATTTGTTTTTCAACAGGACAATGACCTAACACACCTCCAGGCTGTGTAAGGGCTATTTGACCAAGAAGGAGAGCGATGGAGTGCTGCATCAGATGTCCTGGCCTCCACAATCACACGACCTCAACCCAATTGAGATGGTTTGGGATGAGTTGGACTGCAGAGTGAAGGAAAAGTAGCCAACAAGTGCTCAGAATATGTGGGAACTCCTTCAAGATTGTTGTAAAAGCATTCCAGGTGAAGCTGGTTGAGAGAATGCCAAGAGTGTGCAAAGTTGTCATCAAAGCAAAGGGTGGCTACTTTGAAAAATCAAAAATATATTTTGATTTGTTTAACACTTTTTTGGTTACTACATGATTCCATATGTGTTATTTCATAGTTTTGATGTCTTATTCTACAATGTTTTATTCTACAATGTAGAAAATAGTACAAATAAAGAAAAACCCTTGAATGAGTAGGTGTGTCCAAACTTTTGACTGGCACTGTATTTATTTTTTTACTTCTTGAGATGGGAAAACTTGTTTTTTTGTGAAGTTGAACATGTGCTCTTTATGACAGAATGCTAAGGCACCAGATTGGTGGAACGACCCAGCTAAAGCAGAAGCCAGATGTGTGCCTGACCAGAGGGCCTCTCAGCTTGTGTTTCCATTTTTTTAGGCAAACGACCAACACGAATCTCATTCCAATGACAGGTCCTGCTTTATCAAGACTCTAGAGCCACTTTCCAGATAGATATGGAGTTATGCATTAAGGTGATTAACCCACGCCCACCATCTCCATCGGATACCATTACAAGGTGGAGAATAGGATCCACTCACATTGCTCTGTATTGCTGTAATCAGCAGGTAATGTGAAATATGGTGGTGTGTGTGAGAGACAGGGCTGTGAGAGCCAGGCTGCTCCACCACCTTCAGTCCACTCATCAGAGGGACCCACTGTAGACAAATGCAGCATGCATACCATTACAGAGATGTGGTTGGTCACATCTGAGACCCCCAAAAAATACAGTATTGCATTAAGTCAATAGCCAGGGCCATGGTGTCTCATTTGGGCACATAAAGGCTTTGCAATTGAATGAATGTGTGCATCAGGGCATCAGGGCATGACACCTATAGGTGTGATTAGGGACTGAAAGTTATTTTATAGGAGTAAATTGTATATTTCCTGCAGTGATTATATGTAGGTGATATGCAGCAACACTGAACAGAGGAGGTAATGCAGTGTAGTACACTCAACATTTCCATCATGAATTCTAATCCCTAGGTGGAACCTGCAGAAACATACATTTATTAAAGCAAAAGTTTCATGATACATGCATATTTCTGTCGCTTTTCATAAAAGCATTCCCCAGTTTAATCACATTCTCTATTGAATAAAATGCACACATGCCACAGGTTCTTGCCTTTGGCTCTATGTGCCACCATCATCAAGTTTAAAGATGACAACAGTGGTAGGCCTGATCACCAACAACGACGAGACAGCATATAGGGAGGTGGTCAGAGACCTGGTAGTGTGGTGCCAGAACAACAACCTCTCCCTCAATGTGATCAAGACTAAGGAGATGATTGTGAACTACAGGAAAAGGAGGACTGAGCACGCCACCATTCTCATCGACTGGGCGGTAGTGGAGCAGGTTGAGAGCTTCAAGTTCTTTGGTGTCCACATCACCAACAAACTAACATGGTCCAAGCACACCAAGACAGTTGTGAAGAGGGCACGACAAAACCTATTCCCCCTTAGGAGACTGAAAAGATTTGGCATGAGTCCTCAGATCCTCAAAAAGTTCTACAGCTGCACCATCGAGAGCATGCTGACTGGTTGCATCTCTGCCTGGTACGGCAACTGCTTGGCCCCCGACCGCAAGGCACTACAGAGGGTAGTGCGTACGGCCCAGTACATCACTGGGGCCAAGGTTCCTGCCATCCAGGACCTCTATACCAGGCGTTGTCAGAGAAAGGCACTAAAAATTGTCAGAGACTCCAACCACCAAATTCATAGACTGTTCGCTCTACTACCGCACAGCAAGCGGTACTGGAGCACCAAGTCTAGGTCCAAGAGGCTTCTAAACAGCTTCTCCCCCAAGCCATAAGACTATTGAACATCTAATCAAATGGCTACCCAGACTATTTGCATTGCCCTCCCCCCTTTTTACACTGCTGCTACTCTGTTATTATCTATGCATAAGTCACTTTAATAACTTTACCTACATGTATATATTACCTCAACTAACCGGTGCCCCCGCACATCGACTCTGTACCGGTACCCCCTGTATATAGCCTCACTATTGTGAATTTTACTACTGCTCTTTAATTATTTGTTACTTTCATTTCTTATTTTTCTTTCGATATTTTTCTTAAAACTGCATTGTTGGTTAAGGGCTTGTAAGTAAGCATTTCACTCTAAGGTCTACACCTGTTGTATTCGGCGCATGTAACAAATACAATTTGATTTGATCTACCAACGCTTTCCAGCACAGCTATCCCTTACTACAGTAGCTACTTCGACCAACATGTAGGCAGGTTCCTTAAGATTTAAAACTTCTCAAACAGCCTAATTCCCACAAAGTGATTAATACTGCGATTATACTACACTCCCAACTCCTCCTCCTAGCTCTTCCTTCCAGCTGTCAGCAGATACAGGAAGTCCACCAGCTCCATGGTCCAGGGAAAGAGAGCAGAGGACCTGGCAACAGCAGCAGTAGAACATCTGGTGGACCAAGCTCTGTCAGCTCCATCCCCTCACCCTCTGCTCTCCCCTCTCCCGCCAGCCATTAGCACTATATCACAGCTTATCCTCCTGGCCCATCGCCACTACATACCGCACCGCCCCCATCAGCATGGAGACAGAAACACTTGCTGCCTCAATTATGCAAAAGGTGTGAATTAAACATGAGCTTACCGCACAGGAAACACTGTGTGCCCATCGTGTGTTCATCCACGTGCGCAAAGACACACACAAACTATTACAGCATAGAATCAAATACTGATCATACAAAAAGCTGTTCGTTACAGGCGTTTCTATGTGAGATTTGACCATTGTAGCAGCAAACATTGCTAAGGAGGAGCCTCTGCAAGACAGTAGCCCTCACTGTCACCCGTCATATGGATGACTGATATATTCACGGAATAATAAAGTTAGCTCAGGCCGTTGTTGCTGCTGGTGATGATGATGAAAGTAGAAGGTGATGAGGAATATTGCCATCACTACCAACTTAAGAACAAAAACAGCATAGTGTGGGAGTTGAACCTCGAGCCAAAGGCTGAGCTGATTCCTTCTCTCTACCATGCCCTTTATTAATCAACCTTGGTAAGTGGGGCATAGAGTGTGGTGTGAGGAGCTCTGGGGGCATGCAGTGGAGGACACACACAAACTCTCACTCTCCCACACACAGCTGATGTTCAGTGCTACTGGCCTGGAGGCCAAAGAATCAGACGCTGCGGATGCAACCTTTTGCACAGTCTCAGTTGTTGTTTAAGTATTTCAATTCAAATACACAGCACCCCTTCCCCTATACCAGATAAACAGACAGCCAACCATCCAGCCTGGCTGACACCGGAAGCCCGTAGAGTTCATACAGACTGCAGAAACCAGGGTTCTATTAGGCCCATAAGATAGGAATTCATTAAACCGGCATATAGCCCTAAAAGCTGGAATCCATAGCTGCTACATCCATTTTTGGACGTCCCAATTAATGATATACCCTACCCCATCAGAGTAGTACACTATGAAGCAAGCTAGATCTACTCAGGCTTTTATAAAGCTAGCCAGCTTCAGTTAGCTTCACATTCCATGTCAGGCTTCATCCGTACTACGACGGTGGACACCGCTTGTTGTCCTGCCGCAGACTCTTGGAGGCTTGTAACTGCGAGTGCATGTCGCACATGGCTAGTTGAACACCAAACTCTTCAGAGACAATGCTGAAACATCAGGTTGAGTAAAAGGCAGAACAAAAAACACAAGAAATAAAAAGAAATACACGAGAAAGTAAGAAGCTATATATACACAGTTGAAGTCAGAAGTTTACATACACTTAGGTTGGAGCCATTAAATCTAGTTTTTCAACCACTCCACAAATTTCTTGTGAACAAACTATAGTTTTGGCAAGTCGGTTAGGACATCTACTTTGTGCATGACACAAGTAATTTTCCAACAATTGTTTACAGACAGATTATTTCACTTATAACTCACTGTATCACAATTCCAGTGGGTCAGAAGTTTACATTCACTAAGTTGACTGTGCCTATAAACAGTTTGGAAAATTCCAGAAAATGATGTCATGGCTTTAGAAGCTTCTGAAAGGCTAATTGACATTATTTGAGTCATTTGGAGGTGTACCTGTGGATGTATTTCAAGGCCTACCTTCAAACTCAGTGCCTCTTTGCTTGACATCATGGGAAAATCAAAATTACTCAGCCAAGACCTCAGAAAAAAATTGTAGACCTCCAAGTCTGGTTTATCCTTGGGAGCAATTCCCAAGCGCCAGAAGGTACCACGTTCATCTGTACAAACAATAGTACGCAAGTATAAACACCATGGGACCACGCAGCCGTCATGCCGCTCAGGAAGGAGACGCGTTCTGTCTCCTAGAGATGAACGTACTTTGGTGTGAAAAGTGCAAATCAATCCCAGAACAACAGCAAAATACCTTGTGAAAATGCTGGAGGGAACAGGTACAAAAGTATCTATATCCACAGTAAAACTAATCCTATATCGACATAACCTGAAAGGCCGCTCAGCAAGGAAGAATCCACTGCTCCAAAAAAGCCATAAAAAAACAGACAACGGTTTGCAACTGCACATGGGGACAAAGATCGTACTTTTTGGAGAAATGTCCTCTGGTCTGATTAAACAAAAATTAGAACTGTTTGGCCATAATGACCATCGTTATGTTTGGAGGGAAAAGGGGGGAGGCTTGCAAGCCGAAGAACACCATCCCAACCGTGAAGCACGTGGGTGGAAGTATCATGTTGTGGGGGTGCTTTGCTGCAGGAGGGACTGGTGCACTTCACAAAATAGATGGCATCATAAGGAGGGAAAATTATGTTGATATATTGACGCAACATCTCAAGACATCAGGCAGGAGTTAAAGCTTGGTCGCAAATGGGTCTTCCAAATGGACAATGACTTCAAGCATACTTCCAAAGTTCTGGCAATATGGCTTAAGGACAACAAAGTCAAGGTATTGGAGTGGCCATCACAAGCCCTGACCTTAATCCTATAGAACATTTGTGGGCAGAACTGAAAAAGCGTGTGCGAGCAAGGAGGCCTACAAACCTGACTTACTTGTGTCGTGCAAAGTAGATGTCCTAACCGACTTGCCAAAACTATAGTTTGTTAACAAGAAATGTGTGTAGTGGTTGAAAAACTAGTTTTAATGACTCCAACCTAAGTGTATGTAAACTTCCGGACTTCAACTGTATGTATGTATGTATGTATGTATGTATGTATGTATGTATGTATGTATGTATGTATGTATGTATGTATGTATGTATGTAAGTATGTAAGTACATACACACACACACACACTTCAAATACCATATTTACAATATACAGGGATACTGGAGTGATAGAGGTAGCTATGTATAGGAGTAAGGTGACTAAGCATAAGGATATAATTTATGATAAACAGAGTAGCAGCAGCATAAATGATGGTACCAGTAATCCATGGGCGAGTCAGTGCCACATTTTCATTTGTGCCAAAATCAAAATGAAATAAGTTATCTTGCAAATTCAACAGGCTATGGTGTGAAATAGGCTTTTATAAGTGTAGTCTTTATTTTATTACTTATCATTAATGCAGTCTTTGGTGTGCTTATCAATGTACAATCACATTTTTCCAACTCCTATTGCTTCTTCTGTGGAACAGCTTGATATGTTCTGGCCATAGACATACACTATATATGCAAAAGTGTGTGGCCACCCCTTCAAATTAGTGGATATTTCAGCCACACCCGTAGCTGACGGGTGTTTAAAAATCAAGCACACAGCCATGCAGTCAAAGATAAACATTGGCAGTAGAACGGCCTGACTAAAGAGTGCAGTGACTTTCAACGTGGCACATCATAGGATGTCACCTTTTCAACAAGTCAGTTTGTCAAATTTCTGCCCAGCTAGAGCTGCAAGTGCTGCGATTGTGAAGTGGAAACGTCTAGGAGCAACAACGGCTAAGCCGCGAAGTGGTAGTCAACACAAGCTCACATAATGGGACAGCCGAGCGCTTTAGTGCATAGCGCATAAAAATAGTCCTGGGTTCAACACTCACGACAGAGTTCCAAACTGCCTCTGGAAGCAACATCAGCACAAGAACTGTTCCTCGGGAGCTTCATGAAATGGGTTTCCATGGCCGAGCAGCAGCACACAAGCCTAAGATCACCAAACGCTATACCATGCTTCGACCTAGAATGGTGTTAGCTCCAGAGTCCAAAGACGGTGAGCTTGTGGAAACGGGTACTCTGTAGTGATGAATCACGCTTCACCATCTGGCAGTCTTATGGACGAATTTCGGTTTGGCGGATGCCAGGAGAACACTACCTGCCCCAATGCATAGTGCCAACTGTAAAGCTTGGTGGAGGAGGAATAATGGTCTGGGGCTGTGTTTCATGGTTCAGACTATGGGCTTTGGGATGAATTGGAAAGCAGACTGCGAGCCAGGCCTAATCACCCAACAACAGTGCCCGACTTCAGAAATTATCATGGCTGAATGTAAGTAAGTCCCGGCAGCAATGCTCCAACATTAGTGGAAAGCCTTCCTAGAAGAGTGGAGGCTGTTATAGCAGGAAAGTGGGACCAATTCCATATTAATGCCCATGATTTTGGAATGAGACATTAGATGAGCGGTGGCCCGTTCCTGTAGGTTCATGCTCTACAACATCCGCAGAGTACGACCCTGCCTCACACAGGAAGCGGCGCAGGTCCTAATCCAGGCACTTGTCATCTCCCGTCTGGATTACTGCAACTCGCTGTTGGCTGGGCTCCCTGCCTGTGCCATTAAACCCCTACAACTCATCCAGAACGCCGCAGCCCGTCTGGTGTTCAACCTTCCCAAGTTCTCTCACGTCACCCCGCTCCTCCGCTCTCTCCACTGGCTTCCAGTTGAAGCTCGCATCCGCTACAAGACCATGGTGCTTGCCTACGGAGCTGTGAGGGGAACGGCACCTCAGTACCTTCAGGCTCTGATCAGGCCCTACACCCAAACAAGGGCACTGCGTTCATCCACCTCTGGCCTGCTCGCCTCCCTACCACTGAGGAAGTACAGTTCCCGCTCAGCCCAGTCAAAACTGTTCGCTGCTCTGGCACCCCAATGGTGGAACAAACTCCCTCACGACGCCAGGACAGCGGAGTCAATCACCACCTTCCGGAGACACCTGAAACCCCACCTCTTCAAGGAATACCTAGGATAGGATAAAGTAATCCTTCTGACCCCCCCCCCCCCCTTAAAAGATTTAGATGCACTATTGTAAAGTGGTTGTTCCACTGGATGTCATAAGGTGAATGCACCAATTTGTAAGTCGCTCTGGATAAGAGCGTCTGCTAAATGACTTAAATGTAAATGTAATGAGCAGGTGGCAACATACTTTTGGTCATGTATAATCCATAGAAGGGTTTTGGAACCTCTAACCCTGGTAATTTGACTGTTAAATCTACAATATGTAACTTTTTGGGCGACCTGACCAAATTCACATAGGAAATGTGAGTTATAGATCTGTCACTCTCATTGAAAGCAAGTCTAAGAAGTGGTAGATGTGTTCTATGTGCACCATTTCTATGCTTCACATTTTTAAGTTAATTTTTTGTGTCTTTTACTTTTGTTTTCATACAACAGCTTCAAACAGTTGAAAATGTTTTTTAAAATGTGGTTATGGAAAATATATTCCACAGTGGTTTAGATGGTAAAATATTTATCTATACAATGACTGCCTGTTTTGTCACAAACTGAAATTAGGCAAAGTATTAGAATTTTTGCAACCAGGAAACGGAGGAGCGATTTCTGCAGTGCACCTTTAAAATACTCATGCGTACGATAGCAATGGCTGCCAGTCTTGAACTGAATGGGAACTGCCATCTATTGATTATAGGTCTATGGTTGGTTGCAGCTGTCAGTTTGCCTTTAGCAAATTTCTAAATACAAATCAGCCAAAAATGTACAGTTTGGAGAGTAAATGCTGTCATTAACTAAATGTATAATGTATTATAAAAATATACTACACACAAAAAAACATTGGATTCATAAAATATTTCATCAGTCGTATTCCTCAAATAAAAGGGGATGATGACACAATCTTTGCGAGATGGAGGGTATTTGATTTCTTTGGTCCTCAACTCGTGGCTCAGACACTTAATTTAGGATAAATGGAGTTCGCCTGCCGTGCAGCAGGTTAGTTCTGAAGGATTTGTTGCCATAGAAATTTACCTGGCTAAAAGGTGAGCCATTTTTGTGGTACAGGTTGTCTCGAGTTGAACCCAGAGTTGACCAAAGTTACCTAGCTAAGTCCTCAAACCTGATTCGTAGTATAGGGCTCTGAACCCAAAATACAAGCTTGTTTACGCCAATGACTGTAAGCAAATATAAACAAACCTGTATAGCCTCAAAACACGGTTAAAACTATAATGTGGATATCATAGATGGTCAGTCCTTGCATCCATAGCTCGGTCTATGAATTTGACAGTGGTTACATTTACTGTTGTTTTATTTCTTTACCTACCTATTGTTCACCTAATACCTTTTTTGCACTATTGGTTAGAGCCTGTAAGTAAGCATTTCACTGTAAGGTCTACACCTGTTTTATTCAGCGCACGTGACAAATAAACTTTGATTTGATTCTCCAGGCCCATCCCTCAGCTTTTTACCAACACACAGGCCGGGTGGCCACTTTGTTATTGCTTCAGTAAAAGGAGTCTTGCTAGAGGTAGGCGTCCATGTCTGTACAGTGGGGTTAAATGACTTGCCATGCCACTCACATCACAACCAGCAATGTGAGAGGGATTGGCATTTATCAATAACAGAAAGCAGACTTGACCAACGCTCAAAGCCAAATGGCATATGTGATGAGCCCCAGTAAGGGATGGACACCGACTCCTCTGTATGACAGTGTAGTCACTCCAAGAAATATGTAGGAATAATAAAAGGGCACTACGTTTTACATTGAATTATAGCTAGAACAACCGGTATAATTACCGGACACCGCAAGTATGCCATTTTGTTATCCGAGACAAAAAAATAAAGTGATAGAATAAATGGTAAATACCACCATAAAATATGTACTTACTTATAAAAAATAATTACACCCAATTATTCAACTGGGAACGTTAGTAGGTTGACTACTCTGGCATAGAGCATATGTAGGCTAATGTAGCGAGGCCAATTTTGTATATCAAATACTTGAAGTAAAAAAGAGGACGCACCTGGTTTGACGGTCTTCAAACGAATGGGCTCCCGAAAGTGGCGAATGACAGCATGCGTGTCGCGGTTTGTAAGTCCACTGACGGGTGTTCCGTTGATCTCCAACAAAACGTCACCAAAATAGGGCATTGTACCGACGTGGCACAACATCACATCCAACTTCATCTGGCCCAGGTAAGGGAACTCTCCGTGTTCAGCACCCCCCAGCACCTCCACAACATTGCCGAATTCTCCGAGGCTTCCCCATGACACGGCACACTCCTGCACCTTGCTGGACCAATGTTTCTTCTTTTTCAGTGTTCTGGACATACTGTATCTTTTTGATGTGGTTCGTCACTGATCTGAAAGTGTGTATTTGGTTTTGCTTTGTTTCACAAGCACTAATGCAGGAGAAAATATGGGCGAACAGAGATTTCTGATATTGAGTTATTCACTGGATCTGGTCGGAGTTTAATTTCTCTGTTGTAATTGAGAATTCACTTTTTCCGGGTAATGTGTAAATACATGTCGTATTGTCCAAGAAACCACAGTAATGCTGGAGTAGCATGACTTCCAATAAAATTCACTATGCGGGCTACATTAGCTGGCTATTCCACTGAAAATACGTCCGTAATATTGCAAAACTCTCAATGGTCTTTGTGCGTAAAACAGTAAATAAGACAGCAATACAGTGCCTACATAAATGCATCAATGTGTTTCAGCCTCCCCATCACCTTATCATAGGTTGGTTCTTCTCCTAAACCTTTGGATGGAAGTTGTCAAAACAAGGTATCCACTCACCTCACCATAGACTGCGTGAGAGACAAATCTTCTCGGAGATTTGGGACATCGGAAGCCGTATATTTAGTGCGTCAACGAGAGTGCCTTTATACCTGTGACAGAAAACTGCTGGTGTCGTTATCACAGCATTCACTTAATGGTAATTTATTCTCGTTCCAGGTCGTAGTTCGCATCCCACACATTTTGATGATGACAACCGCGACTGCATCCCTCGCTGCAGGTTAAACACACCTGGCACGGTGGCAGCGCCAAGCAAGATGCGCGAATCCCGGAACGCCCATTTATGCAGATGTCACTGCGCTCCGCTCAAATCAACAACCTTTTACACGGGCTCCATCCCTCGGTGTATAGTAGCAGAATGAACACTAAAAATGATTGCATACACATTATAGTGGGTCACTTTAGCAGTCTTGTATAATAGTAGGCTAGATAACGCAACGGTAAAGTAGTGTATAACTGTATAAATCTTTTGCCAACAGAAAATGGCATATGCCAGCAAAACAATCAGACAAAAAAACCAATTTGTTATAAACTAATAACTTAGTTTGTATAAACTACGTATAACCCCTTTATACATCCTTATTACGTTTTAGGAAAATATATAAATAGATGTTGCATTCTTGCTCTCAATACAGACAAGACCTACACTAATTGCATGGCAGAATTATTTGGGTGGAGGTTGAATCCTGTAATGGATAACAGAGATCTAAATACGGGCTACAGTTGCTGTTAAAATTCATACAATTTTGAACACCAATTGCTTATAATCCAGGTGTGTATTATTCCCTGTCTCCACAGTGCCACCATCTGACTATTATTTTTATATAACTTCAATCCAGCAGAAGTGGAGAGGTAAGGCACATTCATTCAATAAAAAAAAATGTATACAGTAAATTGTCATTACTCTCTCTTCCCTGTGATACATATATTTTCTAAACTGACATGGACAGTGTGATTCTGGATAAGAGCGTCTGCTAAATGACTTAAATGTAAAAATTCAACAATAGGCCTAAGTCAACCTCAACAAATTGCTGGCATCATGTGATAGTTAACTCACTTTGTAGTGGCAGAGAAGTCAAGAAATGTCAAAGAAATCCAGACACACCCAGATATTTAATAACTTACTCTCTGCAGTGCAGCCTATACGGTGTGTCACGTTCCAAAGTGCTTGCTTCTGCATACCAGCATTTATCTGGATGAAACATAAAATCGTGAGATGTGTGTTTGGTTAGTGAGATGTCAGCCTGGACATTGTATTTAATAATTAGTTGACTGGTGGAGGGTGGTGAGCAGCACTGCCATGATGATGCCTTTGGTGAGGTCTAGGAATTGACTCACTTACACCCAGTTCTGTTCTACCCACCCTGAAAAGTACAAAGACTCAATGATTAGTCAAACTCTGATACTTCTCTACATACTCTGTTCAACAGCAGCAACATATGCACCTAATGGTGTTGGTGTGGGAGGAGAAGAAGGCATACTTTTTAAGACCAAGATCCGTGAAAATACCTTTTAAAGTTGGCATGGACTCATTGCAGATGGCTTGACTATTGACAATTTTTTTCTTACTTCTTCAAAGCCTATTTCCACATAGTACATTTTAAACCACATCTGGCCAGAATGATCACATTTGTGATTGTTTTAATGACAGCTACATATCAAGAAACAAAAATGTTCTTTACAGAATATACAAGTAGTCAAGATACAAAAACACACTTGACAACAAAATGCAAAACTTTGATAACACAGAAAACAAGCAGCATTTTAAATATTGCCAGAGCCTTTCTGATGAACTTTGGTATAAAGAGAAAAAAAACAAGATAGGTAAAAAAAAGTTTGTTTTAAACACAAATGCATGTCATGTGGACATAGTTGAGCTCCCATTAGAAAAGAACAGTCACCATACAAATCCATATATACACTGAACAAAAATAACCGCAACATGTAGTGTCTTTTTTCATGGGCTGAAATAAAAGATCCCAGAAATTTCCCATATGCACAAAAAGCAAATTTCTCTCAAATTCTGTGCACAAATTTGTTTACATCCCAGTTAGTGAGCATTTATTATTTGCCAAGATAATCCATCCACTTGACAGGTGTGGCATGTCAAGAAGCAGATTAAATAGCATGATTACACAGGTGCACCTTGTGCTGGGGACAATAAAAGGCCACTAAAATGTTCAGTTGTGTCACAACACAATGCCACAGATGTCTCAATTTGAGGGAGCGTGCAATTGGCATGCCGACTGCAGGAATGTCCAACAGAGCTGTTGGCAGATAATTTAATGTTAATTTCTCAACCATAAGATGCCTCCAATGTCAATTTAGAGAATTTGGCAGTACTTTCAACCGGCCACACAACCGCAGACCACGTGTAACCACACCAGCCCAGGACCTCCACATCTGGCTGATTGGCTGGGCCTGGCTCCCCAGTGGGTGGGCCTATGCTCTCACAGGCCCACCCATAGCTGCACCCCTGCCCAGTCATGTGAAAGCCTTAAAATTAGGGCCTAGTTAACTTATTTCAATTGACTGATTTCCTTCTATGAACTGTAACCTAGTAAAATCATTGAAATTGTTGCATGTTGCTTTTATATTTTTGTTCAATATAAAATCCAACATTCAGTAGAGCAAACCCACAATGGACTCGGATTAGAGAACTGTTTCTACCGGATGCATGGAGTGCGTTAAAAAGGGGAAAAAAGTGATTAAGCTATCGGCAACAATTACTACCTTGAATTGAAATGCTTTAATTATCCAGCAGAAAATGCAATCTGTGTATTAGCTCTATTCATGCCAATATTGAATCCAGTGGCATGGGGTTGGAATGATTTATTTTGGTATACAGGGGATGACCTGGTTTATAGAACTTCAAAACCATGGACTTTTGAAAAGAAGCCACAACAAAATTCAATTGTGTACAAGAATCATGTGCAAATTTGGTAAGTCACGTACCAGAGACAAAGAACAGTTTGAGACCAACTGCAACATTGACAAAAGGAGTCCTTTTTGATCAAACTCAAAATACAAAAATGTACCAGATGCATTATCAAGCAAAGTCACACGGAATGTCTTATCAAAAAGCTACGATTTTAGCATGAATGCATTGTGTAACATAAGAAACAATCCTACATGGAGATGTATAACTGTCAACATGGTAGAGGCAGGAATAAAAGCATAGTAGTTGACATACACGTAAAAGAAACCAGCAATGAAAGTGTGCACGAGAGAGAGGAAATGCAATCATGTTTTGCTGAATCGGAAGTGCAATAATTGTGAGATTTCAAAAGGTGAAAAAGAATGACTAAAGGACAGATTCAACCAAACCAGTCAGGGCAATGTTCATGTAGTATCTTTGTTTGTATAGCCTTCACACATCTACATCTTATTCTGAAGTATCTATGTTCCATTGCCAAAATGATTGTTATTTTATTTGAGCAAAGGAAACAGGTGTGATTTAAATGAAAGACAACCCTTATTAAACAACTTGGTTTTAGCTAGATGAAATTTGTACCAACATTTTGGGCCAAATCCTGACTTGAGATCTACATGCTTTCCACAATGTTGCGGAAGTCAAGTTAGGAATCACCCTGGAGTGACTACAAACATTCTGACATACACACAAAAAAACAAATCTAACTTACTGCAGGTCAGGACAAAAATAATTCCAACTACCTTCTTAGGGTTTGAGGGATGTAGTTGTGAAAAGACAAATGTTTAAATCCATACAATACATTCTTCACAGTCCCAAGGTTAAATCTGGCCAGTATCTAGGGGTGATGAAATTGGGGGTAAAGGCATATATTATCAATTAGGAATCTAAAATGGCATACTGCATAATAAAACACACCAAGTATGAGGTAAGTGCCTGTAAAATAACCTTTTGAGAGGAAATGATGATCAGTGCATATGTGATTAGAAACCATAGGGTTACCTGATGGAGGGTTACTGAGAATGCCTGTTGAAATCCATCTGAAAGATGGCCATTAAAAAAAGGCCACCTGAACCATGATTGTCAAAATTATGTGCAATACCCAATATTTTCTTTGCTTGGATAGTGTGTTTTCATACAACAAAAAAACATGAGCAACGACTGCCTCTATTACGACTGCCTCTATTTGACCCAAGGCAAAACAATCTTAGCTTAAGAGACATAGATAATAGGTGAAAATTATATCTCACACACACATCTAGGGCCATTGTCTCTGGGTTTGCATAATAGTAGACGATTACATTCAATACAGATGGCTAGAGGGATTCATTCAGTGATCCTATAGGTATGTACCACTCACTGCTGAACAAGAAACAACTGGAGTCTCTTTGACCCCTCTAGTCCTGGACGAGAGGAAGCTATGTCCTGGACTTTTAAATTAAAATCACTAAGGTTGCTCCAACAAGACTTTACCAAGAATGTGGCATCTGCAAGCAAAAAGCACAACAACTGGGGCATCCATCAACACTGCTGCCATTCCACCTTCAGTATGTCGTGAGAGCACGTTCAAATGTCTGACATCTTAAAAAGTCAAAATGGCAGCATCCAACATGGCTCTTTGACACATACATTCATAGCTTCCTCTAGAATGAGAGGGAGGAAGGGGAGGTGGAGGGAATCAGGGGGCGTCATTCTCAAGCCCTAGATATGGTCCTTTTTCAAAATCATAGGAGCAAATAGTCTCTGCGTGACTGAAATAATCTAAATATACATGAAAGCATTTTTGGCAGAGTGGTCTTTTTGGAGGTAGTGGCTAAAGAAGACCCAGTGAGAGAGGATGGCAGTGTGTATAGGGAAGGGGGCAGAGCTTTATGTGGGGGCTTGGATGTGCTCCTGAGACGTAGTCCTATAAGAGGCACTTCTGTGGTACTGTGTGCTCTGGGGAAGGGAGAGCTCCACCTCCACACTCCTCTCCTCCCCTCCCTCAGCAACTGAAGATGCATAGGGAGTTGTGTGCAGCGTCACTGGCTGCTGTGACAGACCTGGTTGGGGCACTGTAGACAAGTCCTCCCCTTCGCCCCAAAACGACCTGGGGGGAACATCTGCAGAGACCAAACAGACATCAAATCAAAAAAATGTAATTGTATTTGTCACATGCGCCAAATACAACAGGTATAGGTAGACCTTACAGTGAAATGCTTACATTACTCAACAGAAAGGATTTGCATCCATAAAGAGGAGCTCATAGACTTGAACGTGTCGGTGCCTGAAAGTCTGCGAGCTCACGGTTTAGAATTCATGTCTGTCAGTTCGTTGTCAGTTCACAGTATGTCTGAGGTCACTGTTAGATAACAGGTCTGTGAGATCACTTTCCAAACATATCTCTGTGAGCTCACTGTTGACATGCATGCCACTAAGGTCTGTCAGACAGTCTGTAGCTGATCTCTCACCGGTGCTGTAGTGTTGTTCTGGGGGCCAGAGGGCTTTGCTCAGCCTCTTGGTGAGGAAGACTGAGGAGTTGTGGCTGGTGAGGAAGACTGAGGAGTCCTGGTTGTTGATGAGGCTCTCCAGGGCTGTGTCCTCATGCTGGCCTCGCTGCTCCCCATAGGGCTCCTTGGGAAGGTGGGACATGATGCCAGAGAGACCCTTGTCCAGGGGGTCATCCTTGGCCAGGCAGGCATAGTACTCCCGGGTCCGAGAGTACATGTTAGCGTTGTCGTAGCAGTCCGAGCAGATGACCAGCGGCCCTGCACCACCTGTTGAGGACAATCTATTTCATCAAACTCTTGCTCTATAACAAACCACACTATCTGATGGAGACATAGACCTTTCAACAAAGCCTTTCAACAAAGTGTGATGAAAAAGCCATTGTTCATCTGTGCATTTAAGAGGATACATACAAGAGATTAATACGGTGTTTGTTGGTTCTCATAACTAAACCGACCTGTCGACACCCCAGCCAGTCCCTCGCAGGACTGCCCAGGATGGAAGCTGCTTTGTCCCGTGAACAGAGAGCCCACACGGCAGTGCAGCATCCCGTTGGCCTCGGTGTCCACCTCGCTGCCTGTGTCACTGTAGCACACACCTGGACAACACACAAACAGGATGGTGACTCACTCAATAGTTGACCCATCATTTAAAATTCAGAACAAGTTCAAGTTAGTTGGGAACAGATCTATGAACTGATATATATAAACAATAATTGACATCAATCCATTAATTTCCAGCCATTACATTAAATACTTGCTAAAAAGAAGAATGCTCAATATATGAGTCATTGAACAAGTCAGCCTTGTGCAGACTCTGCCACGAGGAAACAGAATCAATAGATAATCTTTTCTGTCCATCGGTGGTTCGCTTTTGGAGTCAGGTCCAGGAATAGTTGTAACGTCATAATGTCAGAGTTCAGATGGACCTGCAAACTGTATTGTTAGGGGATCTGAAAAACCACGATCAGTCAATGGGAAATATCGTTATACTCTTGGGTAAAGTATTGATTTTTAGGGCAATATTGGTAGAAAGAGGAAATTAGGAATACATGCATATTTAACTACATTAAGTAATGTCCGTTAGTTTACTCCAATCAGGGTAGGGATGGTAGGGTTGGGCGAAGAAAAAAAAAAGTCTATTATTTTTTAATCATCACAAAAATAAAGGGTGATTAGAAATGATGCAAACAATTAAATTGATAACCCAAAATCCATCTGCAATATTAAAGCTGATCTGCCCCCTAAAAAAAAATATCAGAATAACAGTCGGACTGAGTACAAAAACAGATGGGCCTCAGATGAAGGAGACAGATGGTGAATCTGGGAAGTAAGTATAGTTAAAGTTACCGTCAGTTCCCTTGTGGACGTAGCCAGTTCCCTTGTGGACGTAGCCAGTTCCCTTGTGGACGTAGCCAGTTCCCTTGTGGACGTAGCCGTTGGACAGTGGTGGCATGAGCTGCTGGTGGCTCCCTGCTTCAGAGTTGCTGTATCCCTCCTGAGGCTCAGACAGCGTTCCCTGAGAGGACAGGTAGCTGGGGATGTCTACCGGCAGGTTCATCTCATCTGAGTTGGTGATGCTGTAGTCCTCGCTCTTCCTTCGCATGTGGTAGATGACGATGACCCAGACTAGCGAGGTTCCCACCACGCAGCAGACCACCACGATCACAACGATGCCCACCGTGTTCCAGCTATCCTGGTCGTAGCCGCCCGCAGTGTCACAGTTGGGAGAGGGTAACACGCTGAGGTAGATGTGGCCGCGCTCCGTGCCCAGCGTGTTGGACATGATGCACGTGTACTTCCCTGTGTCCGCCGACCCCGCGTCCACGATGATGAGGAGCTGGTTGGCGGCGGCGAAGAAGTGTCGCTCGGTGAGGACCAGGGGCCCGTCATCCTTGGTCCAGTTGAGGCGGGGTGCTGGGCTTCCGCCTGCGATACACTGGAGCACTGCCGTCTCCCCACGAGCTACCGCCCTGTCCTTCAGGGGACGCATGAAGGACGGAGTTTCTGGGAGGAGAGAGATTTACATTTAACATACAGTAGTTCACATTCAATGATCATTTATCAAATTATAAACAGATGTGATTCATAAAGAAACTCTAAGGTCAGTAAACTATGCCGGGCAGGTAAGAATGAAGCTCACCTAGCACAGTGAGTGTAGCGTTGGCAGACAGGCTCCCTGCAGCGTTCTGGGCTGTGCAGCTGTACACCCCCATATCCTCCGTCTTTACATTGGCAATGAAGAAGATGTCATCGTCTGGCATGACGTGCATCCTTCTCTCCCGGGCAGCAGGGAAGTCTGTGCCCCCGTCTTTCTGCCAGGCGATCTGGGGGGATGGGTGACCCTCGGCAGCACACTCCAGCCTGGCCATGGTGCCCGTGCGGATGGTCAGGTCCATCGGAGTCTTCAGAAAGGACGGCAGCTCTGAGGGAGAGGGAAAACGAGAAAAAAAAGAAGTTAAGAAACGGATGAAGACAGCTTTCAATAGATGTCTATCGAAACAACCATGCAAGCTCGAACGTCAACAGCTAAATACCAAGGAACAAGTCAGATATTAGTCAGTAAAAACTCTTTAGGAGAGAAAACCAAAAGTCTATTCACCATTGACTGTGAGCTTGGCCCTGTTGGAGTAGTTAGAGCCAAAGTGGTTCGAGACAACACACTGGTAGCGTCCCTCGTCTGTGAAGTTGACGTTGAGGAGATGCAGCACGGTGGTGTAGAACAGCTTTCCCTCCTGGTAGCGGGCGTAATTCTGCACCTCTGCATCGTACAGCACCTCCCCGTCCTTCCTCCAGGCCGTGGCCATGGGGGAGTCACTGCTGCTTGAAGCCAGGCAGCTCAGAGTCACATTGGTCCCACGCAGGGCGGTGGCGGTCTCAGGGTGGTCAGTGATCCGGGGCTTTGGGAAGTCATCTGTGGGAAAGAGTGGACAGAGGGGGCCATGATATTAAATAAATAAGTTATGGGATAATTGTCCCAGTACGTGAGATCTGGTCCAGACTAGATAAAGCAGGGTAGGTAGCTAGGTGACTGACCACAGACCAGCTCCTCCAGGCTGACAGACAGGACGTTACGGCCCAGCAGGCTGGCAGGGTGAGCACACATAGCGGAGACAGACTGCAGGAAGCGGTTGTCAGTCAACCATGGGCCCAGCCATTGCAGTTGGCAGTCACACAGCAGGCTGCTAGTGTTCAGAAAACTGAGGACAGGACACACAGTCATAATATCACATTATTCCATCATTCTTGAATTTGTGAATGTATTCTATACAGAAAATATTATTGTAAAATCTGCCACAAGGACTCCCAAGACACCACCTCAGAAATTAGTACTTCTTACTCACAACACTTTTAAGTTCATGTGAGACAACGAATCAGGGTGGATGGACATGATCCCATTCTTGCTCAGGTCCCTGTTGGTGAAAATAAATATGAATGAAGTGCTTCGCTAGCACCATGACACTATCAAAGTGGCATCTTATGATACTAGCACAATAAAACAGATGCACTGGGGTAATCAGAAACATCTATCTCGGTCTTGAAGTGATAGCTGCTGAATCGTCTTAATGGAGACCAACCATCCCTCAGAGTGGCTTGGCTATGGCGGTACTTACAAGTGCTCTAGTTCCTCCAGACTCTCAAAGGCTTCCTTTGTGATAGATTTAATCTTGTTCCGCTGTAGAATCCTGGGGAATAAACAGATTAAATATGCCAACAAATATTCTGCCAATATCAGTATCCATAGCAACAAAAGTAATATATTATGCAGATGCAGCACGGTGGTGTAGAACAGCCTTACAATGTGTTCAGCTTCTTCATTCCAACAAACACACCAATGGAATCCTCAATGGCCCAAGAGATCTCATTATTCCGTATGTCTCTGAAACGCAAACAGAAATATGTAAGATTTTTTTTTATTTTCCCCAGAATAAGAAGCACAAAGATCACCCTGATCTGCATTGCTTGGTGACGACACAGTACAAGACAGATAGAAGTTCATTTCTGCTCCGGGTGTCCAAACCAATTTGATTCATTTGGCAAATGTGAAGTGGCATACTTTCCAGAGTGTCATAGCTCAGTGCTCCTGCAGTTCTGATGAGGGGATTAATTGGCTGTGTTTAGCATTGAACGGTTCATGTGTCCTTCTAAACCCACAGAGGGCTTGTGTTCACAGGACAGGTCATGGGCGCTTTTTCTCCTTGCTCATGCCTTGGTGGATCTCAAAGGGCCTTAACTCTCTAATTCCCCCTGCTACGGACAGCCCAGGGATGTGTGCTGACCCAGAGCCCTGACCTCCCTCTTTATGCAGCTCAATGCCTTCTTGGAACTCAGCATGTCAATGAATGTGTTAGTTCCCCCTCCTCCACTTCCCAGAGGGATTTTGGATGAAAAGGTAGTATTTTGTTAATTGAGCCTTTCTGGTATTCTTCATGCCTCAGAGGTCTTAAAAGCTAAATTATGCGAATGAGGGGTTCTATACTACATGTAAAGACAAAGACATGACGACGAGAACATAAACGTTCTACTTACTATACTGCAGTTTAGTGGTCTACCATACAACAGTCTAATAGAGTACCAGTACACTAGGGTACTACTAATTCAACAAAACGAAGACAGGACCAATCTGATATATTAAAAAACAAAGGTTTTTATAGAGTGGTGCGAGGTTCTTACAGTGAGCGCAGATTGGCCAGACTGCTGAAGACTCCCTCTCCCAGGTGGCTGATGGTATTCTCTCCTAGGTTCAGGTTCTCCAGAAGGCCCAGTCCAATGAACGCGGTCTCCTCCAACCGGGTGAGGTGGTTGAAGGACAGATCTCTAAGGAGGACATCCCCAGAAGACAAGCTTGGACAATAGTCTTCGGCAATCATACTGTACTAAAACATCTTGGCCCCTTAAGAATGAGCTGAAATCCATGTGTTAACATCAACATAAATGATCTGCAATACACCCTCCCCAAGTCCCAAATAGATACTGGTCTTTCAGCTTCATAAAGGGGTAACAATAAACCCTAACGCACTCCCGTCTCAAACAGTGGGAGAAAAGTGGGGTTGGGGTTAGAAAGAGAACACTCACAGCTCCTCCAGCTTTTGGCAGAACTCCCAGGCGTCTGGTCGGATGATGCTGATGGTGTTCTGGTTGACCCGCAGAACATGCAGCATGTGCAGGCCATACAGCCAGCCTTTGTTGACCTCCGTCAAATTGTTGTGCTCCAGCTCTCTTAGAAAACATACAATTATTTTTTGCCCAATAGAAATTACTGGTAAATAATATAGTGTCATTTTGGAGTCACTTTTACATTAATGTGGATACTACCATGATTACGGTTAGTCCTGAATGAATCGGGAATAATGTGTGAGAAAGTTACAGATCACAAATATCATACCCCCAAGACATGCTAACCGCTCACCTTTACAATAACAGGCGAAGTTAGTATTTTTGTTTTTGGGGGGGGGGGGTGAAATTTGTGCATCTAACTTTCTCATTCATCATTATTTACGATTCATTCAGGACTATCCGTAATCATTGTAGCATCCACATTAATTTAGAAGTGTTTAGAAACAGATTATATTGTTATTAAGAAAATGAAACAATACATTGTTTACCATTCATTTCTACTGGACACAAAATAATCTGAAACACAACCAAAACAAACAGCAAATGCATCCAACAATCATTACGTTCTAGGAATATGGGACCAAATACGAAACTTCAAACTACTTTAATAGACATAAGTTAATTTGTTCCAATACTTGTGGTCCCTTAAATGGGAGGACTATGTATAAAATGTGCTGTAATTTCTAAACTGTTCACCCGATATGGATGAAAATACCCTAAAATTAAACCTGACCGTCTGCACTTTAACCTCAGTCATTGTATCAAAGTGCTGGAGTCAAAACAACAAATGTGTCACTGTCCCAATACTTTGAGCTCACTAGGGTTGGACGATGTCTGGAATGGTCCCATCCAAACATCTTTGATATACGATTGTATCGTCAATTTTTTTTTTTTACCCGGGGGTGGGGGTGCATCGTTGTGTTGCCTAGCAACACAGTAACCAATCTGTAATGCAGCCTGTGTCAAGCATAAACCTCTGCTCATTAGACTACATTGTGGAAATCATCTTACCAATAGTGTATTTTCTTGTGTGCAAATAATTAAATAAATAAACCAATCAATATGGTGATATGTGGTACCGATAACTTTGAATGGTGATTTGGAACCAAACGTTGTAGGCCTACAGTGTGATACGAGACCCCTTTCATTGGTGATTTCGGACAATTTCAACTGAGATCGAGTACGCTTGTTCACCATAGCAGACGTCGCTGGAAAGTCTTCTTGGGAGAGCTAAGCAAACAGTCACTCAGTGAGCAATAGCAGGCCAGCACAGGAGGAGATGATGACACACTGGCATGGTGGAGGGGGAAAAAGGGTTGATTTCCACTCTTGGACAACGTCGCCCTCAAATACCTCCATCTGTGCAAAAAAGCGTTCCGTCTTAACGTGTTTTCAGTAGGCCCATAGCATGTAATATTGTTACTCAAGTCCAGAATCTATTAAAGCCAGAAAAAGTGAACAGGCTTGTTTTCCTTGCCAGAAACCTTTAGAAAGGTTACCATATAATGAAAAGAAAAACAGTCTGGATGGTTATTCATTGCACTTTTTAATTTGTTTAATTTCCAAAGCCTGTATCCACAGACGCCTCTTATTTTAAATAAATGTAGCCTAGGTTAGAATATCTGTTGTATGCCTTACACTTTTTTGCACTGTAATTTGTGGTTAATTTAGAACTTATTTTATTTACTTTATTTATTGTCATTTGTAGCCCATCCAAATGTGGGTTATTCTTTTTATAAGCGGCATTTATTTATTGTTCCTGCTTATCGAAAGCACTGCTGTGGGAGCTTATGTAATGAGCACCGGTGATCAGCTCACTGGTCACCATAGCAACACCCACCCGTAGCACGCGCTTCAGCAGGTATATTTCACTGGTCATCCCCAAAGCCAACACTTCCTTTGACCGCCTTTCCTTCCAGTTCTCTGCTGCCAATGACTGGAACAAATTGCAAAAATCACTGAAGCCTTATATCTCCCTCTCTAACTTTAAGCATCAGCTGTCAGAGCAGCTTACCGATCGATCACTGTACCTGTACACAGCCAATCTGTAAATAGCACACCCAACTACCTCATCCCCATATTGTTACTTATCCTCTTGCACCCCAGTACATCATCATCTGCACAGCTACTACTCCAGTATTAATGCTAAATTGTAATTATTTTACCTCCATGGCCTATTTATTGCCTTACCTCCCTACATTTGCACACACTTTACATAGACTTTATATTGTGTTATTGACTGTACATTTGTTTATGTGTAACTCTGTGTTGATGTTTTTGTCACACTGCTTTGCTTTATCTTGGCTAGGTCGCAGTTGTACTTGTTGCAACTGGCCTACCTGGTTAAATAAAGGTGAAAAAAATAAAATAATGAAATGCCCATTGCTCAATTCAAGGATATGAATAAACACTTCAGTGCTTGAGGCGTCACTACAGACACCCTGGTTCAATTCCAGGCTGTATCACAACCGTCCGTGATTGGGAGTCCCATAGGGTGGCGCACAATTGGCCCAGCATCGTCCAGGTTTGGCCAGTGTAGGCCGTCATTGTAAATAAGAATTTGTTCTTAACTGACTTGCCTAGTTATATAAATAAAAAAGGCTACATTTAAAAATATATATATCCCACAATAATATAAATATCTGTTTAGAAGTTTAACGTGTACAAGTTACATTTACTGCACATTTTATTGAATTACATTTTTTATTTAGTGTAGGCCTATATTATTGGCTGTTTGGTTTGCAAGGATTTTCCGGCGGCACACAATTTATTTTTCCTAAAGCTTTGGTCAGGTGGAGGCCAGAAACTTATAAGGTTTGTTTAAACTTCCCATTCGATTATTCTATCTTGCAATTATTGGTTCTCTCCCTCATTATTACCATATCATGTTGATATTTAGGCTATTCACAAACATTTCTGAGATAGAACTCTTTTACTGGGCTCCTAGATTCATTTGAAAGTAGATCATGAAATATATGCTTAGACCAACAAGTCATATTCAAATAAAATCGAGATTGGGAGAAAAAAAGGGAAATTAAGCTCATAAAACAAGCCAGACAAAAGGCGTGTCTGCGGTAAAAGGCCCATGATCATCCGACATTGGCAAGGTGAGCGAGATAAATGTTCTGACATTTTGCACAGCTTTTGACACTCTCCACTCCGTCTACAATATACATACATTGTAGGCCTACTCTTGCATTATGTTAAATAGTAGGCTAAGACTACCTACATATTTATTGAAAAAGGCTTATGGCAAATAGGAATAAGTAGGTCATTTGGCTGCGAGCTGCACTGTTGTGCGCTGCCCGACTGCGGCGGTGCCAGACATGTTCAAATATGTAAAAAAAAGTTTTAATATATAAAAACTATCGTCTGTCACATCACGTTTTCGTCGACAACGTCTGTCAAACATAGTTGATTTCCGATTGTATCGTAATATAACCCAACCCTTAGAGCTCACCATCTCATCGGTGTCATTTCCAATTGGAGCAAATTAAGCATAGTGGGCAGAACAAGCAAGGAGGTGGGCATAACCAAGTACAATCTAGCGAGAAACTATTGGCGTTTGTAACACTCCTAAACAATGCTATTTTTTTTTTTTACTTTGGCAAAGGGTCAAGTCCACTAAACTTAGTGCACTCTGTTTGTAACAGATTGGAGTTTTGGGAAAGAAAACTGAATTGGGAGCAAACGTTTCAAAATGAGAAAATTTGCAGAATGTTGGCCAAGTATTATCTAGCTCCATATTCATATTCACTGGACTTTCTCTTATCACCATATTTGATGAACAGATGCTTCAGATTTATACATCCTGTGAGACATCTGGCTCCTCCTATCTGTGCAAATACTGTACTGATCTTTCTTATAAAAGACTAAAAGGCAGAAGAACTCACAGCTCCTCCATGTTGTTGAGCCCAAAGAAAGCGCCATCCATCAGCTTTGTGATGCCATTCCGCTGCATCTTCAGTGATTTCAGTAAGTCCATCCCTTTGAAGGTCAGGCTGTCCACCATCTTGATCTTGTTGCGCTTTAATTCCCTAGGGAAGAGTCAGAATCAGGCAGTTTAGAATAAGTTGTTTCAACTACTATAAAACAGTACTACATACTGAATCTGTGAAATCTAAAAATTCACAATCACGAATGCAAATTGTTTAAAGAAAATATATTTAACTAAGGATAGTCCCTCATGCAAAAGTATTGAACACATTCAAAAGCTTAACATATGTCGACTAAATCATGTAAGAAACCAACCATCTAGCGAGGGTCTGGTAATTAGGTTTGCACACTGCTCATCATTGCTATGGAAATAGTTTGACTGAAGCAGAACATTGACTTACAGGAACTGCAGCTGGGGAAGCCTGAACACTTTGTATGGTAGCAGTGTTATTCTGTTCCTGTTCAGCTTCAGAACCAGCAGGGAGCTGGAGATGTTGTCAAAGCAGCCAGGTTCAAGGACACTGATCTTGTTATTGCTTAAATTCCTGGGAGATAGAGATGCAGAAACATTCAATCAGGAAGGGCGATCAGTTTACTTTTACATTACACCTGCATGTATACATTCCAAACACTTTAAGTTCTTTATTTTGGATTAAGAAGTCACATTAATACAACATTAATAAGCCAATAACAAGTAAAGTAGAACACACCCTTTTGGTTGTAGCTGAAACAATCATCTCCTCCCTCCTTAGAAGTTGTCTACTATAGTTGGAAAACAATGCCACAGGCAGGACTCACAAGTATTTCAGCTGCATGGGTGGGAAGGCTCCAGCCTTGATCTCTGAGATGGAGTTAGATGACAGGTCAAGTGTCTCCAAGGAGATGTATGGATGCAGCTGATGCATCCACAGCTCCGAGATCCGGTTGTGGACCCTGTGCACAATGAGCAGTAATGTACATAATAATCAACATTAATCTACATAAATATACCATCAATGTGTATTTATGCCCAAATCATGGCATAAGAATGCAGGGTAGGACAGAAGTTACCCGGCCGGTGATTCCTTTCTTCCGAAACTTCCCCTATTGTATAGTGATGGTAAGTTCAGCTCTTTTTACTGACTTATCTTTTCAACTCATTCAGTCAAAATAACAAATCTTTCAACTCATTTCATTCATTGGAGTCAGTCATGCCCATAGCATGCGAACAATGAACTGACAACTTGAAAATCGTGTCATGATTCTACAAGCCTCTCGTTCACCATAGGGGGCTTATTGCAGCTGTTATTCGTGACAGACGTGTAAAACGTGTGCTTTAAACAACGTACATTTGTTGATAGGCATGCAAACACATAAGATTATTCCTCGATACATTAGAAACGAGGTCGAGACCAGTTGTGATCGCAACTGGACTAGGTTGTGAACGACTCTTGGCGGAATGCATTGCTTGACTGAGATGAGGGTGATAAGAACAATGTCGTTGGCGAACTGCAGCCCTCCAAATAATTCTGTCCAAAGTTTGTTGAGCAGAGGCTGTGTATGTTTTGGTTCTACAAAGCTGTGTCCATAACCGTCAATTAATTGCATTCATTCTTGCACCATGCGATTAATTGTCAGTTCTAAACATGCATTTTTCTTCTCTATGCTCATGATCTACACTGAACAAAAATATAAATGCAACATGCAATCATTTCACAGTTCATATAAGGAAATCAGTCAATTTAAATGAATGTATTAGGCCCTAATCTATGGATTTCACATGACTGGGCAGGGGCGCAGGCATTGGTGGGCCTGGCTCACCAATCAGAACGAGCTTCTCTCCACAAAGGCGCTTTATTACAGACAGAAATATTCCTCAGTTTCATCAGCTGCCCGGTCTTAGACGATCCCGTAGGTGAAGAAGCTGGATGTGGAGGTCCTGGGCTGGCGTGGTAACACGTGGTCTGCGGTTGTGAGGCCGGTTGGACGTAGTGCCAGATTCTCTAAAACAATGTTGGAGGTGGCTTATGGTAGAGAAATAAATATTAAATTATCTGGCAACAGCTCTAGTGGACATTCCTGCAGTTAGCATGCCAATTGCACACTCCCTCAAAATTTGAGACATCTGTGGCATTGTGTTGTTTGACAAAACTGCACACTGTCCCCTGCACAAGGTGCACCTGTGTAATGATCATGCTGTCTAATCAGCTTCTTGATATGCCACACCTGTCAGGTGGGTGGATTATCTTGGCAAAGGAGAAATGCTCACCAACAGGGATGTAAACAAATGTGTGCACCAAATTTTGGAGAAATAAGCTTTTGTGCGTATGAAATATAAGACCCCAGAAATGATTCAGTTTATGAAAAATGGGACCAACACTTTACATGTTTCGTTTATATTTTTGTTCAGTATATCTTCCTTCGAGCATATGGCAGACAGTTGGTGGTCAAAACAAGTCTCTGGAGCCGCTGAGCCGGAGAAGCGTGTATTAATCCTGCTGTAGGACTCATTGTGGCCAGCACTCGCAGGTCAAACAAACTATGGCACGCATACTACGACAGAACACCTTACAGAGAGGAGGAGAAAAATGTTTGACTTACAATGAGAGTGTTGTGATGTTTGGGGTAACTTCTCCAAGGTATGGAACAGTTGTCAGATCATTATGATTCATAGTGCTGAAAAAGATTCCATTAGTTATTACAGAGAATTCCAGACACCTTTCAGTGGACCTTGCAGCTGCTTTGGCATCTTTACAAGAAAAACTAAAATGATCACATCCAGATCAGTGGCGGTAAGTGCCTGTCATTCATATTCCATTCACCCAGCTCAATGTAACATCAATAGAATTAGGCTACTTCATGACACTCAATTTCACAACACTCATCATGAGGTTGCTACAACCTAGTCTACGAATTAAAGTTTACAACGTAGGTGCACAGGTCGAGAGAGAAATTACTAATCCAGGACAGAGTGACACATTCAATACCGCCTATGCACACACTTGCATGCATCTAGTTGATCTAGGGTATAATTATTAGTTCAAACAGTTAAAGAGTTTCTATTGGACAAATTCAGGTATGTTTATCCCCGTTTGATTCTGTTTGCTTCCGTTTAAGAAACATTTTTCAAGAGAATCTGCGTAATGAATACCTGAATACATTGATCACACAAACACAGTTCACTTTCATAGCAGCCACATACAAACAGCATGATCACTTTGCTAGTTGTATAATTCATTCGACATCTACATGCTCTCCTCCTCTCACCATTTCCTTTCGCTTGTGGACTTCAGTTCACAGCACAGCTTTCCAAGCCAAAACGTCATACCCTAACTGCTAAACACAGTCTACATTATCATATTAGCTAACGTCATAACCAACATAACTACTAGAACTAATGTTTTAGTAAACCCGTTACAATCATGCAGTACAGTTTACAACAGCAAGCAGTTTTGCAGTTTATACCTGCGGGCCCCAGTGGCAATACATTTATAAAACCAAAAGATTACCTTGACTTGGAAGAGTTCCAGTGTTGGATAGCCTTGGCCAGCTAGCTAACATAACACCCCTCTCTGTTTGAGTAGGCTAAACGAGCTAGCTGCTTTCGCTAACTAAGTGAAAGTTAAGCAAATACAAAATATAGCTAGTGCTCTCTCCCTCTTGCTTCTTCATTTTTTTATCAATTAATTTGTTCCAAACTGTTCAACTATTGTCTCTCTGAGTCAACTAACTTACTCACCACATTTTATGCACTGCAGTGCTACTAGCTAACTTTAGCTTATGCTTTCAGTACTAGATTCAATATCTTATCCTTTGAGAGGACAACATGTCAGTTCATGCTACAAGAGCTCTGATAGGTTCGAGCCGGACGTCATCATAGTTACTGTATAAGCCTTTGAAAGGGAGTATGAACCATGAGCCTCACGTTTTGTATTGAAGTCAATGTACCCAGAGGAGAAAGGAAACTAGCGGTCCACCGCATACACCATGGTGCTATCCCAGAGATTGCGGTTGAGGTTACTGTAGCGCGTCATTGCAAAACAGTGTGTTTTAAATCAATTATTTGGTGACATTCATATATTTTGTATCGTTTTCTGTTTCACTGTTTTTATTTTTCTGAAATTCACTGAGGATGGTCCTCCCCTTACTCCTCTGAGGAGCCTCCACTGATCCACATATATATCTAGCTAAAGCACTTGACATAACGTTAGACCTCGCTAGCAAACTACCATGGCCAGGTAGCTTGAGGAGCCACTGCAGCTTGTAAACAAAGGTGCTAGCTTGTTACCGATAGGCTAGCTAATATTGGGCTACTTACAGATGAGTTATCCCATGAGGTGGATCCAGGGGGGCCGCTGACAACCTTTTCCTATTGCAATCCAGGATTTGGATTTCGTCTGACCCCCTTGGACAAGAGCATGGAGCAGGGCAGGAATCCAGTGCCCAGCAGGCACTCAAACACAACAACAAGAGGGCCGGGGGGATGGGCCAGCCTTCCGCCATTTTAAAAGTCTAACTATCAATACGAGGCTAGTTAGCTTCTGACAATTATAAAATGTCTAACCGACAACACCAACCGATTCATATAACTTCATATTAATAAAATAAACCCCCTCTTTCACATGAGTCGAATAACATTGCGAAAGATTTTCTTCCAACTTGCCCATGGCAGCCCAGCTCAGATTTTTCCTCCTTTCCCTTAGAATTTTCTTCCGCTTCCAATCTCATCACAAATCCCAAGATAAGTGGCTAGCAGCTAGCATTCTTAAAGTAAACCTGAATGTCGATGTTTCCACGGACCAAGTTCATTTGACTTCATATCAAACAGATGTGGATCGTGCAAAGTGTTCTGACTAAACATATTAATTATCTAGCTACCAAAGTATGATTATCGCGAATTATGTTTCGAAGGAACAACAATAGCGATAAAATATAGTGAATCCTGCCTCTTTAGAGCATGTTTACAGCTGTCCTATTGGTCAGTATGCATGCTTCTCAATTATTTTCTCTTAACTGATTCGATTTTCAATAATAAATAGCTAGGTACTGGTTGAGAGAACGTCAAAAGCTCTAATTTTATAAAGAGCTCATGTCATGCACACATTTGTTTTTGATGTTTTACAAAAGTAGAAGTTGTAGAGCAGTCTGGGCTGGGCTATATTATTATCCCGATAATAAGGCAAACTCATGCGGCCTGGCCCCGGGCCACATTCAGTTGCAAAACGTTCTCGAACGTTGCAGATAGAAAACCATGAATAGAGCCGCAGTGATTCTTTATTCGCAATGTGGTTTCACAGCATGTAGTATTATTCTGTATGTAAATTCGAGACACCAAATTTAGAGTATGTTACCTTTTGTATGGTATGTATTTCACATTTTAGTCATTTGGCAGATGCTCTTATCCAGAGCGAGTGTATACATTTGTGTCAATTTCTTATATTTTAGTATTTGCAATTCGTTAAACAGCTTACGAATTGCAATACGGACAATATGTTAAGAATTTGTTGTGGCTAACATTAGCTAGCTCTAGGGGTTATCAGAGGGTTAGGGTTAGCTAACATGCTAAGTAGTTGCAAAGTTGCTAATTAGCATGACATTTGAACATGCAACCTTTGGGTTACTAGACAGGTATTATAGACCCACCTACATACCTTTCATGTTTGCCTTAATAAGTAACCTATCTTATGTAACCATAACATACTCATTTGAGTGTCCTGGATTTGCGTGTGCTATGTTACAGTGGGGCAAAAACATATTTAGTCAGCCACCAATTGTGCAAGTTCTCCCACTTAAAAAGATGAGAGAGGCCTGTAATGCCTGTAATTTTCATCATAGGTACACTTCAACTATGACAGACAAAATGAGGGAAAAAATCCTGAAAATCACATTGTAGGATTTTTTATGAATTTATTTGCAAATTATGGTGGAAAATAAGTATTTGGTCACCTACAAACAAGCAAGATTTCTGGCTCTCACAGACCTGTAACTTCTTCTTTAAGAGGCTCCTCTGTCCACTCGTTACCTGTATTAATGGCACCTGTCCACAACCTCAAACAATCACACTCCAAACTCCACTATGGCCAGACCAAAGAGCTGTCAAAGGACACCAGAAACAAAATTGTAGACCTGCACCAGGCTGGGAAGACTGAATCTGCAATAGGTAAGCAGCTTGGTTTGAAGAAATCAACTGTGGGAGCAATTATTAGGAAATGGAAGACATACAAGACCACTGATAATCTCCCTCGATCTGGGGCTCCACGCAAGATCTCACCCCGTGGGGTCAAAATGATCACAAGAACGGTGAGCAAAAATCCCAGAACCACACGGGGAGACCTAGTGAATGACCTGCAGAGAGCTGGGACCAAAGTAACAAAGCCTACCATCAGTAACACACTACGCCGCCAGGGACTCAAATCCTGCAGTGCCAGACGTGTCCCCCTGCTTAAGCCAGTACATGTCCAGGCCCATCTGAAGTTTGCTAGAGAGCATTTGGATGATCCAGAAGAAGATTGGGAGAATGTCAGATGAAACCAAAATATAACTTTTTGGTAAAAACTCAACTCGTCGTGTTTGGACGACAAAGAATGCTGAGTTGCATCCAAAGAACACCATACCTACTGTGAAGCATGGGGGTGGAAACATCATGCTTTGGGGCTGTTCTTCTGCAAAGGGACCAGGACGACTGATCCATGTAAAGGAAAGAATGAATGGGGCCATGTATCGTGAGATTTTGAGTGAAAACCTCCTTCCATCAGCAAGGGCATTGAAGATGAAACGTGGCTGGGTCTTTCAGCATGACAATGATCCCAAACACACCGCCCGGGCAACGAAGGAGTGGCTTCGTAAGAAGCATTTCAAGGTCCTGGAGTGGCCTAGCCAGTCTCCAGATCTCAACCCCATAGAAAATCTTTGGTGGGAGTTGAAAGTCCGTGTTGCCCAGCAACAGCCCCAAAACATCACTGCTCTAGAGGAGATCTGCATGGAGGAATGGGCCAAAATACCAGCAACAGTGTGTGAAAACCTTGTGAAGACTTACAGAAAACGTTTGACCTCTGTCATTGCCAACAAAGGGTATATAACAAAGTATTGAGATAAACTTTTGTTATTGACCAAATACTTATTTTCCACCATCATTTGCAAATAAATTCATAAAAGATCCTACAATGTGATTTTCTGGATTTTTTTCCCTCATTTTGCCTGTCATAGTTGAAGTGTACCTATGATGAAAATTACAGGCATTACAGGCCTCTCTCATCTTTTTAAGTGGGAGAACTTGCACAATTGGTGGCTGACTAAATACTTTTTTGCCCCACTGTACGTCTAGTCTATGAGACCAGTCTGTTATTCTACATGTCAGAGAGGGATGTTTGTGTAAAGGACATCACGCTGCTTTGCTTAGCAAGTAACACTTCCTCCCGATTCGGCCCATACCTGGCATGAACTCGGGACATCTTAACCAATCCGCAACCTCAAAAGCTAGCTAATGAGGCAATTCAAGCGGGAGAGGAATACGTTTCACACATCCCCATGTGCTACTACATTCACCCCACAAACTTACTCAACAGTGACCCCAGCGTTGAGCTGAGAGCAACTGTAGATACAGGTCACGGTACCACTGTAAAGGATGGCATGCTGCTTGCTTAGCAAGTACCACTTCCTCCCGATGCAGCCCATACCTGGCACGAACTCGGGACCTCTGCCTCATAAACACACTTGACCGCAGTCCTCAAGCGTCTTAGCCGATCACGTCATCTTAAAAGCTACCTAATGAGGCAATACAAGAGGGACACTTAAGGCTGAGGATATAGTTTCACACTGTATCTCAGTGCTAGAGGCGTCACTACAGACCCTGGTTTAATTCCAGGCTGTATCACAACCGGCCGTGGTTGGGATTCCCATAGGGCGGCACACAATTGGCCCAACGTCGTCCAGGTTTGGCCAGGTGTAGGCCGTCATTGTAAATAATAATTTGTTCTTAACTGACTTGCCTAGTTAAATAAAGGTTATAAAAATAAAAAATAAATTGAAATGTGCTACATTTGTTCTATAGCACACTTTTTATCCAAAACCTTAACTCCAGCTGAACATGCCCCGAGTTCCAAAAGCATCATAAAGGGATACTTCCCCCAAATTTCCAAATTACATAGGGCGATTTCAGAATAACTTTTTGCATTCCTGTCTTTTGTAACCTCTTTCGACATCTATCTCACATACATATTAGCCAACACATGATACATTTCTGAAATCCTCATGATGTTTCCTACTCACACACACAACAGTTTTTGTTTGTATAACATATTCACAGGAGGCATGACACATCAATTTGTGTACACTGAGTCAAAACCATATTTTCACTTCGCATTTGGTAGACTGGGACAGCAGGTTAGATAAACTTGGACACCATTATTATAGTCCTAATTGTACCCCAGGGACAATTCAATTTTGTGTGATTAAGAAACATCTGATCTATATAGACCTATATTTATATTGATGTCTGAAGAGGTTACAGAAGATGGAAATGCCAAAAGTGTCCCACTTTTTCTGAATTAATTTAAATAACAGTACTAATTACAGTACTACGAGAAAATGTTTTAAGAATATAGTACTACAAAAACCAGAGCCCCGCCTAACCTAGGTACAGAGGGTCCCTAACGTAAACTGGATCTCTTTCTTCTGTTGAAAAAGCCTATAAGACTGTCAAACTATAGCTACTCCTTGCTGTCCTACTTTAGCTAGCTATGGCTGGTAAAGCTGAACAACAACAAAAAAATGACTGAATTACAAAATGTAAACCTGATATTGGCAATTATGTATTTTGATGCACCAGTACACAGTATGCACATTTACATCACAATTTGGCACAGTGCATTATTAATGACAGTTTTATAATCTAAACATCACCTGAGAAAAAACTACAATATGTCACTGAGCTTACCATGTGCTTCGCAGGGTGAGCTTCCTGTTTGAAGCTTGCTCTGCACCCTTCTATGTCAAGTGATATGATTTTTATCATGTG
Organism: Salvelinus alpinus; assembly: GCF_045679555.1. Lineage (NCBI taxonomy): Eukaryota > Metazoa > Chordata > Actinopteri > Salmoniformes > Salmonidae > Salvelinus > Salvelinus alpinus. Next base: position 28,573,348 of record NC_092087.1, on the reverse strand, counting down.
GTTTCTCTGCAAAAGCTTAGAAACAATAGTTTAGATTGTCTTTTGTCAGACTAAGAAATAAATGTGCAAGGATTAAACTGTCTCGGTTTATATGATGTCCCACTCTTTCCCGAATTCACTGTTTTGGTTTCCTTACCCTGTAAGCAGTCTATGGACTAGGTATGACAGCAATCCATGCTTTGGTTTTGTTTACCTAGCCATTGTTTCAAATGCTACCATTTTAGCACTCGCGGCACAAATCCAATGCAAGCCAATGGTACCTATATTAGCATTTCCACGCTTCATGTCCAAATCATCTATGATGAATGAGAAAGTTTCAGACGCACAAATATTATACCCCCAAGACATGCTAACCTCTCACCATTACAATAACAGGGGAAGCTAGCATTTATGGGGGGTTATGATATTTATGCCTTTGTAACTTTCTCACTCATCATTATTCACGATTCTTTCAGTATTGTCTGTAATCATGGTTGCATCTACATTCATGTATAAGTTAATGTAGAAGTGATCATAGTGATTCCAGAATATAATTAAAACAGGTTAATATGCCCCACCAACATTAGACAAAAAACTGTAATATCTTATGTTTCACCGAGTAGTGGCTGAATGACGACATGGATAACATACAGCTGGCGGGGTTTTCAGTCCATTGGCAAGATAGAACAGCTGCCTCCGGTGAGACAAGGGGTGGCGGTCTGTGTCTATTTGTAAATAACAGCTGGTGCACAAGACATTTTGAGGTTTTGCTCGCTTGAGGTAGAGTATCTCATGATAAGCTGAAGACCACACTATTTACCAAGAGAGTTTTCATCAATATTTTTCATAGCTGTCTATTTACCACCACAAACCGATGCTGGCACTAAGACGGCACTCAACGAGATGTATAGGGCCATAAGCAAACAGGAAAATGCTCATCCAGAGGTGGCGCTCCTAGTGGCCAGGGACATTAATGCAGGGAAATTTAAAGCAGTTTTACCTCATTTCGACCAGCATATTAAATGTGCAACCAGAGGAAAAAAAACTCTAGACCACCTTTACTCTACACACAGACGCGTACAAAGCTCTCCCTCGCTCTCCATTTGGCAAATCTGACCATAACTTTATCCTCCTGATGCTAAAGAAGGAAGTACCAGTGACTCGCTCAATAAGGAAGTGGTCAGAGGACACAGATGCTAAGCTACAGGACTGTTTTGCTAGCACAGACTAGAATATGTTCCGGGATTCTTCTGATGGAGTTGAGGAGTACACCACATCAGTCACTGGCTACATCAATAAGTGCATCGATGACATCGTCCCCACAGTGACCGTACGTACCCCAACCAGAAGCCATGGATTACAGGCAACATCCGCGCTGAGCTAAAGGGTAGAGCTGCCGCTTTCAAGGAGCGGGACTCTAACTCGCTGTGCCCTCTGACAAACCATCAAACAGGCAAAGCGTCAATACAGGACTAAGGTTGAATCGAACTACACCAGCTCCAAATCTTATCGGATGTGGCTGTGCTTGAAAACTATTAGGGACTACAAAGAGAAGCACAGCCACAAGCTGCCCAGTGACACAAGCCTACCTACCAGAGCTAAATAACTTATATGCTCGCTTTGAGGCAAGCAACACTGAAGCATGCATGAGAGCATCAGCTGTTCCGGATGACTGTGTGATCACGCTCTCCGTAGCCGATGTGAGTAAGACCTTTAAACAGGTCAACATTCACAAGGCAGCTGGGCCAGATGGATTACCAGGACGTGTACTCTGAGCATGCGCTAACCAACTGGCAAGTGACTTCACTGACATTTTCAACCTGTCCCTGACCGAGTCTGTAATACCAACATGTTTCAAGCAGACCACTATAGTCCCTGTGCCCAGGAACACTAAGGTAACCTGCCTAACCTGTAGCACTCACGTCTGTAGCCATGAAATGCTTTGAAAGGCTGGTCATGGCTCACATCAATACCATTATCCCAGAAACCCTAGACCCGCTCCAATTTGAATACCGCCCCGACAGATCCACAGATGATGCAATTTATTTTGCAGTCCACACTGCACTTTCCCACCTGGACAAAAGGAACACCTACGTGAGAATGCTATTCATTGACTATAGCTTAGCGTTCAACACCATAGTGCCGTCAAAGCTCATCACTAAGCTAAGGACCCTGGGACTAAACACCTCCCTCTGCAACTGGATCCTGGACTTTCTGACGGGCTGCTCCCAGGTGGTAAGGGTAGGTAACAACACATCTGCCATGCTGATCCTCAACACAGGGGCCTATCAGTGATTGTGCTCAGTCCCTTCCTATACTCCCTGTTCACCCATGACTGCATGGCCAAGCAAGACTCCAACAGTATCATTAAGTTTGACGACGACAGAACATCACTGACAACCTCTCCCTCAACGTGATCAAGACAAAGGAGATGATTGTGGACTACATAAAAAAGAGGACCGAGCACACTCCCATTCTCATCGACGGGGCTGTAGTGGAGCAAGTTCATTAGTGTCCAAGTCACCAACAAACTATCATGGTCCAAACACACCAAGACAGTCGTAAAGGGGGCACGACAAAACCTATTCCCCCTCAGCAGACTGAAAATATTTGGAAAAGTTCTACAGCTGCACCATCGAAAGCATCCTGACTTTGTTGCATCACCGCCTGGTATGGCAACTGCTCGGCCTCCGACCATAAGGCACTACAGAGGGTAGTGTGTACGGCCCAGTAGATCACTGGGGCCAAGCTTCGTGCCATCCAGGACCTCTATACCAGGCAATGTCGGAGGAAGGCCCATAAAATTGCCAAGGACTCCAGCCACCCTAATCATAGACTGTTCTCTCTGCTACCGCACAGCAAGCGGTACTGGAGCACCAAGTCTAGGTCAAAAAGGCTTCTTAACAGCTTCTACCCCCAAGACAAGACTCTTGAACAGTTAATCAAATGGCTACCCGGACTATTTCCGTTGTCCCCACCCAACCCCCCATTTTTACGCTGCTGCTACTCTCTGTTTATTATCCATGCATAGTCACTTTCCACTACCTACATGTACATATTACCTCAATTACCTCGACTAACCGGTGCCCCCGCACATTGACTCTGTACTGTAACTCCCTGTATATAGCCTCGCTACTGTTATTTTATTTTTGCTCCTTCATTATTTGTTATATATATATATATATGTATTTTCTTAACTACATTGTTGGTTAATGGCTTGTAAGTAAGCATTTCACTGTAAGGTCTACTACACTTGTTGTATTTGGCGCATGTGACAAATCAAACTTGATTTAATTGATAAATCAACAATAAAAGTATTTGATCAATGAATCTCAAATCAATTTTTTTTTTTTTCTTTTTTTTTTTTTTACCGTTATTTTACCAGGTAAGTTGACTGAGAACACGTTCTCATTTGCAGCAACGACCTGGGGAATAGTTACAGGGGAGAGGAGGGGGATGAATGAGCCAATTGTAAACAATGATGAGAGTATAGTCAGATTAACTGATACCTGATTTGGGAGGATGGGCTTGTGGTAATGGCTGAAGCGGACTCAGTGGAATGGTATCAAATACATCAGTGGAATGGTATCAAATACATCAAACACATGGTTTGAACAGTTTGAACATGCATATAACATTAGTGTGGGTTAAAACCTCTACTGGATCGGTGTCCCGTCAACGGGACAGTTGTTTCTGAATATACTATAACAACGTTTTAAACAACAACCAATTTTCAGGTACATATACATGTCTTATATGGGCAGTTTTTACCCCCCTCATCAATCAATACACAATATCCCATCATGACAAAGCAAAAACTGTCAACATTTAATTAATTAAACATAAAACATAAACATCTAATTTATTAAACATAAAAAATGGAAATATCAAATTTACATAAGTATTCAGACCCTTTACTCAGTACTTTGTTGAAGCATCTTTGGCAGCGAATACAGCCTCTAGTCTTCTTGGGCATGACGCTACAAGCTTGGCACACCTGTATTTGTGGAGTTTCTCCCATTCTTCTCTGCAGATCCTCTCAAGCTCTGTGAGGTTGGATGGGGAGCATTGCTGCACAGCTATTTTCAGGTCTCAAGAGATGTTAGATCGAGTTCAAGTCCAGTCTCTGGCTAGGCCACTCAAGGACATTCAGAGACTTGTCCCAAAGCCACTCTTGCGTTGTCTTGGCTGTGTGCTTAGGGTTGTTGTCCTGTTGGAAGGTGAACCTTCGCCCCAGTCGGAGGTCCTGAGCACTCTGGAGCAGGCTTTCATCAAGGATCTCTTTAATTTGCTCCATTCATCTTTGTCTTCATCGTGACTAGTCTCTGAGTCCCTGCCGCTGAAAAACATTCCCACAGCATGGTGCTGCCACCACCATGCTTCACCGTAGGGATGGTGCCAGGTTTCCTCCAGACGTGATGCTTGGCATTCAGGCAAAATAGTTCAATCTTGGTTTCATCAGACCAGAGAATCTTGTTTTTCATGGTCTGAGAGTCTTTAGGTGCCTTTTGGCAAACTCCAAGCTTGCTGTCATGTGCCTTTTACTGCGGAGTGGCTTCCGTCTGGCCACTCAACCATAAAGGCCTAATTGGTGGAGTGCTGCAGAGATGGTTGTCCTTCTGGAAGGTTCTCCCATCTCCACAGAGGGACTCTAGAGCTCTGTCAGTGACCACCGGGTTCTTGGTCACCTCCCTGACCAATGCCCTTCTCCCACAATTGCGCACTTTGGCTGGGCAGCCAGCTCTAGGAAGAGTCTTGGTGGTTCCAAACTTCTTCCATTTAAGAATGGTGGAGGTCACTGTGTTCTTGGGGACCTTCCAAGCTGTAGACATGTTTTGCTACCATTCTCCAGATCTGTGCCTGGACACAATCCTGACTCGGAGTTCTACTGACAATTCCTTCGACCTCATGGCTTGTTTTTTGCTCTGACATGCACTGTCAACTGTGTGACTTATATAGACAGGTGTGTGCCTTTCCAAATCATGTCCAATCAATTGAATTTACCACAAGTGGACTCCAATCAAATTGTAGAAACAGCTCAAGGATGATGAATGGAAACAGGATGCACCTAAGCTCAATTTCGAGTCTCATAGCAAAGGGTCTCAATACTTATGCAAACAAGGTTTTTCTGTTTTTAGTTTTTAATAAATTTGCAAACATTTCTAAAAACCTGTTTTCGCTGTGTCATATGGGGTATTATGTGTAGATTGCTGAGGAAATTGTTTTACTTAAATAATTTTAGAATAAGGCTGTAACGTAACAAAATGTAGAAAAAGTTAAGGGTCTGAATACTTTCCGAAGGCACTGTATAACTAGGAATAAAGTGATAGATAATAAACAGTAGCAGCATCGTATTTGATGAGTCCAACAATGACGTGCAAAAAGGCTAAATGCAGATAGTCCGGGTAGCTATTTAACTAACTATTAAGTAGTCTTATGGCTTGGGCTTAGAAGCTGTTCAGGGTCCTGTTGGTTCCAGACTTGGTGCATCGCCACCCAAGTTATGCAGTCTATGACTTGGGTGGCTGGAGTCTGACAATTTTTAGAGCCTTCCTCTGACACCGGTATAAAGGTCCTGGATGGCAGGGAGTTCGGCGCCAGTGATGTACTGGGCCGTACGCACTACCCTCTGTAGCGCTTTGCCGTCAGATGCCAAGCTGTTGCCATACCAAGTGTTGATGCAGCCAGTCAAGATGCTCTCAATGGTGCAGTTGTAGAACTTTTTGAGGATCTGAGTGCCCATGCCAAATCTTTTCAGCCTCCAGAGGGGGAAGAGGCGTTGTCCTGCACTCTTCACAACTGTGTTGGTGTGTGTGGACCCAGAAAGATCCTTAGTGATGTGGACACGAGGAACTTGAAGCTCCCGACCTGCTCCACTACAGCCCCGTCGATTTGAATTTGGATGTGGGTAGTCCACGATCAGCTCCTTGTTTCGATTTGATCTTAGTCCTGTATTGACGCGTTGCCCGTTTGATGGTTCGTCAGAGGGCTTAGCGGGCTTTCTTATAAGTGTCCGGATTAGTGTCCTGCTCCTTAAAAGCGACAGCTCTAGCCTTAAGGATGTTGCCTGTAATCGATGGCCTCTGGTTTGAATATGTATGTATGGTCCAGGTGAGGGGACAATTAATGGTGCCATGAAGGTCCAGACTCCTTGGCTCTATATAGAGGCCTGTGGCTAATGTCTAGCGACTGCATAGCCTTTGGGGCAGGGATTGATTTTTAGGACATATTTTTGTGATTCAAATATAGCCTTCAACATGACAATCAGTGTGACAACGAAAATTATACTGAGGCCTAGTTTAGGCCTATGCCTACATTATCCTGTTGCTATTCAAGTGCCGACTGCTATGACAGTGTGCACGTTTGGTTAGCTGGGTAATTGCAGCCTCCTCTGCCTCAAATGACTATTATCAATAGGGCCAAGCCTACCCTCCACTGCCATATCTCATTCCATCATTCTGCTCCTCTGCAATGTACTGTATCACCATGGATGTTTCACAGGAACAAGTTTCTATGACCAGACACCCTAATCTCCTTCAGCACCTTAATAAGAGAAAAGCAACCGACATGCCAGTACCGTATCAACAGACATTTCGTCTCGACATTGAGAAAACTTTGAGGGCTCTATATGTTGTTGGAACAGTGTTGAAAGTGAACCTAAACAGGTGAGTGTGTGTATCTATGCTAGGCTACTGCACCAATAGATGTCTTCAGGTGGTAGTAGGCTTTTGTTGGCTACAGTGTAGCCTATAACACGGTAGCGTGACAATACTATATTTTACATAGAAAAATATTTTTTTATGGCAATACATTGTTTCACCTGTTATGTAATGCTAGATAAACTATTTGGGGAGAATCTCTCAGTAGCCTACCCAGCTAGTACATTTGGTTTCTTGTAAGTTGTGAGAACATACGTTTTTGGTCATAAGATTCCTGACGGTTAAAACTGAACGTTTTTTAAGCGTTCAGAGAATGGAAATGAACATTTTGCATGTTCTAAGAACATACATTTTTAAGTTGAAGGGAGGTTCTGAGAAAGTTTTTCTATGGTTCCCTAACAGTTTTCCTGTGAGGTTTTATTAACATTCTGAGAACGGAAATTATAGGTTATTTGAAGGTAATTAAATAAAGTTACGAGAACATGTTTCAATAAGGCTGCTAACTTAATTTGTGTTAACTGTTTTGAACTACAAGCACAGATGGAAATCCATAGCTCCAGGATGGAGCTAGCATGCCATGTTTTTTTTTTACTCAAACAAAGCTGTTAATTTTTGTCTATTCAAAGAAAGAAAGCACTCACCAGCTGTGGCTAATTAGTGGGCGTGGCCAAAACACCTGAACACACTTAACAAGATAGAGGGGAAAATTTGTTTTGTTGATGCTGAGAACTGATTGTATAATGTTTTCAGTTTTTTTTTATGGAAAGTTTTCTTAATGTTCTGAGAACATGACTTTAAATATAACCACGAGGAAACATGTAGAAAGTTATGCTGAAGTACTGAAATTCCAACAGAAGACCGTTATTTCTTAACATTCTCGGACAAATTTGACAACATTACTTTAAATAGAACCATAGGAAACCCGTAGGACATGTTATGGGAAGGTTGTATGCAAGATAACCGTAGGACAACCACGCCTCACCAAGCTCTAAGAATTATATGGTTCTCATAATGTTATAGGCTAGCTGGGTAATTTGTCCCCGTTTTGGAGGCACACAATACTGAATAAACCTTTTGCTTTATTAAATGTGTTAAGGCGGATACAATATTGCACCTCTGTCATGTCTCGTATTGCCGACTGGGGCTGGCTGCATACATACAGTTACAGTAACTGCGCGAGACCATTTGTAACCAATCATCAGATGACGCGAGACATTCACCTGCGTTATAATCAGCTGGTCACCAGAGACAGCCCAGCAGCATGCAGCTACTTCCTGCCAATACTGTATATCAGGGTGAAGGAATTGCGGTACAATTCTATTTTATCATAGCCAACAGCAAACAACTAATTTTGCCGCTGCCGCAGGGAAAGTCATGATCATCCACCCTCGGACACTGAGAATTGAGTATGGAAAAACGACCAAAGTCATGTGCGTGGTTGGCACGGAACTTACTGTAAACATGGACAGGTAATGTTAGGCCAGTTCTCCAAGGCATCAAGTATGGGTCGTCATTTATTGATTAATTTATTAGAAATATAATCAAATATTTACTAATGTCATGCATTGGTAAGGACGGTTGATTATCTCTGTTATTGTTTGGAAAATCGTACCCCTCGTGTTATTATTCACAGTTATTATTGAAATGACAATTCATCTAATGTAAAGGGGTGTGGTGCTGTTATTAATATTAAAAATATAGCCTAGTAACTTAAATCAAATGTCAATAGTATTTCTCTCACACCTATTAATAGTTTTTTAATCTTATTCCACTTGTAGGTCCTGCAGTGATAATGTATTTTTTAATTATTGATTACATCCACTGACTATTTTGTTGTCATTTTACTTCTTGGATATTCCAACTGCAAAAGGAGTTGGATGATCATGCCCCGATATTGGGCTGAAAGAACTGTTTGTGGATGGCATTTGTATTCAGCGGAGGAGTCAGACCTCTTGTTCTTAGCGGAGGGAGTCTGCATCAGTCACGTCTTTCTGCTAGTCAACAGACTCTCGTTTGTTGTCCTTACAAGCTGTCAATTCATATGACTCCAGTGCAACAGAATTCGATGGGTTATAATCTGTTGCTATGGCCTATGGTTTCCAAGTTAACATGATAGATAATTTACAAAGTTAGATAGTAAAGAGTGGTAAGCCCAACACAAATCGCCAACCTGAAGAATTAAACATATTGTGGTACTATCATGACTACGGCTGCAGTTAGTTTATCAGACACTCCACATGGTATGATTACACAGCAGATACAGATGGTTTCACAACATCGGTGTGTGTAACAACTTCAATACTTATTGTTAAGAAACACTTCTCCTTGTGCTATTGCTTAGAGAAGCATAGGCTCTGTTCGGGCAAATATTATCCCTCCTCCAAAAATCTAATGTTCCTTTGGTGTGGACCACCTCCAGGGCTTAGCCTGGACTCCAGGTGTTAGGTTTTACAGCTAAGCCTAATGTTTATAAACAAGTGTCATACTGAGTATAACAACTTGGGATGTTGGTTGATACTTTGACATATAAGTACAATCCTTTTTGCCAGTATTCTTGTGTAGGTTGATAGTCCAGTATTTCTCCCTCTTTGGTACGTTACTCATTGTAGAGGCATGTAGAAGACATCATATCTCTCCGATTACTGTAGCAATGTAACTTTAGAACTAGCACTGCCACCTGTTGCTTCTGGAAATAGGGGATAATGAACTGCACTCACTGCTGGTGCTCCACTGCAGTATAGGTATGTCCTCTTTGTGTTTTCTGTGTTATTGCAATAGATTTGTATAAGAAAAGTATCATGGTGTGATGTGTAACTGTCACATGTATTTATTGTTCCCCTAGGAGTGCCCCTCCTAGCTCCAAGTACTTCTCTGTGCAATGCACTCCCAGAGTGCAGTACAGGATCACCCCACCCCCACTGGAGAGTGGGACCTTCCCCACCACTCTCAATGGTAATACAATGCTTCTTATCACCATGGACACTGCCAGCGAAGTGGGAAATGATAGCAAGGTAAATAAAGTAGGCCACTCCCACAGCCATGATAGCTACACTCTTAGAAAAAAAAGGTGCTATCTAGAACCTAAAAGGGTTATTTGGCTGTCCCCAAAGGGGAACCCTTTGAATAACAATTTTTGGTTCCATGTAGAACACTATTGGGTTCTATTTAGAACCCTTTCCCCAGAGGGTTCTGCATGGAACCCAAAATAGTTCTACCTGGGGACCCTGGAACACTTTTTTTCTAAGAGTGAACCCTGAGACTTCAGTATGTTAAATCTTATTAATAGAATCCTGATTTGAATATTTCCTTTTGGGACTGAACACGCTACAGTGAATTATGTTAATAAGAAACACAGATCAAGTATTTGCTGCTCCTACACCTCTTAAGAGTGGTGTGCAAACAACACTGAAATAATGCAAATGTGGCACTCTCAACCTGATACCAGAGAGATGTGGTTAATCACAGTGCCAGTTCTATTGATAAGGAATTGAAGGAGACTTTTTGTCAGTTCCAGAATGGGCCAGTTGTTTAGATTCTCCTCTGAAATAATGTACTGTACATATCTGGACATGAATATATCATAGAAGACCCCATCAAAACACAACCACTGCTTAGTCACCAGTGTTCTAGATGTTTAACTTTGTAAATGTTGTCCTTTGTTGTGCAGCTATCGGTCATGTATTATGGAGAGAAGACGGAGGTGTTAGGGAAAGCTGTCGTTCACCTCACCGCTGTTGGTATGTTGTGTTATGCTTAGGACAGGAGAGCACACCCATATAAACTACCACCCGCCCCCACCTTCAAAGCATACCTTTGTGAATGTCATTTGTACATTTTTATATTTCACTTGAGACCCCAAAGCAGCTCATGAGCTTCAGTGACACCCAGGGCCTCTCTGTCTTGTAGAGATTTCTCTGGACGTAGATGCTGATCGAGATGGCCAGGTGGAGAGGAACAACCCCAACAAGGTGGGTTATGTCTGCTGGGTCCGTCCAGGGAGGTCTCTTTCAGCTCAGAGGTCACTATCTTTGTTTCCTAACACAGCAGGGTACATAAGGAGATGTTCTAACATGAATAGGCATGTCAGAAGACTAGTGTTCATGCTGTATTCCAAAACACAAAGGAAGATTGCCAAGGCACTTCTAGGAAATTATCTGTCAACTAACACAGGGCACAGCCTTCCACTGATATTAATAGGTATATCAAAATACTGTTCATACTATATTCCTGGAAGTGGGAAATTCTTTTGAACGTTGTGCTTTTCCACTCAGCTGTAAGTCTAATCTTATTTCATGCAAACACATTGGTAAAAGCTAAATTGGCAGGGCAGTGTTAGTTCTTGTCTCTGAATAACGAGTGTCCATCTCTCTACAGGGATCCTGGATGTGGGGGCCTAATGGCCATGGTGCCATCCTACTGGTCAACTGTGACTCAGAACGCACCTATGGGAAGAGGCGGGACAGTGAGTGTGCTGAGGTCAGCAGGGTTTCAGGTATATAACAACAGCAACAGCCAAGTCATCCTGGCCCACAGAGCTGATAGGCGGACAGTGCTGCAGGCATTGCAATAAATCAACATTTTTAAAGGCTGCAGGTCTGTCTTTTGTGTGTAGTCAGCAGAGGAGCAGTAGGGATGTGTATATTTATGTTGGCTAAACACAAAATGCCTGAGCTAGGGGTGTGTCTGGTGTGGTTTGATGGTTCCTTCACGACCACCATCCTCCTAGGATAAGTAGTTGTATTACACACTGTCCTACCTATGTTGTCATTGAGATGAGGTCACATTGATTATGATATTGATGGGTTGACACTTGATGTACAATAATGTCAGTATTTGTGAAATGTCAGATCTGAAAGACATGTCCCCAATGGTGCTGCGGACCAGTGGCCCTGCCAAGCTCCCAGAGGGCTACAAGCTGACCATGCACATCTCCCAGGGGGATGCAGAGAGTGTCAGGGTCTTCAGGACCAGGTCCACAGCAGGCATGCACCAAACACTAAGTGAGTCAAGGACATTTTGTCCAGTCAGATCTTTTATGTGTTCTTGTGGCTGTCCATGCATGTATAATGTGTATACAATAAGATTTTAATGCTGCATATGCATATAAATGGAGATACATTTGATCATCATTATAAAAAATTATTTACTTGCTGCAGAAAACCTGTTCTACAAGAGCTTTGTGAAGGACTACCCGCTGGTGCTGGGCAGTGAGGATTTGTCCAAGGAGGTCCCGTACCTCGGGGGAAACGCTGAGATGAATTTCTACGTTGAGGGCCTGAGATTCCCTGACAAAGACTTTGAGGGCCTCATCAGCATCAGCCTCAGCCTGCTGGAGCCCAGCTCTCAGGTACATTGCAACTATTTCATTGTTCGTAGTTTAAAACTTCGAAGGGTATGCTGTACCTCTGTCGTGGAATCTATCGTTCATGTTTTTGTTCTGTTATTTTGCCAGGGCTTTCCTGAGACGCCCATCTTTACAGACAGGGTGGTGTTCCGTGTGGCTCCCTGGATCATGACACCCAACACACTCAACCCTGTGGAGGTCTTCGTCTGCAGGTGAGAGATGATGATGAAGAAGAAAATGATTATCAAATCACATTTTATTTGTCACATACACATGGTTAGCAGATGTTAATGCGAGTGCAGCGAAATGCTTGTGCTTCTAGTTCCGACAGTCCTGGCATTGATGTTGAGGGAAATAATGATGGCGCTGTCTGTAAACGTACTCAGACAACTGTTTCTGTGCATTTGGTTACCCAGCACATCTGATAACTACCAGTTCCTAAAGGGAATGAGGAGGCTGGTGGAAAACAATGGGTACAAGCTGAAGGTTTGCCATGAGTACATGAACAGAGGAGACCGCTGGATGCAGGTAAGCAGTGGGATTCAGCTCCTAGCCTATCATGCAGGTTTTTTTTTCAATTCCAACCTTTTTTTAAACACAATTTATTTCACATCCTTTTACATCAATGTAAATCATTGTCAGTCTTGTCTCTCGGTTTTAAATAAAAGAAATCAGAACATAGACCGGTGTCTTTTTTTGTAACTGCATGAAAAATATAGAAATATAATAGACATGTAAAGAAGGTTTCTCTCTCAGGATGAGATAGAGTTTGGCTACATTGACTCTCCTCACCAACGTTTCCCTGTTGTGCTGGACTCCCCCCGAGACGGAGAACTACAGGATTTCCCTTATGATGTGCTACTGGTAAGAAAAGGCATTCACAACACCTGCAGTTAAAATGTACTTATTTCCATACTGTGAGGGATGTGGTGGAACTCTTTCTGAACCGTTCTCTGCCTGGTGCCCTCAGGGCCCAGACTTTGGCTATGTGACGAGGACAGCATATGATGAGGAAGTGAGCAGCCTGGACTCGTTTGGTAACCTGGAAGTTAGCCCTCCAGTCACTATAAATGGAAAGAACTACCCTCTGGGCAGGATCATAATTGGAGTGGCTTTCCCCACGTGAGTGTAACTTAGCCAGGGGTTAGTTGCTTCAACGGAAGAGAGTCTGGTTCTTAGATCCCAATATTTTCCGTTATTCCAAAGTTTATTTATTCATTAAATAACCTTGATGCTACTTCCTTCTATAAATCTTGAATACTGATTCATTAAAATTTGGAACAAAGATATGGGCTCCCAAGTGGCGCAGCGGTCTAAGGCACTGCATCTCAGTGCTAGAGGCGTCACTACAGACACCCTGGTTCGAATCTAGGCTATATCGTAACTGGCAGTGATTGGGAGTGCCATAGGGCAGCGCACAATTGGACCAGCGTCGGCCGGGTTTGGCCAGTGTAGGCCGTCATTGTAAATAAGAATTTGTTCTTAACTGACTTGCCTAGTTAAATAAAGGATAATTAAAATAAAAAAATTAAATGGCTGTGAGCAGTGGTGATAAGGCTGTTTAACTTTTCAGGGCAACCAAGGGCCGCAACATGACCAAAGTAGTGCAAGACTTCCTTTGGGCACAGAAAGTCCAGGAGCCCATTGCACTGTTCTCTGATTGGCTTCTGGTTGGGCATGTGGATGAATTCATGACTTTTGTCCCAGCTCCTGACAAAAAGGTAAAAATAATTCTCAAGGAAGTATAGTTGCCCCCTCTATTTGAACATGTGAGTAAAAACACTATGCTCTTTAATATAGAGTAGAAATGACAGAGAGCAAAGAATTGTTAATGCCGTCCATTTGCACATAAAGCATTTAGACATGACGCAGGCTGTGGCTACCCTGTGGTTATGTGATAATGTAAAGTTGTCAGGAAGTCAAATGAAGCGCACAGCCAATGTTGTCTTTGTCCTCTGTTTCTCTGTGTAGGGATTCCGGCTGCTGCTCGCCAGCCCCGACGCAGGCTACAAACTATTCAGGGGCTTACAGAATGACGGGCATGGACAAGCCAAAATGTTTGACGGTAGGCCTTCAGTTAGGCGACTAATTTCACTGTGTCTCAGTGTGTATCACCTTAGTTATAATTGTATCAGTGGAGGCTCCTCAGAAGAGGAAGGGGAGGACCATCCTCAGTGAATTTCATAAAAATGGTGAAACATTGAAAAAGTTATCCTTTTTAGATAACTATACTAGATATATTCACATCAACAAAGAATTGATTAAAACACACTGTTTTGCAATGAAGGTCTACAGTACCCTCAACAACACTCTTTAGGGTAGCACCATGGTGTAGCCGGGGACAGCTAGCTTCTGTCCTCCTCTGTGTCGTGACGTGACTATCATTAATGTGATGACTGCTATTTGTAGAATAATTGCCTACTATGTTTAATTATTACTCGATTTAAATTCATTTAACAATTAACTAATTAGGAATTTGGGGCATCATGGGAACAGTTGCTTACCTAGTTACTATCTCCCGACTTAAACTCTAAAGATTATCTAAATATCATTAACAGTCAGTTATTAATTATTACATTCTGAACGTCGCATAATCCTTGGATATCTGCACGAACCCTAACCTAAGTGATGAATCAGCAATACACAAATTGGTTTAATTATTTATTTACTAACTAACTAAATCATCACACAAAATACGTAAACACACACAGCATAGGTTATTGATTACATACATAATAGAATGAAAACAGGTTCCTAGTGGACTAACAAAAGCATGACCGTTTGGTTACGCAATGGAAAGAGGAGGGAGAGACAGAGTCAACTTCTCATATATACATTTGGAAGCTACGCTCACGGGATTATGAATACTTTGCACATGAACGACCGCTCATTCGGATAATAAATGCAATACAGTTGAAGTCGGAAGTTTACATCCATCTTAGCCAAATACATTTAAACTCAGTTTTTCACAATTCCTGACATTTAATCCTCGTAAAGATTCAGTTAGGATCCCCACTTTATTTTAAGAATGTGAAATGTCAGAATAATAGTAGAGAATTATTTATTTCAGCTTTCATTTATTTCATCACATTCCCAGTGGGTCAGAAGTTTACATACACTCAATTAGTATTTGGTAGCATTGCCTTTAAATTGTTTAACTTGGGTCAAACGTTTCAGGTAGCCTTCCACAAGCTTCCCACAATAAGCTGGGTGAATTTTGGCCCATTCCTGGTGTAACTGAGTCAGGTTTGTAGGCCTCCTCGCTCGCACACCTTTTTTCAGTTCTGCCAACAAATGTTCTATTGGAGTGAGGCCAGGGCTTTGTGATGGCCACTCCAATAGCTTGACTTTGTTGTCCTTAAGCCATTTTGCCACAACTTTGGAAGTATGCTTGGGGTCATTGTCCATTTGGAAGACCCATTTGCGACTAAGCTTTAACTTCCTGACTGATGTCTTGAGATGTTGTTTCAATATATCCACATAATGTTCCTTCCTCATGATGCCATCTATTTTGTTAAGTGCACCAGTCCCTCCTGCAGCAAAGCACCCCAACAACATGATGGTGCCACCCCCGTGCTTCACGGTTGGGATGGTGTTCTTCGACTTGCAAGCCTCCCCCTTTTTCCTCCAAACATAACGATGGTAATTATGGTCAAACAGTTGTATTTTTGTTTCATCAGACCAGAGGACATTTCTCCAAAAAGTACGATCTTTGTCCCCATGTGCAGTTGCAAACCATAGTCTGACTTTTCTATGGCGGTTTTGGAGCAGTGGATTCTTCCTTGCTGAGCGGCCTTTCAGGTTATGTCGATATAGGACTCGTTTTACTGTGGATATAGTAAATCTGATATATATACAGTATGCAAGCTCTTAAAGTTACAATGTTTCCGTTATAACGTCTTTCTGATCATTTTAATGACATCACAAAATGGACATTCATTTTCCATCTCGCATCATTCCCAACATTCTTTGTTATAAATATTGTTTCATTATCCACTTTTGGATGTTGGCGTTTTGGCGGCAAAGTCTCAATGTGTAACAAATATTTTCACCACTCATACTGCAGGACAAGAGAGAAAGTTTACGACCGGCTGTTAAGTCATAAAACCGGCCCAACTCCCACCTCGGGTGGGAGAGAGGGGGGTCTGGCTATGTGTGGAGCTGATCTGGCACCTTTTGATCCTCATCAAGGAGAGAGCGTCATGACGTCTGGGTACATTGACTTCAATACAAAACCATGGAGGCTCATGTTTCTCACCCCCTTCCATAGACTTACACAGTAATTCTGACAACTTCCTCCAACCTATCAGAGCTCTTGCAGCATGAACTGACATGTTGTCCACCGACTCAAAGGATCAGAGAATCAATCTAGTACTGAATACAGCTAGCTAGCCCTGCAGTGCATAAAATGTGGTGAGTAGTTGACTCGGTTATGATAGGAAGGTTTGGCTTGGAAAGGTTTTTTCGCCTGATCACAGAAAGCTGATGTGTTGTGCACTGAAGTCCACAAGTGAAAGGAAATTGTGAGAGGAGGAGCGCGCGTATATGCAAGAAGTAATTATACAAAGATCAAAGGGATCATGCTGTTTGTATGTGGCTGCTAGGAAAGTGAACTGTTTGTGTGTGATCAGTGGTGTATTCATTCAGCCGATTCTGCAAAATGTTACTTAAATGGTATGAAACGGGGACAAACATACTTGAATTTATCTAATAGAAACTCTCGTTTGCATCTGTTAGACTAATGATTACACCCTAGATCAGCTAGATACAGGCAAGAGTGTGCAACATGATATTGAATGTGTCAATGTTTGTTACTTTGATTACTCGAATTTGTCTTGACCTGTGCACCTACTTTCATAAGCTAGGTTGTAGCATCCTCAATAGGTATAGACAAAATTTGAGTATCATGTAGTAGCCTAAACCTATCGATGTAACATTTGTCTGGGTGAATGGAATATGAATGACAGTCATCCAATATGCTGTAATAGAAATAAGGCCACCCCCTAAAAAAAATAATCGTCCTCCCTCATCTTAAACGTCACCGACCACCCCTGAACTGTGTGTGTTAATAATCAACACGACTTCCTTCCCGATCCTAACAGGTCTTGGAGCAGAAGAAGAGATTACGGTAGATGAGATTTTGAGTGATGACAAACTCAGAGCAGAAAACGACTATGTCCAGGTGAGGGAAACTAAACGCCAGATGAACTAGTTACTCAGAGAGGCTAACAGAGCATTGCAGTGCTTGGTGAAATAACCATGTAGATGTTGTGACTGCTGCCGTTCCACAGAGCTGTATAGACTGGAACAGGGATGTCCTTAAGAGGGAGCTGGGTTTAGACGACGATGATATCATTGATCTGCCCATCCTTTTCCATGTGATGGAGGAGAACAGGGCAGTGGCCTATTACCCAGACATGGTGAGCATACGCAAGTTCTACACTAGAACACCTCCAAACCAAAAGTACTTCTTAATTTATTTGTTATACATTTTACATTACATAATGGCAAACCTCAAAAATGCTGCCAAATCATTTTAGACATTTTGTGATGATTTTGCTCAAATCCTCTACTACCCAAGTAGCGCAAGAAACAAATCCTAATTGAGGCATATGTCTCTACCTCCAGGTGAACATGATTGTGTTGGGGAAGAACCTGGGCATCCCTAAACCGTTTGGGCCCAAGGTGAATGGCTGCTGTGCCCTGGAGGCAGAGATGACCTCCCTCATGGAGGGCCTGGGACTCAGCTGCACATACATTGATGACTTTGCCTCCTACCACAAACTGCTGGGAGAGGTTCACTGTGGCTCCAACGTCCGCAGGGAACCCTTCTCCTTCAAGTGGTGGAACCTGGAGATGTGAGGGATTTGGGGCAAGGAATGGTTGTAGTTAGAAAGAGGGAATAAGGCTTGATGTTAACAGCAGCAACAATCGCCAGCAGCAGTCATCTTCAAACAACAACAGTAGTCCTTGTACTGTATTACCCCTTTGTCTTTATTAAACATGTATTTGCCTTTTCTTTTTTTTTTTACAAAATGATGAAAAACTGTATTTATAATCAAGACTTTCGAATTTTAACAAGGGCTTAAGCGGAATATCAACGAGAACAGAAATACAATCATCTGAATTAAGCACATTGCAGGCTGAATCTGTTGTTTGGATTGGCTGCGTGCTCAATCCAAGTGTTGTATTTACATGTACTAAAACCAGTACAGATGAACAGGACCACAGAGAAATGTGCAAGTATAATCTGGAGCTACCAGAGGGTGTGATCCAACTATTCAAGCATTTCTGAAGACTAGTGAGAGTTTTTATAGATTTATCTTAAGCTTTGAGATTAAAATATATTTTGAGTTTCCATGCCTGGAATGCACACTATGACTCCAAAGGCTCTCTTAACCTGATGAAACTTCCAATCACATTTCAATTAATAGTATTTTGTTGAATCATAATCTTTAGAATGGTGTTTGATAATAATACATTATTAAATAAATGGCAGACTAACTGTATTTTGATGTAGTGTTCCTTACTTACGCAGATATCCTTCAGCTTCAACAAAGATTTCAAAAGAATTGTAAAAGAAGGTTTATGCACTAATGCCACAACTGACAAAGTGCAACTAAATTCAATGTTGGCTCTTGTTCATTTCATTGAAATTAAACGTCATGATAACAATGCCTTCATATCAGTTCTTTTCATTATATAAATCTGAGATGAGGGAAAATGTCTCTAATCAGGCAATGTAAAACATTACACAAGATACCCAGGTTCCATTCATTGAGAGCAGATATCTACAAATGAATACATATATATGTTTAGTTTTACATTCAAACCAGTTGGTGATAGATTCCATTTGGCGATATCCCCCATGGGATAGATTCCTTATATGAAAGGGGATACCCTCCTACAAAGCAGCTTACTTAACACAATCATTAAAAAGGCAACTTCAAGACTTGTCACAGTGTAATTCTTTTTAAAAACCAAGTCGGATTTTCAAAAGATCAGCAATTACTTGAAAATGTAGTGCCGGTTTCCACATCTACACTTATGTATCCCCATATTTCTCTATCGAAACTGATGTAAAGAAATAATAACTCTTTATCTGTCTGCTTTTCTAGAGAAGTTTGACTGGTTTGAAGAAACAATCTATTTCCAGCATGGTACTGTACAGTTGACATGGGTTTGCAAGCAGATTTACACCATGCACCATGTATACACATCCAAACACATACTCTAAATCAAACTAGAGGTTTTAAAAAATAAACTGAAGACAGTAGTCACTGGACAGTAGCTTGGCTTTGGAGGCTGTGTGCTTTGGTTAGGTCACCTTGGAGGAATGTCTGACTGTGTGGTACTATCTACAGTATGCGACAGTGATGAAGACTGATGAGTAATTTAGTTTGGACACCAGACCTTATCAGTAATTCAATACTTCATGTTTTTTTCCGCAGCTTATAGGGGAAATCTGTGATTGCTACATCAATATTTGGACTATTTTATTAATGATATATATCCATTGATTCTTGAAGAATTTAACTTATAAATGGCTCATGAACTTAGTTGTCGTACCCCTCAAAACCCAAAACATATGTTTGTTTTACTAATTTGCTTGTAAACAAGGTAACTGGAAACTAACACTATATAGCCTCAACATGGTTAAAAGTAAAGTTTTGCTATCATGGATAGTCAGTCGTTGCATCCATAGCTCTGTCTATGAATTTGAGAGTGGTTACTTTTCGCCAACCCCATCACTCAGCTGGTTATCGAAAACAGTTTGTTATTGTTTGAACTGCAGATTACCCCTTAAATGGCCTGAAATACATTGACTATAATTATGGAGTCAGTAAAATATTGTCCATTCATCAACATAAACTGTGAACTGTAATTGTACAGTTTGTCAGGGGAAATGAATAATGGAATCAAAACCAGCAGCAGCATGATGATAAAAGTACCTTCTATCAAAAACCACATGAACAGATTCAGATTTCACAGAGCTCATGGAGCAGAAATTTATGCAGGCTAAGCCAGCCAACAGACAACAGCCAGAAGCGATACTGTGTGAGTGGCACTCCTTTTGGGAATGGGTGCTGTCCACTCCTCTCCTTCACCTCTCTTGGCATGCTAGGAGTCAGCCACATAGAGTTGGGATGAGGGATGGCTGTAAGTGCATCTCCATGGACCTGGCTGTTCAGACTGGACTAGCCTACACCAGGTCTGTCTGTCTGTCCCAGCGACTAGCTCTGGTCCTCCTCTGCATCTGTGGTGGAACACACGTGCGCTTGCTTCATCTCCTGCAGGGGGTGCATCTTATGGGAATGCTGTGGGAGGAGGGACTGGGGTCAGACACTATCTTTACTACTACAGGTCGCACACAAACATCCAAATACAGACATGGGTAACACGTGGTCAGTAAGCTACATCAACTGAGTTGAACAACTACAGGTACCTGCTAATGGACATCCATGTAGTGATCAATGGGGAGAGGCTAACAGTTCTGGACGCAGACACAGAAAGAAAATGACAAGGTTAACAAAGACCACAATTACTGAACAACAATGAAGAGGAAAAGTTTAGGGCATTTGTACATTTATTAGCAGATTTATGAATGTAATAAGACTTAAGATTTCCTGGGGTAACAGTGTAAGAAATAATACATAAAAAACTGAATACTGCATAGTTTCCTAAGAACGCGAAGTAAGGCGACCATCTCTGTCGGCGCAACGTCAACTTACCAACATTATGACCAGGAATACGACTTTCCCAAAGCGGATCTTCTGTTTGGACCACCACCCAGGACAATGGATCGGATCCCAGTAGGCGACCTAAAACAATGGTGCCGCGGAAGGGCCAGACGAAGCGGTCTTCTGGTCAGGCTCCGTAGACGGGCACATCGCTCACCGCTCCCGAGTATACTACTCGCCAATGTCCAGTCTCTTGACAACAAGGTAGACGAAATTCAAGCAAGGGTTGCATTTCAGAGAGACATCAGAGATTGTAACATTCTCTGTTTCACGGAAACATGTCTCACTCGGGATATGTTATCAGAGTCGGTCCAGCCACCCGGTTTCTTTGCGCCGACAGAAACAAACATCTCTATGGTAAGAAGAAGGGTGGGGGTGTATGCCTTATGATTAACAAGTTGTGGTGTGATCATAACAACATACAGGAACTCAAGTCCTTTTGTTCAACTGACCTAGAATTCCTTACAATCAAATGCCGACCGCATTATCTACCCAAGAAAATTCTATTAGATTATAATCACAGCCGTGTATATCCCCCCCTCAACGGCCCTGAAAGAACTTCATTAGACTCTATGTAAACTGGAAACCACATATCCTGAGGCTGCATTTATTGCAGCTGGGGAGTTTAACAAAGCTAATCTGAAAACAATGCTCCCTAAATTTGATCAGCATATCGAATGCGCGACCCGGGCTGGCAGCATTCTGGATCATTGCTACTCTAACTTCCGTGACGCATACAAAGCCCTCCTTTTGGCAAATCTGACCACGTCATTTTGTTGCTCCCAGCCTATAGACAGAAACTAAAACAGGAAACGCCCGTGCTCAGGTCTGTTCAACGCTGGTCCGACCAATCTGATTCCACGCTTCAAGATTGCTTCGATCACGTTGTGGTGGCATATTTCTGCTTTACCAAATGAGGAGAGTTACAAACTACACACCAGTCAGAGTTACACTTAAACTACATCTTTATTAATAATAATAAGCTTTAGCATTTGACTTTCAACAATTCACTATTTCTAATGAACCGTTGAGAAGTGACTACAGAAAAATACAAAGATCTTTTATAGCCAAGATACACCCCTCTCAACTTACATGACGAATCACAGATCTTAGGAACTGTTCACAAATAAATACTTTTTCTTGAGAAAGTAGTATCCCTTAGCCAGATAACATTCGCTATAAATTATCGTTCAGTTTGGTCCCTCAGACGAGGTTCTAATCTCATTCCTGGTACTTCATAGTACAAAAACACCAACTCATCCAATGGCATATATCAATTATCAACTCTAGATACTCCCATCTCAAGTAAACCCCCTCTTGACCCCACTCCTGGACAATCTCACTGAGGGGAGTGAGCCTCTAGGTCATACACTATCCCAGGATAAGTGTAAGATCAGAGAGGACATACAATGTTTCCAGACACTGCCATACACCACCCCCCAATGGGAAAAGGAGGGAGTGACTGGCGTACAGACATTCTGCATAGCACCAGGGACATGTGAACGACAAGCCTGACCTCTCCCCTCTCTAGGCCCCAGGTGACTGAGCCCCAGCTGAGGGAAAAGTGCAACTGCCAACACTATAGTCCAAAAGGATACATTCTAATGACAAGTATCTCACATAAGCATATTATGCAAATAAAACATCTTAATTATCGATGTTACCCAACTAATTCTGATTCATCCCCCACATTCCCCTCTCAAGGGACTCCGTCCCTTCTGGAGAATCAGAACAGTAACCCGGTACCTTACTAACAGTAGTTGCAGAGTATATGATTTATAAAAATAAAAAAAATACTTAATCAAAATTTTAAAAGAATAGGGAATCAAATCCCTTCAATGTCGAGTACCTTATTTCCATGTAAGTTTTCTCCCTTCAGAAACTTAGTTTACAACCTTTATACAACAAGACAGACTTGCACATATTTAATGCATAATGCAGTGCATGCAACAAAGGAGTTTAATAAAATAATCTTTAGTTATCTATCACACTCCAATGGATCAGCATAGTATGTTGGAAATTACTATTTCCATTCCAGAAACTAAAATTAGCATATCTTATTGAACAAATCCAGGTAATGACTCATAGTTAAAATAAAATGTATCCCCTTGGTACCTAATGAACATGACTCAAGACAAGCATCATGATTCCACTATTTATAAAGGCAATGCCTATAGATCAAATAGATTAGGATCAATTTCACTCTCCAAATCAGAGTTCACCCTCTCCATTCTCCATGGCATGCTTATAATAGCTTCAACATCTTTAGTTCATAACAACAATCCAAACAATCCTTCAGTTTTTAAAAATCATTCCATTTCCAAATAAAATCATAATTAGAACCCAGTTAATTATCCAAACAAAATGTAGAATGACATTGCTCAGTGATTCAAATTGGTCTTATCACTCAAAGTAAAAAAACTCAATTTAACACATCAACATTGGCAGAATGTACATTTATACATCCAGTATAATTATCCTATAATTCTACTATTAACTTTTCATCACGATTATAATACAGATCAGTATCTCAATTTATTCTTAATCTAAATTACTTAAATTTTACGTGGTGTCGACCTCTACAATCAACCTGATACCCCAAAAGTCTAAACAATTTTTTTGGGGGGCACAGTTGACCAACCCCCTCCTTCAGGCACTGATTCTTCTGGCGTCCTTTTTGTTCTTCTTCAGATAAGCTATCTTATAGCTTTCCTTTCCGCTAGCGGAACCCCTCGCCAATACATGTATGTTTTGTTCGATATCCAAAAACCTCAGTTTACATTTGGCTTTGCCTCCAAAACATCCCCTGAATTTGCACAGAGCCACATCAAATCACAGAAATACTCATAATAAACATTGATAAAAGATACAAGTGTTATTCACAGATTTAAAGATATGCTTCTCCTTAACCTCTCTAGGGTATGTGGGACGGTAGCGTCCCACCTCGTCAACAGCCAGTGAAACTGCAGGGCGCCAAATTCAAAACAACAGAAATCCCATAATTTTAATTCCTCAAACATACAAGTATTTTACACCATTTTAAAGCTACACTTGTTGTAAATCCAGCCAAAGTGTCCGATTTCAAAAAGGTTTTACGACGAAAGCACACCAAACGATTATGTTAGGTATGAGCCAAGTCACAGAAAAAGACAGCCATTTTTCCAGCTAAAGAGAGCAGTAACAAAAAGCAGAAATAGAGATACAATTAATCACTAACCTTTGATAATCTTCATCAGATGACACTCATAGGACTTCATGTTACACAATACATGTATTTTTTGTTCGGTAAAGTTCATATTTATATCCAAAAATCTGAGTTTAGGCAAGACGTTACTGTATCACTTGGCAAAAAGCCTGAGAAAATGCAGAGCGCCAAATTAAAATTAATTACTATAAAAATTACTATAAAATCAAACTTTCATTAAATCACACATGAAAGATACCAAATTAAAGCTACACTGGTTGTGAATCCAGCCAACGTGTCAGAATTAAAATAGGCTTTTCAGCGAAAGCATACGATGCTATTATCTGAGCATAGCACCATAGTAAACAAAAGAGAGAAAACATTTCAACCCTGCAGGCGCGACACAAAACGCATAAATAAAAATATAATTCATGCCTTACCTTTGACGAGCTTCTGTTGTTGGCACTCCAATATGTTCCATAAACACCACAAATGGTCCTTTTGTTTGATTAATTCCGTCGATATATATCCAAAATGTCAATTTATTTGGCGCGTTTGATCCAGAAAAACACCGGTTCCAACTTGCTCAAACGTGACGACAAAACATCTCAAAGGTTACCTGTAAACTTTGCCAAAAGTTTGGAGTGCCTCGACTTCAAGATGGCTGTATTTCTTCATTACACAAAGGAATAACCTCAACCTATTTCTCAGGACTGTTGACATCTAGTGGAAGCCGTAGGAACTGCAAGCAATTCACTTAGAAATCTGGTTTCCTAATGAAACCTCATTGAAAAGGCAGTGACCTCAAAAAAAAAAAATCTGAACGGTTTGTCCTCGGGGTTTCGCCTGCTAAATAAGTTCTGTTATACTCACAGACATGATTCAAACAGTTTTAAAACTTCAGAGTGTTTTCTATCCAAATAGACTAATAATATGCATATCTTATCTCCTGGGGATGAGTAACTGGCAGCTGAATTTGGGTATGCTTTTCATCCAAACGTGAAAATGCTGCCCCCTACCCTAGAGAAGTTAATGCAACCGCTGTGTCAGATTTCAAAAAAACTTTACGAAAAAAGCAAACCATGCAACACAACCCAAGAAGATATTCGCCATGTTGGAGTCAACATAAGTCAGAAATAGCATTATAAATATTCACTTACCTTTGATGATCTTCGTCAGAATGCACTCCCCGGAATCCCAGTTCCACAATAAATCTTTTGTTAGCGCGTTTGGTAAACAAATCCAAACTCACGACGCGCGTGCAGGTCCAGCGGAAAGTACGGACGAAAAGTCCAAAAAGTTATATTACAGGTCGTAGAAACATGTCAAACTAAGTATAGAATCAATCTTTAGGATGTTTTAAACATAAATCTTCAATAATGTTCCAACCGGAGAATTCCTTTGTCTTCAGAAAAGCAAATGGAACAGAGCTCGCTCTCACATGAACGAGCGTCACGAGCTCAAAGCATTCTGCCAGACCTCTGACTCATTCCTCTCTCATTCGGCCCCACTTCACAGTAGCAGCACCAGACAAGCACGGCTCCTATCACAACCACGGACACGTCCACCTCCACTATGAACGCCAAAGAGGGATCCGAATGGGCCAGCACGGGAGCCGAGGTAATCAGAGCCCTCAGGTGACCAAAAGCCCTGTCCGCCTCAGCCGACCACTGCAAACCTGACCAAAACCCCGGATTAACTTCTTACGGCTGAGATCGGCTGAGATCCCGTTAACGGGATCGACTTGACAACAGCCAGTGAAAGTGCAGGGCGCCAAATTCAAACAACAGAAATCTCATAATTAAAATTCCTCAAATATACAAGTATTTTACAGCATTTTAAAGATTAACGTGTTGTTAATCCCACCACAGTGTCCGATTTCAAAAAGGCTTTACGACGAAAGCAAACCATCTGATTATGTTAGGTCAGTACCTAGTTACAGAAAAACACAGCCATTTTTCCAGCCAAAGAGAGGAGTCACAAAAAATTTGAAATAGAGATAAAATTAATCACTAACCTTTGATGATCTTCATCAGATGACACTCATAGGACTTCATGTTACACAATACATGTATGTTTTGTTCGATAAAGTTCATATTTATGTCCAAAAATCTCAGTTTACATTGGCGCGTTATGTTCAGTAATGTTTTGCCTCCTCTGATTTTGCAGAGAGCCACATCAATTTACAGAAATACTCATAATAAACATTGATAAAAGATACAAGTGTTATACATGGAACTTTAGATAAACTTCTCCTTAATGCAACTGTGTCAGATTTCAAAAAAACTTTACGGAAAAAGCACACCATGCAATAATCTGAGTACAGCGCTCAGACACAAAAACAAGCCATACAGGTACCCGCCATGTTGTGGAGTCAACAGTCAGAATTAGCATTATAAATATTCACTTACCTTTGATGATCTTCATCAGAATGCACTCCCAGGAATCCCAGTTCCACAATAAATGTTTGTTTTGTTCGATAAAGTCCATAATTTATGTCCAAATACCTCCTTTTTGTTCGTGCGTTTAGTACAGAAATCCAAACTCAGGAGGCGCGGGCAAGTCCAGGCGAAAGTTCAGACGAAAAGTAATATTACAGTTCGTAGAAACATGTCAAACGAAGTATAGAATGAATCTTTAGGATGTTTTTATCATAAATCTTCAATAATGTTTCAACCGGAGAATTCCTTTGTCTGTAGAAATGCAATGGAATGCAGCTAACTCTCACGGGAGCGCACGAGACTGAGCTCGTGGCACTCTGCCAGACCCCTGACTCAAACAGCTCTCATTCCTCCCTCCTTCACAGTAGAAGCCTCAAACAAGGTTCTAAAGACTGTTGACATCTAGTGGAAGCATTAGGAAGTGCAATATGACCCCATAGACACTGTATATTCGATAGGCAATGACTTGAAAAACTACAAACCTCAGATTTCCCACTTCCTGGTTGGATTCTTTCTCAGGTTTTTGCCTGCCATATGAGTTCTGTTATACTCACAGACATCATTCAAACAGTTTTAGAAACGTCAGAGTGTTTTCTATCCAAATCTACTAATTATATGCATATCTTAGCTTCTGGGCCTGAGTAGTAGGCAGTTTACTCTGGGCACCTTATTCATCCAAGCTACTCAATACTGCCCCCAGCCATAAGAAGTTAACCTCCGGTAGTAGTTGGCAAACCCTAAGAACCGCTGCACCTCCTTTACCGTGATGGGAGTCGGCCAACTACACACGGCTGAAATGCTGTCACTCTCCATCTCCACCCCTGAGGTGGAAATGCGATACCCTAGGAAGGAGACGGACTGCTGGAAGAACAGGGATTTCTCAGCCTTGACGTACAGGTCATGCTCCAACAGGTTACCAAGCATCCTGCGCACCAGGGACACATGCTCGGCGCTTGTAGCGGAGTATTTCAGAATGTTATCAATATACACCACTACACCCTGCCCGTGCAGGTCCCTGAAAATCTCGTCTACAAAGGCCTGGAAGACTGATGGTGCATTCATCAACCCGTATGGCATGATGAGCTACTCATAGTGCCCTGAAGTGGTACTGAAAGCCGTCTTCCACTCGTCTCCCTCCCGGATACGCACCAGTTGGAAGCACTCCTGAGATCTAGTTTGGTGAAGAAGCGCGCCCCGTGCATTGACTCAATCGCTGTGGCTATGAGTGGTTGCGGGTAACTATACCTCACAGTGATCTGGTTAAGACCCCAATAGTCAATACACGGGCGCAGACCCCCCTCCTTCTTCTTCACAAAAATGAAACTCGAGGAGGCGGGTGAAGTGGATGACCGACTGTACCGCTGATGCAGGGATTCGGAGACATATGTCTCCATAGCCTCCGTCCCTGCCTGTGAGAGGGGATACACGTGACTCCTGGGAAGTGCAGCGTCTACCAGGAGATTTATCGCGCAATCGCCCCGTCGATGGGGTAGTAATTGAGTCGCCTTCTTTTTGGAGAAGGCGAGAGCCAAATTGACATATTCAGGGGGAATGCGCACGGTGGAGACCTGGTCTGGACTTTCCACCGTATTAGCACCAACGGAAACCCCTAAACACCTCCCCGAGCACTCTCGCGACCACCCGTGAGAGCCCTCTGTGGCCAAGAAACAGTGGGATCATGACAAGCTAACAAGGGTAGGCCTAGCACCACGGGAAACGCAGGAGGGTCAATAAGGAAGAGACTAATTCTCTCCTTGTGACCCCCCTGCGTCATCATGCCCAGAGGAGCGGTGGCCTCCCTGATCAACCCTGACCCTAATGGTCGACTATCTAAGGCGTGAACGGGGAAGGGCACAGCCACGGGAAAAATAGGGATCCTTAAACTATGGGCGAACAATCTATCTATAAAATTCCCAGGCACGCCTGAATCGACGAGCACCTTATGCTGGGAAGGCGGGGAAAACTCAGGAAAAGTGACATACACCAACATATGTGCGACAGAGCGCTCTGGGTAAGAATGGTGCCGGCTCACCTGGGGTGACGCCAGAGCGCCCTGCCTGCTGCCTCGATACCCAGAGGAACCAACCCGGCACCGACCGGCAGTGTGACCTCTGCGGCCACAGATGGTGCTCGAGCTGGAACCCCCTCCGGTCTCCCTGCGCACCGCCCCTCCCAGCTCCATGGGTATCGGAGAGGGGGTGGGGAGGATAGAACCAACAGACCCCGATCTGAACGTCCGCGGGTAGCCAGCAGGTTATCCAGCCAGATGGACAGGTCCACCAGCTGGTCGAACGTGAGGGTAGTGTCTCTGCAGGCCAACTCCCGACAGACGTCCTCGCGCAGACTGCAGCAATAATGGTCGATCAGGGCCCTGTCGTTCCATCCCGCGCCGGCAGCTAGGGTCCGAAACTCCAGGGCGAACTCCTGGGCGCTCCTCGTCCCCTGCCTCAGATGGAAGAGGCGTTCACCCGTCGCTCTACCCTCGGGTGGGTGGTCGAAGACTGCCCGGAAGCGGCGGGTAAACTCCTCAAACTGGTCCAACGCCGCATCTCCCTCTCTCCACACGGCGTTGGCCCACTCCAGGGCTCTCCCGGTGAGGCACGAGATGAGGGCGGACACCCTTTCACGGCCCGAAGTAGCCGGGTGGACGGTTACCAGGTGTAAGTCCAGCTGCAAGAGCAACCCCTGGCAGTTCGCAGCCGTCCCATCGTATTCCTGGGGAAGGGAGAAACAAATCCCACTGGGACTAGGAGAAGGAGGGGCGCGTAGTGGAGACCCCGGCTGTGCTGGTGGAGGCGCTGGGAGAACTCCCTGTCTCTCCCAGCGGTCCATTGACTGGACAACGCGGTCCATGTCGGTGCCAAGATGGTGGAGCATTGCTGCGTGCTCCCGGACGCGCTCCTCCACTCCAATACCCGGGGTACCTGCTACTGCTGACTCTGGATCGGTGATGGCTAGAAGACCGGTGATGTCGACCGCTGAACGTCGCCCAAACAAGAAGAGGGACCGACCTCGGAGGAAGTCGTGACAATCCAGAGAATGCCAGACTTTGATGACAATCAAATTTGCCATTAATGGACCGCCGCGATGTCTTGTATGCTGCTGCATAAATTATGTAATATGCAAAGGAGATATGTATACCGTAGCTAAGAAAGTAAAACTAAGTGCATGTTGTGTAGTAAGCTGTTAGTAGCCCATGTGCCTCACCCTAATAATTTGGTCTATTTTCACCAAAGCGTTATTGTACACACATCGTTCGTGGCCGGTGTGTGTTTGTTTTGTACAGCTTTGACAGTGCTACTGATAGTAGTGGTGGTGCTTGGCTTGCACGTGTAAATTCAGCATACACATTATTATATAATAGAATTGTGTTATTTGAGGTGTCAAATTAAAAGCTTATTTAACGCATCAAATAGTGTTATATGACGTGTATCTTTTTTGACACACAAAGAACCAAACAGCGTTTATTGTGCCCCACCCTAATAATTTGGTCTATTTTCACCTCTTAATTTCGTCTAGTGTTCTAACTTGGTTGTGCACATGTAGCCTATAACCTGTTTTAGAGAAACGTAATCATTGAATATTGTAAGAGCTTTCATTGTCTTTTTATATGCCCCCTTTATTTATCCTACATTTCTGACTTGTTGTACAGGGAGCAGAGGTGGGACCAAGTCATTGTTTTACAAGTCACAAGTAAGTCTCAAGTCTTAGCACTCAAGTCCCAAGTCAAGACCGTCAAGTATCAAGTCAAGTCTTTCTAAACTTTGAGTTTCGAGTCCTAAACAAGTCATAATGTGCTCTTCACCAAATGTAATACCATTTCATATTTTTAACAAGAGTAATGGTATATTACATTTACGCAAATCATGAATGCTTTTAAAAATATCTATATCTCACACACACACTCTCTCTCTGTGGTTACAGTAGGCTAACGTATGTCAATGGTTTTAGGAACAGCAGTAACATCAGGTAGGATTTAGGCTACCAACTACCTAGCCAGTTGTAGCTCAAACTTGGGTGCAATGATCACGTTCCCGCACTGACTGACTGTGTGGAGGCTCATTGATTTAACGTTACGTTAGCTTACATGATGCACCAGTAAAGTAATAAAATATATAGCCGTCGGCTATATCAGCCACGACGTAACGTTCTTTGTGCAGCTTCAAATGTTGAACATAGTTGGAAATTGTTGCGCCTCCGTCTGTAATTTTCTTCCTGCATGTTTTGCAAGTTGCAATCCCTTTTTTGTTGATACATCATCTTTCCAAGGGCTCCATCTGAATTTACCCGCCGACGTTCCTCTGCACTGCCACGCACAACTTTTTCTCAGCTGGCACAATTTCATTGGCTGCTGTCCGATTCAAACTGTAATCCGTTAAGTGAAGAGTTGATGCACTGCACACTTTTTTAATAGCATAATTTTATATATTTGGGCTTGGGGAGGGTATCAAGTCAGGTCGAGTCATAAGGCTCAAGTCCAAGTCAAGTCACGAGTCATTGGTGTTAAAACTTCTTAGGGATAGGGGGCAGTATTTTCACGTCCGGATGAAAAGCATGCCCAAGATAAACTGCCTATTACTCGGGCCCACAGCTAGGATATGCATATAATTGGTGGCTTTGGATAGAAAACACTCTAAAGTTTCTAAAACTGTTAAAATACTGTCTGTGAGTATAACAGAACTGATTTGGCAGGCGAAACCCAGAGGACAAACCATCCAGGAAAAAAATTAATTGGGGTCATAGTATTTCCCAATGGATTTCTATGGGAAGCCCTATTTAATAGGAACCTGGTTGCAGTTCTTATGGCTTCCACTAGATGTCAACAATCTTTATAAATTGTTCGAGGTTTTTCTTTTGAGAAATGAAGAAGTATGGCTGTTCTTTGTAAGTGTCACTCTGAAGGTCTCTAGTATTTTGGAATTTCACTGGATGTTGTCAAATCGATCCCGCTAAAGGGATTGGCGCGCGAAGGGATCACTAACAGGGTTTAAAGTCAAAGTCAATTTGCAAGTCATCATATCACTCGAGTCCAAGTCATGTGACTCGAGTCCACACCTCTGACAGGGAGTACACTGTAAGAACGGCCCATGTTCTGAATTCTGTCGCTGTACATTTCAAAAGTGCTGAACAAATAGTTATATAGACTACGTCCGTCGTCGCTCACTCATTAAAACCTTTTCTCAATAGGGGGGCGCTGTTTTCACTTTGTAAAGAATCGTGCCCAAATTAAACTGCCTCGTACTCTATTCTAGCTCGTACAATATGCATATTATTATTACTATTGGATAGAAAACACTCTCAAGTTTCTAAAACCGTTTGAATTATATCTGTGAGTAAAACAGAACTCATTTTGCAGCAAACTTCCTGACAGGAAGTGAAAAATCTGAAATCGAGGCTCTGTTCCAGGGCCTTCCTATTAATTTGCCTGAAATCTATGGATATACATGCACTTCATACGCTTTCCACTAGATGTCAAGAGGCAGTGGGAGGTGGAATGGGGTGTCTAGCTTGATCTGAGGTCGAACAAGAGCTTTTGGAATGACGTGTCTGGAAATTTCATTGTCTTCGAAGGCGCGAGAAGGAACCCCAGATTGCCTCCTGAAAAGCTTTCGGTATACACGGTAGATATCTCCGGCTCTGATTCTATTTGATAGATGTGATAAAAACGTCATAAAGTAGTTTTTTTCAACCGAGTTGTATCAGTTTATTGAACGTTTATTGCGAGTTTTGGAATTTTCTTTTCTTTGCGTCAGGTGAAGTTGGGCACGTTTGCACCACATGGCTAGCTATGGTTGCTAATTCGACAGGAGAAGAGGACATTCTAAAACCAAACAACGATTATTCTGGACCAAGGACTCCTTGTACAAGATTCTGATGGAAGCTCAGCAAAAGTAGGAACCATTTATGATGTTATTTCGTATTTCTGTGGAAAATGTTGAGTCCTATTTTCCGCCCTTATTGCGGGCGCTGTCTTGCTATAACGTAAGCTGTTTGTTATGGTAAAGTTATTTTTTTTTAAATCTAACACGGCGATTGCATTAAGAACTAGTGTATCTTTCATTTGCTGTCCAACATGTATTTTTTAGTAAAGTTTATGATGAGTTATTTGGTCAGATTAGGTGAGTGTCAGAAATATATCCGGACATTCTGGGGAAAAGTTGCTACATTTTCACAATGTATAACCACGGTTTTCAGCTCTAAATATGCACATTTTCGAGCAAAACATAAATGTTTTGTGTAACATGATGTTATACGACTGTCATCTGATGAAGTTGGTCAAGGTTAGTGATTTATTTTATATTTATTGCTGGTTTTTGCGAATGCTATCTTTGCGGTGAATGAATGCGGTTGTGTGTTTGGCTATTGTGGTAAGCTAATATAATGCTATATTGTGTTTTCGGTGTAAAACACTAAAATAATCGGAAATATTGGCTGGATTCACAAGATCTTTATCTTTCATTTGCTGTACACCATGTATTTTTCATAAATGTTTTATGATGAGTATTTACGTATTTCACGTTGCTCTCTGTAATTATTCTTGCTGCTTCGGTGCTATTTGTGATTGTAGCTGCAATGTAAAACTATGATTTATACCTCAAATATGCACATTTTCGAACAAAACATAGATTTATTGTATAACATGTTATAAGACTGTCATCTGATGAAGTTGTTTCTTGGTTAGTGACTAATTATATCTCTATTTGGTCGGTTTTGTGATAGCTACCTATGCGGTAAAAAAATTGTGAAAATATGCGGTTGAGTCTTTTGCTATTGTGGTTAGCTAATAGAAATACATATTGTGTTTTCGCTGTAAAACATTTAAAAAATCGGAAATTATGGCTGGATTCACAAGATGTGTATCTTTCATTTGCTGTATTGGACTTGTGATTTCATGATATTTATATGCTAGTATTTACTTGTGGCGCTATGCTAGGCTATGCTAGTCAGCTTTTTACTGATGAGGATGCTCCCGGATCCGGGATGGTGATGAAGTAGAAGTTAATGTCTTAATCAAAATGACGGATTGCCCCTTATACGCTTGTCGTCCCCTTATGCCATAGTTTGTGCATCTCAACTGTCAGTAGAAACCACATTTGTTTAAGCAAGTCAGCCATATCAGCTATGTTTTTTAAAAGACAGTAAATGAGGCTGAAGGAACTGTTTCGCTACCAGACAAGGCTCCGCTGATGTTGGGACTGCTGTTGGGACTCTGCTGTTGGGACAGCTTTGTGTTGGCCCGAACAGTTTGTGGCCACCGATTGTCACCGTGATAGTGCAATTCATGTATTGTTTAGTATTGTGTTGTGTAGTGGCTAAGCTGGCATGCATCCCACTTTAAATTTTTTTTGCCCCTCCAAGATTTACATGCTAAAATCGCCACTGCCTATATGTAAGCGGAATGAAATATGTCTTCCAATGTACACAGCTAGTACAGTGAACGAGCAGAGATGTTACAGAGGATCTGATTATTAAACTAGTAAAACCGATCTCACCGATGATGACTTATCCTGTGACCACTCTGTCTTGTCTCGGCTCTCCTCCTTTTTGAGCTCTAGCCCTTTGCACCCCTCAGGCTCCTGGGGCCGTGCAGGTGCTGTCAAGGAGGGGTAGACAATGGGCCATCGTAACAAACAAACTCAACTTTTGGTACCTTAAGACAGTATTGAAAACACTATTGTGTCACGCCCTGATCTGTTTCACCTGTTCCTGTTCCTGTGATTGTCTCCACCCCCTCCAGGTGTCGCTGATTTCCCCCAGTGTGTGTTTCCTGTCTCTCTATGCCAGTTCGCCTTGTATGTATTTTCCAAGTCAACCAGCCTTTTTCCTGTTCTCCTGCTTTTTGCTATTCTCCTTTTTCTAGTCCTCCCAGTTTTGACCCTTGCCTGTTTCTGGACTGCCTGACCATTCTGCCTGCCTTGACCACGAGCCTGTCTGCCACTCTGTACCTCCTGGACTCTGATCTGGTTTTGACCTTTTGCTGTCCACGACCATTCTCTTGCCTACTCCTTTTGGATGAATAAACCTTGTAAGACTCCAACCATCTGCCTCCTGTGTCTGCATCTGGGTCTCCCCTTGTGTCATGATAGTACGAACTGGCCATGACAGACCCAGTAGACTTGGACCAGCTCCGCCACGCTGTCTCCCTGCAGGGAGCCACCATTGGGAGACATGGGGAGTTGTTACAGGGCCTTTTGGAAGGGCTCAGTTCCTTGATGGAACGCCACGACCATGGGTTAACTTCTTCGGGCTAGGGGGCAGTATTCGGAAGTTTGGATGAATGAGGTGCCCAAAGTAAACTGCCTGTTACTCAGGCCCAGAAGCTAGGACATTGGATAGAAAACACTCTAAAGTTTCCAAAACTGTTAAAATAATGTCTGTGAGTATAACAGAACTGATATAGCAGGCGAAAACCAGAGGAGAATCCATCCAGAATTTTTATTTTTGGAGATGACACCATTTAAAATGCCTGTCTATGGGGAAATCAATGGAATACCTCCCAGATTGCAGTTCCTAGGGCTTCCAGTGGATGTCAACAGTCTTTAGAAAGAGTTTCAGGCTTGCCTTTTGAAAAATTAGCTAGAATTTGTAGTTTTTCTAAGTGGCTCCCATTTTGGCTGTAGTGTTGTTGCGCACGTGGATGAGGGCGCGCACTTCGTTATTTATCTCCGGTAATGAACATAATATTCTCCGTCTTAAATTGTATCATTTATTTACATATTAGGGTACCTGAGGATTGATTAGAAACGCTGTTTGACTTGTTTGGATGAAGTTTATTGGTAACCTTTGGGATTCATTTGTATGTGCTTTGAACGAGGGAAACCGGTGGATTACTGAAACAAGTGCGCCAACTAAACTTACTTTTTTGGGATATAAAGAAGGACTTTATCGAACAAAACGACCATTGGTGATGTAGCTGGGACCCTTTGGATTTAAAACAGAGGAAGATCTTCAAAGGTAAGTGATTTATTTTATCGCTATTTCTGACTTTCGTGACGCCTCTGCTTGCTTGGAAAATGTTTGTAATGCTTTTGTATGCGGGGCGCTGTCCTCAGATAATCGCATGGTATGCTTTCGCCGTAAAGCCTTTTTGAAATCTGACAACTTTTTCTCAATCTAGGGGGTGCTGTTTCAACTTTGTCATTTATCGTTCCCAAATTAAACTGCCTCGTACTCAATTCTTGCTCGTACAATATGCATATTATTATTACTATTGGATAGAAAACACTCTCTAGTTTCTAAAACTGTTTGAATTATTTCTCTGAGTGAAACAGAACTCGTTTGGCAGCGAAATTCCTGACAGGTACTGCAAAATCTGAAAATGTTGACTCTGTTCTAGGATCAGTTTAAAACTCTGTATGTATCCTATGGGTCGACATGAACTGCACGCGCCTTCCCCTGGATGTCAGTAACCAATGAGAATTGGAATGGAGTTTCTAGGCAGATCTGAGACCATATAAAAGCCCATGGCATGGGGGGTGCACTCTTTTCATTGTTCGTCATGGCGCAAAGTAGGACCTCAGCATGGCGTTCTGAAAAGCTCAAGTTATCGGCCTTAGATATATCCTGCTCTGATTTAATTCGATATAGGTGTTAGAAACATCATAACAAAGTTATTTTAAACCGAGTTATATATATATAGTTATGTATATTGCGATTTTCGGGAATTTCCTTAGTATTGCGTTTTGAAGATTTGGGCATGTCTGCGCCACATAGCTAATGTTTGCTGCTATTTCCAAAGTTGAAGAGGACGTTCTACAACCGAGCAACGATTATTTTGGACAAAGGACAACTTGCCCAAGATTCTGATGGAAGCTCGTCCAAAAGTAAGAGCTATTTATGATGTTAATTCGTATTTCTGTGGAAAAATGTAAAATGATTTGTCCGCCATTAATTTCGGCACTGGTCTGGCTGTAACGCACACTGTATGTCTAGTAACGTTAATTTTAAAAATCTAACACAGCGGTTGCATTAATAACTAATGCATCTGTCATTTGCTGTCCAACCTGTATTTTTTAGTCAAGTTTACGATTAGTTATCGATTAGATTAGGTGCCTCTCCAAGATGGCGCCGGCCAGAATGTCTGAAATGTTGCTACTGATCACATTGTATAACCACGATTTGTGCTGCTAAATATGCACATTTTCGAACAAAACCTATATGCATTGTGTAATATGATGTTACAGGACTGTCATCTGATGAAGTTTATCAAGGTTAGTCAAAAATTATATATCTTTTGCTGGATTGTTACGATCGCTAACCTTTGCTGCTGGTAAATTGCTTGTGTTTCTGGCTATTGTGGTAAGCTAATATAATGCTATATTGTGTTTTCGCTGTAAAACACTTAAAAAATCTGAAATATTGGCTGGATTCACAAGATGTTGGTCTTTCATTTGCTGTATGCTGTGTATTTTTCAGAAATGTTTTATGATGCGTATTTAGGTATTTGAAGTTGGTCTCTGTAATTATTCTGGCTGCATCGACGCTATTTCAGATTGCAGCTGCAATG
The DNA here is from genome assembly GCF_045679555.1 of Salvelinus alpinus. Classification (NCBI taxonomy): domain Eukaryota; kingdom Metazoa; phylum Chordata; class Actinopteri; order Salmoniformes; family Salmonidae; genus Salvelinus; species Salvelinus alpinus. The sequence goes on along the minus strand of NC_092087.1, from coordinate 28,536,493 downwards.
TAGAACTGTGATTTATACCTGAAATATGCACATTTTTCGAACAAAACATATGCTATACAATAAATATGTTATCAGACTGTCATCTGATGAAGTTTTTTCTTGGTTAGTGACTATTTATATCTTTATTTGGTCGAATTTGTGAACGCTACCAATGCAGTAAGAAAATGGTGAAGAGAAAAAAAAGTATTTTGCTATCGTGGTTAGCTAATAGAAATACATATTGTGTCTTCCCTGTAAAACATTTTAAAAATCAGAAATGATGGCTGGATTCACAAGATGTGTATCTTTCATCTGGTGTCTTGGACTTGTGATTTCATGATATTTAGATGCTAGTATTTACTTGTGGCGCTATGCTAGGCTATGCTAGTCAGCTTTTTTACTGATGGGGGTGCTCCCGGATCCGGGATGAGTACCAAGTAAAAGTTAACTGATGCATAACACTATTTTCATGAATGTTTAATATTACGAATTTTGTATTTTGAATTTCTTGCTTTGCAATTTCACCGGATGTTAGCGTCCCACCTACCCCAAAGAGTTTAAAGGCTATTATGGAGAAAATCAGGGAGTTAGCTTAGAGGCTGCCTGCCACCTCTGAAAACCCCCAATCACCCAGTAATCTTTTCCCTCTCTATAATGAGATTGTACAGCTTATTCTGGCTCCCCGAGAACCCCGCTTACCTCCTCCATCGCAATAATCGGGGAATCCTGGTGCCTGCCGGGGTTTTCTTTCTCATTGCTCGCTTATTTTTGAGCTACAGCCATCTTTGTTTCCTTCAGACCGATCGAAGATAGCGTATATCATTACGCTTATGTCAGGAAGGGCGCTCTCCTGGGCTACGGCAGTTTGGGAGCAACAATCTGCCATTTGTGGTCATCTGGAGGAATTTATGGAAGAGGTGAGAAAGGCATTTGAGTCTCCGGTATCTAGAGAGAAAGGCGGCCATCAAACTGCTTGACCTACGTCAGAACTCCCGCAGTGTGGCAGACTACGCGGTTGATTTTCGCACGTTGGTCGCCGAGAGTGCCTGGATTCCGGAGTCTCTTTTCGATACTTTTCTGCACGGATTATCTGAGGATGTAAAGGATGAGCTAGCTGCTCGGGAATTGCTGGTGGACCGCGACTCCCTTATCGCCCTAACCATCAAAATCAATGGACGCCTAAGGGAACGTAGGAGTGAGAAGAGGTCTGGTCTCGTACACACTCGTGCACCCGCTATGGCTCGTTCACTTTCGAGGGAATCCGGAAGTTTCCGAAGGCAGCTTTTCCGAGAGGATTTGAAGCCCGAGCCCTCGTGAATCGCGTGAATCTACGATGGGTGAGTTGGATACTCCTGAGCATATGCAGTTGGGAAGAGGTTATCAGTTGGGGAATGCTCACGGAGGATGAACAGTAACTGTTGTTTGTACTGTGGAGGGGCAGGGCATTTTATAGCTACCTGCCCTATTAGGAAACCCTGTCTCTAGTGGGTACCAGCACTATGGTGTCAGACTGGGAGTTCCCTAATTCCCATCACCCGCACACCCTTTTTTGTGCTTGTGCTGTGGGGAGACCAATCTAAGTCTCTCCGAGTGCTCATTGACTCTGGGGCTGATGTATGTCTTATGGATGCCACTATTGCTTCGGAGCTTGGTATTCCCACTCAACCTCTCTCTCTTCCCATGGATGCTAGGGCACTGGATGGCCGCTCTATAGGGGAAGTCACCCATAGTACTGTGCCCGTTCAATTACGGGTTTCTGGTAACCACAGTGAGACTATACAGTTCCTCCTCAATGCATCTCCCCATGTTCCAGTCGTTTTGGGATTTTCCTGGCTACAAAAGCACAATCCGGTGATTGACTGGACCACAAGCTCCATCCTGGGTTGGAGCCCATTTTGTCATTCCCACTGCCTTCAAGCAGCACAGCCTTCCCCAAGTCGTCTTCCTCAGGATGTTAGCAAGACTGTGGATGTCTCAGCTATTCCCACTGAATACCATGATCTCCTGGAAGTGTTCAGTAAGGCACACGCTACTTCCCTTCCCCCGCACCGTCCTTATGACTGTGTCATTGATCTTCTCCCAGGCACTACACCACCCCGGGGTCGGTTGTATTCTCTGTCTGGACCAGAGACCAAAGCTATGGAGGACTACATAGAGGAGTCTCTGGCCACTGGGGCCGTCCGTCCGTCTGCATCTCCTGCCGGCGCAGGGTTTTTCTTTGTGGAAAAGAAGGACAATACCCTGCGTCCGTGCATTGACTACAGGGGACATGACGACATTACGTTAAAAAATTGTTATCCCCTACCTCTCCAGGGAGCCACCATGTTTTCCAAGTTGGACCTTCGGAATGCCTACCACCTGGTTCGGATACGCGAGGGGGATGAGTGGAAGACAGCCTTCAACACAGCCAGTGGACATTATGAGTACCAGGTCATGCCATTTGGACTCACCAACGCCCCCGCTGTTTTCCAGGCTTTGGTCAATGATTCTCTGGGACATGTTAAACCGGTTAGTGTTCGTGTAGCTTGACAACATCCTGTTCTTTTCCCGAACTGTACAAGAACATGTTCTTCATGTCAGACAGGTCCTTCAGGGCCTCCTGGAGAACAAACTTTTCGTGAAAGCCGAGAAGTGTGAGTTCCACCATTCCACAATCACCTTTCATGTGATATGTCATTGCTGAAGGCAATGTTCAGATGGATCCTGGAAAGGTGAAACAGTGGTGGATTGGCCTCAACCAACGTCCAGGGTACAGTTGTAACGGTTTCTTGGTTTTGCAAACTTATACCGCCTTTTCATTCGGGACTACAACACCCTGGCATCCCCCTTCTCGGCACTCACCTTGCCCAAGGTACCGTTTAAATGGTTCCCAGCTGTCGACAAAGCCTTTGTGGACCTGAAGCATCGGTTCACAACAGCTCCCATTCTCATCTATCCGGACCGCTCGCACCAATTATTTTTACCCCCTTTTTCTCCCCAATTTCGTGGTATCCAATTGTTAGTAGTTACTGTCTTGTCTCATCGCTACAACTCCCGTACGGGCTCGGGAGAGACAAAGGTTGAGAGCCATGCGTTCTCCGAAACACACCGCAACCAAGCCGCACTGCATCTTAACACAGTGCGCATCCAAGCCGGAAGCTAGCCGCACCAATGTGTCGGAGGAAACACCGTACACCTAGCGACCTGGTCAGCGTGCACTGCGCTAGGCCAATTGCGTCGCCCCATGGACCTCCCGGTCGCGGCCGGCTGCAACAAAGCCTGGGCTCGAACCCAGAGTCTCTGGTGGCACAGCTAGCACTGCGATGCAGTGCCTTAGACCACTGTGCCACCCAGGAGGCCTCCCTCGCGCCAATTTGTGGTGGAAGTTGATGCTTCGGATGTTGGAGTGGGGGCCATCCTGTCACAGCAATCTGCCCAGGACCAAAAGCTTCATCCCTGTGCCTTCCTGTCCCATCATCTCAATCCTGCAGAGAGGAATTACGATGTAGGCAATCGAGAACTCCTGGCAGTTAAGATGGCGTTGGAAGAGTGGAGGCACTGGCTGGAAGAAGCAGAACAGACATTCTTGGTCTGGACCGACCATAAAACTTGAAATACTGTACAGCCAAGCGCCTCAACTCCAGGCAGGCCCGGTGGGCCCTCTTGTTTACCAGATTCAACTTCACCATTTCCTACCGCCCAGGGTAAAAAAAAATGAAACCTGAAGCTCTCTCCCGCTGGCTAGTTTAGTTACTCAAACAACAGGCTCAAACAAAGGGATGCTCTGTTAGCTAGCTGGCTATGACTATCCAACACAACACTGGAACTCTTCCAAGTCAAGGTAAGCTTTTGGTTTTATTAATTTATTGCCACCGGTGTAACTGCTTAATGACTACACACTGTAACGTTACTGCATGATTGTAGCAGGTTTACTAAACGCATTAGTTCTATTTGCTATGTTGACTATGACGTTACTTTGGCTAATATGGGGACAACGATGTAGACTGTGTGTAGCGGTAATGACATTGTTTGGCTTGGAAAGTTTTTTTTCGCATGGTCACATACAGCTGATGTGTTGTTCATTGAAGTCCACAAACAAAGGGAAAAAGTGAGACGAGGAGAGTGCATAGAGCCGAGAAGGAATACAACGTGGCTGCTATGAAAGTGATATTTTTTATGTGTGATCAGGGATACAAATACCTGAATTTGACCAATATGAACTCTTGTTTGCAACTGTTGGACTAATGATTACACCCTAGATAAGCTAGATGCAGGCAAGTGCGTGCAAGGCGGTATTGAATGTGTCACTGTCTGTCCTTGTGTCACTGTCTGTCATCTCACATTTTTTTCTCAACCTGTGTGCACCTATGTTGTAAACTTTCATTCATAAGCTAGGTTGTAGCAACCTCATGATGGATATAGGGAAAATTAGAGTATCATGTAGTAGCCTAAACCTATTGATGTTACATTGAATTGGGTGAATGGAATATGAATGACAGTCATCCAATATACTGTAATAGAAATAAGGCCATGCTCATGAAAAAAAAAATCGGCCTCCCTCATCATAAACGACACTGACCGCCACTGCCACTAATGCATATCAGTTTATCGATTGGAAGAGTCAAACACCAACACGTCTCTCTAGTGACCTGACATGTCTTTGAATGCCTCACCTCTCTCTTACCCCAAAGGTTGTGTGTTCGAATTGCGTCGGTGACAACTTTAGCGTCTTAGCTAATTACCAACTTTAGCTAAACACAACAATGCGTTTTGCAATTACTTTATCATGTTAGCTAGCCATACTCTAACCCTAACCTTAACCTATCCCTAACCCTTAACCTATCCATAACCTTAAACTACCCCTAACCATAACCTTATCCTACTAGCTAACATTAACCACTAATGTTAATGCAACAGCGACACTTCTGTAAAACGCAATGAAGTGACAGCTGAACGCCATTCAGAATGACTTGTGGTATTGGACCATACTTCTGGTATGTTTCATTTCTCCATCTCTTTCTATGCTTTCTCTCTGACACTCCCCATTTTCCTCTTACTTCTCCAGGTATCCCTCCTCTCACCTCCTCTCCTGCACCTCCTGGATGTTCTCGATCCCGATGTCGCTGCTCCGTCTTGCACTGAAGGGCCCAGACTTCTTCCTGGTGGGGCTCTTCCCAGGAATGATCAGAGACTGGGGAGGAGTGGCTAGGTTAGTCAGCCACAATACTATATTCCTCTAGCATGACTTATAAAGTAAAAGACAGAGGCTACTGTAGGGCTATAATACACAACTTGGTCTGTTTTACATTCAGTGAAAACATGAACTCCATTCAAATAGGCATTTGTTGATTGGCATTTGTTGAATGTCATTGAGATTCTGCAGCACAATGACTCAAATACCTTCCGTATTTGATACTTCCTATCTACGACACGTTATGGGGGAACTAAAATGAAGTGACAGTGGCTTGTTGGTGAAAGACTATTTGAGTATGTTGTATGAGTGAAAGAGAGGAATTGAGACACAAAGGAAGGTAATAAACCAGTAATTATTCTTACAGACGTTTCTATTTTTGTGACGAATACTCTTCATAAAATCTTTTTACATAAATTATAGCTTTCTTACAACCCAGTGGTTTTACACCGCACTTGAGTAGTAGAAAATGATTGCTTTTTAAATGGCTATAAAAAATATTGGTTTCAGCAGAAAGCAACGGTAATTGAATCTTGCAAAGAAACATAGAACCACAAAAGTAAGCAAATTAAATAGCTGAAGAATTAACACATTAGAAGGGAGATTTGATACATGAACCTCTTCTATTGTTCCTATCCCTATGGCACTGCCGCGACGTCCATGATACCTACTGGGACTTTTCCCTGGGACAAGTAATGACTGAACCACACAGGGGAGGAGGAAGCAGAGAAAGAGAAAGGGATAAAGAGAAAGAGGATGAGAGTAGAAGATACAATAATACACCATTTGAACAGCATGGTACAAATTAGAATGTGAGCTCACAGTACACCATACGATACAGAAGACAGGAGACATATGAGCACATATTGAAAGGCCATTCACATTGAAAGCTGCAACTGCAAACACAAAAGCACAAACAACATTGTCACCATTACGGACATAAACTTTAACACTACATTTAGGTCAGCCAAGAATACCTATATACATTGAACAAAAATATGAACGCAACATGTAAAGTGTTGGTCCCATGTTTCATGAGCTGAAATAATAGATCTCAGAAATGTTCCGTATGCACAAAAAGCTTATTTCTCTCTAAATTTGAGCATACATTTATTTTTCGGCCTATATCAAGATAATCCATCCACCTGACAGGTGTGGGATATCAAGAAGCTAATTAAACAGCATGATCATTACACAGGTGCATCTTGTGCTGTGGACAATAAAAGGCCACTCTAAAATGTGCAGTTTTGTCACATAACAGAATGCCTCAGATGTCTCAAGTTTTGAGGGAGCGTGCAATTGGCTTGCTGACTGCAGGAATGTCCTCCAGAGAATTGAATGTTTGTTTCTCTACCATAAGTTGCCTCCAACATTGTTTTAGAGAATCCGTCAGTACGTCCAAACGGCCTCACAACCACAGACCACGTGTATGGCGTTGTGTGGGTGAGCGGTTTGCTGATGTCAATGTTGTGAACAGAGTGCCCCATAGTGGCGGTGGGGTTATTGTACGGGCAGGCATAAGCTACGGACAATGAACACAATTGCGTTTTATCGATGGGAATGTTAATGCACAGATACTGTGACAAGATCCTGAGGCCCATTATTGTGCTACTCATGTTTCAGCATGATAATGCAGGTCCCCATGTCGCAAGGATCTGTACACAATTCGAGGAAGCTGAAAATGTCCCAGTTCTTCCATGGCCTGCATACTCACCAGACATGTCACCTATTGAGCATGTTTGGGATGTTCTGGATCGACGTGTACGACAGCGTGTTCCAGTTCCCTCCAATATCCAGGAACGTCGCACAGCCAATGCAGAGGAGTGGGACAAAATTCCACAGGCCACAATCAACAGCCTGGTCAACTTGTATGTGAAGGAAATGTGTTACGCTGCATGATGCAAATGGTGATCACACCAGATACTGACTGATTTTCTGATCAACGCCCCTACATGTTTGTTTTTGTATCTACCAACAGATGCGTATCTGTATTCCCAGTCATGCGAAATCGATAGATTAGGGTCTAATGAATTTATTTATTAAATGTACTGATTTTCTTATGAACTGTAACTCAGTAAAGTCTTTGAAATTGTAGCATGTTGCATTTATATAGTCTACTACAGAAACAATTTGTGATATTTACTAATTGTAAATATGAAACATCTCTCTACAGGCACTTTTCATAAAACAGTGGAGGTCATGTGATGCATATTGAAAGGCCTATAACCCATTCAGTGATTGGAGACTGAAAGACAGGACCTATTTCCCTGTACTGTGATTATAGGCCTCTGCAGCTTAGCTTCCTGCTCCCTAACATGTGTTGACTCACTGATCAGTCACCAGTTTCCATGTTATTCTGCACACCATTGTGAACATGGGTGAATTATTCTACACAGCAGGACCACATGACACCTGTTGATGAATGACATTTACTGCAGAGCAAAGTACTGTCAAAAAATAGCACAGATCATATTGATTGTATGAATAAAACATTAAGGCAAATATTTATTTTCAGGGCTTTATGGATATTTCCTCTCTTATTAGATGCTGAATTGCTTTATAGTCTGTCGCTCCCTGATCTGTTTCACCTGGCTTTGTGTTTGTCTCCACGCACCTCCAGGTGTCGCCCATCTTCCCCATTATCCCCTGTCTATTTATACCTGTGTTCTCTGTTTGTCTGTTGCCAGTTCGTTTTGTTTGTCAAGCTTACCAGCGTTTGTCCTGTCAGCTCCTGTCTTTTCCCAGCCTATCTTTTTCTCGCCTTCCTGTTTTTGACCCTTGCCTGTCCTGAACCCGTCTGCCTGACCACTCCGCCTGCTCCTGATGCTGAGCCTGCCTGCCGTCCTGTACCTTTGCCCCTATCTGGATTTCTGACCTCTGCCTGACCTGACCCCAAACCTGCCTGCCGTCCTCTACCTTTGCCTCTGTTGTTGTAATAAACATTGTGACTTCGACACGGTCTGCATCTGGGTCTTACCTTATCCTGATATAGTCGTGTATTTTGGAGTTTTACACATGATAACAATCAACCATTTGTTTCAAGCTCTGAAGAAATAAGGAATAGTTGTTATTGTCATAGAGGCTTTATCTATTCAATAATCTCATAAAAAATTAAGTGAGAGACTCAGGACTGATCACCTGACAAGGCATATGTAATGCTCAAACAATCCCTTTTATACAGTGGTAGAATTATGCTGAGCAGGGTTATTGTGTTGCATGGTTGGTCTGGCTCTTGGGCAGTAGGCACTCTGAAGCTTGTTATTGACATTCTATAATGAACTCAACACAGGCTCAACGCCAGGTCAGCCTCAGCTTTAGACTGCTAGTTGTTTTCCTTCCTCTTCCTCTCAACACATTGTGTCTGTTCATCTTTTCCTTTATGTCGTTGGTGTCACAGTGAATCTCTGATCGTCTTAGCCTACAAGGGTATCTCCTGTGGCTTTACATGTGTCTGTCTGTCCACATAGCTCAGCCCTGCTGCTCATTCATCTCTTGAGAATAAGAGTCACATTGGAATGGTTCTCCCAGGGGGGCAGGTGAGGTAGCTGAGGTCATTCAAAGCAGCAGGAGAAAGCATCAAGCCACCAAACTGTGTCCTCAAATGAGAAACTACATGTTGCCCCACGTTTATCTTCATGGAAGTGACAACTTGTCATGAGAAATAGCCCCTTCAGGTCAAAGCAGACAGATTCACTGAGCACACCAACAGGAGAAAATAATAACAGTTTTGTTCATGGTGGCTAGCCCCTGGGGATTTTTCCCCCTCAGATTTTACAAACCGGTACTGATTACCCAGTGATGTTTCTTGATTGAAATGAAGTAGATATACTATACATCCAATCTAGCTACTGACAGACATAATGACAGACAGGACAGAGCCTGACTGAGCTAGTCACCTGCTGGGAGTCTCCCTCTGTGTATGGCAGCTTGGTGGACATATAGAACATGATCTCCTTGTTGTAAAAGTTAGTGTAGACAGACTCTGTTCCTGTCTGGCCGTGGGTGACGTCCAGTCCTCCTCTGAACCTGCAGAACCAGAGTGTGAACCAGACCGTTACATCACCAACAGCAGTAGCACAGGTCGTCTCAGACTCAGTGCAACCAGCCAGCGCATCCACACCACTCTGTCTCATCCATCATAGAGTGAATGCCAAGGGCAGTTATCCCCTTCCACTCAATCATGATGTCCGTATCACTCAGTATATTATATTGCTCTAAATCGAGAGAATCAGAGCAGATCTACCATAATAAACAAGGCTTTAGACGTCTGAAGGGTCATCATTCAGGGAGTCATGTCAAAGTCAATTGTAATCGAGAGACATGACCAGTCTTTCATCTGCCATGTCAATACCATTTTAAGGCCACGCTTACCCTTTAAAGTCATGGAGCTCAATCTTGTCCCCCAGAAACTTCAAGAACTCCATAAAAGCAGGACTTTCGTTGTTCTCAAATAGCTCCTCCTTGGTGGTCTGCAGGGAGAAACACAAGGCTGTGAAGAGGAAGTATTACATCTGAGCTCAACAGGAAATCAATCAGACCTCCTGATTGAAGGACAGCAAATCCTTTTAGTTTGGGAAGAAGGGAGAAGCTCACACACCTAAACTCTCCTGAGAATGGCTAAGCTGGCGTCCTATGATGACCAGGAAGTAGCACAGTCATAATAATACTCCAAATACAGGACAGGACCAACTGTTATAAATGTACAGTGGGGAGAACAAGTATTTGATACACTGACAATTTTGCAGGTTTTCCTACTTACAAAGCATGTAGAGGTCTGTCATTTTTATCATAGGTACACTTCAACTGTGAGAGACGGAATCTAAAACAAAAATCCAGAAAATCACATTGTATGATTTTTAAGTAATTAATTTGCATTTTATTGCATGACATAAGTATTTGATCACCTACCAACCAGTAAGAATTCCGGCTCTCACAGACCTGTTAGTTTTTCTTTAAGAAGCCCTCCTGTTCTCCACTAATTACCTGTATTAACTGCACCTGTTTGAACTCGTTACCTGTATAAAAGACACCTGTCCACACACTCAATCAAACAGACTCCAACCTCTCCACAATGGCCAAGACCAGAGAGCTGTGTAAGGACATCAGGGATAAATTGTAGACCTGTACAAGGCTGGGATGGGCTACAGGACAATAGCCAAGCAGCTTGGTGAGAAGGCAACAACTGTTGGCACAATTATTAGAAAATGGAAGAAGTTCAAGATGACGGTCAATCACCCTCGGTCTGGGGCTCCATGCAAGATCTCACCTCGTGGGGCATCAATGATCATGAGGAATGTGAGGGATCAGCCCAGAACTACACGGCAGGACCTGGTCAATGACCTGAAGAGAGCTGGGACCACAGTCTCAAAGAAAACCATTAGTAACACACTACGCCGTCATGGATTAAAAACCTGCAGCGCACGCAAGGTCCCCCTGCTCAAGCCAGCGCATGTCCAGGCCCGTCTGAAGTTTGCCAATGACCATCTGGATGATCCAGAGGAGGAATGGGAGAAGGTCATGTGGTCTGATGAGACAAAAATAGAGCTTTTTGCTCTAAACTCCACTCGCCGTGTTTGGAGGAATAGAAGGATGAGTACAACCCCAAGAACACCATCCCAACCGTGAAGCATGGAGGTGGAAACATCATTCTTTGGGGATGCTTTTCTGCAAAGGGGACAGGACGACTGCACCGTATTGAGGGGAGGATGGATGGGGCCATGTATCGCGAGATCTTGACCAACAACCTCCTTCCCTCAGTAAGAGCATTGAAGATGGGTCGTGGCTGGGTCTTCCAGCATGACAACGACCCGAAACACACAGCCAGGGCAACTAAGGAGTAAAGCTCCGTAAGAAGCATCTCAAGGTCCTGGAGTGGCCTAGCCAGTCTCCAGACCTGAACCCAATAGAAAATCTTTGGAGGGAGCCGAAAGTCCGTATTGCCCAGCGACAGCCCCGAAACCTGAAGGATCTGGAGAAGGTCTGTATGGAGGAGTGGGCCAAAATCCCTGCTGCAGTGTGTGCAAACCTGGTCAAGAACTACAGGAAACGTATGATCTCTGTAATTGCAAACTAAGGTTTCTGTACCAAATATTCAGTTCTGCTTTTCTGATGTATCAAATACTTATGTCATGCAATAAAATGCAAATTAATTACTTAAAAATCATACAATGTGATTTTCTGGATTTTTGTTTTAGATTCCTTCTCTCACAGTTGAAGTGTACCTATGATAAAAATTACAGACCTCTACATGCTTTGTAAGTAGGAAAACCTGCAAAATTGTCAGTGTATCAAATACTTGTTCTCCCCACTGTATATGACTTTATATGATTTTACCACCACAGGCTATATAAACACTCACCTGGCCAAACTTCTGATAAATGACTCCAAACTTGAAATTGCTGCTGATGACATGCTCATCAACGGTAACAATGAGCCTCGAGGCCTTTACCAAATATAGGACAAAACACACATCACGACAAGAGGGACACCACAACAATACATAAAGAGAGACCTAAGACAACAACATAGCATGGCAGCAATACATGACAGCACAGCATGGTAGCAATACCACATGACAACAACATGGTAGCAACACAACATGGCAGCAGCACACAACATGGTACAAACATTATTGGGCACTGACAACAGCACAAAGACCTTCTTAGGGCTAGGCCCCTTTTTTCTCCACTTCCTTCCTGAATGACGTACCCAAAGTAAACTGCCTGTAGCTCAGGCCCTGAAGCCAAATGTTAAAATAATGTAGGAGAATATAAAACAATAGATATGGTAGGAGAAAATCCAAAGAAAAAACAACCGGAAATGTTTTTATTTTATTTTATTTTTTTGAATATTTTATTTTTGCATTTTCCAATTAAGAACATTCAAAACAAAAGTGAAAAGATATTAGACAACAATAGGACAAAGTGACAGTAACAGACGAGCGTAACAAAAAAATAATTATAATTATATATACAAACATACAATAAAAAAATATATAATGAGACATTGGATCATAGGCTACATATTATACATTACGTGTGAAACATTATATAAGGATTATATAGAGATTCAATCAATGTGATGTGGGGGGAGATTCTCCATATAGTCAATAAAAGGTTGCCAAATTCTGTAAAATGTCTTTCCTCAAGCAGTAAGTGATTTTCTCCAGTGGGATACAACTATTAACTTCCGATAGCCACATTGCAACTGGCAGGGAGGAATCCAATTTCCATTTCAAGGCAATACATTTCTTGGCAATCACTAGCAATATTTCTGTTAGCTTTATAGTATGGCTTTGCCTAAGATTGGTGTTAGTAAAGTTGCCCAGTAGACAGACCTCCGGGTCTAAAGGGAATGCAACCCTGTGAATTGAGGATATGGTATCGCATACCCCCTGCCAGAAACCGTGTAGTTTTGAACACTGCCAAGTGGAATGGAGGAATGTTCCTTCATCTGAGCCACATCTAAACATAGGGAGGAGATATCAGGTTTGAACTTGTGCAGTCTAGATGGGGTGATATAGAGCTGATGGAGGAAATTAAACTAGATCAGTCTGTATCTGGAGTTCAATGTGGATGTAACACCATCCCTGCACAGGTGACTTCATAGACCCTCATCAAGATCAATACCCAGATCTTTTCCCCATCTAAGTCGGGGTTTATCTAGCTCAGGCACTGTTAGTCCTGACATAAGAGCATCGTAAACACGGGAAATGGTCTTGAACAGTGGTTGGTCTGCGTGGCAGAGTTGTTCAATAGATGACATCTTAGGTAGGTTCCATTGTCCTTTGAGAGTCACTCTAATAAAGTTTCGTAGTTGTAGGTAGCTAAAGAAGTCCCTGTTACGCAAGTGGTATTTCTGTTTCAGCTGATCAAAAGACATAAGAACTCCCTCCTCGTAAACAATGTTCCAGAAGAGTGATCCCCTTATCAGACCATGGTCTAAAGTTACTATTCTGGAAAAACATAGGAATCAATCTATTGCTCCATAAAGGGGTTTTAGGGAAAGGAATCCCCCTCGTCCGAACAGCTCATGCAGTTTGCACCATGCCAGGACAGAATGTATGATTAAAGGGTTGTCTGTGATGGTTTTTATAGATTTTCTGTCCCATTTGTAAAACAATTCTGCCCCAGTGTCATCATTTACCTCGGGCTTTTCAATGTTCAACCATGAGGGACAGGGACCATTGTCAAACCTCTGAGCCAGAAACCTAGACTGTGCAGCCCAGTAGTACATTCTAAAATTGGGGCGGTTTAAGCCCCCTTGACTGTAATCAAGGGTCAGTTTATCCAGGCCAACCCTAGGGGTTTTGCCGTGCCAGATAAACCGTCTGGTCAGCTTGTCGAGAGAGGAAAAGAATGCTGCGGGAACAGGGATAGGGAGAGATTGAAACAGATATAGAAATCTGGGCAGGACATTCATTTTAATTACATTGATTCTACCCAGTAGGGTGAGAGGTAAGTCCATCCATTTACAAAGGTCACCCTCCACCTTTTGCAACAAACTGGCCAGATTGAGTTTATAGAGGTTGTTCAGATTACCATCCACCATTATGCCCAAATATGTGAAGCCCATAGGCGACCATCTAAAAGGAAACTTGTGCTTGATGGTATGATGGTCAAAGACAGACAACGGTAAGATTTCGCTTTTATCAAAATTGACCTTATATCCAGAGAAAGAACTATAACACTGTAGTAGGATCTGCAAGTGAGAGAGGGAGTGTTCTGGGTTTGTTAGAAATAAGATAAGGTCGTCCGCAAAGAGTGATAATTTATGGGTATGGGGGCCCACCTCAAAGCCATGTATGTCAGGGCACGTTCTAATAGCCTCAGCCAACGGTTCGATGGCGAGGGCAAAGAGGTGGGGTCTAATTGGGCAACCTTGTCTGTTCCCCCTATAGAGAGGGAAAGAGGAGGAAGTAATCCCATTGGTAGCAATCCTAGCTTTAGGAGATTTGTAGAGTGATTTTATCAAATTTACAAACACGGTACCTAAACAAAACTTTTCCAAGACGCGAAAGAGGTATGGCCATTCAACCCTATCAAAGGCCTTTTCAGCGTCGAGGGAGACTGCGACACTAGGTATTTTTGTTTTTGTTAGCAAGGTGAATTATATCAAAGAACCTTCTGAGATTATTGGAGGACAATCTATTAATTATGAAGCCAGTCTGATCTGGGTTGACCAACAGGGGAAGACATGACTCCAGTCTCTTAGATAGCATCTTGGTGACCAGTTTACAATCTGTGTTAAGGAGAGAGATTGGTCTATAGGAGGCGCACTTTAGCGGGTGTTTCCCTTTCTTGTGGATTACAGTAATCACTGCTTGAGAGAAAGACTCTGGAAAGCAGTTGTCTTCCCTGGCTTTTTTAATTACCTCCATAAGGTAGGGGACCAACAGCTCCCTAAATTCTTTATAGAACTCTGGAGGGAAGCCATCCTCCCCAGGAGATTTATTAGAAGGTAAGGATTTAATGGCCTCCAACAATTCAGGAACTGAGAAGTGGTCACTCAGGCGCTCGCTGTCTTCCCCTGACAGGCATGGGAGGTTGAGAGAGGAGAGAAAGGAGTCGATCTCTGATAGATCATTGCTTGATTGGGAAGTGTAGAGGTCTTCATAGTATTTCTTAAAAGTATTATTCATTTCAGTAGGGTCGAAAGATATCTCATTAGTAAGAGTTTCTATAGCATTAATTGTCCTCTTACTTTCCTCTGCTTTCAGTTGCCATGCCAATACTTTGTGAGCTTTCTCTCCAAGCTCGTAATAACGCTGTTTTGATTTAGTGATGGCCCTCTCAGCTTGATATGTGTTCAGAATATTATATTTCAGTTTTTTATTTACCAAAAGCCTGTATAGATCTTTAGTCAGGCCTCTCTGGTAGGTTTTCTCTAGCTCAGAGATTTCAGATTCAAGGGCACTCAGTTCCGCACCGTGTTTTCTCTTCAGCCCTTTAGTATAGGAAATGATCTGTCCCCTCAGATAGGCCTTCAATGTGTCCCAAAGAATGAAACTGTCAGGAGCGGATGGTTTGTTTGTCAAAGTAAAAATATTGATCTGCTCTTTGATGAATGCACAAAATTCAGGTTGCTTCAGGAGTGTAGAATTTAGTCTCCATCTATATGCTCCATTTACCTTGGTAGGAATGGAGATTGATAATACCAGAGGAGAATGGTCACTAAGCAATCTGGGGAGATACTCGACATCTAACACTCTATGAAACAGTTGTGTCGATAGTAAAAAGTTATCTATGCGTGTGTGTGTCTTGTGTGGGTTTGAATAAAAAGAGTAGTCCCTATCCTGTGGGTGCAACTGTCTCCAGATGTCTAGTAAATTGAGATCTTTCATGAATGACATGGTGAGCTTGCCGGCTTTGGTAAGAAGTGAGGGTTTATCAGAGGACCTATCAAGAACTGTATCTAAACAAAAATGTAAATCTCCTCCAACCAGTAGCCATCCTGGTGGTGCTTGAGCGACCTGAAGGAAGACGTTCTGAATAAACATATGGTCATCGAAGTTAGGAGCATAAATATTCAATAGGGTCCAAGACTCTGAAAACATATGCCCCTGCACCAAAACAAACCTGCCAGAGGGATCAGAGATGGTGTTGTTGACGCAGAATGGGATGTGTCTACTTATCAAAATTGCAGTTCCTCTTGCTTTGGAGTTAAACGAGGACGCAAAAACTTGTCCTACCCATTCCCTCTTCAATTTCTTATGGTATGTATAGACTCTTTTCCTTTTAATCGGGCAGTTAAGACCTTTTACGTTGAATGTGACATATTTTAGTGGATTAAGCATAGGTTGGGTTTCAAATATGTAACTGAATGGAAATCTATCATATGTAGATAGTTAGGAAATGTTTCAACTTTGGTTTGAACACAGAAGTGACCTATGTGTCTCTTTAGGAAGGAAAAACAAAAAACATAGAAAAAATGAATTAAAAAAAAAAAAAAATCCCGCCCACCCCGATTGTCAGACTAAAACAACAATCCCAACAATCAAACATGAATACACTTGTAGAGATACGTTGCTGCTCGCTTTCCATCTTGCTCTTACTAGCTAAACCTTGGCGTAAACTAAAACCTGCGAGCTCTCTAAGTTGAAAACAAACGTTGTGAATAGACATTTATGGCTGAATATTTACTGCCCACGGTAAGGGCTGCTTGAGTCTCTTTTCGAAAGATTAACATAAATTAGGGGGAAAGCAGTGGGCCTAAGCCCACTTATTTGCTTCGCCCAGTGGATATGGACTAAACCAAAATATACTCTCCTGTAAATGTAATAGAACTCACCCCGGAAAGATACGGTTAGTTGAAAATGTACAAATCAATTATAGCGACCGGAAGATATCAGCAGTTCAGTCCGGATAAGAGAAAACAAACAAACTGCATCTTATCCCCCAGAGAGACCGTCCTAGCTCAGACGTTGTTCAGTTCTTTGAGAAAAGTGTACACTTCTCCCGGTGTGTTGAAGAGATGGCTTCAGCCTTTGTATTGAACTTTCATCCGCGCAGGGTGGATGAGGTAGCCGGTGATGTTCTTCTCCTTCAGTGCTTTGGCGACAGGTCTGAACTGCTTGCGACATCTGGCGAGATCCGCGCTCATATCCGGGAAAAGGCTGACCCTCTTGTCATCAATGGTGATGCCCCCTTTGGCTCTTGCAAGTTGCAGGATCTTCTCTCTGTCTTGGAAGCGGAGGAACCTGATCAGGACGGCCCGTGGGGGCTCATCTGGCCGGGGTTTCGGCGCTGATGTTCTGTGGGCGCGTTCGATTTCCAGTGGCTTGGTTAAGTTGATTATGCCTAGGACATCCGGGATCCATTGAGTGAAGAAACGGACCGGGTCACGGCTCTCGCTGTCCTCTTTCAATCCCACCACACGGATATTACTACGTCTACTCTGGTTCTCCATCTGATCTACCTTGTTTTTGAGGTAGGCATTGTCCTTTTGCAGTTGTATCAAGACCTGGTCATGTCGAGCGATGGTATCTTCAACTGTGCTAATGCGCAACTCTGCCTCAGTCGTTCTCAAAAGGAGATCATTCATGGAGGATTTCAGGTCATTACTGGAAGAATGGAGTTCAGCTGATTTCTTATCAATTTTCATAGAAAGACCTTTGTTACCATCCTGAATTTCCCGGAGGAGAGTAGCCAACATGTCGGTAGGCTCGCAAGAGACAGTCTGGAACTATCATCTGAGTTATGAGGGCTAATTTGCGAGGCTGCCGAGAGCCACAGTCTGGAACTGTCATCTGAGTTACGAGGGCTAATGCTAATCTTGCTAGCTGTAGCGTTATCGTTATCTTGGGAATCAACAACGTTTTGGTCGTCCTTCTTGCCTCTCGGTCGGAGGTCCATGGCTCTTTGGGAAGGTAAGTACTTGACAATTTATCAGCCGATGTTAGAATATTGTTTGAACTTTGTTATTTAGGTAATAATAGAATAACTTTGAAGAGCTCGGTTCGTCAACGTCTGCTCAGCTCCGCAGCATCACGTGCTCCTCGGAAATGTTTTTTTTTTTGTGAGAAAATCCTCTTAGGAATGCAAGAGAAAGGTCACATTGAAAATTGGACGCAATTCCTATGGCTTCCACAGGGTGTCAGCAGTATATGTTCAAGGTTTCAGGCTTGTAACTTCAAAAACGTTTTAGTAGAGGGACACAGCCTTGTAAATGTGTGTTTGCGCGTGCCATGAAGACATTACGCACCTGCTAAAATCGGTTTCCTATTGAACATACTCCTTTACGAAATAAATATTAAAGTTCTATTACATTTTAGGGTATCTGAGGAGTAAATGGGAACGTATTTTGACTTGTTGAAACAAAGTCTATGGGTAGATTTTCGGATTCCTGTCTCTGCAAGTTGAACGAGTGGATTACTCAAATTGATGGCGCCAACTAAACTGACTTTTTGGGATATAAAGAAGGATTTTATCTAACAAAACGACGCTAAATGTTATAGCTGGGACCCTTTGGATGACAAATCAGAGGAAGATTTTCAAAAAATAAGTGAATATTTAATCGTTATATGTGAATGTATGAAACATGTGCAGATGGAAAAATGTTTTGATGTGGGGCACCGCCCTCAAACAATCGCATTGCATCTGATTTGCTGTAATAGCTACTGTAAATCGGACAGTGCAGTTAGATTAAAAAGAATTGAAGCTTTCAGCCGATATAAGACACTTATATGTACCTAAATGTTTAAAATCCATAATTTTCATGATTATTTATTTGAATTGCGCGCCCTCCAGTTTCACCGGAAGTTGTCCCACTAGCGTGACACCGATCCTTAAGAAGAGACAACAATACATCACGCGAAGCAGCCACAACTGTCAGTCAGAGTGTCCATGATTGAGTCTTTGAATGAAGAGATGGAGATAAACTGTCCAGTTTGAGTGTTTTTTGCAGCTTGTTGCAGTTGCTAGCTGCAGTGAACTGAAAAGAGGAGCGAGCCAGGGATGTGTGTGCTTTGGGGACCTTGAACTGAATGTGACTGGCAGTACGAACGTTGTATGTGGAGGATGAGGGCTGCAGTAGGTATCTCAGGTAGGGGGGAGTGAGGCCTAAGAGGGTTTTATAAATAAGCATCAACCAGTGGGTCTTGAGACGGGTATACAGAGATGACCAGTTTACAGAGGAGTATAGAATGCAGTGATGTGTCCTACGAGGAGCATTGGTGGCAAATCTGATGGCCGAATGGTAAAGAACATCTAACCACTCAAGAGCACCCTTACCTATCGATCTATAAATTACGTCTCCGTAATCTAGCATGGGTTGGCTGGTCATCTGAATCAGAGTTTGGCAGCTGGGGTGAAATAGGAACGATTACGATAGAGGAAACCAATTCTAGATTTAACCTTAGCCCGCAGCTTTAATATGTGCTGAGAGAAGGACAGTGTACCATTTAGCCTTACTCCCAAGTACTTGTATGAGGTCACTACCTCAAACTATAAACCCTCAGAGGTAGTAATCACACTGGTGGCGAGAGGGGCATTCTTCTTACCAAACCACATGCTATTTATTTGGAGGTGTTCAGAACAAGGTTATAAGGGCAGAGAAATCTTGTTGGACACTAAGAAAGCTTTGTTGTAGAGCGTTTAGCACAAAATCCCGGGAGGAGCCAGCTGAGTATAAGACTGTATCATCAGCATATAAATGGATGAGAGTGCTTCCTATTGCCTGATCTATGTTGTTGATGTAAATGGAGAAGAGCTTGGTGCCTAGGATCGAGCCTTGGGGTACTCCCTTGGTGACAGGCAGTGGCTGAGACAGCAGATGTTCTGACTTTATGCACTGCACTCTTGAGAGAGGTAGTTAGCAAACCAGGTCAAAGACCCCTCAGAGACACCAATACTCCTTAGCTGGCCCACAAGAATGGAATGGTCTACCTTATCAAAGACTTTGGCCTAGTCAGTGAAAATAGCAGCACAACATTGCTTAGAATCAAGGGCAATGGTGACATCATTTAGGACCTTTATTAAGGTTGCAGTGACACATCGATAACCTGAGCTGAAACCAGATTGCATACAAGAGAGAATATTATAGACATCAAGAAAGCTGATTATTGACAACACTTTTGATAAACAGGGCAAAATAGAAATTGGCCAATAACAGTTAAGATCAGCTTGATCCTTTAAATAAAGGATGCACCATGGCTGCCTTCCAAGCAATGGGAACCTCCCCAGAGAGGAGAAACAGGTTGAAAGGGTCAGAGATAGGCTTGGCAATGATAGAGGCTGTAACCTTAAAGAAGAAAGGATCTAAACCATCTGACCCAGATGGGTTTTTGGGGTCAATTTAAGGAGCTCCTTTAGCACCTCAGACTCAGTGACTGCCTGCAGGGAGAAACTTTGTAGCGGGCAGGGGGGAAAGAGGCTGGAGCATCGGGGCTAGTCGCATTAGAAGGGGTGGGAGATGAGGAAATGTTGGACGGGCAATGAGGCATGGCTGACTTAATGAAGTGGTGATTAAAGAGCTCTGCCATGTGCTCTTTGTCAGTAACAACCACATCATCTACATGAACGGACATGAGCAGCTGTGAGGAGGAGGTATTATTCTCCAGGTCTTAAACCATTTTCCAGAACATCTTGGGGTTAGACCCACAGAGAGAGAACTGCTCCTTAAAGTAACTAACTTTGGCCTTCTGGATAGACTGAGTGCACTTATTTCTCATTTGCCTGAACGAGAGCCAGTCAGCCTGAGTATGCATGTGCCGACCCTTTCGCCAAATGGAATTCTTGAGGTGGAGTAACTCTGCCAGATCACGGTCGAACAAGGGGCTGAACCTGTTTTTACTTCTAATTTTCTTTATGGGGGCATGTTTGTTAACAATACCACTTAAATTATCAAAAAAGAAGGCCCAAGTGTCTTCGACAGTGGGGATCAAGCTGATTCTATACCAATTTACAGAGACCAGGTTATAAAGGAAGGCTTGCTCATAAATGTTTGCAAGCGTCTATGACAAATCAGGACATGTCATTTCACTGAGCAGCCATTACGAACACAGGCTGTAAAACAGTGATCACTAAGGTCATTACAGAAAACACCAGACTGATATCTATCAGGATTAAGGAGAGTCAAGAAGAGTAGCGTCAAGGATTTTCAGGGTGTTTGCGGTCATACCTTGTGTGATTAATAATAATCAGCTCTATCCTTAACTCAGTGCGGATGTTGCCTGTAATCCATGGTTTCTGGTTAGAATATGTACGTACGGTCCAAGTGAAGGAACAATTAATGGTGCCATGAAGGTCCAGAATCCTAGGCTCTATACAGAGGCCTGTACATGATGTCTAGCGACCGCATAGCTTTTAGGACAGAGATTGATTTGTAGGACATACAGTTGAAGTCAGAACTTTACATACACTTAGGTAGGAGTCATTAAAACTTGTTTTCAACCACTACACAAATTTCTTGTTAACAAACTATAGTTTTGGCAAGTCAGTTAGGACATCTACTTTGTGCATGACACAAGTAATTTTTCCAACAATTGTTTACAGACAGATTATTTCACTCATAATTCACTGTATCACAATTCCAGTGGGTCAGAAGTTTACATACACTAAGTTGACTGTACCTTTATACAGCTTGGAATATTCCAGAAAATGAGGTCTTGGATTTAGAAGCTTCTGAAAGGCTATTTGACATAATTTGAGTCAATTGGAGGTGTACCTGTGAATGTATTTCAAGGCCTACCTTCAAACTCTGTGCCTCCTTGCTTGACATCATGGGAAAATCAAAATAACTCAGCCAAGACCTCAGAAAGAAAATTGTAGACCTCCACAAGTCTGGTTCATCCTTGTGAGCAATTTCCAAATGCCATAAGGTACCACGTTCATCTGTACAAACAATAGTACGCAAGTATAAACACCATGGGACCACGCAGCCGTCATACCGCTTAGGAAGGAGACGTGTTCTGTCTTCTATAGATGAACATACTTTGGTGCGAAAGTGCAAATCAATCCCAGAACAACAGCAAAGGACCTTGTGAAGATGCTGGAGGAAACAGGTACAAAAAACTATGGTTTGCAACTGCACATGGGGACAAAGATCATACTTTTTGGAGAAATGTCCTCTGGTCTGATGAAACAAAAATGGAACTGTTTGGCCATAATTACCATCGTTATGTTTGGAGGAAAAAGGGGGAGGCTTGCAAGCTGAAGGGCACCATCCCAACCATGAAGCACGGGAGTGGCAGCATCATGTTGCACTTCACAAAATAGATGGCATCATGAGGCAGGAAAATTATGTGGATATATTGAAGCAACATCTCAAGACATCAGTCAGGAAGTTAAAGCTTGGTCGCAGATGGGTCTTCCAAATGGACAATGACTCCAAGCATACTTCCAAAGTTGTGGCAAAATGGCTTAAGGACAACAAAGTCAAGGTATTGGAGTGGCCATCACAAAGCCCTGACCTCAATCCCATTGAAAATTTGTGGGCAGAACTGAAAAAGCGTGTGCGAGCAAGGAGGCCTACAAACCTGACTCAGTTACACCAGCTCTGCCAGGAGGAATGGGCCAAAATTCACCCAACTTATTGTGGGAAGCTTGTGGAAAGCTACTGAGTGTATGTAAAGTTCTGACCCACTGGGAATGTGATGAAAGAAATAAAAGCTGAAATAAATAATTCTCTACTATTATTCTGACATTTCACATTATTAAAATAAAGTGGAGATCCTAACTCAGCTAAGACAGGGAATGTTTACTAGGATTAAATGTCAGGAATTGTGAAAAACTGAGTTTAAATGTATTTAATTATGGTGTATGTAAACTTTCGACTTCAACTGTTTTTATGTGATTCAAATATGGCCTTCAACATGACAATCAGTGTGACAACAAAATGTATACTGCAGGCCTAGTTTAGGCCTATGCCTACATTATCCTGTTGCTATTCAAGTGCTGACTACAATGCAAGTTGACACATGTTTGGTTTTCTGGGTAATTGCAGCCTCCTCTGCCTCAAATTACTGGCAGGAAAATACCCCCTTAACAATAGGGCCAAGCCTACCCTCCACTGCCATTTCTTATTTCATCATTCTGCTCCTCTGCAATGTACTGTATCACCATGGATGTTTCACAGGAACAGGTTTCTATGACCAGACACCCTAATCTCCTTCAGCACCTTAATAGAGACTTTTATCTCCCTCAACACCTTTAAACATCTGCTATCTGAGCAGCTAACCGATCGCTGCAGCTGTACATAGTCCATCGGTATATAGCCCACCCAATTTACCTACCTCATCCCCATACTGTTTTTATTTATTTACTTTTCTGCTCTTTTGCACACCAGTATCTCTATTTGCACATGATCATCTGATGATTTATCACCCCAGTGTTAATCTGCTAAATTGTAATTATTCGCTCCTATGGCCTATTTATTGCCTACCTCCTCATGCCTTTTGCACACATTGTATATAGATTCTCTTTTTTTTTTCCCCCTACTATGTTATTGACTTGTTTATTGTTTACTCCATGTGTAACTCTGTGTTGTTGTCTGTTCACACTGCTATGCTTTATCTTGGCCAGGTCGCAGTTGCAAATGAGAACTTGTTCTCAACTAGCCTACCTGGTTAAATAAAGGTGAAATAAAAAATAAAAAAATAAAAAAAGAGAAAAGCAACCGACATGCCAGTACCGTATCAACAGACATTTCGTCTCGACATTGAGACAACTTCGAGGGCTCTTTATGTTGTTGGCACGGTGTTGAAAGCGAACCTAAACAGGTGAGTGTGTGTATCTATGCTAGGCTACTGCACCAATAGATGTCTTCAGGTGGTAGTAAACTGTTGTTGGCTACATTGTAGCCTATAACACGGTAGAGTGTATGGCAATGTATTGTTTCACCAGTTATATACTGCTATATAAACTATTTTGGGATTATCACTCAGTAGCCTACCCAAATTTAGCCTGTTCGGGAACATACATTTTTAGGTTGTAGGGAGATTCTGAGAACGTTTTTCTATGGTTTCCTAAATGTTTTCCTGTGAGGTTTTATTAACATTCAGAGAACAGAAATTCTGGGTTATTTGAAGGTAATTAAATAAAATTATGATAACATGTTTCAATAAGACTGCTATCTTAATTTGGGTTAACTGTTTTGAACTACGAACACAGATAGCTGCAAAGCTGTTCATTTTAGTCTATTCAAACAGACCCTAATTTCAAAGAAAACAAGCACTCATTAAGATCAGGTGTGGCCAATTAGTGGGCGTGGCCAACACACCTGAACACACTTAACAATATAGAGGATAGATATAGTTTTGTTGATGCTGAGAACGGGGTGTATATGTTTTAAATAACATTCTTACAACATTCTTTATACGTTACTAATGTTTTATCTGGTGTTTTTTATGGAAAGTTGTCTTAATGTTCTGAGAAAATGACTTTAAATAGAACAATGAGGAAACATGCAGAAAACACTATGCTGAAGTACTGGAAGTCCCACAGAAAAATGTTATTTCTTGATGTTCTCTGAACAATTTGAGAAAACTACTTTAAATAGAACCATGAGGAAAGCTGTTGGAAATGTTATGGGAAGGTTGTATCCAAAATAACCATAAGACAACCACGCTCTGACCAAGCTCTAAGAAACGTGCAGCAAGATGGCAAGATGGAGCCGACAGAGAGGGTCGCCTCGCTTCTAGTCCTTAGGAAACTATGCAGTATTTTGTTTATTTCTGTATTATTTCTTACAGAAAATTTTAAGTGTTATTACATACAGCCGGGAAGAACTTTTGGATATCAGAGTGACGTCAACTTACCAACCTTACGACCAGGAATACGACTTTCTCGATGCGGATCCTTTGTTCGCATCACCACCCAGGGCATATGATCTGATCCCAGATGCCGACCCAAAACAATGTCGCCTCCAGAAGAGGTGGACGGAGCAGCCTCATGGTCAGACTTCGGAGTTGTGCACACCACCCACCACTTCCGAGTATATTACTCGCCAATGTCCAGTGTCTAGATAACAAGGTAGACGAAATTAGGGCAAGGGTTGCTTTCCAGAGAGACATCAGGGATTGTAACATACTCTGTTTCACGGAAACATGCCTCTCTCAGGATATGTTGTCGGAGTCGGTACAGCCATCAGGATTCTTTATGCATAGCGCCGACAGAAATAAACATCTCTCTGGGAAGAAGAATGGCGAGGGTGTAGTTTTCATGATTAATGACTCATGGTGTAATCATAATAACATACAGGAACTCAAGTCCTTTTGTTCACCTGACCTAGAATTCCTCACAAACAAATGCCGACCATATTATCTCCCAAGAGAATTCTCCCCTCAAGCCGATACCAGGACGGCCCTCAAGGAACTTCACTGGACTCTATGCAAACTGGAAACCATATATCCTGAGCTGCATTTATTCTAGCTGGGGATTATAACAAAGCAAATTTGAGAACAAGGCTACTGTCACGGTCGTCATAATGAGGAGACCAAGGCGCAGCGTGGTAAGCGAACATAACTCTTTAATAAAAGAGAGAACACTGAGCAGAACTAAACAAAACAACAAAACGAACCGTGAAGCAATATGGCTAGTGAAGAACAGGCAACTAAACATAGAATAACAACCCACAAAATACCCAAGGAATATGGCTACCTAAATATGGTCCCCAATCAGAGACAACGATAAACAGCTGCCTCTGATTGAGAACCAATCTAGGCAACCATAGACATATAAACACCTAGACTATAAAACCCCTACACATACCAAAACCCCTAGACAATACAAAAACTAAACAAACCACCCTTGTCACACCCTGACCTAACCAAATAATAAAGAAAACAAAGATAACTAAGGTCAGGGCGTGGCAGTACCCCCCCCCCCCCCCAAAGGTGCGGACTCCCGGCCGCAAACCTAAACCAATATGGGAGGGTCTGGGTGGGCATCTAACTTTGGTGGCGGCTCTGGTTCTGGACGCCGCCCCCCTTCTTTACACTTATCCCTCCGCCCTTGTAGCACTGACCCGTGGATCATCGCCGGAGGCTCTGGACTGCGGATCCTCGCCGCGTGAATCATCGCCGAAGGTTCTGGACTGGGGACCGTCGCTGGAGACCCCAGGCTGGGGACCGTCGCTGGAAACCCCGGGCTGGGAACCATCGCTGGAGACCCCGGGCTGGGGATCGTCGCTGGAGACCCCGGACTGTGGCCCGTCGCTGGAGGTTCCGGACTGTGGCCCGTCGTTGGAGGTTCCGGACTGTGGCCCGTCGTTGGAGGTTCCGGAATGTGGCCCGTCGTTGGAGGTTCCGGAATGTGGCCCGTCGTTGGAGGTTCCGGACTGTGGCCCGTCGTTGGAGGTTCCGGTCTGTGAACTGTCGCCGGAAGCTCTGGACTGGGTACTGTCGCCGGAAGCTCTGGACTGGGTACTGTCGCCGGACGCTCTGGACTGGGTACTGTCGCCGGACGCTCTGGACTGGGTACTGTCACCGGACGCTCTGGACTGGGTACTGTCACCGGACGCTCTGGACTGGGTACTATCGCCGGATGCTCTGGACTGCCGAGGCGCACTGTAGGCCTGGTGCGTGGTGCCGGAACTGGTGGTACCGGGCTGAGGGCACACACCTCAGGGCGAGTGCGAGGAGCAGGAACAGGGCGAACTGGACCCTGGAGGCGCACTGGAGGCCTGGTGCATGGTGCCGGAACTGGTGGTACCGGGCTGGGGACACGCACCTCAGGGCGAGTGCGAGGAGCAGGAACAGGGCGTACTGGACCCTGGAGGCACACTGGAAGCCTGGTGCGTGGTGCCGGAACTGGTGGTACCGACCTGACTCATGCAATCTCCTTGTGTCCCCCCCCCCCCCCAAAAAAAAATATTGGGGCTGCCTCTCGGGCTTTCGTGCCAGCCGTGTACCCTCATATCGTCGCCGTTCCTCCTGTGCTATCTCCACCTGCTTCCATTACCTCCTCCCAGGTCCAGGATGTCCTCCACTCCTCTTTCTCCCGGGTCCAAGATGTCCACTCCTCTTTAGCACGCTGCTTGGTCCTTTTTTGGTGGGTTGTTCTGTCACGGTCGTCATAATGAGGAGACCAAGGCGCAGCGTGGTAAGCGAACATAACTCTTTAATAAAAGAGAGAACACTGAACAGAACTAAACAAAAACAACAAAACGAACCGTGAAGCAATATGGCTAGTGCAGAACAGGCAACTAAACATAGAATAACAACCCACAAAATACCCAAGGAATATGGCTACCTAAATATGGTCCCCAATCAGAGACAACGATAAACAGCTGCCTCTGAGAACCAATCTAGGCAACCATAGACATATAAACACCTAGACTAGAAAACCCCTAGACATACAAAAACCCATAGACAATACGAAAACTAAACAAACCACCCTTGTCACACCCTGACCGAACCAAATAATAAAGAAAACAAAGATAACTAAGGTCAGGGCGTGACAGCTACCTAACCTCCATCAGCATATTGATTGTTGTACTCGTGCGGGCAATACACTGGATCACGGCTACTCTAACTTCCGCAATGCATACAAGGCCCTCCCCCGCCCTCCCTTTGGCAAATCTGACCACGACTCCATTTAGCTCCTCCCGTCCTATAGGCAGAAACTCAAACAGGATGTACCCGTGATGAGAACAATTCTTCTCCATGGCCGACGTGAGTAAGACGTTTAAAAGTGTTCACCCTCACAAGACTGCCGGCCCAGATGACATCCCTAGCCGCGTACTCAGAGCATGCGCAGACCAGCTGGCTGGTATGTTTACGGACATATTCAATCTCTCCCTATCTCAGTCTGCTGTCCCCACATGCTTCAAGATGGCCACCATTGTTCCTGTACCCAAGAAGGTAAAGGTAACTGAACTAAATGACTATCGCTTTGAGAGACTAGTCAAGGATCATATCACCTCCACCTTACCTGCCACCCTAGACCAACTTCAATTTGCATACCGCCCCAATAGGTCCACAGACAATGCAATCTCCATCACACTGCACACTGCCCTATCCCATCTGGACAAGAGGAATACCTATGTAAGAATGCTGTTTATTGACTACAGCTCAGCATTCAACACCATAGTACCCTCCAAGCTCATTATTAAACTTGAGGCCCTGGGTCTCAACGCCGCCCTGTGCAATTGGGTCCTGGACTTCCTGACGGGCAGCCCCCAGGTCTTGAAGGTAGGAAACAACATCTCCACTTCGCTGATTGTTAGATTACTTGTTAGATATTACTGCACTGTCGGAACTAGAAGCACAAGCATTTCGCTACACTCGCGATAACATCTGCTAACCATGTGCATGTGACCAATAACATTTTATTTTATTTTATTTTAATTTGAACATATGGTTCTCAGAATGTTAAGCACTAGCTGGATAGTTTGTCCGTTTGGAGGCTCACAGTACTGAATTGCTTTATTTCTTTAAGTGAATTGATTCTAATAGTTTAATAGCTTTATAATCTTATTCCACTTGTAGTTCCTGCAGTGATAATATATTTTTAAATGACTGATTACATCCACTGACTATTTTGTTGTCATTTTACTTCTTGGATATTCCAACTGCAGAAGGATTTGGATGATCATGCCCCAAAATTGGGCTGAAATAACTGTTTGTGGATGGCATTTGTATTCAGAGGAGGAGTCAAACCTCATGTTCTCAACAGACTCTCCTTTTCTATCAATTCATATGATTCCATTGCAACTGAATTCAATGGGTTATAAGCAGTTATTATGGCCTATGATTTCCAAGTTAACATGATACAAAAAAGTGGTAAACCCAACACAAATCCCCAACCTGAAGAATTAAACATATTGTGGTAATATCTTGACTACGGCTGCAGTTAGTTTATCAGACTCTCCACATGGTATGATTGCACAGCAGATACAGATGGTTACACAACATCGGTGTGTAACAACTTCAATAATTCTTGTTAAGAACTTCTCTTTCTGCTATTGTTTAGAGTAGCCTAGGCTCTGTTGTTCGGGCGAATACTATCCCTCCTCCAAAAACCTAATGTTCCTTTGGTGTAGACCACCTCCTGGGCTCTGTCACGGATCCCCTGGTACTGCTGCTCATTCCGTTCACCAGCTTCGGAAGTCTACGTCACCGGCTTTCTAGGCATCACTGAATTGGATTCATAACCACCAACCCCAGACTGTCTTGTCTCATTACGCACACCTGGTTCCCATTTCCACTGATTAGTATGTATATATATGTGCCCTCTGTTCCCCATTGTCCTGGTTGATTATTGTCCCATGTCCGTTCATCTTGTGCTCTGCTGTATCGGCTTTCATGCTACGTGTTTTTGTGCAGCTGTTATTACGGGTCTCGTCCCGTGTATTATTTAGAGGTTTTGTTTGGGTTACATCCCTGCGTTATATACACGTGTTTGTTTTGGGCTTCGTCCCCGTCGTTTTCATGACGTACTTTATTTTGGGTGGAGAAATAAAATCCCCTATTACGTATTCCTGCGCCTGTCTCCTATCATTATACAGCGTGACAGGCTCAGCCTGGACTCCAGGTGTTAGGTTTTACAGCTAAGCCTAATGTTTATAAACAAGTGTCATAATACTGAGTATAACAACTTGGGATGTTGGTTGATACTTTGACATATAAGTACAATCCTTTTTGCCAGTATTCTTGTGTAGGTTGATAGTCCAGTATTTCTCCCTCTTTGGTACGTTACTCATTGTAGAGGCATGTAGAAGACATCATACCTCTACGATTACTGTAGAAATGTAACGTTAGAACTAGCACTGCCACCTGTTGCTTCTGGAAATAGGAGATTATGAACTGCACTCACTGCTGCACTATAGATATGTCCTCTTTGTGTTTTCTGTGTAAATCTATAGATTTGTATAAGAAAAGTATCAGGATGTGATGTGTAACTGTCACATGTATTTATTGTTCGCCAAGGAATGCCCCTCCTACTTCCAAGTACTTCTCTGTGCAATGCAGTCCCAGAGTGCAGTACAGGATTACCCCACCCCCACCGAAGAGTGGGACCCTCCCCACCAGTCTCAATGGTAATACAGTGCTTCTTATCACCATGGACACTGCCAGCGAAGTGGGAAATGATAGCAAGGTAAATAAAGTAGGCCACTCCCACAGCCATGATAGCTACACTCTTAGAAAAAAGGTGCTATCTAGAACCTAAAAGGGTTATTTGGCTGTCCCCAAAGGGGAACCCTTTGAATAACCATTTTTGGTTCCATGTAGAACCTTATTGGGTATAGAACCCTTTCCCCAGAGAGTTCTACATGGAACCCAAAATAGTTCTACCTTGAATCAAAAAGGGTTCTCCTAAGGGGACCCTGGAACCCTTTTTTCTAAGAGTGTACACTGAGATTCAGTATGTTGCATCTTATTCATGGAATCCTGAGTTGAATATTTCCACTTGGGACTGAACACGCTACAGTGAATTATGTTAATAAGAAACACAGATCAAGTATTTGCTGCTCCTACACGTCTTAAGAGTGGTGTGCAAACAACACTGAAATAATGCAAATGTGGCACTCTCAACCTGATACCAGAGAGATGTGGTTAATCACAGTGCCAGTTCTATTGATAAGGAATTGAAGGAGACTTTTTGTCAGTTCCAGAATGGGCCAGTTGTTTAGATTCTCCTCTGAAATAATGTACTGTACATATCTGGACATGAATATATCATAGAAGACCCCATCAAAACACAACCACTGCTTAGTCACCAGTGTTCTAGATGTTTAACTTTGTAAATCTTGTCCTTTGTTGTGCAGCTATCGGTCATGTATTATGGAGAGAAGACGGAGGTGTTAGGGAAAGCTGTCGTTCACCTCACCGCTGTTGGTATGTTGTGTTATGCTTAGGACAGGAGAGCACACCCATATAAACTACCACCCGCCCCCACCTTCAAAGCATACCTTTGTGAATGTCATTTGTACATTTTTATATTTCACTTGAGACCCCAAAGCAGCTCATGAGCTTCAGTGACACCCAGGGCCTCTCTGTCTTGTAGAGATTTCTCTGGACGTAGATGCTGATCGAGATGGCCAGGTGGAGAGGAACAACCCCAACAAGGTGGGTTATGTCTGCTGGGTCCGTCCAGGCAGGTCTCTTTCAGCTCAGAGGTCACTATCTTTGTTTCCTAACACAGCAGGGTACATAAGGAGATGTTCTAACATGAATAGGCATGTCAGAAGACTAGTGTTCATGCTGTATTCCAAAACACAAAGGAAGATTGCCAAGGCACTTCTAGGAAATTATCTGTCAACTAACACAGGGCACAGCCTTCCACTGATATTAATAGGTATATCAAAATACTGTTCATACTATATTCCTGGAAGTGGGAAATTCTTTTGAACGTTGTGCTTTTCCACTCAGCTGTAAGTCTAATCTTACTTCATGCAAACACATTGGTAAAAGCTAAATTGGCAGGGCAGTGTTAGTTCTTGTCTCTGAATAACGAGTGTCCATCTCTCTACAGGGATCCTGGATGTGGGGGCCTAATGGCCATGGTGCCATCCTACTGGTCAACTGTGACTCAGAACGCACCTATGGGAAGAGGCGGGACAGTGAGTATGCTGAGGTCACGAGAGTCTCAGGTAAATAGCAACAGCCAAGTCATCCTGGCCCACTGAGCTGACAGGCTGACAGTGCTGCAGACATCGCAATAAATCAACATTTAAAGGCTGCAGGTCTGTCTTTTGTGTGTAGTCAGCAGAGAGGAGCAGTAGGGATGTGTGTTTTTGTGTTAGATAAACACAAAATGCCTGAGCTAGGGGTGTGTCTGGTGTGGTTTGATTGTTCCTTCACGACCACCATCCTCCTAGGATAAATAGTTGTATTACACACTGTCCTACCTATGTTGTCATTGAGATGAGGTCACATTGATTATGACATTGATGGGTTGACACTTGATGTACAATAATGTCAGTATTTGTGAAATGTCAGATCTGAAAGACATGTCACCAATGGTGCTGCGGACCAGTGGCCCTGCCAAGCTCCCAGAGGGCTACAAGCTGACCATGCACATCTCCCAGGGGGATGCAGAGAGTGTCAGGGTCTTCAGGACCAGGTCCACAGCAGGCATGCACCAAACACTGAGTGAGTCAAGGACATTTTGTCCAGTCAGATCTTTTATGTGTTCTTGTGGCTGTCCATGCATGTATAATGTGTATACAATAAGATTTTAATGCTGCATATGCATATAAATGGAGATACATTTGATCATCATTATTAAAATGATTTACTGCTGCAGAAAACCCGTTCTACAAGAGCTTTGTGAAGGACTACCCGCTGGTGCTGGGCAGTGAGGATTTGTCCAAGGAGGTCCAATACCGCGGGGGAAACGCTGAGATTAATTTCTACGTTGAGGGCCTGAGATTCCCTGACAAAGACTTTGAGGGCCTCATCAGCATCAGCCTCAGCCTGCTGGAGCCCAGCTCTCAGGTACATTGCAACTATTTCATTGTTCGTAGTTTAAAACTTCGAAGGGTATACTGTACCTCTGTCGTGGAATCTATCGTTCATGTTTTTGTTCTGTTATTTTGCCAGGGCTTCCCTGAGACGCCCATCTTTACAGACAGGGTGGTGTTCCGTGTGGCTCCCTGGATCATGACACCCAACACACTCAACCCTGTGGAGGTCTTCGTCTGCAGGTGAGAGATGATGATGATGATGACGGCATTGATTTTGATGGAAATAATGATGGTGCTAGCTGTAAACGTACTTAGACAAGTGTTTCTGTGCATTTGGTTACCCAGCACATCTGATAACTACCAGTTCCTAAAGGGAATGAGGAGGCTGGTGGAAAACAATGGGTACAAGCTGAAGGTTTGCCATGAGTACATGAACAGAGGAGACCGCTGGATGCAGGTAAGCAGTGGGATTCAGCTCCTAGCCCATCATGCAGATTTTTTTTTCAATTCCAACCTTTTTTTAAACACAATTTATTTCACATCCTTTTACATCAATGTAAATCATTGTCAGTCTTGTCTCTCGGTTTTAAATAAAAGAAATCAGAACATAGACCGGTGTCTTTTTTTGTAACTGCATGAAAAATATAGAAATATAATAGACATGTAAAGAAGGTTTCTCTCTCAGGATGAGATAGAGTTTGGCTACATTGACTCTCCTCACCAACGTTTCCCTGTTGTGCTGGACTCCCCCCGAGATGGAGAACTACAGGATTTCCCTTATGATGTGCTACTGGTAAGAAAAGGCATTCACAACACCTGCAGTTAAAATGTACTTATTTCCATACTGTGAGGGATGTGGTGGAACTCTTTCTGAACCGTTCTCTGCCTGGTGCCCTCAGGGCCCAGACTTTGGCTATGTGACGAGGACAGCATATAATGAGGAAGTGAGCAGCTTGGACTCGTTTGGTAACCTGGAAGTTAGCCCTCCAGTTATTGTAAATGGAAAAATCTACCCTCTGGGCAGGATCATAATTGGAGTGGCTTTCCCCACGTGAGTGTGACTTGCTTCAACGGAAGAGAGTCTGGTTTTTAGATACCAATATTTGCCTTTATTCCAAAGTGTATTGATTTATTAAATAAAATTGATGCTTCTTCCTTCTATAAATCTCTTGCTAATGATTCATGAATATTTGGAACAAAGAGATGGCTGTGAGCAGTGGTGATAAGGCTGTTTAACTTTTCAGGGCAACCAAGGGCCGCAACACGACCAAAGTAGTGCAAGACTTCCTTTGGGCACAGAAAGTCCAGGAGCCCATTGCACTGTTCTCTGATTGGCTGCATGTTGGGCATGTGGATGAATTCATGACTTTTGTCCCAGCTCCTGACAAAAAGGTAAAACAAAAGGAAAGTATAGTTGCCCCCTCTATTAGAACATGTGAGTAAAAACACTATGCTCTTTAATATAGAGTAGAAATGACGAAGAGCAAAGAATTGTTAATGATGTCCATTTGCAAATAAAGTATTTAGACATGACGCAGGCTGTGGCTGCCATGTGGTTTATGTGATAATGTAAAACTGTCAGGAAGTCAATTGAAGCATACAGACAATGTTGTCTTTGTCCTCCGTTTCTGTGTAGGGATTCCGACTGCTGCTCGCCAGCCCCGACGCAGGCTACAAACTATTCAGGGGCTTACAGAATGACAGGCATGGACAAGCCAAAATGTTTGACGGTAGGCTTTCAGTCTCAGTGTGTATCACCTTAGTTACAACTGTATCAGCGGAGGCTCCTCAGAAGAGGAAGGGGAGGACCATCCTCAGTGATTTTCATAAAAATAAAAATAATGAAACATTAAAGTTATCCTTGTTAGATAAAACTATACAATATATATTTACATCACCAAATAATTGATTAAAACACTGTTTTGCAATGAAGGTCTACAGTAGCCTCAACAGCATTCTGTAGGGTAGCACCATGGTTTAGCCGGTGGACAGCTGGTTTCCGTCCTCCTCTGGGTACATTGACATCAATACAAAACCCAGGAGATTCATTGTTCTCACCCCCTTCCATTGACTTACACAGTAATTATGACAACTTACTCCAACCTATCAGGGCTCTTGCAGCATGAATTGACATGTTGTCCACCCAATCAAAGGATCAGAGAATCAGTCTAGTACTGAAAGCATAAGCTACAGCTAGCTAGCACTGCAGTACATAAATCTTCTTGAGGCACGGATCCCGGTACCGGGATCATTTATCAACAACAACCACTAAACTGCAGAGCGCCAAATTCAAAAATAATACTAAAAATATTTGTAATCATGAAATCACAAGTGAAATATACCAAAACACAGCTTAGCTTGTTGTTAATCCACCTATCGTGTCAGATTTAGAAAATATGCTTCCAAGCGTTTGTGAGTTTATCAATCACTAGACAAAACAGTAAGAACAGCTAGCCCCAAATTAGCATGGTCACGAAAGTCAGAAAAGCAATAAAGTTAATTGCTTACCTTTGATAATCTTCGGATGTTTGCACTCACGAGTTACACAATAAATGTTATTTTTGTTCGATAAATATTCGTTTTATAACCAAAAACCGGCATTTGGTTTGCATGTTATGTTCAGAAAACCACAGCCTCGTTCCGTTCCTGAAAGGCAGACGAAAATTCCAAAAAAGTATCCGTAATGTTTTGCCGATCTGCGGCCAACAAGGCAGAGTTCATCTCAGCCTATGCTTCCCTCCAGTCCCTCGACTTCTTGGCACTGACGGAAACATGGATTACCACAGATAACACTGCTACTCCTACTGCTCTCTCCTCGTCTGCCCACGTGTTCTCGCACACCCCGAGAGCTTCTGGTCAGCGGGGTGGTGGCACTGGGATCCTCATCTCTCCCAAGTGGACATTCTCTCTTTCTCCCCTGACCCATCTGTCTATCGCCTCCTTTGAATTCCATGCTGTCACAGTTACCAGCCCTTTCAAGCTTAACATCCTTATCATTTATCGCCCTCCAGGTTCCCTTGGAGAGTTCATCAATGAGCTTGACGCCCTGATAAGTTCCTTTCCTGAGGATGGCTCACCTCTCACAGTTCTTGGTGACTTTAACCTTTCACGAGCCTCTACCCCGGGTCCGGGATCACCCCCCACCCCCCCCACACACTGATTAGCATAGCTAGCATAGCTTCACAAGTAGATAGTAGCATCTAAATATCATTAAATCACAAGTCCAAGACACCAGATGAAAGATACAGATCTTGTGAATAAAGCCACCATTTCAGATTTTTAAAATGTTTTACAGGGAAGACAAAATATGTAAATCTATTAGCTAAACACGTTAGCAAAATACACCACTTTTCTAACTCCATCAGTTTCTTACTCCTTCAGGTGCTATCACCAATTCGGCTAAACTAAGATATTGATAGCCAATAACCTATAAAAAACCTCTTCAGATGACAGTCTGATAACATATTTATGGTATTGGATAGGTGTTGTTAGAAAAAAGTGCATATTTCAGGTAGAAATCACAGTTTACAATTGCACCGACCATCACAAATCGACTAGAATTACTAGATAGAGCAACGTGTATGACCAATTTACTCATCATAAAACATCCCCACGTCTACCTTTGACTCATTCCTCTCTGCCTCCTTCTTTCCACTCCTCTCCTCTTTTGACCTCACCCTCTCACCTTCCCCCCCTACTCACAAGGCAGGCAATACGCTTGACCTCATCTTTACTAGATGCTGTTCTTCCACTAATCTCATTGCAACTCCCCTCCAAGTCTCCGACCACTACCTTGTATCCTTTTCCCTCTCGCTCTCATCCAACGCTTCCCACACTGCCCCTACTCGGATGGTATCGCGCCGTCCCAACCTTCGCTCTCTCTCCCCCGCTACTCTCTCCTCTTCCATCCTATCATCTCTTCCCTCTGCTCAAACCTTCTCCAACCTATCTCCTGATTCTGCCTCCTCAACCCTCCTCTCCTCCCTTTCTGCATCCTTTAACTCTCTATGTCCCCTATCCTCCAGGCCGGCTCGGTCCTCCCCTCCTGCTCCGTGGCTCGACGACTCATTGCGAGCTCACAGAACAGGGCTCCGGGCAGCCGAGCGGAAATGGAGGAAAACTCGCCTCCCTGCGGACCTGGCATCCTTTCACTCCCTCCTCTCTACATTCTCCTCTTCTGTCTCTGCTGCTAAAGCCACTTTCTACCACTCTAAATTCCAAGCATCTGCCTCTAACCCTAGGAAGCTCTTTGCCACCTTCTCCTCCCTCCTGAATCCTCCTCCCCCTCCCCCCTCCTCCTCCCTCTCTGCGGATGACTTCGTCAACCATTTTGAAAAGAAGGTCGACGACATCTGATCCTCGTTTGCTAAGTCAAACAACACCGCTGGTTCTGCTCACACTGCCCTACCCTGTGCTTTGACCTCTTTCTCCCCTCTCTCTCCAGATGAAATCACGCGTCTTGTGACGGCCGGCCGCCCAACAACCTGCGTCTGCTAAATGACTTAAATGTAAATGTAAAATGTAGAAACATGTCAAACGTTTTTTATAATCAATCCTCAGGTTGTTTTTAACATACATAATCGATAATATTTAAACCGGACGGTAACCTATTCAATAAAAGAGGGAAAGAAAATGTCGAGCTACCCCTCTCGCGCGCAGGAACTAATCAAAGGACACCTGACTCGTTTTGAAAAATCTCGCTCAGTTTTCAAAATAAAAGCCTGAAACTATGTCTAAAGCCTGGTCACAGCCTGAGGAAGCCATTGGAAAAGGAATCTGGTTGATACCCCTTTAAATGGAAGAGAGGCAGGCAACGGAACAGGGATTTAAAAAAAATGCACTTCCGGGTTGGATTTCCTCAGGTTTTCGCCTGCAAAATCAGTTCTGTTATACTCACAGACAATATTTTGACAGTTTTGGAAACTATGGAGTGTTTTCTATCCTAATCTGTAAATTATATGCATATTCTACGATCTGGGCCTGAGAAATAGTCCGTTTACCTTGGGAACGTTATTAAAAATAAAAAATACAATTCTGCCCCCTAGCTGAAAGAAGATAAAATGTGGTGAGTAGTTGACTCGGTTATGATATGAAGGTTTGGCTTGGAAAGTTTTTTTTTGCCTGGTCACAGACAGCTGATGTCTTGTGCACGGAAGTCCACAGGTAAAGGGAAAATGTGAGAGGAGGAGAGCGAGAAGTAACTATAGTAATTAAAGGGATCATGCTGTTTGTATGTGGCTGCTCTGGAAAGTGAACTGTGCCTATAGAAAGTGAACTATGCTTATAGACATAGATTAGGAATCACTGGCCACTTTAAGGAAATTAAACACTAGCCACTTTAATAATGTCTTCTTATCTTGCATTACTCATCTCATATGTGTAAACTGTACTCTATACTATTCTACGGTATCTTAGTCACTTTAGTTGTTTGTAAACATTGCATCACCCATCTCATATGAATATACTGTACTCTATACTATGCCACTGTAGGGGCGGCAGGTAGCCTAGTGGTTAGAGCGTTGGACTAGTAACCGAAAGGTTGCAAGATTGAATCCCCGAGCTGATAAGGTAAAAATATGTCGTTCTGCCCCTGAACAAGGCAGTTAACCCACTGTTCCTAGGTCATCATTGAAAATAAGAATTTGTTCTTAACTGACTTGCCTAGTTAAATAAAGGTAAAATAAAGAAATAAAAAATCTTAGTCCATTGCCGCTCTGACATACACTACCGTTCAAAAGTTTGGGGTCACTTAGAAATGTCCTTGTTTTTGAAAGAAAAGCACATTTTTTTGTCCATTAAAATAACATCAAATTGATCAGAAATACAGTGTAGACATTGTTCATGTTGTAGCTGGAAACGGCAGATTTTTTATGGAATATCTACATAGGCGTACAGAGGCATATTATCAGCAACCATCACTCCAATGGCACGGTGTGTTAGCTAATCCAAGTTTATCATTTTAAAAGGCTAATTGTTCATTAAAAAACCATTTTGCAATTAAACAATAAAACTGGCCTTCTTTAGACTAATTGAGTATCTGGAGCATCAGCATTTGTGGGTTCGATTACAGGCTCCAGATACTCTACTAGTCTAAAGAAGGCCAGTTGTATTGCTTCTTCAAACAGAACAACAGTTTTCAGCTGTGCTAACATAATTGCAAAATTAATTGCAAAACATAATTGCTTTTCTTTCAAAAACAAGGACATTTCTAAGTGACCCCACACTTTCTAACAGAGGTGTATATATTGTCTTAATCCATTCTTTACTTAGATTTATCTGTATTTTGGGTATATGTCATGAAACTGTTAGATATTACTGCACTATCAGAGCTAGAAGCACAAACATTTCACTGCACCCGCAATAACATCTGCTAAACACGTGTATGTGACCAATACGATTTTTATTTTACTAGGCAAGTCAGTTAAAAACAAATTCTTACTTACAATGACAGCCTACCCCAGCCAAACCCAGGCAATGCTGGGCCAATTGTGCACCACCCTATGGGACTCCCAATCACAGTCAGATGTGATGCAGCCTGGACTTGAACCAGGGACTGCAGTGATACCTCTTGCGCTGAGCTGCAGTGCCTTAGACCGCAGCGCCACTCAGGAACCCATCATTTGATTTGATTTGTATGTGATCAGGGGTGTATTCATTCTGTTGAAAAGCTTTACTGAAACGGAATGAAACGGGGATAAACATACGTGAATTTGTCTAATAGAAACTCTGCAACTGGTGGACTGGAAACTTTGCAACTGGTGGACTAATGATTACACCCTAGATCAGCTAGATACAGGCAGTATTGAATGTGCCAATCTCTGTCACCTTGATTACTCACAAAATTCTCTTTACCTGTGCACCTACGTTCATAGGCAAAGTTGTAACAACCTCGTTGGGTATAGGGAACGTTTGAGTATCAAGTAGCCTTAACCTATCAATGTTACATTGAGCTGGGTGAATGGAATGCATAATACTGTATGTGTTACTAATTAACACTCACTTCCTTCTCGATCCTAACAGGTCTTGGAGCAGAAGAAGAGATTACGGTAGATGAGATTTTGAGTGATGACAAACTCAGAGCAGAAAACGACTATGTCCAGGTGAGGGAAACTAAACGCCAGATGAACTAGTTACTCAGAGAGGCTAACAGAGCATTGCAGTGCTTGGTGAAATAACCATGTAGATGTTGTGACTGCTGCCGTCCCACAGAGCTGTATAGACTGGAACAGGGATGTCCTTAAGAGGGAGCTGGGTTTAGATGACGATGATATCATTGATCTGCCCATCCTTTTCCATGTGATGGAGGAGAACAGGGCAGTGGCCTATTACCCAGACATGGTGAGCATACGCAAGTTCTACACTAGAACACCTCCAAACCAAAAGTACTTCTTATTTTATTTGTTATACATTTTACATTACATAATGGCAAACCTCAAAAATGCTGCCAAATCATTTTAGACATTTTGTGATGATTTTCTACATGTGATTAGGAAGTATGCTCAAATCATCTACTACCCAAGTAGCGCAAGAAACAAATCCTAATTGAGGCATATGTCTCTACCTCCAGGTGAACATGATTGTGTTGGGGAAGAACCTGGGCATCCCTAAACCGTTTGGGCCCAAGGTGAATGGCTTCTGTGCCCTGGAGGCAGAGATGACCTCCCTCATGGAGGGCCTGGGACTCAGCTGCACATACATTGAGGACTTTGCCTCCTACCACAAACTGCTGGGAGAGGTTCACTGTGGCTCCAACGTCCGCAGGGAACCCTTCTCCTTCAAGTGGTGGAACCTGGAGATGTGAGGGATTTGGGGCAAGGAATGGTTGTAGTTAGAAAGAGGGAATAAGGCTTGATGTTAACAGCAGCAACAATCGCCAGCAGCAGTCATCTTCAAACAACAACAGTAGTCCTTGTACTGTATTACCCCTTTGTCTTTATTAAACATGTATTTGCCTTTTCTTTTTACAAAAGGATGAAAAGCTATATTTACAAACAAGACTTTCGAATTTTAACAAGGGCTTAAGCAGATTATCAACGAGAACAGAAATACAATCATCTGAATTAAGCACATTGCAGGTTGGATCTGTTGTTTGGATTGGCTAGGTGCTCAATCCAAGTGTCTTGCATTTACATGTACAAACACAGGTACAGATGAACAGGACCACAGAGAAATGTGCAAGTATAATCTGGAGCCACCAGAGGGTGTGATCCAACTATTCAAGCATTTCTGAAGACTAGTGAGAGTAATAATACATTTATTTTAAGCTTTGAGATGAACATAGTGTTTGATATATTTTGAGTTTCAGTGCCTGGAATACACACTGACTCCAAAGGCTCTCTTAAGCTGATGAAAGGTTACTTTCTCATCTTTCCAATCACATTTCAATTAATAGTATTTTGTTGAATCATAATCTTCAGAATGGTGTTTAATAATAAATATATGTCAAACTAACTGTATTTTGATGTAGTGTTACTTACTTATGCAGAGATCCTTTAGATTCAACTGAAATATTTCCAAAGGAGTGTAAAAGGTTTATGCATTAATGCCACAACTGACAATAAAGCACAACTAAATTCCATATTAGCTTTTGTTCATTTCATTGAAATAAAAAGTAATGGAAACCATGCCTTCATATCAGGTCTTTTCATTATATAAATCTGAGATGAGGGAAAATGTCACTAATCAGGAAATGTAAAACATTACACAAGATACCCAGGTTCCATTCATTGAGAGCAGATGTCTACAAATGAATACATATATCTGTTTAGTTTTATATTCAAACCAGTTGGTGATAGATTCCATTTGGCGATATCCCCCATGGGATAGATTCCTTATATGAAAGGGGATACCCTCCTACAAAGCAGCTTACTTAACACAATCATTAAAAAGGCAACTTCAAGACTTGTCACAGTGTAATTCTTTTTAAAAACCAAGTCAGATTTTCAAAAGATCAGCAATTACTTGAAAATGTAGTGCCGGTTTACACATCTACACGTATGTATCCCCATATTTCTCTATCGAAACTGATGTAAAGAAATAATAACTCTTTATCTGTCTGCTTTTCTAGAGAAGTTTGACTGGTTTGAAGAAACAATCTATTTCCAGCATGGTACTGTACAGTTGACATGGGTTTGCAAGCAGATTTACACCATGCACCATGTATACACATCCAAACACATACTCTAAATCAAACTAGAGGTTTTAAAAAATAAACTGAAGACAGTAGTCACTGGACAGTAGCTTGGCTTTGGAGGCTGTGTGCTTTGGTTAGGTCACCTTAGAGGAATGTCTGACTGTGTGGTACTATCTACAGTATGGGACAGTGATGAAGACTGATGAGTAATTTAGTTTGGACACCAGACCTTATCAGTAATTCAATACTTCATGTTTTTTTCCTCAGTTTATAGGGGCAATCTGCGATTGCTACATAGATTTTTTAAATTAATTATATATACCCATTTATTCTTGAAGAATATTACTTATAAATGCTTCATGTCGTTAGTTCAACTGTCGTATCCCATCAAAACCCAAAACATAAGCGTTTTTACTCATTTGTTAGTTAACAAGGTAACTGTAAACAAACACTATATAGCCTCACCATGGTTAAAACTATAATTTTGCTATCATGGATGGTCAGTCCTTGCATCCATAGCTGTGTCTAGGAATTTGAGAGTGGTTACTTTTATCCAGCCCCATCACTCAGCTGGTTATCGATACAGTGGCGGGGTAAAGACTTTGTTATTGTTTGAACTGCAGATTACCCCTTTAAATGGCCTGAAATACTTTGACTATAATTATGGAGTCAGTAAAATATTGTCCATTCATCAACATAACCTGTGAACTGCAATTGTACAGTTTGTCAGGGGAAATTAATAATGGAATCAAAACTAGCAGCAGCATGATGATAAAAGTACCTTCTATCAAAAACATGTAACATTTACTAAAAGTTTCTTGTCAACATCCACCATTACACTCTTAATTGACCATTAATAAAACACAAGGCTTAGTGTGACATCAAAGGATCCGGGACACCAAGAGTAACAAATGTACAGTATCATGGTGGGATGTGAGGTTGATCGAAGCAATAATGACAGTTCTTCCAACAATGACAACAGGACAACATCATCTTATCCTCCTCATTCATTCCTCTTTAGCCTAACAGAAAACTTCCCCTAATGCATGATCAACGGGTCTCCTGCAACACCAATCTGTCTAATGCTTAAGATCCTCCCCTCCCTCCACCTTCGAAACAAAACAAAAACAATGCCATAGAGAGGACAAGGGAGAGTATACTATGAGTTACCACATGAACAGATTCAGATTTCACAGAGCTCATGGAGCAGAAATTTATGCAGGCTAAGCCAGCCAACAGACAATAGCCAGAAGCGATACTGTGTGAGTGGCACTCCTTTTGGGAATGGGTGCTGTCCACTCCTCTCCTTCACCTCTCTTGGCATGCTAGGAGTCAGCCACATAGAGTTGGGATGAGGGATGGCTGTAAGTGCATGTCCATGGACCTGGCTGTTCAGACTGGACTAGCCTACACCAGGTCTGTCTGTCTGTCCCAGCGACTAGCTCTGGTCCTCCTCTGCATCTGTGGTGGAACACACGTGCGCTTGCTTCATCTCCTGCAGGGGGTGCATCTTATGGGAATGCTGTTGGAGGCGGGACTGGGGTCAGACACTATCTTTACTACTACAGGTCGCACACAAACATCCAAATACAGACATGGGTAACACGTGGTCAGTAAGCTACATCTACTGAGTTGAACAACTACAGGTACCTGCTAATGGACATCCATGTAGTGATCAATGGGGAGAGGCTAACAGTTCTGGACGCAGACACAGAAAGAAAATGACAAGGTTAACAAAGACCACAATTACTGAACAACAATGAAGAGGAAAAGTTTAGGGCATTTGTACATTTATAAGCAGTTTTATAAATGGTTATATATACCTGTATGTAAGCGGAATGAAATCTGTCTTCCAATGTACACAGCTAGTACAGTGAACGAGCAGAGATGTTACAGAGGATCTGATTATTAAATTAGTAAAACCGATCTCACCGATGATGACCGCTCTGTCTTGTCTCGGCTCTCCGCCTTTTTGAGCTCTTCGCCTTTGCCCCCCTCAGGCTGCTGGGACCGTGCAGGTGCTGTCAGGAAGGGGTAGACAATGAGCCATCATGACAAACAAACTCAACTTTTTGTACCTTATGGCAGTATTGAAAACATTAATGAAACAACTCACCTGGAGAGCTGCCCTGGCTGGTGGCACTAGTACTGCTCACACTATCCTCTACCCAGGAGAGGTACGCAAATGAGTCCCTCTTGTGTGGTGTTCCAGAAAAGGACAGGCTCTCCTGCAACAAACAAAAACACAACAGAAATTGTCAGGATCTTTAGCTTTTTGTTCATTTTGAGTGTGTCATTATTATATTGACATGACCTCTATGTGATGGTGTGCTGTATGCTAGTGATTGACGATCGAAAAAGAGGGGCACCTACCAGTCCTGTGTCGTACTCTTCGATGCCCTCGTTATCGTGTTCCTCCACCACATTGGCGAAACTGCTGGCGTTGGACGAGGAGCGGGACATGTCCTGGGCCTCAGGGATAGACGGGGCCCTGCAACACATGGCCAAACTACACACCTGGGTTACTCTGACGACTCTAACATGCACGCACACACACACACACACACACACACACACACACACACACACACACACACACACACACACACACACACACACACACACACACACACACACACACACACACACACACACACACACACACACACACACACACACACACACACACACTATACACATGTTCTTCAGCATGGGCTTGACAGCACTATTAAATACTGTCTATTCACCTGTTCTTTGTTGTGGGCATCTCTGGTGAGCTCTGATTAGATGAGTTTTCTGATTTGGGGTCCTGGGAGATGTGTCCACTGTCTGGAGTCCTCTGTGTGCTGGGGGACACTTCCCGACTGAGGTAGGAGGGGATAGAGAGGCATCAGGATGGGCTCATAGACATTACTGCTAATCAGTGGAGGCTCCTCAGAGGAGGAAGTGGAGGACCATCCTCTTCCGTGAATTTCATAAAAATTAAAATTGTAAAACACTGAAAAGTTATGCTTTTTAGATTAAACTATACTAAATATATTCACATCACCAAATAATTGATTAAAACACACTGTTTTGCAATGAACGTTTACAGTACTCCGTAAGGTAGCACTATGGTGTGGCCATACGACAGCTAGCTTCCGTCGTCCTCTTGGTACACTGACTTCAATAGAACACCTAGGAAGGAGGCCCCTTCCATAGACTTACACAGTAATTAGGACATCCTCCAACCTATCAGAGCTCTTGCAGCATGAACTGACATGTTGTCCACCCAATCAAAGAATCAGACAATGAATCTAGTACTGAAAGCATAAGCTACAGCTAGCTAGCACTGCATTACATAAAATGTGGTGAGTAGTTCAAATCAAATCAAATCAAATTTGATTTGTCACATACACATGGTTAGCAGATGTTAATGTGAGTGTAGCGAAATGCTTGTGCTTCTAGTTCCGACAATGCAGTAATAACCAACGAGTAATCTAACCTATCAATTTCACAACAACTACCTTATACACACAAGTGTAAAGGAATGAAGAATATGTACATAAAATTATATGAATGAGTGATGGTACAGAATGGCATAGGCAAGATGCAGTAGATGGTATCGAGTACAGTATATACATATGAGATGAGTAATGTAGGGTATGTAAACATATAAAAGTGGCATTGTTTAAAGTGGCTAGTGATACATGTATTACATAAAGATGGCAAGATGCAGTAG
Source organism: Salvelinus alpinus (assembly GCF_045679555.1). Classification (NCBI taxonomy): domain Eukaryota; kingdom Metazoa; phylum Chordata; class Actinopteri; order Salmoniformes; family Salmonidae; genus Salvelinus; species Salvelinus alpinus. The sequence goes on along the minus strand of NC_092087.1, from coordinate 28,491,643 downwards.
ATGGTATAGAGTACAGTATGTACATATGAGATGAGTAATGTAGGGTATGTAAACATTATATGAAGTGGCATTGTTTAAAGTGGCTAGTGATACATTTTTCCATACATTTTTCCATTGTTAAAGTGGCTGGAGTTGAGTCAGTATGTTGGCAGCAGCCACTCAATGTTAGTGGTGGCTGTTTAACAGTCTGATGGCCTTGAGATAGAAGCGGTTTTTCAGTCTCTCGGTCCCTGCTTTGATGCACCTGTACTGACCTCGCCTTCTGGATGATAGCGGGGTGAACAGGCAGTGGCTCGGGTGGTTGTTGTCCTTGATGATCTTTATGGCCTTCCTGTGACATCGGGTGGTGTAGGTGTCCTGGAGGGCAGGTAGTTTGCCCCCGGTGATGCGTTGTGCAGACCTCACTACCCTCTGGAGAGCCTTATGGTTGTGGGCGGAGCAGTTGCCATACCAGGCGGTGATACAGCCCGACAGGATGCTTTCGATTGTGCATCTGTAAAGGTTTGTGAGTGCCTTTGGTGACAAGCCGAATTTCTTCAGCCTTCTGAGGTTGAAGAGGCGCCTTCTTCACCACGCTGTCTGTGTGGGTGGACCAATTCAGTTAGTCCGTGATGTGTACGCCGAGGAACTTAAAACTTACAACCCTCTCCACTACTGTCCCATCGATGTGGATAGGGGGGTGCTCCCTCTGCTGTTTCCTGAAGTCCACGGTCATCTCCTTTGTTTTGTTGACGTTGAGTGTGAGGTTATTTTCCTGATACCACACTCCGAGGGCCCTCACCTCCTCCCTGTAGGCCGTCTCGTTGTTGTTGGTAATCAAGCCTACTCGCACTTTCAGTTTCGCGCGAATGCTGCCATCAATCCACGGTTTCTGGTTTGGGAATGTTTTAATAGTTGCTGTGGGTAGGACATCGCCGATGTTAATAAACTTGCTAATAAACTCGCTCACCGATTCAGCGTATTCGTCAATGTTGTTTTTTGACACAATGCGGAACATATCCCAGTCCACGTGATCGAAGCAATCTTGAAGCGTGGAATCAGATTGGTCGGACCAGCGTTGAACAGACCTGAGCGCGGGAGCTTCCTGTTTTAGTCTCTGTCTATAGGCAGGGAGCAACAAAATGGAGTCGTGGTCAGCTTTTCCGAAAGGAGGGCGGGGGAGGGCCTTATATGCGTCGCGGAAGTTAGAATAACAATGATCCAGGGTTTTACCAGCCCTGGTAGCACAATCGATATGCTGATAGAATTTAGGGAGTATTGTTTTCAGATTAGCCTTGTTAAAATCCCCAGCTACAATGAATGCAGCCTCAGGATATGTGGTTTCCAGTTTACATAGAGTTGACTCAAAGAGAGAGAAAGAACAGTTAGTTGAACAGTTTTGAACAAATTAACTTCTTCAAAAATGAAGGAGAAGCAAGAGAGAGAGAGACTTTTTTTCACTTTCACTTACTTAGCTAGCAAATGCAGGTGGCCAGTTTAGTTACTCAAACACCCGGCTCAAACAAAGGGATGCTATGCTAGCTAGCTGGCTATGACCAACACAACACTTGAACTCTTCCAAGTCAAGGTAAGCTTTTGGTTTTATTAATTTATTGCCACCGGGGCCCGCCGGTGTAACTGCTTACTGACTATACACTAACGTTACTGCATGATTGTAGCAGGTTTACTAATGCATTAGTTATATTAGCTATGTTGACTAGGACTTTACTTTAGCTAATATGGGGACAACGATGTAGGATGTGTGTAGTGGTTATGACATGGTTTGGCTTGGAAAGGTTTATCCGCCTGGTCACATACAGCTGATGTGTTGTTCATTGAAGTCCACACACGAAGGGAAAGGTGAGACGAGGAGAGTGCATAGAGGCAAGAAGGAATACAACAAAGCTGCTATGAAAGTGAACTGTGTTTATGCGTGATCAGAGGTGTATTCATTCCGCCGATTCTGTTGAAAAACGTTTCTTTTAAACGGGACTGACATGAACTATTTATGTTGTCTAACCAATCAAAGGATCAGAGAATCAGTCTAGTACTGAAAGCATAAGCTTCAGCTAGCTAGCAGAGCAGGGCAAAAAATGTGGTGAGTAGTTGACTCGGTTATGATATCAAGGTTTGGCTTGGAAAGTTTTTTTTGCCCGGTCACAGACAGCTGATGTGTTGTGCACTGAAGTCCACAAGCGAAGGGAAAATGTGAGATGAGGAAAGTGCATAGCTGCGGGAAGTAATTATACATTGATCAAAAGGATCATGCTGTTTCTATGTGGCTGCTAGGAAAGTGAACTGTTTGTGTGTGATCAGGGGTGTATTCATTCTGTCGAACAACTTTACTTAAATGGGAGAACAACTTTACTTAAATGGGATAAACATACCTGAATTTGTCTAATAGAAACTCTTGTTTGCAACTGTTGGACTAATGATTACACCCTAGATAAGCTAGATGCAGACAAGAGTGTACAAGGCGGTATTGAATGTGTCACTGTCTGTCCATGTGTCACTGTCTGTCATCTCACTTTTTTTTTCGACCTGTGTTTTAAACTTTCATTCATAGGCTAGGTTGTAGCAACCTCATGATTGATATCGGGAAAATTAGAGTATCATGTAGTAGCCTAAACCTATCGATGTTACATTGAACTGGGTGAATGGAATATGAATGACAGTCACCCAACATGCTGTAATAGAAATAAGGCCGTGCTCATGAGGAAAAAAAATCGTCCCTCATCATAAACGACACTGACCGCCACTGCTGCTATAATGCATATCAGTTTATCGATTGGAAGAGTCAAACACCAACACGTCTCTCCAGTCACCTGGCATATCTTTGAATGCCTCATCTCTTTACCCCAAAGGTTGTGTGTTCGAATTGCGTCGGTGACAACTTTAGCGTCTTAGCTAATAACCAACTTTAGCTAAACACAACAATGCGTTTTGCAAGTACTTTAGCATGTTAGCTAGCCATACTTTAACATATCCCTAACCCTTAACCTATCCCTAACCTTAACCTACCATTAACCTGCTAGCTAACATTAGCCACTAATGTTAACGCAACGGCGACACAGTTGACCGCCATTCAGAATGACTTGGTATTGGACCATACTTCTGGTACCTTTCATTTCTCATCTTCTATGCTTTCTCTCTGACACCCCATTTTCCTCTTTCTTCTCTAGGTATCCCAAGAAGCCCTCCTCTCACCTCCTCTCCTGCACCTCCTGGATGTTCTCGATCCCGATGGCGCTGCTCCGTCTTGCACTGAAGGGCCCAGACTTCTTCCTGGTGGGGCTCTTCCCAGGAATGATCAGAGACTGGGGAGGAGTGGCTAGGTTAGTCAGCCACAATACTATATTCCTCTAGCATGACTTATAAAGTAAAAGACAGAGGCTACTGTAGGGCTATAATACACAACTTGGTCTGTTTTACATTCAGTGAAAACATGAACTCCATTCAAATAGGCATTTGTTGATTGGCATTTGTTGAATGTCATTGAGATTCTGCAGCACAATGACTCAAATGCCTTCCGTATTTGATACTTGCTATCTACAACACATGAGAAACGTTATGGGGGGACTAAAATGAAGTGACAGTGGCTTGTTGGTGAAATACTATTTGAGCTACTCCATCATGTTGTATGAGTGAAAGAGAGGAATTGATACACAAAGGTAATAAACCAGTAATTATTTTCACAGACCTTTCCACTTTTGTGACGGAAAATCTTATTACCTAAATTATAGGTTTCTTACAACCTAGTGGTTTTACCCCACACTTGAGATGTAGAAAATGATTGCTTTATAAATGGCTCTAAAAAAATATTAGTTTCAGCAGAAAGCAACAGTAATTGAGTCATGCAAAGAGACATAGAACCACACAAGTAAGCGAAGAAAAGAGCAGAGAAATAGCACATTAGAAGGGAGATTTATACATGAACCTCTTCTATTGTTCCTATCCCTATGGCACTGCCGCGACGTCCATGATACCTACTGGGACTTTTCCCTGGGACAAGTAATGACTGAACCACACAGGGGAGGAGGAAGCAGAGAAAGAGAAAGGGATAAAGAGAAAGAGGATGAGAGTAGAAGATACAATAATACACCATTTGAACAGCATGGTACAAATTAGAATGTGAGCTCACAGTACACCATACGATACAGAAGACAGGAGACATATGAGCACATATTTAAAGGCCATTCACATTGAAAGACCATTCATATTGAAAGGCCATTCCCATTGAAAAGCCATTCACATTGAAAGCTGGACTAAAGTTAGAGACCACAGAGTGCGGAAGGAAATTGAATAAGATACAGCATATGGGCAGAATAGCCCGTGTAGCTTGGTCTCACTCTTCTTTCCTTGTCCTGACAATGAACAAACACAAAGAGGAGTTTGTCAAATCACAGAGTGAACCTGTTTAAATAGGTAGATGAGAGGTAGAGAGATGGAAAGGAGGGACTGGCACAATCCAAAGGGCAGATTTACTTTTTGGAATGTAGCAGGAAAAAGTAATTAGTAAACCAATAGTAAACCAGCAGCTGTTTCTTTGGATTGCATGCCAGAGTACTTGCAACCTGTAAAGTGACACAAAGTGGAAAAAGATGCATGCATACACTTCTTATCTCCACAACTGCCTTCCATGCACAGCTCCATGCCAGACTAGCTTCCTGCAGCGCCCATGTAACACTCATGACAGCAAGGTAACAAGGGAGGGCAAGGTAACACTCATGACAGCAAGATAACAAGGGAGGGACTCTGGGTAGTCTGACAGCTAAACTCATCTCTTCTCAAATGGCTCTCAGGTTGCCAGAGAAAGCAATTCAAGCTTCACAATCTTAGAAGACTCAAAAGCCCACAAAGTCTATGAAGTGGCACAAAGGGTTAAAGGTTCTTCGAGATCATTCACATAAAATCAACTTTCCAAAAAGCACACCACCACCTACTTATAGCCTCAACAGGTCTGTGAGCAGATTATACCATCATACCAAGTCCAGCTACATCTAACATCTCTGATAACTGGATTTAACTATATGAAATGAATATGATTTAGGGTTGAGCATGACTTTGAATGACATGGAAGACACATTTCAGATGAATGTATTCAGTTGTACAACTGACTCTGTATCCCCTTTCCCATTCTCATGACATGGAAATAAACACTACTGTAAAATAAACAGTGGTTCATATGAAAATGCCATGGAAAAAGTTATGGAAAATGGCAAACTATGGAGGTGACTGATATGAGGGTACCATATATGAAACATTGTGTTTAATCAAGGGATTTGAGCACAGGTAGGTACAGGCGGTCAATGACTATCCCACAGTGGAGAGAGGATAGTGTATGCAGTAGTTGGTATTGGGTGTTGTTAGAGGAGGGTCTGTGTCTACTACAGGGGAGTCAGTAGACAGGCCCACGTGGGCCTCTGGTAATACCAAAAGGGTTACTTACTATCCCTGGGGTTTTGGGGGTCTCGGTAAAGCTGCTACTGAGACTAGTGGAGACAGTGTGTGGCTTCTTGTTACTGAGGCCCATGGCATCCATAGACTGGCTTCTGCTGCGGATCACCCGCTACAGAGTACAGAGAGAGATGAGGAGACACGATCGGTGAGTGTGTATGGACCCTAAACTTCGCCTCAACCACACTAACCCTGAATTCTAATGATAACCTGTGATTGAGATTGTGCAGGACCGTATGTGAACACTTGAGAGCAGTGTAGATCAGTGAGAGTTAAAGAGTCTAAAAGAGAGAACATGTCTTTTAGTGGAAGAGAGGAGACAGTTCCAGTGATTCACACTGACAGGTAGGTTTGAATGAAGTCTGAGGGTGGGTATTCAGAGGAGAGTGCATAATAATCCTTCAATGTCTTTCAAGTGTTCAGTAGACTCATCCATGAATGATGTGGAAAAGACAGAGGGAGAGAGAGAGTGAGACAGAGAATAAGAGAGAGGCACAGACAGGAAGAAAGTGGGAGGAACAGAGAGAGACAGAGAGCGAGAGAAAGAGAGAGAGAGAGAGAGAGAGAGAGAGAGAGAGAGAGAGAGAGAGAGAGAGAGAGAGAGAGAGAGAGAGAGAGAGAGAGAGAGAGAGAGAGAGAGAGAGAGAGAGAGAGAGAGAGAGAGAGAGAGAGAGAGAGAGAGAGAGAGAGAGACAAGACAGAGCCAGAGAGGAAGAGAGCAGAGTGGCAAATGGGGAGCCATGCGGGCAGGCTCATCCGTTCCCTAATGAGAGGCCATTACAGTGTTCGTCAGAGACACACAATCACAGCTCCTCCACTGCCATGGCTCACTGCCCTGCCCAAACTCCACCACCCTAATGGTCATTGATGGAGGACTTAGAGTCAGAGTGCTGGATGCACATTGACAGGGACGCTCCCAACTCTCTGATCCTCCTCTGGTCACATGACACAGTGGGATATGATATGGTAACAGCCAATCTTCAACAGCATCAGCGCACTTCCAGAGAGCAAAAACACTTCCTTTTCTGTGCCTTATTTTTCATGCATGAATACCCAGAATCCCTTCCAGGAAATAAAGAAAGCATTTATTTTTCAATATTCAACCTCTTTCATGCAGGTCAAGTGCCCAATTAAGCTTGCACCTCGCATAGTAGGGGGTTACCTTAAAGGACTCAAAGAAGCCCCCTCCCCCCCCAGCCCCATTCTCCAGTTTGTCCTCGTCCCCTCCCAGGCCCATCATGGACTGGCTGTTGATGTGTAGCTCCTCATACAGGGTCTCCAACAGGGCCGACCGCGTGCGCTCCTGACAACAACACACACTCATCAGTCAGAGGATAGTGTCCTCAATAAAAATCAATGACATGTAAACACTTGTGCAGACAATTCTGCAGGCATTCAGTGTACAATACAGTTCAACACATGAACGCACACACAGAGACACAAACATGTGCCTTTACAGAGATACAAACAAAGGAACAGGAGCTGATAGTCTGCAAACGGCCATGATCCAGTCATTCACCCTCACATACAGCATCCACACTAACACAGACAGACGGTACGGTAAATGGTGCAGCGAGAGCAGCGTGACTCCGCCCCCACACTGCATAGCATGCCGTGGCACGCTCCTGCTCTCACCTCCAGTTTTGCAAACTTCTCAGCCTTGTAACAGGCATACTCCGCATTGATCAGCTTAGTGAACAGGAACTCATGGAACTCATAACCCTAGAGAAGAAAGGGAGGGAGGAGGAAAGTCTGAATTAATATATGTTGTCCCTCTCATGGGCTCACCTAGTTTATCCATTATTTAGATTCATGACTTCTCACCTTTTTAAAGATGGCTGGGTCCGGTAGAGCGGGTCCAAAGAAAGGCACATCATCTCTCGCTGTCACAGACACCTGGAGGGGTAGAAGAGAGGTAGAATGTACCCAAATGACAACAGTCCATATGACACCACTAAATGACATAACACTGACTAGCCTATATAAACATTTAAGAGGCAGGTAATAGGCAGGAACAAGCAGGACAGTTAGTTGCCAGTCAGTTACTGATTGATCTCTAATAAGGAATATGCAGGTTGCTTTGTGCCAAGCCTCTATGTATTGAAATAGGAGGCTTGAACAGGTTTATAGACTGTGAGGAGTCCAACTATCCCTCGGCTAACAGTACCTTGTACGTGACATTGTCTGAGCAGGCATTCTCCACCTGCACCACCACGTAGGCATGCAAGAAGTTGGAGGCTATCATGTCTGGCACAAAGGGTGTGTTTTCCTCCTGAAACAAGATGGCCACGATGTCGTTGCCTATGTGCCTCTTCCTCTGCAACTGCAAACACAACATTGTCACCATTATGGATATAAACTTAACCACTACATTTAGGTCAGCCAAGAACACCTATGTAGATTAATTAAATAGGTAAATACTCCACTAAATGCATAGTCTACTACAGAAACAATTTGTGATTACTAATTGTATGTATGAAACATCTCTCTACAAGCACTTTTCATAAAACAGTGGAGGTCATGTGATGCATATTGAAAGGCCTATAACCCATTCAGTGATTGGAGACTGAAAAGGACAGGACCTATTTCCCTGTACTGTGATTATAGGCCTCTGCAGCTTAGCTTCCTGCTCCCTAACATGTGTTGACTCACTGATCAGTCACCAGTTTCCATGTTATTCTGCACACCATTGTGAACATGGGGGAATTATTCTACACAGCAGGGCCACATGACACCTGTTGATGAATGACATGTACTACAGGGCAAACTACTGTCAAAAAAAATAACACAGAGCATATCGATTGTATGAATAAAACATTAAGGCAAACATTTATTTTCAGGGCTTTATGGATATTTCCTCTCTTGTTAGCTGCTGAATTGCTATATAGTTGTGTATTTTGCCACTGTGTTTTACACATGAAAACAATCAACCATTTGTTTCAAGCTCTGAAGAAATAAGGAAGAGTTGTTATTGTCATAGAGGCTTTATCTATTTAATAATCTCATTAAAAAACTAAAGTGAGAAACTCAGGACCGATCACATGACAAGGTCAAAGGCAGATGTAAGGCTCAAACGAGCCATTTTATACAGTAATATCATTATGTTGAGCAGGGTTCTTGTGTTGCATGGTTGGTCAGTGGGCAGTCTGAGACCTGTTGTTGATGTTTGCACACACACACACACACACACACACACACACACACACACACACACACACACACACACACACACACACACACACACACACACACACACACACACACACACACACACACACACACACACACACACACAAACACGCACACATGCACGCACGCACGCACGCTAGTAGGGGCCAGATGGTACCAGAACATCCACTATGCATGAGAGCAGATGGACAGCGAGGGAGTGAAAGCTGCCATGTATAACCATGGTGAAACACAGACATTCTATAATGAACTCAACACAGGCTCAACGCCAGGTCAGCCTCAGCTTTAGACTGCTAGTTGTTTTCCTTCCTCTTCCTCTCAACACATTGTGTCTGTTCATCTTTGCCTTTATGTCGTTGGTGTCACAGTGAATCTCTGATCGTCTTAGCCTACAAGGGTATCTCCTGTGGCTTTACGTGTGTCTGTCTGTCCACATAGCTCAGCCCTGCTGCTCATTCATCTCTTGAGAATAAGAGTCTCATTGGGATGGTTCTCCCAGGGAGGCAGGTGAGGTAGCTGAGGTCATTCAAAGCAGCAGGAGAAAGCATCAAGCCACCAAACTGTGTCCTCAAATGAGAAACTACATGTTGCCCCACGTTTATCTTCATGGAAGTGACAACTTGTCATGAGAAATATCCCCTTCGGGTCAAAGCAGACAGGTTCACTGAGCACACCAACAGGAGAAAAGAATAACAGTTCTGTTCATGGTGGCTAGCACTTGTGGATTTTTTACAAACCGGTACTGATTACCCAGTGATGTTAAAAAAATATATATATATATTTTATTTATGAATTTTCAGTTTTACAAACAGACAGATTGTCACACCCTGACCGTAGATTGCTTTGTATGTTTCTATTTTTAGTTTGGTCAGGGTGTGATGTGGGTGGGTATTCTATGTCTGGGTATTCTATGTTGTAAGTCTAGGTTTTCTGTTTTTTTGTGTTTGGCCTGGTGTGGTTCCCAATCAGAGGCAGCTGTCTATCGTTGTCTCTGATTGGGAGCCATATTTAGGTAGCCTGTTTTCCCACTTTTGTTTGTGGGTGGTTGTTTCCTGTTTAGTGTTTTGTTTCACCTTTCAGGACTGTTTTTTTTTATTTTTTTCAAGTGTTTTCGTTTTTTATTAAAAAAATATGACCACTTACCACGCTGCACCTTGGTCCTCCTCTCCTTCCACCAACGAGAATCGTTACACAGATAATGACAGCAAACAATACATTGAGAATACCCCCCACCCCTCAACTGGAGACAAAAAAATAAAAATAATAAAACTACAGAACACAACATTGCTCTTAAGAAATTGGCACTCTGCTTCATTGATATTTGTACAGTATAAGGACTATGCTCGGCATTAGTGGATCAGGGTTGGTTGCAGGTTGTATGTTGTGTTTCCCATCATCACGTGAAAGATACGCGATAAAGGGCTGCATATCTTAACAAATGTATTAGATCTGCCAGAGACATCATGTCAAATCCTTTCTATATGTAGCAAGCTGGTGACTTCAGCTAACCAGGTTTTAAAAACAGGTACAGTCTCCTTATTCCAAAGGCTTAAAATGTTTATTTTTACAATAACCATGCCATATTGTAAAGTTTTTTTGTTCCCAGTGGGTTAAAGTCGTAAGGTGCTGTGACCTGCCTAAAACAGCAGTATCAGGGACTGGTATGAGGTTGCAGCTGTATACTTCTGAGAAACACTTCAAAATATCCTGCCAGAATGCGTGCAGTTTGGTGCATGACCAGAAGAGGTGACCCAGGGTACCCTCTGCAGATTTGCACTTAGGGCATATCGGAGAGGCCGAGGGGTAGAATGAGTGTAATTTGGTACTGGAATAGTGTAGTCTGTGACTCACTTTGTATTGAATAAGTTGGTGTCGGGAGTTTGCGAATTTGCGAGTTTCAATGGAGTGTTTAAACATCCTCAACATAAGAGGAGTAACCTAAGCTTTCATAAACCTCGATCCCAAAGCCGTCAGGGCCAGCCACTTTTCCATTAGGGAAGGAACGTACTGCAGAGACAACCTCATAAAGTTATCTCTGCATTTAGCTCCATTTGAGCAGCGCCGCATAATTTAGGTAGGGAAAGGGCATGGAGGAAATCAGAAATGTTTGCGGTATCTGCAGTGGTCTTTGAGGGGTAGAGGTCTTGATAAAACTTTGTGAAACATGCATTCATTTCTTTTGGGTCCGTAGTAACAGCTCATGTACTAGATTTAATTCAATGAATAGTTCTATTGGCCTGTATACCTCTCAGCTGCACGCCAGTAGTTTATCCGGTTTGTCACCCAACTCGAAGTGTTTTTGTTTAATCTTTAATAGCATTGTGTATACTTGGTTAGAGAGAATAGTATTGTATTCATATTTTAGTTTTATTATGTCATTCAACTTGAATGATAAGGGCGCTTCCATATAGTCTCTCTCAAGCACCAGGAGCTGGTCCTCGATTTCTAATAACATAACAGCTTTAAATGCCTCCCACAAAGTGGAGTCGGATACATCAGCTATCATTCTGGGACATATAGTCCGTAATTAAATTGGCTGTTTGTTGGTGAAATTGTTCATCATTGAGTAATGTTGGATTAAAGCTCCAACTGAATTGAGGCTTTGTTCTGCCGAAATCCATTTGTAATAAAACGAGACTGTGATCGGAAATTATTATATTATGCTACTTGGTAGAGGTGACGTTAGATGTCAATTTAGAGTCTGTTAAAAATTAGTCAATTATTGTGTATGATTTATGCACATGTGAGAAGAAAGAATAATCCTTATCCGTAGGGTGTTGTAATTTCCAAATATCGACAAGGTTCATTGTTCCAATTAAATTATTCAAGACAGTAGTGGAATTCAGTGAAGAGGTAGGGCGAGCAGGAAACCTATCCATATAATGGTCCAAAATGCAGTTAAAATCTCCGCCTACAATTAAATGTGTGGTTGATAAATCTGGTAAGAGATTGAAGACATTCTGAAAGAACCCTGGGTTCGGTGCATAAAGATTTAAAAATGTTACATGTTGTGATAGAATGTGGCCTAGTACTATAATACTAGGGGTCGCTTATAGTTGAAATGTGTTTGAATGGGACAGTTTTTCGAAATAATATGGCTACACCTCTAGCCTTGGATGAAACAGTTGATTGATAAATACCCAACTACATTTAAATCTCCATTGCTCTGTATGTTTTATGTGAGTTTCTTGTAAAAACATAATATCTCCAGATAAAGACTTCAAATGGGAAAAGACTTTTCTCCTCTTTTCAAATTCGTTCTCAAACCTCGTACATTCCTGGAAAGAAGGGTAATGTCGCCAGACCGTGGCGAAGTAGTAGAGTTATCAGTAGCCATAAGAAATATTTATTTGGTCCTCAAATACATTAGAATTGTAGCAGTAGGGTTGGCGCAACACGTAAAGAGCAAAGGACAAATGAAAAACACAAAAAAACATTCTCCATCTCCCTCCCCCATCCACTTACCCAAACGAAGTGGAATATAAATTCCCCCATAAACACTGTGAAACTGCTGGACACTACAGGGAGACATACAATTGAAGTCGGAAGTTTACATACACTTAGGTTGGTGTCATTAAAACTAGTTTTTCAACCACTCCACAAATTTCTTGTTAACAAACTATAGTTTTGGCAAGTCGGTTAGGACATCTACTTTGTTCATGACACAAGTCATTTTTCCAACAAATTTTTACAGACAGATAATTGCACTTATAATTCACTGTATCACAATTCCAGTGGGTCAGACGTTTACATACACTAAGTTGACTGTGCCTTTAAACAGCTTGGAAAATTCCAGAAAATTATGTCATGGCTTTAGAAGCTTCTGAGAGACTAATTGACATAATTTGAGTCAATTGGAGGTGTACCTGTGGATCTATTTCAAGGCCTACCTCCAAACTCAGTGCCTCTTTGCTTGACTTCATGGGAAAATCAAAAGAAATCAGGCAAGACCTCAGGATTTTTTTTTTAGACCTCCACAAGTCTGGTTCATCCTTTCCAAACGCCTGAAGGTACCACATTCATCTGTACAAACAATAGTACGCAAGTATAAACACCATGGGACCACGCAGCCGACATACCGCTCAGGAAGGAGACGCATTCTGTCTCCTAGAGATGAACGTACTTTGGTGTGAAAAGTGCAAATCAATCCCAGAACAACAGCAAAGGACCTTGTGAAGATGCTGGAGGAAATGGTTACAAAAGTATCTATATCCACAGTAAAACTAGTCTTATATCGACATAACCTGAAAGGCTGCTCAGCAAGGAAGAAGCCACTGCTCCAAAACCACCATAAAAAAAGCCAGACTACGGTTCACAACTGCACATGGGGACAAAGATCGTACTTTTTGGAAAATGTCCTCTAGTCTGATGAAACAAAAATAGAACTGTTTGGCCATAATGACCATCATTATGTTTGGAGGAAAAAGGGGGAGGCTTGCAAGCTGAAGAACAGCATCCCACAAGTGAAGCACAGGGGTGGCATGTTGTGGGGGTGCTTTGCTGCAGGAGGGACTGGTATACTTCACAAAATAGATGGCATCATGAGGCAGGAAAACTACGTGGATATATTGAAGCAACATCTCAAGACATCAGTCAGGAAGTTAAAGCTTGGTCGCAAATGGGTCTTCCAAATGGACAATGACCACAAGCATGCTTCCAAAGTTGTGGCAAAACAGCTTAAGGACAACAAAGTCAAGGTATTGAAGTGGCAATCACAAAGCCCTGACCTCAATCCCATAGAAAATTTGTGGGCAGAACTGAAAAAGTGTGTGCGAGCAAGAAACCCTGACTTAGTTACACCAGCTGTCAGGAGGAACTTATTGTGGGAAGCTTGTGGAAGGCTACCAGAAACGTTTGACCCAAGTTAAACAATTTAAAGGCAATGCTACCAAATAATAATTGAGTGTATGTAAACTTCTGACCCACTGGGAATGTGATGAAAGAAATACAAGCTGAAATAAATCATTCTCTCTACTATTATTCTGACATTTCACATTCTTAAAATAAAGTGGTGATCCTAACTGACCTAAGACAGGGATTTTTACTAGGATTAAATGTCAGGAATTGTGAAAAACTGAGTTTAAATGTATTTGGCTAAGGTGTATGTAAACTTCCGACTTCAACTGTAGGCTTGCTAACCAATTTATAATTAAATTAAATTAGCGTTCCTTCAGGTGGTCCGACTGGGCCCCCTTACCCTGATGTCTATAACAATTGCTCTAATAAAATAACTGAATTGAGCAAAACAATATCGTCAATATGTCCCCACTGGAACAGGGAAATCGGTCAGGTGCAGTTTTACCCGCCTGTATAGGACAATCACATCGCTGTCATATCTGAAAACAGTGGGGTAATCCGCCCTACCGATCACGGTGAACAGCTACTCGGGACGTCCCTATCGGGTCCTAGACGTTAGTGGCTATAGTAGTAATCCTGTCAACGAAAGACTCGGCATCCTGTGGTTTTCCGAACACCTTCTTTACCTTACCATCGGTAAGAATCAGCCGAGCAGGAAAGAGGTGGCCGTGTCAGATTCCCGCATCTCTGAGTTTCTTTCTAGCTCCATGAAAGGCCTGGCGCTGGTTACCTCAGCTGTGTTGTCTGGGTACATGTTAACCCGAGCTCCGTTGAAGGACAGGGGAATTGCTGGCGGGACAGGCACAGAATATTTTCCTTCTCGGGGTCAAGGTGTATTTTGGCAATCATGACGCGGGGATGCGTAGCGGAGAGCAAACCGATGCGGTGCGCTCAGTCCACTTTTAGGCCTTGGGGGAAATTGTCAATCCCTAACAGTTTTGGTATAAATTCTGCCACAAACTGTGTTGGTCTGCCTCTTAATTTTTTCTTCCAAGCCTGTGATTTTGATATTCAAACGCCTTGAACGTCCCTCAAGGTCAATTAGCTTGAGTTTCATAGTTTTGTTTGCTGTTAGTAGCTCTTCTTACTGTCCCTCGAGGGTGGCGATGCGTTTCTTGTGGTCACCTGCGTTTCCTTCCAGATCAATAATGCGGGTTGTATGTTCAGCCAGGGAGGCTTGCACCGATTGTAAGGATGAGTTGAGATGATTAAATTGAGTGTTCATGTCCTCTTCCATTTTTTTGATAGCTGCTAATATAATAGTCGGTGAGGGCTCTGAGTCAGGGTTAGCCATGCAAGCTGAAGAACACCATGGAAAATGGCGGGACAGGCATTATGGCCAGGCTAACGCAAGCATCGCCATCCTCATCTTGTGCTGTGGTGGGAACTTTGCCGTCTTTCTTTCTGGTTGTATTTGGATTAATTAGTTTCCCCTTGGCCGTGTTTCTCATGGAGTTGCTCATTGTAGCAGTTTGGTCGGGCAAAAGTAATAGCATTGTGTATAAATTAAATTTAAGCAAGGGTGAGGAAGAGGTAATCAGAGAAGCGTCTACTCCATGTGGTTCTCACTAGTGCCCCCCGTTCCCCAGTGATGTTTCTTGATTGAAATGAAGTAGATATACTATACATCCAATCTAGCTACTGACAGACATAATGACAGACAGGACAGGGCCTGAGAGCTAGTTACCTGCTGAGAGTCTCCCTCTGTGTATGGCAGCTTGGTGGACACGTGGAACATGATTTCCTTGTTGTGAAAGTTAGTGTAGACAGACTCTGTTCCTGTCTGGCCGTGGGTGACGTCCAGTCCTCCTCTGAACCTGCAGAACCAGAGTGTGAACCAGACCGTTACATCACCAACAGCAGTAGCACAGGTCGTCTCAGACTCAGTGCAACCAGCCAGCGCATCCACACCACTCTGTCTCATCCATCATAGAGTGAATGCCAAGGGCAGTTATCCCCTTCCACTCAATCATGATGTCCGTATCACTCAGAATATTATATTGCTCTAAATCGAGAGAATCAGAGCAGATCTACCATAATAAACGAGGCTTTAAACGTCTGAAGTGTCATCATTCAGGGAGTCATGTCAAAGTCAATTGTAATCGAGAGACATGATCAGTCTTTCATCTGCCATGTCAATACCATTCTAAGGCCACGCTTACCCTTTAAAGTCATGGAGCTCAATCTTGTCCCCCAGAAACTCCAAGAACTCTACAAAAGCAGGACTCTCGTCGCTGTTCCCAAATAGCTCCTCCTCGGTGGTCTGCAGGGAGAAACACAAGGCTGTAAAGAGGAAGTATTACATCTGATCTCAACAGGAAATCAATCAGGCCTCCTCTGGAGGAAGGACAGCAAATCCTCTTAGTTTGGGAAGGAGGGAGAAGCTCACACACCTAAACTCTCCTGAGAATGGCTAAGCTGGCGTCCTATGATGACCAGGAAGTAGCACAGTCATAATAATACTCCAAATACAGGACAGGACCAACTGTTATAAATGTATATTACTTTATATGATTTTACAACCACAGGCTATATAAACACTCACCTGGCCAAACTTCTGATAAATGACTCCAAACTTGAAATTGTTGCTGATGACATGCTCATCAAAGGTGACAATGAGCCTTGAAGCCTGGAAAAAATTTGAATAGTACATTCAGCAGAGTCAAGGTGAAGGGGACTTGCAATGTAAAACGGTGAGGGGGGAACATAAATACACTGTAGTTGAGAAATAAAACATTAAAACAGCAATAAATGCTCCTTGTTGGACCATACTATTATTGTATCGTAAACTAGTTATAGTTAGCTACTCCATTGTAAATGTACAGAGCTGACCAGGTAACTGAATAATTTCAAGATTAATACAGAGCCTACCTTTGGGTAGAGGACTGGGTAAAATCTGTCCACATTTACCTCTTCAAACACCAGCTGCAAAATAAAAAAGTACTTTAAACTTTTCCTCCTGCCATTGCAACTTTATACAATAACTTTATTTCAACTTCACATCCAGTAAATCCCTTTCCAACCATTCTCCACCGGGCTGGAGCATTCACATCTCCTTCTGGACTGTTTGTCATCCTACCTTGGCCATCTGGACCACGTTGGGGAACTCAGTCAGGCAGGAGATAGGAATCACATCATGGTGGGTTTTTAATTTGGTCCTAAAAGACAAATTGATGGAACAGTCACATAGATATTCACCATTCTGTCTTTAGAGATAGGATTCTCATGTCAACACATTGGTTCCATTTTTTTTTTTAATCCTTCCCATTTTGTTGACATCCCTGTTGATGCAAATGTGACGCAAAACCAATGTGGATAATCTTTCTAAGGATGCTGTGGAGACACAATAGTGATTTGCATAGCCAACCTTGCCACAGTCAACTATGAGCAACACAACCTGTTCACACCTGCTGTCTTTTCAGTGACAGCACAGCAGGCACATGAACCGACATACCTAGGTACTCTCTGGCATACACCCCCTGCAAACTGAGTACACTAACTAACAAAACAACCATTACAGCTGGAGTGCACTCTCTAGGGTTGTAAAATTAATTCACAGCTTTTATGGAATGTTACTACTCTATCATTAGTGTTATAACGTGGTGGAATTGATAATTTCACAGTGAGTGAGCATGTTGGGGAGAGGTGGGTGTGTTTGTGTTAGCACAGTGTACAGGCTGGCCTGGCCAGTGTTTAAGGCTAGAGTGCTGCCATGCTGAGCTAAATGAACCTCTCCCTGAACACATAGTAAGGGATGGAAATGTGGACAGGACTGCTTAACAAACACTATTAGAGGCTGAAGCAGACATATGTCCTCTGCTCTGGGTCAGGTGTTATTGAAAAGCGCCTACAGACCTTTAATGGCTGTATTGTCCTGGAACAGTTTGAAGAGAGCCTGAGAGGAGGCCACAATGAAAGAAGAGAGAGAGGGAAAGAGAGAGAGAATAAAGAGAAAGAGAGAGTATAATGAGAGAGAGAGAGAGAGAGAGAGAGAGAGAGAGAGAGAGAGAGAGAGAGAGAGAGAGAGAGAGAGAGAGAGAGAGAGAGAGAGAGAGAGAGAGAGAGAGAGAGAGAGAGAGAGAGAGAGAGAGAGAGAGAGAGAGAGAGAGAGAGAGAGAGGTGAAAATAGAAGAGAATGGGGGAGAAGGGCAGTGGGAAATAGAGAAATGAAATAAGAGACAAATAGTGTGTAGCACAGGAGGCTGGTGATGGAGGACTTCTCATAATAATCCCTGGAATAGAGTGTGCATGGAATGTATCAAAATGTTTTTGTTTTTTTAACCAGTCCATTTATTATTTTCCATGCATTACTATGAGCCCGTTCTCCCCCAATTAAGGTGCCACCAGCCGCCTGTGGTGTGTAGAGAGAAAGAGGAGGCAGGGGAGAGATAAAGATAATATGAATGGTACCTTAGCAGCAAGCAGAGATGCTCCTGGTCCCCGATGACATCATACTTCATGGAGAAGACCAGGTGGCCCAGGCCGATGTCCACGGAGTAGTAATTAAAGTGTTCCTATAGAGACATCACCAGAAGGTACACTCAGATAACAAATAATCCACACTTCAGGCAATGTTCATTATTCCTCTTACTGGCCCAGTCCCCCTCAGCCTAGTCCCCCTCAGTTTGACTGCTCAAACAGAGAAGCTCCTCCAGCTAACTCAACAGTGGTACATACAGATAATACTTTCATTTGTTATAAACACAGTCCCCTGCCAGGAGAATGAATGGTCTGAGCCTCAGCCTGTGATGTAAGCATTTTGAGGGACTCTCAGCTAGCAAAGAAATATGCTACTTCCTTCTATTCTATTTTTATTTCAATCTACTTAAATTTCAGCTGGAATGAAATCTCCAGAAGAAAAGTAGGGAGCAGAATGGTGCTTATCAGATGATGCTCACCTTGCCCATGAACTGTTTCCTGTAGATCTTGGCCGTGCTGTTGGTCTCCAGCTTGATGTGGGAGGCAGCACATGGCTTCTGCTCAGGCTCAGGTGTGGCACTGGATTTGTGATTGGTCCCCTCGATCCAGTAGCCTCCGAACTGAGGCAGCAGGATTAGGGGGAAGGGGCTCCTACGACCCAGGACCTGATTCCAACCAAGATGATGAAGTTAATAAAGTTAAATGAAAATAAGCACAATACATGGGATTCAATTCAATAGCAGATAAAGGGCAACCACAGACTCATTCATTCAGACTGTTTATGATGTATCAAAGAGCTCTATATGTGATACAGATTTCAGTTTCCAATGGTTTTTATCATACACAGCTCTGTATGTGAGTCAGTTTTAGATTGTTTGTACCTCGTGAACGCTGGGGTAAGGGATATAGTCCTCCTCTGTCTGCAAGAAAACCACATGTCATAATAATACACAACATTTTTCCATTTACCATCATAGTCCCCTCATTAATGCAGCATGAGACTTTTATGTTGACAGCACAATCAACCAATATGTAAATGCTCAATCTACAAAGCACATAACTAGAATGAAAGGAACCCACATTAAATCATAGATTGAAACCACATTGACGATATTGGGTGGGCTAACCCAACTAATGCCACCCAATTTTTGGAGTGACCACCACAATAAACACAACAATGTATTCACATCCTTATTGTCCACTAATTGTGACTCTCAGAGCCTTGGCGAGCATCCCTTTAATCGGACACAGACTGCCGACCCGCCGAGGATATGCTACACAATCCAGCGTTCCAACACTGCAGTAGTCTGGCTGTGTGATAAGAGTGATGAGGTTGGGGTTCTAATTTGAGCGGTGTGTGTCTGTAAAGCCTGTCTGACGGGAGACAAGGAGAGGTTCAAGGCTCTACCATAATGGAGCCTTTGTCCACAGGGAGTCTGTGGGGAAATGTGAGGATGGACTAGACTCACTTTGAGAGGTGGAGGGAAGGTGCATCTCTGCTCGTCCATTCTGCTGCCCTGTGGAGGGAAATAGAGGCATGCCAGGCGCCAGGTGATATACACAGCACACACACACACACTCACACAGCTGCACAGAAATAACATAGACTTCTCACTCCAAGTTAACTTCAAAACAATAATAATATTCAAGCGCATAATGTTTTAAATGTTTCTCTAAACCAATCTTGGCATTACAGGTACATAGGAAAAGAGAGACATAGGAAGATTTCAGATTAAGGACAATACATTGCTTCAACATATCAACTAAACATAGCATGAAGATATAGCAAAGGGAGAGAGAATTCAAATGTCAGTGGAAGAAAAAAGATAGGGTAGTAACTGAAGCAGAGGAGTGAGTGTGTGAGAGACAGAGGACAGCAGAGAAGGCGTCACCAACAGCCAGGCCCAGACCACACACATCATTGAGTCAATCAGAGGGAGTAAACCTACTGAAACAGAACAGTTAACACCATCGTCATGAGGCGTCCGAGGCTTCATCCCTGGATGTTTTTGGTCCAGCCTGAAACCTTTATTTTACATTTCAGTCTTATATGAGTTTCCATAACCACATATCACTTGCACTATGCGGTATTAAAAAATAAATAAATACAGACATTTATATGACAAAAATCAACAATGCAATATAGATGCGTTAGGCAGTAGCAGGCACTGCAAGAAGTCCCTGGAGTGACGCAGTGACTGCTGTTATTGGTAGAGATTTCACAACTTTACTAAAACATTATATTTAACCCAGTTTAAAAATATCAACGTTGAGGTAGTAGAATCGACCAAATGAATTGAATTATAGAGGTCTAATGATCTATTCCATTCAACATGCTTGGCTCATGTCTGTTATTTTCAACATAATTGTAGGTTATGTAACTATTTGTTAAAAAAAACGGCCCAATAGTTGAAATTATTTTATTGAGCTTTTATTTTTATTACTATTTCTATTCACTGACCTACTTACTTTTTCTAATGTTGTTGCATTGTCGAGAGGTTAACTTGCAGGTCAGCATTTCATTGCACTGTGTACTCCATGTACAGTTGAAGTTGGAAGTTTACATACACCTTAGCCAAATACATTTAAACTCAGTTTTTCACAATTCCTGACATTTGATCATAGTAAAAATTCCCTGACTTAGTTCAGTTAGGATCACCACTTTATTTTAAGAATGTGAAATGTCATAATAATAGTAGAGAGAATGATTTATTTCAGCTTTTATTTCTTTCATCACATTCCCAGTGGGTCAGAAGTTTACACACTGTCACGTTTGTCGTATGAATCGGACAAAGGTCCAGCGTGGTATGCGTACATTCTTTATTATAATAAGAATGAACACTGAACAAACTAACCAAAATAACAAAACGACACGTGAAGCTATACAAAACGAGTGCTGACAGATAATTTTCCTCCTCATGATGCCATCTATTTAGTGAAGTGCACCAGTCCCTCCTGCAGCAAAGCACCCACACAACATGATGCTGCCACCCCCGTGATTCACTTTTGGGATGGTGTTCTTCAGCTTGCAAGCGTCCCCCTTTTTCCTCCAAACATAACGATGGTCATTCTGGCCAAACAGTTCTATTTTTGTTTCATTAGACTAGAGGACATTTCTCCAAAAAGTACGATCTTTGTCCCCATGTGCAGTTGCAAACCGTAGTCTGGCTTTTTTTATGGCGGTCTTCCTTGCTGAGCAGTCTTTCAGGTTATGTCGATATAGGACTCGTTTTTACTGTGGATATAGATACATTTGTACCTGTTTCCTCCAGCATCTTCACAAGGTCTTTTGCTGTTGTTCTGAAATTGATTTGCACTTTCGCACCAAAGTGCGTTCATCTGTAGGAGACAGAACGCATCTCCTTCCTGAGCGGTATGACGGATGCGTGATCCCATGGTGTTTATACTTGCGTACTATTGTTTGTACAGATGAACGTGGTACCTTCAGACATTTGGAAAGGATGAACCAGACTTGTGGAGGTCTACAATTTTTTTTCTGAGGTCTTGGCTGATTTATTTTGATTTTCCCCTGATGTCAAGCAAAGAGGCACTGAGTTTGAAGGTAGGCCTTGAAATAGATACACAGGTACACCTCCAATTGACTCAAATTATGTCAATTAGCCTTTCAGAAGCTTCTAAAGCCATGACATCATTTTCTGGAATTTTCCAAGCTGTTTAAAGGCACAGTCAACTTAGTGTATGTAAACTTCTGACCCACTGGAATTGTGATACAGTGAATTATAAGTGCAATGATCTGTCTGTAAACAATTGTTGGAAAAATTACTTGTAGTTGTAGTTTGTTAACGGGAAATTTGTGGAGTGGTTGAAAAACTAGTTTTAATGACTCCAACCTAAGTGTATGTAAACTTCTGACTTCAACTGTATATCATGTGTATATGACAAATAAACAAACTGGGACTTAGAAGGGAAGGGGGAGGGCAGCCAGAAAGAGAGGGGAAAAGATGGCCAGCTTTGTGATTATTTGTGATTGTAGGTAAGCAAAACATTGAAACTACATCGGCCCTTAAGTTATGTGTCCACAAATGTTATGTCATCTAAATATCTCACATTAGCTGGTAGAACTAACAAAGGTCTACAGGACAATTGTTCGGGCTCATGTCTCTTAATATTCATAATGCCTAGGGGCTATGTAGCTTCTTATATGTTTGTGGACACATTTTTCTTTACAGTTTAGTTACCCTGGTCGTGTCAGTATACAGTAACTTTCAAAAAGCGGCTGACCCTAAAAACCAACTTGTCATTTAGAAAACAGCCAATGTGGCACCGATATGAGTCAGAAACATTCATTCTACTGTCAATATTTACTACAAAAAGTCAATCCCATCCAAAACTGAGTTTTGTGAGACTTGTGGTCGTGATTGCATCCCAACATAAATAAAGGTTGGGTTTGTTTCAATCGTAATTGCCTGTGGTCGTAATGCCTGTGGTAAATTTGAGTTGACTTCGGATATCCCTATGAGCTAGTTAGGGACCATTGGCAAATTATGAAATGTACATGGGACATTATGTTACAATTCCAATAGCTCCAAATCTTTATGACTTAAACCCTCAAACCAACTATAAATTGTTGAAATGCATATACAAATATTGAAACAATTAATGAGAAAGCTAAAAGGTGTGCAACATGAAAATGGTATAATTTCCATTGTGTAAATGTATTGACGGTGTCTATCTAGCCCCGGATATAGGCTATCCTAAGCCTGAGTCAAATTCAGGTTGCACATCAGCTGGCTCAAGCTAATTGGCTAAATGATTTGGCTAACTCTTCCCAACTGCGAACACACACATCAAACCACACCACGAAACAAACTCACATTTGAATTCAGTCATGGCCGCTAGCATTTCTTAATTAACCAAATCTAAAAAAGGCCAAATCAGGAAGTGTAGTCACCCTTTAAAACTAACTAAAGACATGTTGCACCTTTACCTTGCTACCTTTCAGATGAGCCATGGAGGAGGACAGATAAGAACCACAGGCCAGTGGAGCACTTAGAACAGTAGCAGCCAGGGGCAAATGGTAGGAAAGAGGATAATTTAAGTGACCCAGACACAGGCCCAAAACAAGTTAAGCTACCCCAGTATCCCCTTGACTGTTTTGAATTGCAAAACTAAGGAGACACACCAGACAAGACATAGAGACAGCAACAGAAGTGTAGGATATGATGGAGAGAGACATACCAGACAAGACACAAAGACAGCAACAGAAGTGTAGGATATGATGGAGAGAGACATACCAGACAAGACACAGAGACAACAACAGAAGAATAGGTGTTGGAGAGAGACACCGGAAGAACAGAACAGGCCATAACAGAAGAGGATAGACAAAGGAGACAGTAACAAACAAGAACCTGAGACAGCAACAGATAAGACACAGACACCAACAGACAAAAAGCAGAGAAGGTGACAGAAGAGGGCAGATGGAGAGAGAACAGTGGTGGGTTGAGCACACATTAGAATGTATCATTTGAAGTTGCTCTATAGATTTTATTTAGTTTGATTTATTTACAGGAATAATAACAGGTGAAATACAGACAGTGAAAAGTAAAGCATGGTTTACAAAGAATTTGCAGGTGAGGTGAAAAAACCTGTGAAATTACTATTAAAACAATTATTTACTTTCACACTTTTTACAACTGGGACAGGACGAGAGAGGAGGGTAGACAAGAGACAGCAACATAAGAGGGCAACAAGAGAGACAGCAACAGACGACACAGGAAAGGCTATGGAGAGGAGGGGTGAGCACACAGTAGACTGTATCACTTAAAGCTGCTCTATGGATTCTAATTACTAAACAGTGTGTGTGTGTTTAAACATTTGACCAACTGGGGGACATTTTGTTAGTCCCCACAAGGTCAAATGCTATTTCTAGGGGGTTTATGGTTAGAATTAGATTTAGGGTTAGGAGCTAGGGTTAGTTTTATTGTTAGGAGCTAGGGTTAGGTTTAGGGTTAAGGTTAGGTTTTTGGGTTAGGGTGAAGGTATGGGTTAGGGTTAGGGTTTAGGGAAAATAGGATTTTGAATGGGACTGAATTTTGTGTCCCTACAAGGTTTGTGTGTGTGTGTGTGTGTGTGTGTGTGTGTGTGTGTGTGTGTGTGTGTGTGTGTGTGTGTGTGTGTGTGTGCGTGCGTGCGTGCGTGCGTGCGTGCGTGCGTGCGTGCGTGCGTGCGTGCGTGCGTGCGTGCGTGTGTGGACATGTTTAACCAGAAGTACCCACAAGAATAGTAAACAGAAAACAAATTGAAACTACAAAGAAGACAAAGCAGTGAGTATAGTATACAGCAGAGATCTCAGACAATTTACAGTACCTGCATCCTCTCGATCATTACAAATAGGTCTGATGTCTGAGGGAGAGAGACAGACAAATCGAAGAAGGAGAGCGGTTTACTGGTTGGTGAAATGCTGGCTCTACAGTCTTCTTCACATGAGATTTTTATTGTGTTCATCCCAACACATTTGTGGATGTGGAGCTGGGAGTGTAGTTGATCCAAGCCCTCTTTACATTCCAACCAGCCTCTGACTGCATGCTCCTTGGCATCAATGTGTTGTGCTTCTTTCCCAGGCCAGTCACACCCCCCGAGCACACCATCACCCTCACTGAGGCTCCATTTACTACTCACTGAATCGCTCCTAACGAAAACAATCGCCTGGAAACAATGATATTCTCCTCTGAAGGAGTCGGCAGGGTGAAGCCCAGTGCCTCTAAAGGTGGGGAGGGAATATTAACGTTGCAAACAGCCACTAACCACCTTAACACACAGTCTCAGGCAGGCAGCTAACTCTGTACACTCAGGATGTATTGATGCGTGACTGTAACACACTTAGCCCATTAGATCAACACGGAATGGGGAGAGGAGATATTAGTCAGAAAATGAAAACAAATTAGATGCATGGGTTTACAAACTGGTTCTAATAGTACCCTCCATCTGTCAGCTCTGTTCATTTCGAATCAATAGTCGTCTACAGTCCTGCAGGAAGTAAGCCAAAGATACATAACTTCCAGACTCCTTTAACCAAAAATCAACACAAGTGCTGTAGCCTCATTACAAACTCCATTCACTATCAGCTCCCATTAACTGCATAATCCATTTTATCCCAGATAAGGTAGTGGCAGGTAGCCTAGCGGTTAAGATTATGGGGCCAGTAACTGAAAGGTCGCTGGTTCAAATCCCTGAGCTGACTAGGTGAAAAATGTGTCATTGTGCCGTTGAGCAAGGCACTTAACCCTACTAATATCTCTGGATAAGAGCATCTGCTAAATGACTCAAATGTAAAAATATGAGAACTCATGAAGAGAAGGGATACCCACTGTCAAGCAGTTGAACTCTACTGAGGCCTGAGGATCTACTCTATTCAAGATAAGGGACACTCGTATAAAGTAAGAGAAGGAATACCCACAGCCAGGCAGCTGTTCTCCACAAAGCCCGCTATCCTGATGCTGGGCAGTTCCATCCTGACCACAACGCATGGAATAGGGAAGTTACCAATGAAAGACTCTGTGCTATTGGGTGAGATAGCCAATGACAGCCCAGTGAGGCACTCTCTGTACCATGTAACACAAGTGGACTGGGGTGTCAAGCTAATGTTTCCACATGACAACATGAATTTACTATGGGTACACTAAAATGTACTGTTTGGGCACATTCACACATATTGACCAACACTGGCTTGTTTTAATAACCCATGGTTCACCGTGTGAACAAACAGTGTCATATGATACGCTGGCCGATCCTGCTGCTGCCTTGAAAGCAAACGAGTGCAAACTAACACGGTCAGTGAGGATCAGAACCAAAAACAGAAATATTACTGTTTTCCATACACAAATATTCACCTCACCAACCCCTTTACCAAAAATGTGAGTGCAGTAGTAACCTACACATGTGGGGTGACTGAACTCTCTGCCAGAGACAAACAGACCATTGAGAGGTACTGCCATGGTAACGAGTAAAAGTGATGGGACTGGAAACAGCAGTAAAGACCGACCCTGATCTAATGATCTCCTTTCCTAGCCTCTCCACTGTCTCTGTAGCTACTGGAACCAGAGTCCTACCAAAACCAATCTCTGTCCACATAAGAAATTATACATTAATATAGGTAATAAGACTAACAGTAAGAGACACAGCTGTGCCTTCAAGTAACGGACAGCTGTACTGACTGCAACAGAGTAATGGTGAACAGATGTGGATTTACAACACTACACTGTAAGATACCTAAGATCACAGTTATCTGCACTACATTATCTCTTACTCATATGCAACAGCAAGAATGAATACTTACATCACTTTGTCGTCTCCTCTGGCCCCATGTAATAACCGAAGGACTGAGGAACACATGGCCACTCTTAGTCATCCTGAAGTCACTCATAACTCCAAAACTCCAACTCCAAAAACAGAGTATGGGTATATTTGTTTCTGTGTGTATATTGACCAGACGAGTGTCAGAGGTTTAACTACTACTGTCACATTACACTGAATTCTACTGCCCCTAAAAACAAGACAGGAACTGCTGTGTCTCAGGTCTCTTAACAGGTCTGCATACCCATTAGCATGCATGGGTTTGTATAGGTCTGTATGTACAATATCTGTGTGAGCATGTGCCTGACTGTAAAGATCCTCTTCCCTCCCTTCCTCTTCTCACACACTCTGTCTGTTTTCAAGGAAGAGCGTTTCTCCACCTCCTCTCTCGCTTTGTGGACTTCTCTTTTTTACCCTTTCATATGGTAAGCATATTGTTCTCTCTCTCTCTCTCTCTCTCTCTCTCTCTCTCTCTCTCTCTCTCTCTCTCTCTCTCTCTCTCTCTCTCTCTCTCTCAGAATGGTCTGTGCTCAAAGCTTTTACACTGCAGAAGTAAAGTAAGTCCACCTTTTAGTCTGAATAACATGTATAAACTGCTCTGTAAAGACCTTGATGTTACAGTAAGACCCCCTTTGTTCCTTTATTGACACAGCACATTTCTTCAGGGGCCTTTATTGACCCTGTGAAAGTTTTCATGGGCCGGGTCTGAGAGGAGTCAGCAGGCTGCAGGAGCCCAGCGAGGGTCTGCTGACACAGCCAGGTCCAGGGTCTGAGATCAGGGTCACATCATTTTTTCAACTTTCAGAACAGAAAGAAGGGTAGTCATTCTGTAGTATGTTGGATTACATGTTTGAATAAGAAGAAGAGAAAGAGCGAAAGAGGGAGGAAAGGGGAAGAGTAGTTGTATTATTATGTAAAGTGTACACTGTGGAACTCCCCCTCTCGGAGGTACTCTCCCACTATCACATGTCCAACCAATACTGCCCTACTTCATACCACAGGGAAACACGTTTCAGGAACCTCTCAATGAAAACAGATTGGACTCATTTTATAATGGTCTGCATTTATACAATGAGAAACACTATCAGTTCTTCCACCAAAATTGGTTTCAGCAGAGAGAAATCAATGGGCAAAACACTCGAGCAGGGAGAGATCTGAGGTTCTATGATGAAGAGGCTACACAGTGCCTTCGGAAATTATTCAGACCCATTTACTTTTTCCACAGTTACAGCCGTATTCTAAAATGGATCAAATAAAATCCTCAGCAATCTACACACAATACCCCATAATGACAAAGCAAAAACAGTTTTTTAGAAATGTACAGAAGTATTCAGACCATTGCAGTGAGACTCAAAATTGAGCTCAGGTTTGTCCTGTTTCCATTGATCATCCTTGAGATGTGTCTACAACTTGATTGGAGTCCACCTGTGGTAAATTCAATTGATTGGACATGATTTGGAAAGGCATACACCTGTCTATATAAAGTTCCCACAGTTGACAGTGCATGTATACCCAAGATGGCGTAGCAGTCACACGTCTTTGTCCTCATCTTGTTGTGTCCCATCTATATATATTTTTATATATTTTTTCTTCGCATATCTTTTTATATTTTTCTAAACCTCAACTTCCAAATACTCTCCTGCAACCCGCCTCACCCAATGTGGTGTGGATCTGCTTTTTCTGAAGTATTTTTCTTTACTTCTGAACCGGAACTTCAACAGAAGCTAGCCAGCTAACTAGCTACTAGCTAGTAGTCAGCTAACCACTGCTAGCGGTCATCAGCTAACCTTTAGCTAGGAAAACTCTCGCCAGTTTGCACAACACAATTCAAACCTGAGCATATGTAACGGATGTGAAATGGCTAGCTAGTTAGCGGGTACGCGCTAATAGCGTTTCAATCAGTTACGTCACTTGCTCTGAAACCTAGAAGTAGTGTTGCCCCTTGCTCTGCAAGGGCCGTGGCTATTGTGGAGCGATGGGTAACGACGCTTCGTGGGTGTCAGTTGTTGATGTGTGCAGAAGGTCCCTGGTTCGCGCCCGTGGCGAGGGGACGGTCTAAAGTTATACTGTTACATTGATGCTGTTGACCCGGATCACTGGTTGCTGCGGAAAAGGAGAAGGTTGAAAGGGGGTTGAGTGTAACGGATGTGAAATGGCTAGCTAGTTAGCGGGTACACGCTAATACCGTTTCAATCAGTTACGTCACTTGCTCTGAAACCTAGAAGTAGTGTTGCCCCTTGCTCTGCAAGGGCCGTGGCTTTTGTGGAGCGATGGGTAACGACGCTTCGTGGGTATCAGTTGTTGATGTGTGCAGAAGGTCCCTGGTTCGCGCCCGGGTCGGGGTAAGGGGACTCCATAAAGCTATACTGTTACATTGATGCTGTTGACCCGGATCACTGGTTGCTGCGGAAAAGGAGGAGGTTGAAAGGGGGGTGAGTGTAACGGATGTGAAATGGCTAGCTAGTTAGCGGGTACACGCTAATAGCGTTTCAACCAGTTACGTCACTTGCTCTGAAACCTAGAAGTAGTGTTGCCCCTTGCTCTGCAAGGGCCGCGGCTTTTGTGGAGCGATGGGTAACGACGCTTCGTGGGTGTCAGTTGTTGATGTGTGCAGAAGGTCCCTGGTTCGCGCCCGTGTCGGGGCGAGGGGACGGTCTAAAGTTATACTGTTACATTGATGCTGTTGACCCGTATCACTGGTTGCTGCGGAAAAGGAGGAGGTTGAAAGGGGGGTGAGTGTAACGGATGTGAAATGGAGCTAGCCCATGCTAGGGCCATCTCCCAGCTAGCTGAAGAGGTCCATCAGCCACTCCTGGGCTACAATACATATTTAGCCAATTGGCCTGGACCCCTTTTCCTGCCGTTCCGGAGACCCGCCGATCCTTCACGACTGGACTACCGACGTAATACACCCGAGGAGGTTCTTCAACTGGCTACTACGTCGCGACGTCCCCTGAATGTCCATCTGCTAGCCTGCTTGGCGCAGCCTGCTAGCTGTCTAGAGCATATCGGACTGTTAGCTGAATAGGTCCATCGGCCAATTTCTTGGCCCACCATACCTATTTTGCCAATTGGCCTGGACCCCTTTTACTACACAGAGCCCTGCTTATTCATCACAACTGGACTACCGACGTAATCTGCCCGAGGGTTCCTTTTTTTTTCAACAGGCCCCTCTGTCGCGATGTCCCCTGAATACCCATCTGCTAGCCGCGGCCCGCTAGCTGTCTATAGCATATTGGACTGTTAGCTGAAAAGATCCATCGGCCAATTTCTTGGGCCACTATACCTATTTTGCCAATTAGACTGGACACCTTTACTACACGGAACCCTGTTAATCCATCACGACTGGACTACCGACGTAACAGCACGAGGAGGTTCCGAGGCTATAACAGACTTCATCCGTCACGACATCCCTCTAAGGCCCTTCTGCTAGCTTTCTAGCCCCGGCCCGCTAGCTGTCTGAATCGCCGTGTCTCCAGCCAGCCTAACTACTCACTGGACTCCTATGATCACTCGGCTACGTATGCCTCTCACTAATGTCAATATGCCTTGTCCATTGCTGTTCTGGTTAGTGATTATTGTATTATTTCACTGTAGAGCCTCTAGCCCTGCTCAATATGCCTTAGCATATTCTAGCCCTTTAGTTCCACCTCCACACATGCGGTGACATCACGTGGTTTAAAGGATGTTTCTAGAGACAATATCTCTTTCATCATCACTCAATGCCTAGGTTTACCTCTACTGTACTCACATCCTACCATATCTTTGTCTGTACATTATGCCTTGAATCTATTCTATCGCGCCCAGAAACCTGCTCCTTTTACTCCCTGTTCCGAACGTACTAGACGACCAGTTCTTATAGCCTTTAACCATACCCTTATCCTACTCCTCCTCTGTTCCTCTGGTGATGTAGAGGTTAATCCAAGCCCTGCAGTGCCTAGCTCCACTCCCATTCCCCAGGTGCTCTCATTTGTTGACTTCTGTAACCATAAAAGCCTTGGTTTCATGCATGTTAATATTAGAAGCCTCCTCCCTAAGTTTGTTTTAGTCACTGCTTTAGCACACTCTGCCAACCAGGATGTCCTAGCCGTGTCTGAATCCTGGCTTAGGAAGAACACCAAAAACCCTGAAATTTCCATCCCTAACTATAAAATTTTCCGACAAGATAGAACTGCCAAAGGTGGCGGAGTTGAAATCTACTGCAGAGATAGCCTGCAGAGTTCTGTCTTACTATCCAGGTCTGTACCAAAACAATTTGAGCGTCTACTTTTAAAAATCCACCTTTCCAGAAACGAGTCTCTCACTGTTGCCG
Organism: Salvelinus alpinus; assembly: GCF_045679555.1. Classification (NCBI taxonomy): domain Eukaryota; kingdom Metazoa; phylum Chordata; class Actinopteri; order Salmoniformes; family Salmonidae; genus Salvelinus; species Salvelinus alpinus. Next base: position 28,461,117 of record NC_092087.1, on the reverse strand, counting down.
CTTGCTATAGACCACCTTCTGCCCCCAGCTGTGCCCTGGAGACCATATATGAATTGATTGCCCCCCATCTATCTTCAGAGCTCGTGCTGCTAGGTGACCTAAACTGGGACATGCTTATCACATCGGCCATCCTACAATCTAAGCTTGATGCCCTCAATCTCACACAAATTATCAATGAACCTACCAGGTAAAACCCCAAATCCGTAAACACGGGCACCCTCATAGAAATCATCCTAACCAACTTGCCCTCCAAATACACCTCTGCTGTCTTCAACCAAGATCTCAGCGATCACTGCCTCATTGCCTTCGTCCGTAATGCAGTCAAACCACCACCCCTCATCACTGTCAAATGCTCCCTAAAACACTTCAGCGAGCAGGCCTTTCTAATCGACCTGGCACGGCTGGCCATGCTTTCCACCTGGCTACCCCTACCCCGGTCAACAGTCCTGCACCCCCCACAGCAACTCGCCCAAGCCTCCCCCATTTCTCCTTCACCCAAATCCAGATAGCTGATGTTCTGAAAGAGATGCAAAATCTAGACCCCTACAAATCAGCCGGGCTAGACAATCTGGACCCTCTCTTTCTAAAATGATCTGCCGAAATTGTTGCAACCCCTATTACTAGCCTGTTCAACCTCTCTTTCGTATCATCTGAGATTCCCAAAGATTGGAAAGCAGCCGCGGTCATCCCCCTCTTCAAAGGGGGAGACACTCTAGACCCAAACTGTTACAGACCTATATCTATTCTATCCTGCCTTTCTAAGGTCTTCGAGTCAAGTTAACAAACAGATTACCAACCATTTTGAATCCCACCGTACCTTCTCCGCTATGCAATCTGGTTTCAGAGCTGGTCATGGGTGCACCTCAGCCACGCTCAAGGTCTTAAACGATATCATAACCGCCATCGATAAGAGACAATAATGTGCAGCCGTATTCATCGAACTGGCCAAGGCTTTCGACGCTGTCAATCACCACATTCTTATCGGCAGACTCAATAGCCTTGGTTTCTCAAATGACTGCCTCGCCTGGTTCACCAACTACTTCTCTGATAGAGTTCAGTGTGTCAAATCGGAGGGCCTGTTGTCCGGACCTCTGGCAGTCTCTATGGGGGTGCCAAAGGGTTCAATTCTCGGGCCGACTCTCTTCTCTGTATACATCAATGGTGTCGCTCTTGCTGCTGGTGATTCTCTGATCCACCTCTACGCAGACGACACCATTCTGTATACTTCTGGCCCTTCTTTGGACACTGTGTCAACTAACCTCCAGACAAGCTTCAATGCCATACAACTCTCATTCCATGGCCTCCAACTGCTCTTAAATGCAAGTAAAACTAAATACATGCTCTTCAACCGATCGCTGCCCACACCTGCCTGTCCAGCATCACTACTCTGGATGGTTCTGACTTAGAATATGTGGACAAATATGTGGACAACTACAAATACCTAGGTGTTTGGTTAGACTGTAAACTCTCCTTCCAGACTCGCATTAAGCATTAAATCTAGAATAGGCTTCCTATACGCAACAAAGCATCCTTCACTCATGCTGCCAAACATACCTTCGTAAAACTGACCATCCTACCGATCCTCGACTTCGGCGATGTAATTTACAAAATAGCCTCCAACACTCTACTCAACAAATTGGATGCAGTCTATCACAGTGCCATCCGTTTTGTCACCAAAGCCCCATATACTACCCACCACTGCGACCTGTATGCTCTCGTTGGCTGGCCCTTGCTTCATACTCGTCGCCAAACCCACTGGCTCCAGGTCATCTACAAGTCTCTGCTAGGTAAAGCCCCGCCTTATCTCAGCTCACTGGTCACCATAACAGCACTCACCCGTAGCATGCGCTCCAGAAGGTATATTTCACTGGTCACCCCCAAAGCCAATTCCTCCTTTGGCCGCCTTTCCTTCCAGTTGTCTGCTGCCAATGACTGGAACGAACTGCAAAAATCAATGAAGCTGGAGACTCTTATCTCCCTCACTAACTTTAAGCACCAGCTGTCAGAGCAGCTCACAGATCATTGCACCTGTACATAGCTGTTAGTGGAATTAAATAATTCCTACAATATACTCATTAATTAAATTCAATCTGTCTATTTATAAGAATTTGTAAGATACTTATTAACATAAAATAGACAGGATACAGTCATATTAAAATTAGATAATAGTGTTTATTCTCGGAGCACGCTCCCATTTGATCATAAACACAGGTTTATATACAATATATGACGTCATAGATTACAGAATGAGTCTCATTGTCCTGACAAATAGAAAACAGGTTCAAAAGTTCATTCTAACCTCACAGGACACTCACATGAAACACCATATAATCATTTATCCTGAAGGCTCACTATAATTGATTACCACTTTAGCAGACAACTCAAGATAATGAAAGACCTAAAAAGTGACCCACAGCCTTATCTAAACATCTCAGGGCTAAGTTGGTCAGTTCAACCATAGTTTAACGACCCTTTCTGCTTACTTTATAACCCACAACACAAATCTCTTTTCACCAGGCATGCAGAGTTCAATTTGTTATAGTTTTATCTAAAGCTAGAATTTGTTTTAACTATTTATTAACAAAATTCCTAACAATAGCCCATCTGTAAATAGTCCATCCAACTACCTCATCCCCATACTGTATTTATTTATTTATCTTGCTCCTTTTGCACCCCAGTATCTCTACTTGCACATTCATATTCTGCACGTCTATCACTCCAGTGTTTAATTGCTATATTGTAATTAATTTGCCACCATGGCCTATTTACTGCCTTACCTACCTTATCTTACCTCATTTGCACACAATGTATATAGACTTTTTTCTACTATATTATTGACTGTATGTTTGTTTATTCCATGTGTAACTCAGTGTTGTCGTACGTGTCGAACTGCTTTGCTTTATCTTGGCCAGGTCGCAGTTGTAAATGAGAACTTGTTTTCAACTAGCCTACCTGGTTAAATAAAGATGAAATAAAAATTTAAAAAAATGTCAGAACAAAAACCAAGCCATGAATTTGAAGGAATTGTCCGTAGACCTCCGCGACAGGATTGTGTCGAGGCACAGATCTGGGGAAGGGTACCCCAACATTTCTGCAGCATTGAAGATCCCCAAGAACACAGTGGCCTCCGTCATTCTTAAATGGAAGATGTTTGGAACCACCAAGGCTCTTCCTAGAGCTGGCCGCCCAGCCAAACACAGCAAAAACTCAATGGTCACTCCGACAGAGTTCTAGAGTTCCTCTGTGGAGATGGGCGAGCGTTCCAAAAGGACAACCATCTCTGCAGCACTCCACCAATCAGACCTTCATGGTAGAGTGGCTAGACGGAAGCGACTCCTCAGTAAAAGGCACATGATAGCCCACTTGGAGTGGGAAACAAGATTGAAACAAGATTCAAGATTGAAACAAGATTCTCTGGTCTGATGATGACAAGATTGAACGCTTTGGCCTGAATGCCAAGCATTACGTCTGGAGGAAACCTGGCACCATACCTACGGTGAAGCATGATGGTGGCAGCATCATGCTGTGGGGAGATTAGTCAGGATTGAGGCAAAGATGAACGGAGAAAAGTACAGAGATATCCTTGATGAAAACCTGCTCCAGACCTCTCAGGTCCTCAGACTGGGGCAAAAGTTTACCTTCCAACAGGACAATGACCCTAAACACACAGCCAAGACAACGCAGGAGTGGCTTTGGGACAAGTCTCTGAATGTCCTTGAGTGGCCCAGCCAGATTCCGGATTTGAACCCGATCGAACATCTCTGGAGAGACATGAAAATAGCTGTGCAACAAAGCTTCCCATCCAGCCTGACAGCTTGAGAGGATCTGCAGAGAAGAATGGGAGAAACTCCCCAAATACAGGTGTGCCAATCTTGTAGCGTCATACCCAAGAAGACTCGATGCTGTAATCGCTGCCAAATGAGGTCTGAATACTTTACGGCACTGTATTTATGCGAAATTGTTTTGTTAAATAAAATGGAGGCTTTACTGTAAAGGACCTTCTGTTGTGTGAAGAGCTTTGAGTGAAGTGTACATTTACAAAAATGGCAGCAGACTAAGTTGGATTTTTTAGGAGAACACACATAACCAAACCTTCGTTCAGCATCAATATCCTAAAGAAGGTCAATCCTGTTGATATTGCAAAGATGTGTACAAACGTTTGAGGTGTTGTGAAACAACAAAGGCTACAGGGTGACATACAGCAAACATTTGATATTGAAACACACTGAGAGACAACAAATCTGTATTACCATTTAAAGTAGCCTACACACAAAATCAATGATATGGGTAGACTGAGTCATGCTAGCTATGTGGTCAATGCCATGCTTCCCATTGACATCCATGCACAACGTGAAAATTGGACTTATGCTGAAGTTACGATTCTCCACTGGATGTGTTGGGAAGTGAAATACCCTGCATAGCTAATGTTAAAATGAAGTAAAAACTTCTCAAATCTCAGCTCGCTGTCTGTCTACTGCACAGTGTAGCTTAAAATGGAAACCATGTATTCACAGAGAGAAGGGATTTGGGCAAAATGATAAGAGAGAAGTAATAACCAGACAGCATAGTGAACAGATCACAGCTCTCTTTCTCAAGCCCCACCATCATATTGAGACTCCAAGTACACGTTACCTTAATTTATTTTTACGAGTCCTTTAATTTAAACACTTCAGGTTAGTGCTCTATAATAGATGCAATAATGAGCCTCTCTCCCACTGAATCACTTTTGCTGCCTCCCTGGCCTGGGGGCCTAAACGCTATGCATTTTTTACATGTATTTTTTCGGACTTAATTACCAGATCTGGTCTGTGTGAGTGCCATGACGCTCCCCAGACCCTAAATAAAACAGCTTGGTGGAGCTCAGTGACAAGGCGCCTCACGGCCCAGGGCCTAGATTAATTGGGTTAAGGTTAGAATAAGGGTTATGGGAAGGGTTAAATCAAAATTCTACAGTTGTCCCCGACGTGACTCAAACACACAACCTTTGGATTGCTAGACAGTCGCAGTATACGCCTAAACATCCTCCGCGACCAACCTTACTACTTTTGTTTCTGTCTAAAGTAACTGGAATATTAGTAGGTATCATATGTCTTGGAGGTGCTTAGAAATATGTATAGTACCAGGCTGGAGGGAGAGACAGTCGCTGAGACTTATCTGATATCAATGAATTATAGAGCACTGTCGTGTCTGACTATGATTAAATTATATGACATGCTATTTTATGAAATCGATTAATTGATTACGTGATTGAACGAAACCATGCAACAATTATACCATTAATAACCTGGGGCACCACGGAAGCATTAATTTATATAGAGCGGTTATCTGAAGATCTTTTATATCAAAAGCAGTCAATTATTAATCGTCACCTCGATCGGTCTCATTCTGATTGTCGTAAGTACTTGGTTATCTGCACGAACCCTAGCTAATAGGTTGAATCAGCAATACACAAATTGTGTTATTTATTTACAAATACCTAAATAATCACACAGAATTACATATACAGTGGGGAGAACAAGTATTTGATACACTGCCGATTTTGCAGGTTTTCCTACTTACAAAGCATGTAGAGGTCTGTAATTTTTATCATAGGTACACTTCAACTTTGAGAAACGGAATCTAAAACAAAAATCCAGAAAATCACATTGTATGATTTTTAAGTAAATAATTTGCATTTTATTGCATGACATAAGTATTTGATCACCTACCAACCAGTAAGAATTCCGGCTCTCACAGACCTGTTAGTTTTTCTTTAACAAGCCCTCCTGTTCTCCACTCATTACCTGTATTAACTGCACCTGTTTGAACTCGTTACCTGTATAAAAGACACCTGTCCACACACTCAATCAAACAGACTCCAACCTCTCCACAATGGCCAAGACCAGAAAGCTGTGTAAGGACATCAGGGATAAATTGTAGACCTGCACAAGGCTGGGATGGGCTACAAGACAATAGGCAAGCAGCTTGGTGAGAAGGCAACAACTGTTGGCGCAATTATTAGAAAATGGAAGAAGTTCAAGATGACGGTCAATCAACCTCGGTCTGGGGCTCCATGCAAGATCTCACCTCATGGGGCATCAATGATCATGAGGAAGGTGAGGGATCAGCCCAGAACTACACGGCAGGACCTGGTCAATGACCTGAAGAGAGCTGGGACCACAGTCTCAAAGAAAACCATTAGTAACACACTACGCCGTCATGGATTAAAATCCTGCAGCGCACGCAAGGTCCCCCTGCTCAAGCCAGCGCATGTCCAGGCCCGTCTGAAGTTTGCCAATGACCATCTGGATGATCCAGAGGAGGAATGGGAGAAGGTCATGTGGTCTGATGAGACAAAAATAGAGCTTTTTGGTCTAAACTCCACTCGTGGTGTTTGGAGGAAGAAGAAGGATGAGTACAACCCCAAGAACACCATCCCAACCGTGAAGCATGGAGGTGGAAACATCATTCTTTGGGGATGCTTTTCTGCAAAGGGGACAGGACGACTACACCGTATTGAGGGGAGGATGGATGGGGCCATGTATCGCAAGATCTTGGCCAACAGCCTCCTTCCCTCAGTAAGAGCATTGAAGATGGGTCGTGGCTGGGTCTTCCAGCATGACAACGACCCAAAACACACAGCCAGGGCAACTAAGGAGTGGCTCCGTAAGAAGCATCTCAAGGTCCTGGAGTGGCCTAGCCAGTCTCCAGACCTGAACCCAATAGAAAATCTTTGGAGGGAGCTGAAAGTCCGTATTGCCCAGCGACAGCCCCGAAACCTGAAGGATCTGGAGAAGGTCTGTATGGAGGAGTGGGCCAAAATCCCTGCTGCAGTGTGTGCAAACCTGGTCAAGAACTACAGGAAACGTATGATCTCTGTAATTGCAAACAAAGGTTTCTGTACCAAATATTAAGTTCTGCTTTTCTGATGTATCAAATACTTATGTCATGCAATAAAATGCAAATTAATTACTTAAAAATCATACAATGTGATTTTCTGGATTTTTGTTTTAGATTCCGTCTCTCACAGTTGAAATGTACCTATGATAAAAATTACAGACCTCTACATGCTTTGTAGGTAGGAAAACCTGCAAAATCGGCAGTGTATCAAATACTTGTTCTCCCCACTGTATATATATACATATACACAGGATAGATCACCCATCGATTACTAATCATGTCATGAAAAGCCCCTAGTGGGCTAACCCGATATGACGGCTGGTTACACAAAGGAAGGGGGTTGGGTTTGAATGAAAGAGCGGGAAGACTGCGGGACAAAGGGATTGAATCTCTATCGGACCTTGAGAAGCTATGCTACAGTAAATACAGAATCTTACGCATTCTAATAACCGCCCATTCGGAAGAGGAAAATGCAAGATATATATATTTACTCAAATCAAATCAAATCAAATTTATTAGTCACATACACATGGTTAGCAGATGTTAATGCGAGTGTAGCGAAATGCTTGTGCTTCTAGTTCCGACAATGCAGTAATAACAACAAGTAATCTAACCTAACAATTCCGCAACTACTACCTTATACACGCAAGTGTAAAGGGATAAAGAATATGTACATAAAGATATATGAATGAGTGATGGTACAGACGGCATAGGCAAGGTGCAGTAGATGGTATAGAGTACGGTATATACCTATGAGATGAGTACTGTAGGGTATGTAAACATAAAGTGGCATAGTTTAAAGTGGCTAGTGGTCCATGTATTACATAAGATGGCAAGATGCAGTAGATGATATAGAGTACAGTATATACATATACATAAGAGATGTGTAATGTAGGGTATGTAAACATTATATTAGGTGGCATTGTTTAAAGTGGCTGGTGGTACATTTTTACATAATTTCCATCAATTCCCATTTTTAAGGTGGCTGGAGCTGAGTCAGTTTGTTGGCAGCGGCCGCTAAATGTTAGTGGTGGCTGTTTAACAGTCTGATGGCCTTGAGATAGAAGCTGTTTTTCAGTCTCTCGGTCCCTGCTTGGATGCACCTGTACTGACCTCGCCTTCTGGATGATAGCGGGGTGAACAGGTAGTGGCTTGGGTGGTTGTTGTCCTTGATGATCTTTATGGCCTTCCTGTGACATCGGGTGGTGTAGGTGTCCTGGAGGGCAGGTAGTTTGCCCCGGGTGATGCGTTCTGCCGACCTCACTACCCTCTGGAGAGCCTTACGGTTGTGTGCGGAGCAGTTGCCGTACCAGGCGGTGATACAGCCCGACAGGATGCTCTCGATTGTGCATCTGTAGAAGTTTGTGAGTGCTTTTGGTGACAAGCCGAATTTCTTCAGCCTCCTGAGGTTGAAGAGGCGCTGCTGCGCCTTCTTCACAACGCTGTCTGTGTGGGTGGACCAATTCAGTTTGTCCGTGATGTGTACACCGAGGAACTTAAAACTTTCCACCTTCTCCACTACTGACCCGTCGATGTGGATAGGGGGGAGCTCCCTCTGCTGTTTCCTGAAGTCCACAATCATCTCCTTTGTTTTGTTGACGTTGAGTGTGAGGTTATTTTCCTGACACCACACTCCGAGGGCCCTCACCTCCTCCCTGTAGGCCATCTCGTCGTTGTTGGTAATCAAGCCTACCACTGTAGTGTCGTCCGCAAACTTGATGATTGAGTTGGAGGCGTGCATGGCCACGCAGTCGTGGGTGAACAGGGAGTACAGGAGAGGGCTCAGAACGCACCCTTGTGGGGCCCCAGTGTTGAGGATCAGCGGGGTGGAGATGTTGTTACCTACCCTCACCACCTGGGGGCGGCCCGTCAGGAAGTCCAGGACCCAGTTGCACAGGGCGGGGTCGAGGCCCAGGGTCTCGAGCTTGATGACGAGTTTGGAGGGTACTATGGTGTTAAATGCTGAGCTGTAGTCGATGAACAGCATTCTCACATAGGTATTCCTCTTGTCCAGATGGGTTAGGGCAGTGTGCAGTGTGGTTGCGATTGCGTCGTCTGTGGACCTATTGGGTCGGTAAGCAAATTGGAGTGGGTCTAGGGTGTCCGGTAGGGTGGAGGTGATATGGTCCTTGACTAGTCTCTCAAAGCACTTCATGATGACGGAAGTGAGTGCTACGGGGCGGTAGTCGTTTAGCTCAGTTACCTTAGCTTTCTTGGGAACAGGAACAATGGTGGCCCTCTTGAAGCATGTGGGAACAGCAGACTGGGCTAAGGATTGATTGAATATGTCCGTAAACACACCAGCCAGCTGGTCTGCGCATGCTCTGAGGACGCGGCTGGGAATGCCGTCTGGGCCTGCAGCCTTGCGAGGGTTAACACGTTTAAATGTTTTACTCACCTCGGCTGCAGTGAAGGAGAGCCCGCAGGTTTTGGTAGTGGGCCGTGTCAGTGGCACTGTATTATCCTCAAAGCGGGCAAAAAAGGTATTTAGCCTGTCTGGGAGCAAGACATCCTGATCCGCGACGGGGCTGCTTTTCTTTTTGTAATCCGTGATAGACTGTAGACCCTGCCACATACCCCTTGTGTCTGAGCTGTTGAATTGCGATTCAATTTTGTCTCTGTACTGGGACTTAGCCTGTTTGATAGCCTTGCGGAGAGAATAGCTACACTGTGTGTATTCGGTCATGTTTCCGGTCACCTTGCCCTGGTTAAAAGCAGTGGTTCGCGCTTTCAGTTTCACGCGAATGCTGCCGTTAATCCACGGTTTCTGGTTTGGGAATGTTTTAATCGTTGCTCTGGGTACGACATCGTCAATGCACTTCCTAATGAACTCGCTCACCGAATCTGCATATTCATCATTGTTGTTGTTGGACGCCGTGCGGAACATATTCCAATCCGCGTGATCAAAGCAGTCTTGAAGCGTGGATTCAGATTGGTCGGACCAGCGTTGAACAGACCTGAGCGCGGGAGCTTGTAGTTTTAATTTCTGTTTGTAGGCTGGAATCAACAAAATGGAGTCGTGGTCAGCTTTTCCGACAGGAGGGCGGGGGAGGGCCTTATATGCGTCGCGGAAGTTAGTATAACAATGGTCCAGAGTTCTGCCAGCCCTGGTCGGACAATCGATGTGCTGATAGAATTTAGGGAGTTTTGTTTTTAGATTAGCCTTGTTAAAATCCCCAGCTACGATGAATGCAGCCTCAGGGTGTGTGGTTTCCAGTTTACAGAGAGTCAGATAGAGTTCGTTCAGGGCCATCGATGTGTCTGCTTGGGGGGGAATATATACGGCTGTGATTATGACCGAAGTGAATTCCCTTGGTAGATAATGCGGTCTACATTTGATTGTGAGGAGTTCTAGATCAGGTGAACAGAATGACTTTAGTTCATGAGTGTTGTTATGATGGTCACACCACGTCTCGTTAATCATGAGGCATACCCCCCCGCCCCTCTTCTTACCAGAAAGATGTATGTTTCTGTCTGCGCGATGCGTGAAGAAACCAGCTGGCTGCACCGACTCCGTTAGCGTCTTTTCAGTTAGCCATGTTTCCGTGAAGCAGAGCACGTTGCAATCCCTGATGTCTCTCTCGAATGTTACCCGTGCTCGGATTTCATCGACCTTATTCTCAAGAGACTGGACATTGGCGAGTAGTATGCTAGGGAGTGGAGCGCGATGTGCTCGTCTCCGAAGCCTGACCAGGAGACCGCTACGTTTGCCCCTTTTTCGGCGTCGTGTAGCTTCGCCGGCTGGGATCAGGTCCATTGTATTGGGTGGAAGGCAAGACACTGGATCCGTTTCGGGAAAGTCATATTCCTGGTAGGAAGGGTGGTTAGTTGACGTTAATCGTATATTCAGTAGTTCCTCCCGGCTGTATGTAATGAAACTTAAGATCACCCGGGGTACCAATGTAAGAAATAACACATAGAAAAACAAAATACTGCATATTTTCCAAGGAACGCGAAGCGAGGCAGCCATCCTGTTCGGCGCCGGAAGCTGCGCTTCCGGCTGCGCTTCGATAGATGGGTCAAAGATGGATGACTGGTTTACCCAGCAGAGATCGCCATTGTCCTTTGAAGAATCTTTCTTGTCGTTGTGTTGAGCGGATAAGTTAAAATACCCTGTCGTTCTTCTGAGATTGTCTGTCCTTTCCTAGGCCACGTATGTTTACAGCTGCAGCTGATAACTCGACGTCTAGAAGGTATCACTTCTTCTTTAGTGAATAAACGTTCAAAGTTCATACCAAGTTGCCATAATCAGCTCACGCTGTATTCTGGCTGGTCTAGTCGAAATTCACCATTCCAGCGTGGTGATCGTCACCTCCATGTTGAAATTCACCCTTTTAAACTTTAGGACAGCAGTCTTAACATTTCTGGAACTAAATGTTAATTTTGTTCGGTTGTAGTTGAAATTAGCCCTTTTAAACGTATGGACACCAGTCCTCACGTCATCGGTAACAAAGTTTGACTTCCGTCAACGGGCTTTTGTACTGGGGGGAGAAGGGCATGTTTCATAGTTCTCAACCAATTTCTGTTCACTTGGGCATGGCCATTGAGTGGGCCTACATTTTACTATGAAACAATTATCTTATTTAGGAGGCTAAAATTACATTTAATCTTCTCACAAATAGTTTCACATTTAAACATTTAAATTGCACAACAATTCCATGTGAATCCGATAACTAGAATGTGTAGATGTCGCGCCCTGACCATAGAGAGCTTTTATTCTCTATGTTGGTTAGGTCGGGGTGTGATTTAGGGTGGGTCATCTAGGCGTTTATATGTCGATGTTGGCCTGTTATGGTTCCCAATCAGAGGCAGCTGTTTATCGTTGTCTCTGATTGGGGATCATATTTAGGCAGCCATTTCCCCTTTGTGCTTTGTGGGATCTTGTCTATGTATAGTTGCCTGTGAGCATATTTATAGTTTCACGTTTTGTTTGTTCGTTTTGTTGTTTTTGTTCTTTAAAGTTTTTTATTCCAAAATAAAGGATGGAAACATACCACGCTGCATTTTGGTCTACTCCTTATGACGAACGGGACAGTAGACTTTCCAAGATACAATTTATGTCGTCCTGTCATCAGATATAATGTCCCAGACAACAACTGATCTGGCATCATATTCTTTAAGTGCCAATGGACACTTTCAACTGGTTGAGAAAGGGAAATATTGTTCATTCCCCAACCTTCTGATGGTACCATACTTTCTCTGTGGTAACACAGGGCTTTCCAAGAGTCCATTCTGTAGAGTGGAGAGAAAAGGGGGAAAGGTATTTATGGGGGGGGGGTCATAAACCTCACCCAACAGGGCAACGTTATGACAGCTCTCACACTGACCCTATTGACCACAAAACAATGACTATGATCACTATAAGGCTGTTGCATAAAAGGACTTGACACTTTCAGCTATTCCAGACTATTTCAGACTATTTCAAACCCATAGTATAATGGAAGGGACCTGACAAACTGGGCTGAGGAAGATGGACCTGATTCCCTGGTCTATTCCATCACCACTATAACCCATAGCCCCATCACAGTTTTCATCTCGCCCCACCACTCCAATACCAGATACCTGAATTTCCCATCCTCTACCTGTGGTGAGACCTACCAATGTTTTGGCCACGCCAACCTACCGTCCACTCCTCTCCAATAATGTCCTCTGAGAAAATCCATCATTCATCGTGGCCGTCAGTGGCAGGCTCCTGCATGACCTTCCTCTGGCCAGCAGCGGTAGAGCACACCGTTTACACTACAGCAGCTGCTCTGGTCTGGTCTGTTCTGCTCTCCACACATCCTTCCATCAGAGGGATTGACTGATGCAGTGGGCAGCAGTGTCTCCAGGACCACCACCACCACCAGAGAGACATCTGCAGGCGGAGGTACTAAGGCACTGAGCCACAGCACACAGCAGTGAAAATATGCCTAGATACTACAGCAATACAGTCTGGACCAAAGGCATTTACCTGATACAGCTACATTGATGAAGAACTCTGTGATTTATAGTCTGCTGAATTTGTTCATATATTACAAGATAATGCATTATGCATAACTATCATTGACAGCTTCTTGACAAGGACATTCACCTATAAATGTGTGCATTACTGCAGATTTAATCATTGAATATTCCTCATGTCCAAACTAATCACATCACCTGGGTTCGTAGATCAGCATAAATGAATTCCCATGAGCCAAAACCACAGAGAGTGATTCAGTCATCTGAGTGAGTGACAGCAGGTTTACAGAGGTTGAGGACGGACCACCAGAGTCTAGACCACTGAATCTCTCTTTACCTCACTCTAACACTCCGATTCCCCCGAGTTCCATAATGTAAGGGGTAGATGTGGGTTTTGAGACACAGATATTCTTTAGGTGACCCTATGTACCTGTGATGAGCTGGGACCCAAGAATGAAAACAATTTGCTAAAATATTTATGTATATGTGTAAATTTGAGAGCATTCTCTATATTCCTCAGCCCCCAGTATCATATAATTATTCAAGGTGTTTTGTAAGTGCACCTACTAGCATCTTCCGGACTATAAAACAAAAGCTTTGTCCTTGGCTGTTGGAACAACCTATATATTATTTATCTAAAAGTAGTAGATCATAGGCCCTTGATAATGACTTTGATTTTAATAAATAGCCAACCTAACCCCAGCAACTTGTGGCATATAGGCCATCACTTCCGTGTGAGTTAAGTATCAGAGCAGACTATCGACTAGATTACAGCTAGATAATAAAAATAATAATAATAATAATATTCATTTTGTGGATGCTTAAATTTGTCCTATTTGTAAAGAAAATTTTGTGTTGCATATCTCAACTCTCCCTGAGAAACCCTCGGAGAGTTGTGTCACAGCTAGGGTCTGCCATTATCAACGGTAATGGGTTAGGTGCCTATAATGGGTTAGGTGCCTTGCTCAAGGGTACATCGACAGATTTTCTTTTCACCTTGTTGGATGGGGGATTCGAACTAGCAACCTCCAGTAACAAACACTCTAACCGCTAGGCTACCTGCCACCCCTGTCTGATTGGTGACACCTTTCACCTGCACACAGAGTAGGGCAATAGAACAACACAGGGAGGAGTGGGGATGAATAGAAAAGAGGAAAGAAAAAGACAGGCAAGAGAGAGACTTGTGAAAATAGGCGAGAGGTCAAGGTTCAATACTAGAGCTGACAGGGTGCAGTTGGGGCTTGGACTCCACTCCTACCTTTGATAACGAGCGAGCGCGATACGAAGGATGAGAGTGTGACAGCAAGGGCTCTAGTGTGTCAGAGATACGAGGAATCCTTCCATCCTGTTTGCTGTGAATCACAAAGGAAAAGTTTGAGTTATTGACATGGATATATTATGACATTATGGGTTACTGTTAGGGGTAGGGTCGATTACATTGGAAAAATCATGTTTGGTTGGTTTTGAGTTCAACATCTTCGGTAGAGATCAGAGAAACTGTAGCATAAATTCTGGCAATCAGGGAGGTGCGAGATTGGACCTCACATTAAAGAAAGGTGCACACTGTAGATGATGTGACTGAGCTGACTGTCTTTCCAGTCTCTCCCCAGTAAATACTTGGGATTAACCCATAATTGTCTTTCTGTCTTGCTCGACTGGCCTACAGTGTTGTCTCCTGAGCATGTGAAGTGGTGAAGACAGGCTATAACTAGGGCTGTCAGGCAACTGGAATGTCTGAACCATTGAAATAGAATTTGAAATTACTGGGTTGTTCTTTGGTTTGAACAACACGGAGTGAAAAGGGAGGTTAAGATCTCCTCTTCCATCCCTCCCTCTGTCTGATCATGTTTGCTCTGGTGACAAGATCTTATTAGCAGCCTGGCCAGAGCTGTATGATTGAGTCAAAACATGTTACTTCACACAACGTCTCACAAAGCAGTCAACTGCTGGATCGACTGGCAGTCAGGCTTTTAACGGCCCATATTAAATAAATGGAAGAGCCTTCTACACGCAGAACCTTGAACAGAGGGCACCACGCTGAGGCTTGAAGCAGGAGGCATTCTATGAAGGAGTAAGGCTTGGCACAACAACCTGGCTGGCAGGGAAGGTGAGCTGCTGAGAATATGTAAATCTCTCTCTCTCACATACGCACACACAGGCACGCACACACACACACATACACATGCATGCACACTTTTCAATCACATGGCACAGGGGGTGGTTTGGAGGTTCAATAAGCCTATTTACCAAGTGGTGTTGTTATCCTTAAATTGCAGCTCTACTCAGCTGACGGGTTCCCTGCCCATTAACCCTGCAGAAACCGCCAGTGCACACCACTGAACATCACTGACAACACACTGTTGACCTGGAGCAGACACTCCTTTAACAGCATTATTTCATATCTTCTATATGAAAACATTTCAGAATCATGTCGGAGAGCTCATTTCAAATGCTTTTCTTAACCAAAGCATGGCACATCGTAATATTGCCCCACTACAAAGCAGGGCCTTGCAGTGCTTATTCCATCCTACAACAGTACGACACGTTGGCATCTGGTATTAGGCTGGTTTCGATGGCGGCTGGGTAAAGCAGGCACTAATACACAGGGAGGGGTCAGAGGGTTCAGCCTGACAACTGGTCACCTCACCCCAGGAATACACACACAGCCTGCTTAATGGATCGGATTACGGGAGGTGTGTGTGTGTGTGTGTGTGTGTGTGTGTGTGTGTGTGTGTGTGTGTGTGTGTGTGTGTGTGTGTGTGTGTGTGTGTGTGTGTGTGTGTGTGTGTGTGTGTGTGCCCATCAATGGTAGTTTAAAAGCCACCAAACAAAGCACACATCCAGTGAGTGTGTCATAATCTCAACACTAAGGGTGAGCTTTACAGAGAGAAGAGATGATGGTCTCAGTGTGACTGGTGACAGTAGCAATACTATCCCAAGTGTGTCACATCCCAATACCAATTACAGGGACACCTGCCACACTATGAATGTTTAAAAAATACAGAGCAATGGTCCAGAGCAATGGTTTTGCGCACCTCGAGTTAGTACTACGTACAGTAATCTTATACATATTTTATTGAACTATTTTTATTTAATAGTGACACTGGCCTAAATGACAGAACGTTGTGTGAAACAAGTGATTGGTGCAGCTAGTCATCCATAAGTGGCTCAGTTAACAGACTGCAGTGGAGGAGTGATTGGCAGAGAGAGAGCATGTCCTGGTCCAGGTATAATCTGGAGAACTGAATCAGAGAATGAGAGTCATGCAGCCATTACATAATACAGCTGTCCAAAAATAGCCCCCGGTGAAGAGGTCACCAACCTTCAACCACAAATCTGATTAAGATGCCACTACCATGAATGCTGTGTGTGTGTGTGTGTGTGTGTGTGTGTGTGTGTGTGTGTGTGTGTGTGTGTGTGTGTGTGTGTGTGTGTGTGTGTGTGTGTGTGTGTGTGTGTGTGTGTGTGTGTGTGTGTGTGTGTGTGTGTGTGTGTGTGCGTGTGCGTTTGGGTGTCCCACACTGACCGTGGACACTTCCTGTCAAGGAGAACATTTTAAACCTGAAAAGCCTTCCTCCACACAGTACTGCTGGGTCATGGGCTCTGATAAGATGATGCAAATTAGCTCTCTCTACTCCTCTGGTGGGTGTGGAGTATACCTGGAAATACAAATGAGCAGGACTGGTTTGCATATATTGCAACACAATGGAATGACAAATGCATTTCTCTAGTCCCTGAGCGCCAAAGAAAGAGAGAGAGTGAGAGAGCATGGTTGCACCAAGACAATAGCTCAATATCCTCAGTAAGGTGCTCCCTGTTTGGTATAATCCATACCAGTCAAAATGTATAAACACATCTCCTGCAGAACATTGAAAAGGTAGCAATGTTGAGGGCAAACATTCACTAATTATTGGTGCAATCAACAGATCGATACTATGGTTCAAGATGCAGTAAAAATCCAATTTGATCTAGTGTTTAACTTCAGCAGCAAACCAAGTCTGTTGAGGAGGGCTTATATTATACAGTATCATATCAACATGTACTTAATGAGGTATAGTATCAATGTAGGGGTCTGGGACTAGTCCCTAATAAAGCTTTATGAAGACATTGAGTATTTAATGCGTCACTGACTGTTATCTCATCAGGACTGCACAACAAAATCTCCAAAGAAAACACCATATCTGGCCATAACTAAAGCAACAGAGATATGGCATGGCTGGCCCTTTTAATTAGGGCAAGTGGGGCCGTTAATTATGGCTTGTGGGGCTGTCTGTGGTGCAGTCTGCAGATTATGGAGTGTGTTGGCATTTTAATTATGGCATATTTTGCAGTATGGTAACTGTCATATGTCAGCTGTCAGTGAAACCAAAACTAACCTTGACAGTTAAGTTTAGGTATAAATTCTGAGTGGTTAAGCTTAATGTTTGGGATAGGGTTAACCTTGACGATTAAGTTAAGGTATTCATTCCGAGTGGTTAAGGTAAGGGTTAAGGTTTGGGATAGGGCTAAAACAGAAAAACAAAAGATGACAAAACACGTACCTAGTACTGGGATTGAATTTGCGATCCTCTGAGCTGTAGCTCACGGTTTGAGCCCGTCCTCAACCCCACCCAGAACACCCTAGCTCGTCGTGAACCTACTGGATGGTCATAGGCTCTCGCGTTGCCTGTAATGATGGTAGGAAATTGCAATGGAAATAAAATGACACCCCATGCCATAATTTCAATATGCCTAAATACGTCATAATCCACCAGAGTTTGGCCTGGGATTGCAAACATAGCCAGGAGACATAAAACCATGAATCCAAGCACTATCAGATTCCTGGATCAACATCAAGTATACAAACACCCCTCTACTACACCAACATACTCCGCAATCACCTGTCTTCTTATAGCTAACATCTAGCATAATGGTCCCGTCTTTCTCTTCCACTGCCCAAACCCACCTGTCCTCTACCCACACACACTGATAGTTACCGGAGCTTAACCGGCCAGTCCAGCCAGACAGAACACAGACAGACAGCAGGCTATCTAATCAACCGCAGCAGCTAATGCACAATGAAAGCAGGGTTACTTACTCTAGGCACCAGTGTGAGCAGAGCAAATGGAGTGCAGAGGCAGGTCCAGCATGAGATGAAGAGATCAGTGGACGATCAGCACTGCTCTATGCAGCAGAACCTAGCCCGGAAAGTATTGGATACAACTATGTTCTCTCCCTCTCGCTGTCTCCGTCTCTCACAGGCTCTTAGTTTCTGCCTCTCCTCTCATTTTACTTAATTGCTTCAGAGTGGTCTTTTGCTATCGCTCACCTCCAAATGTCTTCCCCTCTTTCTCTCTTTCCTTCTCTCCCTCTACTTCTCTGTCTGATTCAGTGTTAGCGCTCTAACACCTACTGTTAGATCTCAGCCTCTCCTGTCAGATGATGCTGTGGAAAGCTCCCCTCTCTCCCCCTCCCTTCCTCATTACTCTCTCTCCCCCTCCCTCCCCCTCTCTCTCCTTCTCTCACATGTACACACACACACACCACATGGACATGAGTGAGCAGAGTGCAGTGGGTGTATGGACATTAGTGAGATTCATGATGCGAAGTGCTAAGAAGGACATTATCTACCATACAAGATATCAAATCACTCAGTCCCCATTATCTACCTCATCCCTCTGACAATAATTATCCCATCCAGCACATGCTCCATTTGACTCTGTAGCGGACAGCTGAAAAGCACAAAAAAATATCTAATCTCAAACATAAATGGTGGATTCACATATGGAGATTAAAATAGCATAAGAGGCAAGAAGACAAAGTCAGCTATTAACCAATGATTCTGCTGAGATTCTGTCTTTCATAGAGGACAATTCAAATAAAACACAGTCAAATGCATCTGTAAATAACATAATCTTCAAATGATGTCTACCAGGACCAGAAGTCTATCTCATTCCCCACTGAGCCAGACTTCAGTCTCTTTCCACCTCCCCTATGAGTACTTACCAGATATGCTGCACCTTATGGAGGATTGTGTCAGAGAAGCTCCCTCTCCTGGTTCCAAGGCCCATGCTACCTGCTCCTGTCCTCCTGCTCTGAGGCATGTTCTCTGGCTGCTGCCTGCTGCAGCTCTACACTGGAAGAGGGTTCCACCTGGACCTACCTGGACCGCCCAGACTCAGCTAGACAAAGGACCAGGGTGGATTCCCATTGGTGAGGAAACCAAAGGCCATTGACGGGAGGAAGACTTAGTCCTGTGGTCCACACCCAGCTCAGAGTTTAGTCTTACAGGCCTGCCCAGAGCTCCCTAAAGCCCATTGTTTGGGTGTGGTTCCACACCAGTCTCAATAGACACACAAAACCATTTTGGCTTAGTTTTTCACAGCCAGTAGTATCCCCCTGTCTATCTCCCAGGTGAACTACTTTGGAACTCACACAGGGAAGATAATTTTACCTCCGATAAACTTTCCCCTCAGGAGACGACAACCAGACCGAGACCCAGGCAGCCTGGAAGGGTCTGATGAGGTGCGTGGCATGTGAGGCTAGACATATATCTCAATCTGGGCCTCTTCAATTGGCAAAGCTGACAATAGGATGAACAGGGTATCTTTGTTCCCAAACAGAGTGAGAATGAGGGAGTCAAACCAGGTCATGGGGAGTCAATATCCTAAATCACTCTCATTGTCAGCCCAGACAAAGATCAATGTATTTGAGTAATATTTAGAAAAATAATGCTCTTTGGCCTGTGCTAATACTAATTAAAGGGATGTATAATACCCCGTTTGCCTGGAGTTTAATCTCTCTCACTCTCTCTCCCCCCATTCACTTCCTCCCCATTCACTCACTCACTCACTCACTCACTCACTCACTCACTCACTCACTCACTCACTCACTCACTCACTCACTCACTCACTCACTCACTCACTCACTCACTCACTCACTCACTCACTCACCCCCTCTCTCTCTCTCCCTCTCTCTCTCTCTCTCTCTCTCTCTCTCTCTCTCTCTCTCTCTCTCTCACTCCCTCCCCATTCACTCCCTCTCCCACTGTCTTTTCAGCCCCTGCAGTCATCTGTGGAGCCAGCTAGGCTAAATTTCACATTTACACACTGTCATACTGCAGATACTTCACTCCATGCTGAGAGACTAACAATCCCTATGTGGGAGGAGGCACAGATACTATATTGAGTGTGTGTGACAGAGAGAGGTAAGGAGAGGGGCAATGGCCTCCTCACTGAGTGTGACTGAAGGAGTAGCTTTATCACTTTTTTTATCAGTAAGTAACCCCTGTCTGGTCTGTCCTGGGGCTGTGGGATTCATCGTTCCCTCTGAGTCTGCTGGGACTAGGAGGACTACACATGGCTGGACGCACAGCAAATGAGAACCCTGTCAACCCTGCTTCCCACCGCTGCTTCTCATAATTCAATTGTGTTTGGAACTCTAACTCCATTGATTTTGTTAGCCCTGTGCTGGAAACAGTGTGGTGTGAGACAACACGACAGCCCGGCAGACAGACAGGCAAGGCCATGGCCCCTGTCCCCAGTCCCCTGAAGCCCAACGTGATGATGGAATACAGGCAGGCAGCAGCCTCGTAGTTCATTCCCAGTGTCAGCGCCAGTCACCCTGACCACTGGGGATGGAGGTAAGCTCCTCTGCTCCGTAATGAGCTCCGGCCCGACCCAGGTCATCCTTTGTCCCTGTCTTCAGTGTACTGTACTGCTCTGCTCTGGTCATGGTCCGATGGGAGCCCAGCTCAGCTATGGCTTTTGCTCTGCTGACAAGGTGACTAATTAGGTGATTACAGTCATTAAGAGGATGGCCAGTGATCTCAGCAGGTGCTCCAGGTGGACATCAGTGGCTGACTGAAGTGCATTCAACTCCAAAAGCAGCAAAAAGCAAAGCTAGCCATATTCAAGGCTAGCCATGACTATACCACCAGTTGAAAGCAGCAGAGTTAAATATAGAAATTGTGTTCAAAACAAATGTTAGAGATGTATCTGAACCACCCAGGTATTGTTATGCTGATGCATCTAGCCACACAATCCCCAAAGCACAGATTTTTTTCTTCAAACTGCTTCGAACAAATCAATCAAATCAATTTTTTTTGGTCACATACACGTTTAGCAGATGTTATTGTGGGTGTAGCGAAATGCTTGTGTTTCTAGTGCAGTAATATCTAACAATTTCACAACAATACACACAGATCTAAGTAAAGGAATGGAATTAAGACTATACAAATATATGGACGAGCAATGTCAGAGCGGCATAGACTCAGATACAGTAGAATAGAATACAGTATATACATATGAAATGAGTAATGCAAAATATCTACACATTATTAAAGTGACTAGTGCTTCATTTATTAATGTGGCCAGTGATTTCAAGTCTATGTACTGTATATAGGCAGCAGCCTCTAATGTGCTAGTGATGGCTATTCAACAGTCTGATGGCCTTGAGATAGAAACTGTTTTTCAGTCTCTCGGTCCCAGCTTTGATGCATCTGTACTGACCTCGCCTTCTGGATGATAGCAGGGTGAACAGGCAGTGGCTCGGGTGGTTTGTATTTGTATTTATTATGGATCCCCATTAGCTGCTGCCAAAGCAACAGCTACTCTTCGTGGGGTCCAGCAATATTAAGGCAGTTTATACAAATTTAGAAACATTACAATACATTCACAGATTTCACAACACACTGTGTGCCCTCAGGCCCCTACTCCACCACTACCACATATCTACAGTACTAAATCCATGTGTATATATAGTGCGTATGTTATCGTGTGTGTGTGTGTGTGTGTGTGTGTGTGTGTGTGTGTGTGTGTGTGTGTGTGTGTGTGTGTGTGTGTGTGTGTGTGTGTGTGTGTGTGTGTGTGTGTGTGTGTGTGTGTGTGTGTGTGTGTGTGAATGCATGTGTCTGTGCCAATGTTTGTGTTGCTTCACAGTCCCCGCTGTTCCATAAGTTTTTTTAATCTGTTTTTTAAAATCTAATTTTACTGCTTGAGTCAGTTACTTGATGTGGAATAAAGTTCCATGTAGTCATGGCTCTATGTAGTACTGTGTGCCTCCCATAGTTTGTTCTGGACTAGGGGACTGTGAAGAGACCTCTTGTGGCATGTCTTGTGGGGTATGCATGGGTGTCTGAGCTGTGTGCCAGTAGTTTAGACAGACAGCTCGGTACATTCAACATGTCAATACCTCTCATAAATAAAAGTAGTGATGAAGTCAATCTTTCCTCCACTTTCAGCCAGGAGAGATTGACATGCATATTATTAATATTAGCTCTCTGTGTACATCCAAGGGCCAGCCGTGCTGCCCTGTTCTGAGCCAACTGCAATTTTCCTAAGTCCTTTTTTGTGGCACCTGACCACATGACTGAACAGTAGTCAAGGTGCGACAAAACTAGGACCTGTAGGACCTGCCTTGTTGATAGTGTGTTAAGAAGGCAGTGCATCGCTTTATTATAGACAGACTTCTCCCCATCTTAGTGTCATGATGTTGCCTGCTTGGGTACTGCAAACCCCATCCCCCTCTCCCTGCCTCCCCCTTTCCTCCTTCAACCCATGCTGTGATCACAGAGAGATGTCGTAAATTCCTGAGAATCTCCCCACCACAAACAGTATTAAGACAGAGGGTAAACTTTCAGGACAAAGGAATTCTCTTCCACCTCACAGAACTTGAGGTACGAACAGATTTCATGTTCCGGAAAAAGTATTAAAGGCCGGTGGGGAGTCCAGCTATTAACATGTCCATTTGTCCCCATGTGAGAAACTCACGTGAGACTGTGGGACCACATTACCATACCGCCGTTTATATAATAACCTCAGATATGAGGTTTACATCTGTTTGTTGTATAAAATGAATGAGTGAGTATGATACTGTTTGTATAATTGTGTAATATGATTTTGGACTGTTTAATTAAGAAAAATACAAATACCTTTTTGATTTGAACTAAATCCAAGGACCGCCCCTGAGCCAGTTGGGTCAGAGACCATGGGACCACCCCTCTCTGCTATCTGAATAAAAGCCAACTCTTAAGAAATTACCCCAGACCATGTTTCTCTCAATCACGAGAGGACAAAGGTTGCAGACCAGCTTACCTCGATAACGAGAGGGCCAAGGTTTGAGACCAGACTGCTGAATCTTTTAACCATCCCACGTGGTTAAAACTCTTATACGAATCATAACAAGTCTTTGATATTGACTTCTAGTCTGCAGCTAGGAATTCGGTATCATTGAACGCGAAGAAAGACAACCGCCGAAACATCCATTCTATAACGAATGACACTCTGAACAATCCACAACCAAAACGAACTTCTCTCCAACGACCAAGGCGACACACACACTGAACGTAACTATATATATATTGATTGCAATTGTTCCCGAATGAGTGAGCGTTCATGTGTAAGGATTAGCATGTCAATTGTTATAATTATGGACTCTGTAGTGAATTCTTAGTCGAACGCAACTTTCCCTTTGTCTAACAGCCGCCATGCCGGTTCAGCCCACTAGGGCATATTGCTCCCATCATTTCATGGAACTATTTTAAGTTTGTTTGTTTGTTTATGCATTTCTGTGAATTAATTAGTTAGTAATAAATAAATGATTTAAGACAATTGATGTATGGATGACTCATAGTGAAGACTGGGTTCGTGCAGATCAGCGATTTACGACGTTTGGAATGAGACTGACATAAGGTAGAGTAAATAAATCATTAATTAGAAGACCATTTATCAGATATGAAAATATCTGAAAGGTTATATTGGGAAATTATAACTTTGTAATCTAATAACTTTCCCTGGTGCCCTCGAATTCATAGTTAATTAGTTACGTTATTACTAAAGTGATCGCGTAATCCCTAATTATAGGAATCTATGATAAAAACTATAAGTCTTCAATTTAACGATAGCAAAGACACGACATTAGCTACTACTGCATCAATATGTTTTGCAACAACATGGTGCCAACAGAGATGGTCGCCTCGCTTCGCGTTCTTAGGAAACTATGCAGTATTTAGTTTTTTAATGTATTATTTCATACACTGTTACCCCAGGAAATATTAAGTCTTATTACATACAGCCGAGAAGAACAATTGGATATAATAGCAATGTCAACTTACCAACATTACGACTAGGAATACAACTTTCCCGAAGCGGATCCTCTGTTTATACCACCACCCAGGACAATGGATAGGATCCCAGTAGGCGACCCAAAACAACGGCGCCACAGAAGGGGCAGACGGAGCGGTATTCGGGTCATCGCTTACCGCTCCCAAGTATACTACTCGCCAATGTCCAGTCTCTTGACAATAAGGTAGACGAAATTCGAGCAAGGGTTGCCTTCCAGAGATACATCAGAGATTGTAACATTCTCTGTTTCACGGAAACATGGCTCACTCGGGATACGTTATCAGAGTCGGTACAGCCACCCGGTTTCTTCACGCATCGCGCCGACAGAAACAAACATCTCTCTGGTAAGAGATGCCTTATGATTAACGATTCGTGGTGTGATCATAACAACATACAGGAACTCAAGTCATTTTGTTCACCTGACCTAGAATTCCTTACAATCAAATGCCAACCGCATTATCTACAAAGAGAATTCTCTTTGATTATAATCACAGCCGTGTATTTCCCCCCCAAGCAGACACCTCGACGGCCCTGAAAGAACTTCATTGGACTCTTTGTAAACTGGAAACTATTAAAACCTTCCCCAACCAGAAACCATGGATTGATGGCAGCATTCGCGCAAAACTGAAAGTGCGAACCACTGCTTTTAATCATGGCAAGGCGACCGGAAACATGACCGAATACAATCAGTGTAGCTATTTCCTCCGCAAGGCAATCAAACAAGCTAAGTGTCAGCATTGAGACAAATTAGAGTCGCAATTCAACGTTTCAGACACGAGGCGTATGTGGCAGGGTCTACAGTCAATCACAGATTACAAAAAGAAAACCAGCCCCATTGCGGACACCGACGTCTTGCTCCCAGACAAACTAACAACTTCTTTGCTCGCTTTGAGGACAAGACATTTCCACTGACACGGCCCGCTACCTGAACCTGCGGGCTCTCCTTCACCGCAGCCAACGTGAGTAAAACATTTAAACGTGTTAACCCCCGCAAGGCTGCCGGCCCAGACGGCATCCCTAGCCGCGCCCTCAGAGCATGCGCAGACCAGCTGGCTGGTGTGTTTACAGACATATTCAATCAATCCCTATCCCAGTCTGCTGTTCCCACATGCTTAAAGAGGGCCACCATTGTTCCTGTTCCCAAGAAAGCTAAGGTAACTGAGCTAAACGACTATCGCCCTGTAGCACTCACTTAAATCATCACGAAGTGCTTTGAGAGACTAGTCAAGGATCATATCACCTCCACCCTACCTCACACCCTAGACCCACTCCAATTTGCTTACCGCCCCAATAGGTCCACAGACGACGCAATCGCAATCACATTGCACACGGCCATAACCCATCTGGACAAGAGGAATACCTATGTAAGAATGCTGTTCAGCGATTACAGCTCAGCATTTAACACCATTAGTATCCTCCAAACTCGTCATTAAGCTCGAGACCCTGGGTCTGAACCCCGTCCTGTGCAACTGGGTCCTGGACTTTCTGACGGGCCGATTCCAGGTGGTGAGGGAAGGAAACAACATCTCCACCCCCCTGATCCTCAACACTGGGGCCCCACAAGGGTGCATTCTCAGCCCTCTCCTATAGTCGCAGTTCACCCATGACTGCGTGGCCATGCACGCCTCCAACTCAATCATCATGTTTGCAGACGACACTACAGTGGTAGGCCTGATTACCAACAACGACGAGACGGCCTACAGGGAGGAGGTGAGGGCCCTCAGAGTGTAGTGTCGTGTCTTTACTATCATTAAATGGAAGACTTAGTTTTTATCAAAGATTCCTGTAATTAGTATTACGCGATTAAACTGAATAATCATGTAACTGTAATTAACTAGGAAGTCGGGGCACCAAGGAAAATATTCAGATTACAAAGTTATAATTTCCTAATATAACCTTTCAGATATTTTCATATCTGATCAATTCGTCTTCTTAAATTGCAGTAGGTTTGCCAATCAGTTGGGCTGCCAGACTTAATTGCCATACCTTTTGCCTCATCCCTCTCAACCATACAATTTTTTATTCCTCATCAATCCAAGGGGATTTAACTTCACTAGGGTAGGGGGCAGCATTGGGAATTTTGGATGAAAAGCGTGCCCAAATTAAACTGCCTGCTACTCAGCCATAAAAGCTAGAATATGCATATAATTACTAGATTTGGATAGAAAACACTCTGAAGTTTCTAAAACTGTTTGAATGATGTCTGTGAGTATAACATAACTCATATGGCAGGCAAAAACCTGAGAAGAAATCCAACCAGGAAGTGGGAAATCTGAGTTTTGTAGTTTTTCAACTCTTTGCCTATCGAATACACAGTGTCTATGGGGTCATATTGCACTTCCTACGGCTTCCACTAGATGTCAACAGTCTTTAGAACCTTGTTTGAGGCTTCTACTGTGAAGTGGGGGTGAATGAGAGGGGATTGAGAGGGGATTGAGTCAGAGGTCTGCCAGAGAGCCACGAGCTGGCCATGTGCGTTCACGTTGCAATTCTACAGACAAATGAATTCTCCGGTTGGAACATTATTGAAGATTTATGTTAAAAACATCCTAAAGATTGATTCTATACATCGTTTGACATGTTTCTACGGACTGTAATGGAACTTTTTGACTTTTCGTCTGCACCTAGTGATCGCGCCTCATGAATTTTGATTACTGGGCTAAACGCGCGAACAAAAAGGAGGTATTTGAAAATAAATGATGGACATTATCGAACAAAACAACCATTTATTTTGGAACTGGGATTCCTGGGGAGTGCATTCTGATGAAGATCATCAAAGGTAAGTGAATATTTATAATGCTATTTCTGACTTCTGTTGACTACACAACATGGCGGATATATGTTTGGGTTGTGTTGGTCTCTGAGCGCTGTACTCAGATTATAGCATGGTGTGCTTTTTCCGTAAAGTTTTTTTGACACAGCGGTTGCATTAAGGAGATAAGGAGAAGTGGATCTAAAATTCCATGCATAACAGTTGTATCTTTTAGCAATGTTTATTATGAGTATTTCTGTAAATTGATGTGGCTCTCTGCAATATCACCGGATGTTTTGGAACTACTGAACATAACGCGCCAATGTAAACTCTGATTTTTGGATATAAATATGAACTTTACCGAACAAAACATACATGTATTTAGTAACATGAAGTCCTATGAGTGTCATCTGATGAAGATCATCAAAGGTTAGTGATTCATTTTATCTCTATTTCTTCTTTTTGTGACTCCTCTCTTTGGCTGGAAAAATGGCTGTGTTTTTCTGTGACTTGGCTCTGACCTAACATAATCGCTTGGTGTGCTTTCGTCGTAAAGCCTATCTGAAATCGGACACTGTGGCTGGATTTACAACAAGTGTATCTTTAAAATGGTGTAAAATACTTGTATGTTTGAGGAATTTTAATTATGGGATTTCTGTTGTTTTGAATTTGGCGCCCTGCAGTTTCACTGGCTGTTGACGAGGTAGCGTCCCACATACCCTAGTGAGGTTAACAGTTTTTACAGTAATTTTCTTAATGGCTGCGTGCTTATTAGTAACTGGAATAAGTAGTTTCATAAATGCGTCAAGTGCAGCGTCTGGTTGCTCTGCATTACACACCACAGACCAGAAAATATTCTTTACATCATCAACATATGAATCACTACAAAACTTATTGTTTGACCTCTTATACACTATATTAGGCCCAGCCTTTGGTACTTTGGTTTTCCTAGATATTGCTATTATATTGTGATCACTACATCCTATTGATTTGGATACTGCTTTAAAGCAAATATAGTAAGAGTAAAATAGAGTAAAAATGTGATCAATACATGTTGATGGTTTAAACCTGTTATGGCTGCAGAGGGCGTATTGGAAAAACTGGAAAATATGTGCCAATTTTCAAACGGCCTCTTAATCAATTTTTGCTCTTACAATATGCATATTAATATTAATATTGGATAGAAAACAATCTCTAGTTTCTAAAACCGTTCTAATTTTTTCTCTGAGTGGTACAGAAGTCATTTGGCAGCACTTTCCCTGACCAAGAAGTAGAATGTCAGAAATCTATGCTCGCTT
Source organism: Salvelinus alpinus (assembly GCF_045679555.1). NCBI lineage: Eukaryota > Metazoa > Chordata > Actinopteri > Salmoniformes > Salmonidae > Salvelinus > Salvelinus alpinus. The sequence continues at coordinate 28,433,143 of NC_092087.1, read as the reverse complement.
CAACGTTATGCCTATACATGGTCATTATACGTAAGACCCTACGTATACTCCGTACGCCTTGCTCTGGGTGTCAAGAGGGTATGAGAGAAGAAATTTAGTGAATATCTTGTTCAGAGGTTGAATAAGAGCTATTTCTTTGACGTGACCGACCACTTCCGGAAGTCTGAAGCGCGCGTCTTGGGAGTGATATCGTGTTCTGTTTTGCTGCTGTTTTGGACGGGAACAATCTCCGGCTGGGTTTTTATTTGATAAATGAGACCATATCATCGTAATGTATGTTTTTTCAATATAGTTTAATCAGATTATTTGAATTTTTTTCGGGAGTTTTGCCGTGTTTCGGTCTCTGATTTTTTTAACGTTGGACAAATCCGTGCCAGTCGACCAGTGCCAATGCTAAGTGAGAAGGGAAAGTTGCCATCCTGACTCAAAACAACGACTCATCTGGACAAAGGACACCCTGATCAACATTCTGATGAAAGATCAGCCAAAGTAAGACCCAATTTATAATGTTATTTCATATATCTGTCGTGCATGTCAACTGGTCGTGCGCGCCCAAGTGTGTCTGGCTATTGTGGCTATGCTAACATAGCGCTACATTTTGTTTTCGCTGTAAAACATTTAATAAATCGGAAATATTGTCTGGAATCACAAGAATCCTGTCTTTCAATTGCTGCAATGTATGTATTTCTCAGATATGTTTTATGATGAGTAATTAGTTATTTGACGTTGGTGTCTGTAAATGTTATGGCTGCTTTCGGTGCAATTTCTGATTGTAGCTGAAATGTAATTTATGATTTATACCATAAATATGCACATTTTTCAAAAAAAACATATGCTATACAATAAATATGTTATCAGACTGTCATCTTATGAAGTTGTTTCTTGGTTAGTGGCTATATATATCTTTATTTGGTCGAATTAGTGATAGCTAGTGACGGAGTAAAAAACTGATGGAGTTAGAAAAGTGCTCTCTTTTGCTGACGTGGTTAGCTAATAGATTTACATATTTTGTCTTCCCTGTAAAACATTTTAAAAATTTTTTCCTGAGTGGGCAGCTTGATGATAGCCAGTCAATATTTAAATCACACAGAAAATATACTTCTCTGTTAATATCACATAAATTAGCATGTCACGCCCTGACCATAGAGAGCCCTTGGGGTTCTTAGTGTGGCCCTTTCCCACCTGCGTGGTGGGATATTGTTTTGTTTTGGTTTAGTGCTATGTGCGCTACGAACTGCACGTTCGTTTATTCTTTGTTGTTTTTTTGAAGGTTCACTTTAATAAATATGTGGAACTCTACTCACACTGCGCCTTGGTCCGCTCATTATGTATACGACGAACGTGACATAGCAAGCATTTCACACATATTATCCAGATACTGACTTGGTGGTCTATAGCAGCTTCCCACAAGAATGGGCTTTAGGTGAGACAGATGAACCTGTAGCCATAATACTTCAACATTATTTAACATTAGATCGTCTCAAAGCTTTACAGGAATGTGGTTCTGAATAAAGATCGCAACACCGCCTCCATTGGCATTTCTGTCTTTTCGATAGATGTTATAACCATGTATTGCTACCACTGTATTATCTAAGTGAGTTTCAGAGATAGTCAGAATATGAATGTCATCTGTTACAAGCAAGTTATTGACTTCATGGACCTTGTTTCTTAGGCTACATATATTAATATGGGCAATTTCTTTGCACTTGTCTGGGTTGCTTGATTGTTTTTAATGCTTCACTGGGAAGCTTATCAGAGGTAGACTTACTCATGTTAATTACATTGGAGCTGATAGGGCAGGGTGAGCTGCATAATGTGGTCTTCCTACTATTGCACACCGCCTCAGTGCTAACAGTGTAACTCTGGTTTAAAGGCTCATGATTACTGCTTACAATAGCTGTAGGATATACAGATGTATTCGGTGCAATTAGGGGTACATAAATTAAATGAATTACATTGTGTTTGCCAATGCCCCTAAGATCATGTACATTTGATGCAGCATTGTCCTTGATGATCTTTTTGGCCTTCCTGTGACATTGGGTGCTGTAGGTGTCCTGGAGGCCAGATAGTTTGTCTCAGGTGATGTGTTGGGCAGACCGCACCACCCTCTGAAGAGCCCTGCGTTTGCGGGCGGTGGAGTTGCCATACCAGGCGGTCATACAGCCCGACAGGATGCTCTCAATTGTGCATCTGTAAAAGTTTGTGAGGGTTTTAGGTGCCAAGCCAAATTTCTTTAGCCTCCTGAGGGTGGACCATTTCAGCTTGTCAGTGATGTGTACGCCGAGGAACTTGAAGCATTCCACCTTCTCGACTGCGGTTCCGTCAATGTGGATAGGGGGGTGCTCCCTCTGCTGTTTCCTGAAGTCCACGATCATCTCCTTTTTGTTGATGCTGAGTGAGATGTTATTTTCTTGGCACAACACTCCCAAAGCCTCCTCCTTGTAGGCTGTCTCGTCATTGTTGGTAATCAAGCCTACTACTGTTGTGTCGTCTGCAAACTTGATGGAGTTGGAGGCGTGTGTGGCCACGCAGTCATGGGTGAACAGCGAGTACAGGAGGGGGCTGAGCATGCACCCTTGTGGGGCCCTAGTGTTAAGGATTAATGAAGTGGAGGTGTTGTTTCCTACCTTCACCACCTGGAGGCGGCCGGTCAGGAAGTCCAGGACCCAGTTGCACAGGGCGGGGTTCAGACCCAGGGACTCAAGCTTAATGATGTGCTTGGAGGGTACTATGGTATTGAATGCTGAGCTATAGTCAATGAACAGCATTCTTACATAGGTATATTCCTCTTGTCCAGATGGGATAGGGCAGTGTGCAGTGAGATGGCGATTGCATCGTCTATGGATCTATTGGGCGGTAAGCAAATTGAAGTGGGTCTGGTTGTTAGGTAAGGTACAGGTGATATGATCCTTGACTAGTCTCTCAAATCACTTCATGATGACAGAGGTGAGTGCTACGGGGCGATAGTCATTTAGCTCAGTTACCTTTGCTTTCTTGTGTACAGGAACAATTGTGGCCATCTTGAAGTGTGTGGGATAGGGAGAGATTGAAAATGTCCGTAAACATACCAGCCAGCTGCTCTGAGGACGCGGATAGGGATGCCGTCTGGGCCGGCACCCTTGCTAGGGTTAACACGCTTAAATGTCTTACTCACGTCGGCTATGGAGAAAGAGAGTCCATAGTCCTTGGAAGCAGGCCAGTCACCTTGCCATGGTTAAATGCGGTGGTTTGCACTTTCAGTTTTGCGTGAACACTGTCAAATATCCACGGTTTCTGGTTAGGGTAGGTTTTAATAGTCACAGTGGGTACAACATCTACTATACACTTCCTGATAAACTCAGTCACCGTATCAGTATATTCGTCAATGTTATTCTCGAAGTCTATCCCAGTCCGAGTGATCAAAGCAATATTGAAGTGTGGATTCCGATTGGTCAGACCAGCGTTGAATAGTCCTTAGCACAGGTACTTACTGTTTGAGTTTCTGCCAATAGGAAGGGAGGAGCAAAATGGAGTCGTGATCAGATTTGCCGAAGGGAGGGCGGGGGAGGGCCTTGTAGGCATCCCACAAGTTGGAGTCGCAGTGGTCGAGTGTTTTACTGTAGCAGCGCGAGTACTGCAGGCAATATGTTGATAGGACTTTGGTAGCATTTTCCTAAAATTTGCTTTCTTAAAATCCCCAGCTACAATAAATGCGGCCTCAGGATATGTGGTTTCCAGTTTGCATAAAGTCCAGTGAAGTTCATTGAGGGCCATCGTGGTATTGGCTTGAGGGGGAATATACAAGGCTGTGACTATAACCGAAGATAATTCTCTTGGGAGATAATACGGTCGGCATTTGATTGTGAGGTATTCTAGGTCGGGTGAACAGAAATTGACTTGAGTTCCTGTATATTATCACAATAACACTATGAGTAGTTAATCATGAAACATACACCCCCGGCCTTCTTCTTCCCAGAGAGATATTTATTCCTGTCTGCGTGATGAACTGAGAACCCAACTGGCTGTATGGACTCAGACAGTATATCCCAAGAGAGCCATGTTTCCGTGAAACAGAGTATGTTACAATCCCTGATGTCTCTCTGGAAGGAAATTCTCACCCTCAGCTCTTCAACTTTATTATCCAGAGACTGAACATTAGCGAGTAATATACTCAGAAGTGGTGGGTGGTGTGCGCGCCTCCCGAGTCGGACTAGAAGTCCACTCTGAGCACCTCTTCTCCGCCGGCGATGTTTTGGGTCAGCCTCTGGAATCAGTTCAATTGCCCTGGGGGGTAGGAACAAAGGATCCGATTCAGGAAAGTCGTATTCCTGGTCGTAATGCTGGTAATGCTGATGAGTTACCGCCCCTCTGATATCCAAAGTTCTTCCCGGCTGAATGTAATAACACAAAAACATTTCTGGCCTAATAATGTAAGAAATAATACATAAAAAAACAAAATACTGCAAAGTTGCTTAGGGGCTAGAAGCTCGGCTGCCCTCTCTATCGACGCCAGATTCTTGACAAACCAGACCAGATCCTTGACATTCTCCTTGTATCGTCACTGAGGTAGCCTACACACTTGAATTCACCTGGCAGCTGCTACTCTGGCCAATCCTCTGTGCTCATACTAAACCAATTCTAACGACCCTTGATTAGATGAGAATTACCCCCAGACTATAGGGAAGGCTCACAACTGCAAGGGACATTACTCCCTCAATGAGTTTCATCTTATTGATTAATAGCATGAATATATGGACCCTGAGTGGAGGCCCTCTTGACAGATTAACTAGATCACAGATTAGTGAATGCACTCCCAAATGCAAATGCAGAAAGCTAGATGCCGCAAATCAGCAAGCCTCTACGGCGGGAGTGATGGGAGAGGGGGTGGATGGAAGGGAGTGAGGGAGGGATGGGAGAGGGGGTGGATGGAAGGGAGTGAGGGAGGGATGGGACAGGGGGTGGATGGAAGGGAGTGAGGGAGGGATGGGAGAGGGGGTGGATGGAAGGGAGTGAGGGAGGGATGGGAGAGGGGGTGGATGGAAGGGAGTGAGGGAGGATGGTAGAGGGGGTGGATGGAAGGGAGGGAGGGAGGGATGGGAGAGGGGGTGGATGGAAGGGAGTGAGGGAGGGATGGGAGAGGGGGTGGATGGAAGGGAGTGAGGGAGGGATGGGAGAGGGGGTGGATGGAAGGGAGTGAGGGAGGGATGGGAGAGGGGGTGGATGGAAGGGAGTGAGGGAGGGATGGGAGAGGGGGTGGATGGAAGGGAGTGAGGGAGGGAGGGATGGGAGAGGGGGTGGATGGAAGGGAGTGAGGGAGGGATGGGAGAGGGGGTGGATGGAAGGGAGTGAGGGAGGGATGGGAGAGGGGGTGGATGGAAGGGAGTGAGGGAGGGATGGGAGAGGGGGTGGATGGAAGGGAGGGAGTGAGGGAGGGATGGGAGAGGGGGTGGATGGAAGGGAGTGAGGGAGGGATGGGAGAGGGGGTGGATGGAAGGGAGTGAGGGAGGGATGGGAGAGGGGGTGGATGGAAGGGAGGGAGTGAGGGAGGGATGGGAGAGGGGGTGGATGGAAGGGAGTGAGGGAGGGATGGATGGGAGAGGGGTGGATGGAAGGGAGTGAGGGAGGGATGGGAGAGGGGGGGGATGGAAGGGAGTGAGGGAGGGATGGGAGAGGGGGTGGATGGAAGGGAGTGAGGGAGGGATGGGAGAGGGGGTGGATGGAAGGGAGTGAGGGAGGGAGGGATGGGAGAGGGGGTGGATGGAAGGGAGTGAGGGAGGGATGGGAGAGGGGGTGGATGGAAGGGAGTGAGGGAGGGATGGATGGGAGAGGGGTGGATGGAAGGGAGTGAGGGAGGGATGGGAGAGGGGGGGGATGGAAGGGAGTGAGGGAGGGATGGGAGAGGGGGTGGATGGAAGGGAGTGAGGGAGGGATGGGAGAGGGGGTGGATGGAAGGGAGTGTGGGAGAGGGGGTGGATGGAAGGGAGTGAGGGAAAGATGGGAGAGGGGGTGGATGGAAGGGAGTGAGGGAGGGATGGGAGAGGGGGTGGATGGAAGGGAGTGAGGGAGGGATGGAAGAGGGGGTGGATGGAAGGGAGTGAGGGAGGGATGGGGTGAAGAGGACAGGACACACTGAGGGGCGAAAGAGTTTCCTCTTCAATCCACTCAACTAGACGCTCAAGGGAGGCATTTGTTAGTGATATGTGGTGTCACTGAGAAGCATTAACCTGCATGATTAGATGGTATTCACAGCCCCATGCATTATCATGTCATCAGATATGAGGGGAAACTGGAGAGGGAATGTGATGAATTGGCATCGAGTCATTGAAAAGAATGGGAAGGGAAAGTACACATCGCTTTAGACCGCTCCCTCCCTATGTCAGTCTTCAACACATAATCTTCCTAAATTAAGATGATGTATGCAGATGATGATTTAAAGGTAAGTGGTCTGGTGGAGACAAATGATCCTTGACTAGTAATGTGGGTGCTGGTGATTGGGGAGTTTCTCCCTATGGTATCTACAGTAGCCTATATAACTATAACAGGGCCCATTGGGGATATCAAGTTGGTCATATTTTATTTAAAACCTGCAGCTGTCTGGTATTGTGGGGATGGGATTGGCACACCAGTTGAACAGGGCACGATTGGTGCGATTATCAAAAGGGGCGGATGTGTGTGTGTGTGCCTCCCCCTCCAGCTGCCTGCTGTCTAGCATGCTTTAAACAGAACAGGTGCTTAGACAAGAAGTGTAAAGACTTCTGTTCAACAAATTTTGTTCCTTGTTGCGTCAAAGGTCTGTCTTTTCTACAACCTCCACCAGGGTCACCTCGTGGTAATGGAGGTCATACAATCAAATGGGTTTTTATCTAACTAGCCTAGACACCACTCTGTCTGGGTCACCACTCAAACTGAATGCTCAGTGAATACTCAGCTTTCTCTACTGTCCTCATGAGGCCTAAGAGTACATGCTCAGTGACTTACAGTACCCCCAAAATAACCAGACCCCATTCCGATGTATAATCCGAAACACTCAAGTAATCAGCATCTTAAGCACTCCCAGTAGCAATTGAATAAGTGAGTTCCGCCCTCACCTTCTTTCTGTGTCATTAGAGATGCCAAGAGGACTACAGGGACCAGTTTGACAGGTAAGACACACTGACACTGGTGCCCAGATCCACAATTGTTCTTTCTGGGGCTGGGTTCAGCTTTCCCCTCAATACCTGCTGCTGCCTGCATTCTTGCATTTGGGCGGATGGCAGCCATTACAGAGCTCAGGAGTAAGACATCCTGGTAATGAGGTTCTACTTCAGCTCCCCCTCCTCATCACTCACCATCACTTTATGACTTCATGACACAGCGCTCTGGGGCCTGACCGGGAACAGGGCGTCGGCAGCAGTCAGAGGAGATACCCATGAGGTTCACTGACTCGCACACACACACGCATGCATGCATGCATACTCACACACACATACCCACACCACTCATGAACACTCTCTAACACTCACACAATCAAACTGTTATACACACACAAACTGAGTACTTTACCATGGTTTATAGCTGAGTTATGTACTTGGGGAAGTGTTATTTCCAAAAGCAAAGTTAAGACTAACACAAAAAAATGTAATTCAGAAGAGTCTGTATGGTTATATATTCAGCATGGCAGTGAAGAAGATTTAGAGGGTAAGCGGTGCCATAATCAAGAGTAATGAAGTTTACAACTATTTCACTGCAAGAAGAACATTGAAGAATATTGAAGAACATTATGTTCTGAGATGGTCATGATTGATCATTAACCACTAGAGGGCACTTGGCAGACATACGCTGAGGGATAAAAAACAACACAACCTACATGGACGGAGTTTACTATGTAGTGTGTGTCAAGTTACCATTATCACTGCTAACCATAAGAAGAAAAACGACACACACACACACACACACACACACACACACACACACACACACACACACACACACACACACACACACACACACACACACACACACACACACACACACACACACACCTACCTGCCGGCTGCTGAGAGAAAGGATGACTGAGGCTCTGATGGATTTAAGAGGGATGCGATAGCATATTGTGTCTGATTTAAACCTGCTCTGGTAAATCTGATTATCAAGCTGCTATTCTTATTCAGTGACAACTTTCAGTCCTTTATAATGGAGATGGAGTCAGTCTGGGACATCCTTCCTATGACTTCTTAGTAAGTCATACATGGCCAGTCTTCCTAAATGATTTATAGCAGTAATGAATGCATTTAATAAATACAGAAGAATGTTTGTCTTATTTCTCAAAAATACAACTTTCTCACATACAAACCCAAAAAAGGCTTTTCATGACTATGGGTTTCTTATCTGCCTGCAGGTAGAGGCCGATATAATCCAACATAATGACTTACTGAGTGCAGCGAGAGCACTGTTCAGAGCAGCACTGTTCAGAGCAGCACTGTTCAGAGCAGCACTGTTCAGAGCAGCACTGTTCAGAGCAGCACTGTTCAGAGCAGCACTGTTCAGAGCAGCACTGTTCAGTGGCTAGAAGGCATTCCCTTCCTTTGGTGTCCCGCTACATTAGCATGCGCTACAGACCTGTTTGGAACACAGTGCAGAATGATCCCCCACATCCCCTCTTAATTAAATTCAGCAGCAATACGGTCCCAACGTTACCCTCTGATGGTCTTTCAGAACCATCCTGCACCTCTATTGGCCCTGTTCACATCCCCCCCATCTTCACCCCTCTCCCTCTCTCGTTTCAGCATATTATAAGCCCTTTCCAAAGCTCTTATAAGATTGCTTTACACGGATATATTACATTTCAGATTATAATGTGCTGTGTCAAAGGTAATCTATTTCATGCTTAAACACTGCTTGGCCAAAAACTGTACAGACAGTGGTAGAGTGGCCTACATACATTAGGGTCCGGTGAGACAATGGTGATTCAATCTCTTACTACGCTCTAGTACTATGTTAAATCACTCATGTTTCACCCTGTGGCAGTGGTAAAAGAAGAATGTATCTGTAATCAGACTGGGTTGTGAGTGTGTCTGTTTGTACCTGTGAAAAGGACATGTGTGAGACACACACACAGCTCCTTGCCCGCCCTACGCCACCCTGGCAAAAGGAAAGATGTCTGATAAGTGCAGGCCTTCTTTCCAAACGCTCCATTTCTCTAGCACCCTCTCCATCTGTTACCTTGCCTGTATTTACAGGGAACACATCTTTCTCTCACGCTGCCAAGGATGGAATATTACATTGCCCTCCTCAATATTAATTATGTTACCAGATGGCCTGATCCACAGCCATGACATTAGGCTTCCTCAGTGCCCATATATGTTACTGCCTGATGTAGCAGTTTACTGAAGGAAACCCAATTGTGGCTACACCAGCAGTATGGCACATTGAGCATAGACATATGTGGTACAACATACACAGTAAATAAAGACATTGGCTGACATCCATGTGATGTTTCATGCCCTGTTATTATGACTGGAATCAGTACTTAACCAGGGGTGGACAGCTTAGCTGGATAAAGAAAGCTACTGTATGAGGAGGCCTATCTTAGAAACCTCTTAAATTAATCTGCAGTACTTTTAAGAGTGATCTAGAGCCACCTATGCATGACATTAGGTTATCCCACACAACATGAACTTAATTTCTGAATGTCAAGGAGAGGGGGGGGGGGGGGGTAAACTCACCATAGACTTCTGGTCCTGGAGAAGGTCTTGTCGACACTAGAAAGAGAAAGAACAAAGAGAGATATCAGATCAGACTTCTTGTCTCCCACCATCTTCACTGGTCTGGTTTAATCAATGGGTTCCACTGAGTGTCAGGTCATATCAGACTAAAGAAGAGTCTAGAACAATGCCATAGCCAAATGACTACCAACTGACTGACTCAGTTGGTAGAGCGTGGTGCTTGCAATGCCAGGGTTGTGGGTTCCATTCCCATGGGGGACCAGTATGAAGATGTATGCTCACTACTACACTCTGGATAAGAGCATCTGCTAAATGACTAAAATGTAAACAGAGTTTCATCTAAAAAGGTGAAAGCATCAGGGATTTTGGCTGAGGACTAATTTGGCTGAAAATAATATCTACGACATTCGCATGCCTGTAAAAATCATAATTTAGAAAGAGAATTTAACCGTAGTCTGTATTTAAAACAGCATCAACCTCCATGAACCCATGGCACCAGATTACTTGATCAATAATTTAATCTCCCTCTGCCTGACAACCAGCCGATGGGCACACTCTCAGGTTGAGGCTGGCATCATCTCCTAGGTGAGTAGGCAGTCTGGCTGAGGTGCCAGTCAGACAGTCAGAGCCCATTGTAGCACCCAAGATATGAGAAAAGCCACAGCGGATAGGATGACGAGAATCATAGAATTAGAAATTAGAATACTAGAATGGACATGAACCTTCTTATGATGGGATAAAGATCAGCCATTTAGGCCAGGCGGTGGATCAACCATGGTTTGCCAGTGCTGTGATAAGATATTCTGTAAATCAATGAATTTGAAGAATTAATCTGCACTGTATGTTTGTTAGCTAGCTAGCCAGAAAGTTTTAGAGGAATTATTCAAATTAAATGGCAATATGACAACAGAAAATGCAGTCAATCCACAGCCATACACTGGCTGAAATCAATTGATGATAGGACTTAGACAAGTTTTAAATGCAACTAGTACTGATATTGTATTATATAATAGCACTAGAAAACATTGAGACATGTATGCCTAGCTTCCAATATATGTTTTTTACATTTCTGGTCTGTTTACATATATTTTAGAGGCTATTCATACAGAAAATGTGTATAAAATGTATTTATAATGATATGACAATATTTTAGGTTGACAATAATTATATTACACAATTTCTGATATATCACATACTTTTTATTTTCCTGCATAAGTAAAATCAGGATTTTGTCTCTACGGCCATTCATTCCAATTAGACTAGTTTGGATTTCTCCCTGGCCACAATGGCTATCACCAACCCATTCTGGAACTTTGAGGGTATATGACATAGCCCCTCTAGTAATTTAATAGGATCTCTATGGATGAGATAGAGAGAGCAACAGCCCATTTTATTCTCTTGGCCATTTTCCATGGATTTGTTTGTGGTGTTTGCACAGAGAGAGATAGAAAATTCTGACTACATTTACCATGCTGCATACAAATCAAACCGGGCAAATGCTCTGCCTGGATCAATCACAGGAGCCGCATGGAGTAAATGCTGAATAAATCCTGAATACGGTCAATCAATCAACTGCTAATCACCATTTATCCCTGCCACCCTGAATCCTAAGCCAATCAAACAAATGTCTGTCATTCATAGCAAATCAAACTCAAACGAAAGCCATCCATCAGAAAGTATCAGAGAGAGAGAGAGAGAAATTAAATAAAAGGTACAGGTACCCTTCACACAACCCATCAACAGGAGATTACTCTCTAGAACACAACAGGTATTCTAGGTTAATATAGAATGGCACAGCAGATTGAATATGCTTTTGTAGTGAAGTCATACAATCTGCTGGGCATAACTAGCATACTGCTGCAGACCTCATCAATGCTAACTAGGTGACATTGGATGGATTACATTCATCTACCCTACCTTTCTACCTCTCTTTTCATACAGGCCCTATCAGGTTGATGAATGTGACAAGCGACGGCCCCTGAAGCAGTTCAGATTTTCCAATGCCAAGCCAGTGACACAACGTGCATCCTAATAGCATACTTTAAGCCCAGCATGGTTTAATATTATCTCCCTTATCTAATCTATTCTGAGAGCATTTTCTACAATTTAAACTGATCCATTCATGCCTTGTTTGAGGTCTAGGGGATATTAGCAGCAGAGATTAGATGAATCCCTGTCCTGAGGACAGGACAGTGCAAAGGGATGACTTCCGTTACTACGCTTTCCAACCAAGGTGCATGAATTGAGGAGCAAACTGAAGTCGACAGGATATTCATCAAGACTTGGAGGACAATTAAATAAAAAGGCTTCTTTATTGTTAAAAGTAGAACCAACACATTTTGGCTTCTGGCCTTCTTAAGGGTTTTAGGACAGGACAGGCAGGAGGAGTGGTGAAACATGCTTTAGATGTATGGGTGCATCTTGCAGTAGAATGGCTGTGCCACTGGATGGCTCAGTAGAGCTGAAGGTTCAGTCTGTAACACAGGTTGGGGAGGATGGGCTCATTGTAATGGCTGGAACTGAATAAATTGAATGGTATCAAATACATCAACAACATGGTTTCTATGTGGTTGATACCATTCCATTCCAAACATTATTATGAGCCGTCCTCCCGTCAGCGACGTCCTGTTGTCCGTAGAGAAGAGTGATAGGTTCCCTCAGGAGCTTTGTCTCTACATGGCTGAAGATACAGTATGAGGAACTACCTAGAGACCTACTACCTGTTTTATAAGATAGGTAACGTGAAAAATGCAACATTTTGCTTAACAATCCAAAAACCAGAACCAACTGTTAAACTCTCTCGCAAGATGTGTTTATAGTTGTGTTTTTACAAACAAGCAGTCCCACCTCATTGTTACATTATGACATTCTGCACAACTTGAAAGCTGTTGTAAGACAACAGGAAACAGACATTCACGTTCTGTTTGTGTTTGACTGTTAGTAATAACAAATATCACTCAGGCGTCGCTCTCTGCTCCTCTTTCTGCTGACTGAGGGGAAATCTCTGTTTTGGTATTAACAGTACACAGTGGAAAACACTCCTGCACAAAAACAATGTCACAACCAGGCAGCCACCATAACAATAATAATAATAATAATAATCATAATAATACATATCATGGTATCAAACCAACCATAATAATATAAAACATTTATTTTTATCTTATCAAATAAATGGCAATAGCATAATTAGGAAGTTATATCTAAAGCCTACTGAACCTAGCGGTTTGTCAAGGGAATCATACTGTCTTGCATGACACCTTTATCTTTCTGTGTGTGTGTGTGTGTGTGTGTGTGTGTCTGTGTGTCTGTGTGTCAATATGCACTCTCATGTCTGACTGCTATATACACTGAACAAAAATATAAACGCAACATACTATATTGTACAATGTTACAATAACACAAGCTTTTTGGGGGGTTTCCTCTTAGAATGTACAACATTTATAAATTGCTTATATGCAAATAAAAAGTAGAAGGAAAATAAATGTTTAGGTACAGTAACACAAAGATAGGAGCATTTCTGTCATTTAATATATGATAGTCAGCTATGCATACAAAAAGGACAATGTCACCTTTACCCTTTTTATGTTGGGATAGGGAGAGGAAAAGAAAAATCTAAACATAATGAGACCTCCCCAACTCCTTCCCTCCCAGGGTTGTACTGCTCCCTCCCTACCTATCTCCGTAGCTCCCTTCCGTCCCAGGGTTGTACTACCCCATCTCCCTCTCCACCCTCCCTTCCTGCCTACCTACCTTTCCTGCCTCCCTCCCTCCCTTCCGGCCTACCTCCCTTCCTGCCTACCTCACTCCCTCCCTTCCTGCCTCCCTCCCTTCCTGCCTCCCTCCCTCCCTCCATTCCAGCCTCCCTCCCTCCCTCCCTCCCTCCCTCCCTGCCTCCCTTCCTCCCAGAGTTGTACTACTCCAGGGTTGTTCTAGCTCATGGCTAAACTGAAGGTTGAAATGTTCTTTGTTGAATTTTCAGGGCCTTCCTCCTCTCAAGGATTTCTCTTGATACTAAAAGCAAATGTCCCTTTTGAAAAATGAACAAATAAATAAATACAGTCAAAGAAAACTAATAGAAAACCATGTCCAGCCTGAAAACTCAAGTACAGTCGTATGAAAAAGTTTGGGCACCCCTCTGAGGCTGCATAATAATTTACTCTGTCGTCACAGAAAATGATCACAGTAGCATGCCATTCATTTTCTAATAAAAGCTGAGTACTGGGGTATTGTCCAGACAAAGATTTTTAGTGTAGCAATATTAAGTTATTAAGTAAATGTGGGCACCCTTGTCATTCTGTTGATTTGAATACCTGTAACTACTTAGCACTGATTAATTGGAACACACAATTGGTTTGGTGAGCTCATTAAGCCTTGAACTTCATAGACAAGTGCATCCAATCATGAGAAAAGGTATTTAAGGTGGCCAATTGCAAGTTGTTGTTCTCTTTGACTCTCCTCTGAAGAGTGGCAACATGGGGGCCTCAAAACAACTCTCAAATGACCTGAAAACAAAGATTGTTCAACATTATGGTTTAGAGGAAGGCTACAAAAAGCTATTGCAGAGATTTAAGCTGTCAGTGTCCACTGTGAGGAACATATTGAGGAAATGGAAGACCACAGGCACAGTTCTTGTTAAGGCCAGAAGTGGCAGGCCAGGGAAAATATCGGAGAGGCAAAGGCGAAGGATGGTGAAAACGGTCAAAAACAGCCCACAGACCACCTCCAAAGACCTACAACATCATCTTGCTGCAGATGGTGTCACTGTGCATCGTTCAACAATTCAGCACACTTTGCACAAGGAGAAGCTGTATGGGAGAGTGATGCGGTAGAAGCCTTTTCTGCACACACACCACAGAGTCGCTTGAGGTATGCAAACGCACATTTGGACAAGCCAGCTTCATTTTGGAATAAGGTGCTGTGGATGAAACAAAGATTGAGTTATTTGGTCATAACAAGGGACGTTATGCATGGCGGCAAAAGAACACAGCGTTCCAAGAAAAACACTTGCTACCCACAGTCAAATTTGGTGGGGGTTCCATCATGCTGTGGGGCTGTGTGGCCAGTGCCGGTACAGGGAATCTTGTTAAAGTTGAGGGTCGCATGGATTCCACTCAATATCAGCAGATTCTTGGGAATAATGTTGAAGAATTAGTCACAAAGTTGAAGTTACGCCGGCGCTGGATATTTCAACAAGACAACGACCCAAAACACTGCTCAAAATCTACCCGGGCATTTATGCAGAGGAACAAGTACAATGTTCTGGAATGGCCATCCCAGTCCCCAGACCTGAATATCATTGAGAATCTGTGGGATGATTTGAAGCGGGCTGTCCATGCTCAGCAACCATCAAACCTAACTGAACCGGAGATGTTTTGTAAGGAGGAATGGTCCAAAATACCTTCATCCAGAATCCAGACACTCATTAGAGGCTATGGGAAGCGTCTAGAGGATGTTATTTTAGCAAAAGGAGGCCCTACTAAATATTAATGTGATTTTTCTATTGGGGTGCCCAAATTTATGCACCTGTCTAATTTTGTTTGATGTATATTGCACATTTTCTGTTAATCCAATAAACCTAATTTCACTACTGAAATATTACTGTGTCCATCAGTTATTTGATAGATCAAAATGAAATTGCTGATCCAAACACCCAATTATTTATAAATCGAAATCATGGAAATTGTCAGGGGTGCCCAAACATACATTACATTAGTATTCAGACCCTTTGCTATGAGACTCGAAATTGAGCTCAGGTGCATCCTGTTTCCATTGATCATCCTTGAGATGTTTCTACAACTTGATTGGAGTCCACCTGTGGTAAATTCAATTGATTGTACATGATTTGGAAAGGCACACACCTGCCAATATAATGTCCCACAGTTGACAGTGCATGCCAGAGTAAAACCCAAGCCATGAAGTCGAAGGAATTGTCCGTAAAGCTCAGAAACAGGATTGTGTCGAGACACAGATCTGGGGAACGTTACCAAAAAATGTATGCAGCAACATATGTAGGTCCCCAAGAACACAGTGGCCTCCATCATTCTTAAATGGAAGAAGTTTGGAACCACCAAGACTCTTCCTAGAGCTGGCCGCCCGGACAAAGTGAGCAATCGGGGGAAAAGGGCCTTGGTCAGGGAGGTGACCAAAAAACTGTTACTTTGACAGAGCTCCAGAGTTCCTCTGTGGAGATGGGAAAACCTTCTAGAAGGACAACCATCTCTGCAGCACTCCACCAACCAGGCCTTTATGGTAGAGTGGCAAGACGAAGCAACTCCTCAGTAAAAAGCACATGACAGCCCGCTTGGAGTTTGCCAAAAGGCACCTAAAGGACTCTCAGACCATGAGAAACAAGATTCTCTGGTCTGATGAAACCAAGATTGTACTCTTTGGCCTGAATACCAAGCGACATGTCTGGAGGAAACCTGGCACCATCCCTACGGTGAAGCATGGTGGTGGCAGCATCATGCTATGGAGATGTTTTTCAGCGGCAGGGACTGGGAGATTAGTCAAGATCGAGGGAAAGATGAGTGGAGAAATGTACAGAGAGATCCTTGATGAAAACCTGCTCCAGAGCGCTCAGGACTTCAGACTGGGGTGAAGGTTCACCTTCCAACAGGACAACGACTCTCTCTTCCCTCCCCCTGGCGCTTGAGGGCACCAGTTTACCCTGCATCACGCACTCCTGCATCACGCACTCCTGCATCACGCACTCCTGCATCACGCACTCCTGCATCACGCACTCCTGCCATCCATCACGCACACCTGCATCACGCACTCCTGCCATCCATCACGCACACCTGCCTTCCCTCGTCACACATATCAGTGTTATTGGACTCACCTGGACTCACTTATCTCCTGTTTATTTCCTCCCCTATATTTGTCAGTTCCCCAGCTCTGTTCCCCGCTACGGCATTAATTGTTTTTGTCAGTATTACTTTTGCTGACGCTGTTCCTGTCTCGTGCCATGTACGTTATTATTAAATGTTTTATTCCCCGTACCTGCTTCGTCTCTCCAGCGTCATCCATGTGACAAAACTCCCCAAATACAGGTGTGCCAAGCTTGTAGTGTCATACCCAAGAAGACCTGAGGCTGTAATCGCTGCCAAAGGTCCCTCAACAATGTACTGAGTAAAAGGTCATATTTCAGTTTGACATTTTTTTTTAAATTTGCAAGAATTAAAAAAAATCCTGGTTTTGCTTTGTCATTATGGGAAAAAGTCAAGGGGTCCGAATACTTCCGAATGAACTGTACAGTAATATCAGCATGGCTTTTCACCATGCCTTCTATACAGTATTCCTTATTCTTCCCTGAGGCCCACACCTTCTATACAGTATTCCTTGTTCTTCCCTGAGGCCCACACCTTCTATACAGTATTCCTTATTCTTCCCTGAGGCCCACACCTTCTATACAGTATTCCTTATTCTTCCCTGAGGCCCACACCTTCTATACAGTATTTCTTATTCTTCCCTGAGGCCCACACCTTCTATACAGTATTCCTTATTCTTCCCTGAGGCCCACACCTTCTATAGGGTGCAGTATAGTCAGTGGGACTATCTAATGTGCTCCACTACTCAGAGCTGTGTGTGTGTGTGTGTGTGGGTGGGAGTGTGTGTGTGCGTGTCTCTGTGTGTGTGTAAACATGCATGTGAATGGTGGTTCCTCCCCCACTTCTATAGCTGTGTAAACCTGACGCACAAAAATATCTAAGAATCTCACTCTGTCCATGGAATTCACTACAGTGCCAACCACAGCATTTAGAGCCTGAACAATCGGTTGATGCTTGGCTAGAGGGTGGGCGATTGTGTTAAAACAGTCTTGACGATCCAACTTTTAATCAAACTGTGTCCATGGAACTCCACACACACTGTACTGTACTATTCACACAGTGCCTAAGGGTCAGCCAAAGGCTTAGTTTGTACTCTGAGTCTCATGAGTGAAACGTTTTCCTGCATGTAGCTGTCAGTGCCCAAGGCCAGGGCAACATAATGATGGAAGTTAGAGTTATTCCAGTGCCAAGGGGTTTCGATGCAGCTAGTATTCCAGTGCCAAGGGGTTTCGATGTAGCTAGTATTCCAGTGCCAAGGGGTTTCGATGCAGCTAGTCTACACAACATCATACATCATTGAATGCACATCATTGCTGTGCTAAAGTGTGTAATTTACAGTAAAAACTCACTAACCAACATTCATACCATTATAATGCATTGATGTGAGCCACATCTAGCTAAACTCTTCATATGCCATCCACCGACCACAAAAACACAATTAATTGTAACAGATCTGTCAATGTGTGTTTTACACAGAGACCGTACACTATATAGAGAACATTATTTATTTATTTTTATATATTTTTGGGGTACTTTTTTACCCCTTTTCTCCCCAATTGGTAGTTACAGTCTTGTCTTGAATGCGATGCGATGCTATGCCTTAGACCGCAGCGCCACTCGGGAGGCCCCATATAGACCGGTTTAACAGCATCCCTTGAATTCTTGTCCTTATCAATGCAACAAATTCCCAGCAGCATCTAACAGTACCCTGAATCAAACCTAAAACCTATGATGAACCTCTGTCTCGCAGGCAAACAAATAAACATACACACACCCACTATGCCTAACTTTGCGGTGCTGAGAATAAAAACAATAAAACTCACTAGTTGGTCATAAATGAAACACATTACTCTCCAACACACATTACTATTGTAATTTAAGTAATTTAAGAGGTAATGATCACAGTGGTAAATGTGTGCTGGAGTATATTTCATCATTGCCCCTCTATTTCTATCTCCAACTCAACTCCTGTTTCATTGACCTCATTATGAAACCACTTCAGTAACTTTCGGAGCTAATCATAGATGTTAACGAGCTGTAGTTCAGAGCAGACACTGTTGTCTGACCTTGGTATCTTCCTCTCAACTGCTAGTCTGCTCAATATCTAAAGCATTATACCCCAGGTGATCTCATTAGATCTCAGGCCTAATTCTTCAGTGATGGAGTTAATTCCATACCAGGTATTGCTATCTGTAACACCTCCCCATTACTATCCCCCACCAAGGCTATTTCTAGCCTGCCGAGCGACACACATAAGTAAATGTTATCTGTTGTCCGAATGGCTTTCATCCTTACCCTCCATATGCTCCGAAAGTGAAGCTCCTCTTTCTCTGTGACATCCTACTTGCTTGGGCTGCTGATGCTTTCTGGGGAGAATGTCCACATCAGTGGAGTTCACAGCAAGTGAGCAATGGGAGCACTCATACCTCTCCCCTCCCTCCTTCCCTCGCTCTCCCTCCCTCCCTCCTTCTCTGTTATACCCTTTAAACTCTCTAGGCTGACAGAGGCTGTGTGTTTTACAATACTACATTTCTGTCAATAAACATCACTGCCCTCCACCTCCCTCTCTCCTTTCTTCCTTTCCTCCTCACTTCTCTCCTCCACTCCTTCAGTACGTCATATCTCCCTCAGACTAAGAGAAAGGTGCGTCCAACCATTCCGTTGCCCTGGTAACGAGCAGGTGCCCCTCTCTCCATCACTTAGACTAAATTCATTTCTATGCACTCAGAAAGAACTCACATGTCCTCAATTCCCATCCTCATCCTAAAAAGAGGTAACTTCTTGTTTCATCTTAAAACCTCAATCGTATTATCACTAGAATAGAATATGCAATATGTTCAATAGAATATGCCCTTTTCTCAAGTAGTGTTAATATTGTACAAGGGAAAACATTTGTATTCATTAGTAGCAGCAGCCAGATTCAAGGCTCTGACAGGTTGAATAGTGGAAGAAAATGACTTGCACTGAACTTGTGGTAATCAGCTCACCCCTATTGGAAATTGGAATCCCATGAATTTTTCCTACCCTACAGTCAAGTTAGACAAGTCTACATAAAAATAACCCAAAAAACTAAACGGTTAAGGAGGTCAAACCCAAACAAATAGCATTGCATCTCATACAGAAATGTGAATTGTACAGAAAGAGTGGGTCCTAAGCCTGTCCTAAGGTCAACCAAAGATAAAGGGATAGATCACCCCACAGATTCCTTCTCTCCCTTCCTCTGCTCTGCCCTCTATATAAGTAGATTCCCCTCTAGCCTGCCCGCTGTCCTGTGGTCAGAGCGTCTTTTCCAGGAGTACAGAGCAAACTCTCCTACTCTGTTCCCCTTCCATCAGCTGTGGTGTTGGGGTGCCCTGGCGCCCATTGAACCTCCTCTTATTCAATTAGGCCAGAATGGACGGGGGCCAGGCGTTGGCTCTTAATCAAATCACAAACACGCACAGCATAGAACTGTTCTGCCCGCACCTGTCTGCTCCCCTCCACTCCCATCCGCTCGCCTGCCTGATGCTCGTTTGCTCTCGCCATTGAGTGGAGATTGGTCAGACAACCTCCACAGCAGATATGTCTGTAGGACGTGCCTTCGCTTCTGTTGGGCCACAGAAGAATGTGATGTCGACTCCACTTCCATACTTCAGTAATCTCTATATAAAGTGGGCTGAGGTCATAAATGAAGAAAACCCAGGCTCTGTGTGGGATTAAAGTTAGCCTAAAGTTAGCATGTTAGAACCTCTTTAATTTGGCAACTGATTATCCAGCGTAATGGTTTATGGATCATATTTTCAAGATGAATGATAAAGATCCCATGATGTTCCTCTGGGGGAGTATAATGTTTCATGTCTAGTCTTGAACAAGCAATGTATTGAGCGATACTGTATACTGAGTCAAACTAGGTGAAATCTTAAGGACAAGCCTGCACTTTGATCCAGCTAACCAACTGTCTGGGCGCTGTGTGTGATAGCCATAGCAACTGAAATGTAATTTCTCCAACAGAATGAAAGCAGGATTCTCTGGATCTATACTGCCGTCTCCTAACTCCTCGTCAATGTTACAAGGTAATGCACTTTGAAGAGTTCTTTTGACTATTGTTTTTCCCCTCCAGAGATGACCAATGCCCCAAAAAATAATAATTACCCAGAGTAATGTGTGTGGGGCAGGTGAAAAGGGAAGGGTACGTTAGCATAATTAGTCTGTCCACCAGTCTCAAAATGCCACGGTGCTGCTTGTGCTCTTATTAGTGGGTCAGACGCAACTTTGAGATGGTCTCAGACGGCAACAAGGGCAGCACAGTAATGAGCGACTGCCCTCAGAGATGGGGTTGAGTACACCCTGAGACGCCTCTGTTTTTTCACAGTTTTTTTTGTAAGGGTTGGTAGGCCTATACAATAACATGTTTCTCTATCATCTGACAGGGGTGGCTTACAGAACCATAAACTATACAAATAAAGAGAGTCACACACTCCACATATAAACTCCCAGTAATTTATTGGGTAAATCACCAACACTTCAGCTTCACCGTACCTTCTTCAGGGTGATGTCATGAATACTTGAACAAGGTTATGTGCGACTCTATTTTTATAGTTTATTCGCCGTTAGTCAGCGCCTCCACACAAAATCATTTTTCTGGGTGTGTGCCAGCTCATGTTTGTTTGTTTTACTTACAGAACCATAACAGCACATAGAAAGATTACTGTAAAGACAATCACTAATAATTTATCTCAGCACTATTTCTTCAAATGAAAAAGTATGCCTCGTCTAATAGAGGTCCGCAGGGCTAACAACCCATTACAGGATTGTCATGTCAACTTGTCTACTGGGAAATGCTGACATTTTTTGGGAAACACATTAAATATTTACTCCCTGTCCACACAACTACACCACTGACAAAATCTGAAAGTTCTGCACATCTAACCTGCAAAGGACTGATAATTGACACAGAGTGCAATCAAACACAAAAATCACGTAGCCAAGATTCGCCATACATCATGGTTGGAAAACTCCTGTCTTGCTGGATTTTCTTGCATTGTCTATTTGTTATCGCCAGTTTGCTGTTTCTTAAATACTCAAAGGATGTACAACAGCATCAGTTACAGGCAGCACTAACAAGTGCTGCCATTTCCTTTTCATTGAATTCATTTAAGTGACAACCTCCCTTGTAATTGTCTGCCAACAGATTCTTCCTCTACCTTGATGTACTTTGTGTTCTCCACCCTCTCCACCACTGATTGACATATCACAGTTCCACACTGTTGTTTTGTGTCCCAGTATACCTAGTGCCACCCACCATCCCATCCCACCTGATGAATCAGTCAGAAGCCTTCAGCACCAATTAAATGAGGAAAAATTGGAAAAGGAAGAGACATAGAGACACAGACAGGGAGATAGCATGAGTGTGAGAGCACCTTTCCTTGGGTTGGGTCAAAAATAATGTTAACCAACCATGTGTATTGTATGGTGTATTGCACTTTTTTTCTATTTGGTTAGATTGGTCTGAATCAGAATTCATACAATGTGTAACCTGTACTATTATAGTCCTTTACTTTAAGTTTAATACTATCTACAAAAAAAAGAAGCAATAACAGTCAAGGGGTAGCGGACTAATGCAGTCCTCTTAGAGCAGAAAAGTTAGAATTTCATGCATGGTGTGATACGTCATTTGCAAACTACAGTTCTTTGTTTGAGCAAAAGGATCTTTCGAGAAATTCCAAGACCGCAATCAATTTCTTTAGGAGGATCTGCAGATGCTACAGTATCAGAGGCCCCTATACACCCAGAATATATCAACAGAAGGGAATTAGAATAATAAGGTGAGGAAAGACCTCTCCAGAAAACTTTTCCCATTCATTATCTGACCAAGCCAGAGATTAAAATGATATTAAAATAATATATTTTTATTCCAGCCAGGACCTGTGCACTCATTAGAGGAGTATTATAATTATGGAAGGATGCAGAAAAAGCCAGTATTCCATAAATGAATGTAACAAATGAGATTCTGCCTGCCTCAACTTGCAAAACACAGATTAATATACAGACATTTTATAACCCAGTCATCAAACAGACTGCGATTTCTTAATAAGGCTATTATTGTCCAGCCTCGCCTAGTCCACTGAATGTCGTGAATTCCACAAATGTCTTCTCTGGGACTGCTAGAGAAAAGTATGTATGCATATTACCACATAAATCATTGGGTTGATGAGAACAGAGAGAGAGGTGGAGCGAGAGAGCGAAAGAAAGATTGAGTGAAAGAAAGTGAGAGAGGGGAGATGAAAAGAGAGAGAGCGATAAAAAAGGGTTGGTACTGTATATACTTAGATGGTAGAGGGATTTTAAAAATTAGGTTACTGCTGGATAGAGAAGGACATTCTTGACTTTGACGTGTGAGGAGAAAAAAGGATGAGGAAGGGGTTCAGGCTCAGTGTATGTGTGAGTTGAATATCACATGAGCGGCAGGTAGCCTAGCGGTTAAGAGCGTTGGGCCAGTAACCCGAAAGGTCGCTAGTTTGAATGCCTGAACCGAATAGGTGAACAATCTGTCAATGTGCCCTTGAGCAAGGTACTTAACCCTAATTGCTACAGGTACTTAACCCTAATTGCTACAGGGTCACCGTTAATGGCTAGCCGTGGCCACACTCTCCAAGCGTGTTTCAGGGGGAGAGGGATATGCAAAAAACGAATTTCCAATTCACACACTTGTGCATGTGTGAAATAGGACAAATGTAAGCGCCCACCTAATTATTATTACATAGGCACAATTCAAGCCTGGAAAATGTGGTTGGAAATAAGGATCCATTCCCCTTTATTCTCCCCACCTTTAATGATCAGATTTACAACTGTGAGGAGGGAGGCAGAGGAGAGGAGATAAAGAAGATATATGAAGACACAAATCCTGTGGGACGTGCTAGGATTCTTTGCATGTGGCAGCAGAGCAGTGGAAGTATGGCAACACTGCTGAGAGACATGGAGAAAATCCCTGCCTGCCTGTGTGTCTCAACTGGACCAACCCACATACAGTACACACTACAGGACAACACATCTACACCACATGCAACACATTTTCAGAGGGGAATACTGAGAGGCAGAGGCCTCTAGGAGAAACAAAAGAGAGGTGGAGAAGGAGGGATAGAATAGACCAAAGCTGAACTATCTTTCAGCTCAACTAGAAAGAGAGCACCCACAAACCAAAGGCATGGGTTAATGACTCTGCAGACACATACTGGGAGGGACACAGATTTGAGACCTACTTTGATTTATCCAGGAGAGAGACAGACACAGAGAGGGACAGTCAGAGTGGGGATGTCTCATCACACTGCTTTATTAAAATAACACAGGCCTGCCTACTAGCTCTCACCAGCATTAATAAATCAAATATATTTTTACAACCTTGAGTTGGTCATAGCTACTGTAACAGCATCATATACATTTTGTAAATCATAATGAAAAGCAATCAACGACAGAACTTCCACAAAATCCCAACTGAATCCCTGGATACTAGCAATAGTGGCAATCAGACCATATGGAAAAGTAGAGGTTGAAAATACTACTGCTTCAAAAGCACTGATCTCACTGGGAGCTTTTGGAAGAATGCCAGGTGCGGTTTCCCGGCAACAAGCCACTCTTTGGGGTTTACTCAACAATGGGCTCTATTGTTTCTTCGGCTGGAGTGTGTTTCAGCACCATGGACAGCAGCACGAGCTTGGTAAGGGGCCAGAGTAAAGGAAACATACAGTACACATACACTCTTTAATTCACAAACACAAGCAATTTCAAATAAGCACACATTAGTCTAGTGGGAGGATATATCTATGAGTATTTTCCAGATCATGAACCTGATGCTTTTCAATGCCAGCTCTATTGCTGAGGGTATGGACAGTACTGTAAAGGAATGGCCCCTGTGTGCAGTGTGATCCCTGTATCCCCCCTGAGGGAGATCACAGCCAGATAACCACTAACACACTTCACACACCCGTAAAACATGGGCAATGACTGCTTTAAACCTGATCTGAAAACATGCAACATTTATTTAACTAGACAAGTCAGTTAAGAACAAATTCTTATTTACAAGGACAGCCTAGGAACAGTGGGTTAACTGCCTTGTTCAGGGGAAGAACAACATATTTTTACCTTGTCAGCTCGGGGATTCAATCTAACAACCTTTCAGTTACTGGCCCAACGCTCTAACCACTAGGCTACCTGCCGCTCCTCCATTACTCTGACTGCAGTCTTCTTTTCAGTATACGGTACAGTATGTACAACCAACCCTGACAGTATCATGAACCACTGCGTTTCAGACCACATTCTCTGAATATTCAACAAGTGAGTCCTGGCGATGAGAGAGATAGATCATCAAACTCATTTGAAAATGCAAAGACGAATTGGCATAAAATGTCAGAAAAACATTCACTATCCATACGAAATGTAAGACAGCACAATTCCATTTCGAGCCCAGAAAGCTGACTTCATAAACATTTTTCTTTGTGCTTATTTAAAAAAAATCATCACACACACTCCATTACTCTGACAGCAGTTTTCCTTTCACTATCCGGTACGGTACATACAGTGGCTTGCAAAACTATTCACCCCTTGGCATTTTTCCTATTTTGTTGACTTACAACCTGGATTTAAAATGTATATTTTGGGGGTTTGTATCATTTGATTTACACAACATGCCTATCACTTTGAAGATGCAAAATATGTTTTATTTTGAAACAAACAAGAAATAAGACAAAGAAAAATGAAAAACTTGAGCTTGCATAACAGCTGCAAGTCTCTTGGGGTATGTCTCTATAAGCTTGGCACATCTAGCCACTTGGATTTCTGCCCATCCTTCAAGGCAAAACTGCTCCAGCTCCTTCAAGTTGGATGGGTTCCACTGGTGTACAGCAATCTTTAAGCCATACCACAGATTCTCAATTGGATTGAGGTCTGTGCTTTGACTAGGCAATTCATAGACATTTAAATGTTTCCCCTTAAACCACTCAAGTGTTGCTTTAGCAGCATGCTTTGGGTCATTGTCCTGCTGGAAGGTGAACCTCCGTCTTAGTCTCAAATCTCTGGAAGACTGAAACAGGTTTCCCTCAAGAATTTCCCTGTATTTAGCGCCATCCATCATTCCTTCAATCCTGACCAGTTTCCCAGTCCTTGCCGATGAAAAACATCCCCACAGCATGATGCTGCCACCACCATGCTTCACTGTGGGGATGGTGTTCTCTGGGTGATGTGAGGTGTTGGGTTTAAGCCAGACATAGTGTTTTCCTTGATGGCCAAAAAGCAAAATTTTTGTCTCATCTGACCAGAGAACCTTCTTCCATATGTTTGGAGAGTCTTTTGGCGAACACCAAACGTGTTTGCTTATTTCTTTCTTTCTTTAAGCAATGGATTTTTTTCTGACCACTCTTCCGTATAGCCCAGCTCTGTGGAGTGCACGGCTTAAAGTGGTGCTATAGACAGATACTCCAATCTCCACTGTGGAGGTTTGCAGCTCCTTCAGGGTTATCTTTGGTCTATTTGTTGCCTCTCTGATCAACGCTCTCCTTGCCTGGTCCGTGAGTTTTGGTGGGCGGCCCTCTCTTGGCAGGTTTGTTGTGGTGCCATATTCTTACCATTTTTTAATAATGGATTTAATGGTGCTCCGTGGGATGTTCAAAGTTTCGGATATTTTTTTATAACCCAACCCTGATCTGTACTTCTCCACAACTTTGTCCCTGGCCTGTTTGGAGAGCTCCTTGGTCTTCATGGTGCCGCTTGCTTGGTTGTGCCCTTTGCTTAGTGGTGTTGCAGACTCTGGGGCTTTTCAGAACAGGTGTATATATACTGAGATCATGTGAGAGATCATGTGACATTTAGATTGCACACAGGTGGACTTTATTTAAATAATTATGTGACTTCTGAAGGTAATTGCACCAGATCTTATTTAGGGGCTTCAAAGCAAAAGAGGTGAATAGATATCCATGCACCACTTTTCTGTTTTTTATTTTTTATAATTTTTTGAAATAAGTACTTTTTTTCATTTCACTTCACCAATTTAGACTATTTTGTGTACGTCCATTACATGAAATCCAAATAAAAATCAATTTAAATTACAGGTTGTAATTCAACAAAATAGGAAAATGCCAAGGGGGATGAATAATTTTGCAAGGCACTGTAGTACTGTATAATCCATTAGGGAATGGATTGGAGGACAGTGTCTGTGAAAGCTATAAATAGTGTTGGAGAATGAGGGAGCGACTAAAGCAGAATGACAGAGATGTGAGTCAACAGTAACATCCCATTTAATCATAATAGTATTCTGCTCAGGGATGAAAAACTGCCTCTCCCCCAGTCCACACCAAACCAAACCCAATCACCATGGGTGTGTTGGGAATGATGGATGACCTGAGGCGCTGGGAGATGCTGAGGGTAAAATACTAGTTTGGATTTGACTTCATGGCATCTAAGCTTGTAGAAATTCAACTCATCCACACAGTGATTTGGCCCCTTGATAATTGAGCGGTATTTCTACCACGGTCTAATGAAAACTAAAAAGCAAAGTGTTATTTGAATGGAGCTTGATGTTTTAATGCAGTGTAAAGTAGTGCCTTGAGACTTGAACACTTTTCTAAGACCTATTAAAGCTGTAGTAAATGTTGTTGTTTTAAATCACACAGCAGTGCTGGTTTTACTACCAGTTGGATACAACAAACTAAACCGTAGCTTTGGTAATAATATTCCCTAGACCTTTAGTATGGTAGAAAAGAGCTACATAATGGTGAATAATCACATTGAATCAATTCATAAGTCCACTGTCTTTTTACACGCCTTAAAAAACACAATAATTGGAATGGAATTTTAATATGTTGCTTTAGAAACTGCATTATTAGTGTTGTCTTGTATGATTGATTTAATAAACCATATTCTGTGGCGATATTTTCTGATGGAAATCCGGCTAGTTGCTATTAGGTCCATGCTTTGGAATCTTGGTCCTAGGTTGGTTATACCCAGAGCCATATACATGGTCAGGGAGTTGGTCAACCATGGTTTGCCAGTGCTGTGATAAGATAGTGTAAAATAATTAATTAGAATAATTTATCTGAACTGTATGTTTAAAAAAAATTTTTTTATTGAATATCCGAAACATACAACATACTTGCAGTGGAACCGCTCAACAACTACACCATACCAGTCATCCAACAGACTCCCATTCAGAGCGACACACAGAAGCATCCAGGGTCAATGACCTGCTCAAGGGTATGTTGACAGATGTCCCACCAGGCCAAAAAACGTGAACCGGAACCCTCCAAGATCCCCCCACAGTTCCCCAATAGCTGTCCCTCAACAATTCGAGACCCCTCCCACAGTCCCCCCCAAGAAGAAAAAAATTCAATCAAAAATACAATTAATTCCATTCCCCACCCCCAAGAACCCCCCCCAATGCACCAACAACCAAGAGAATGAACTAAAGAGAAAAAATGAAAAAGACAAGAAAACAGAAAACAACAATACAAAAAAAATCTAAAATAATAATAATACATTTAAAACAAAGGACATCAAAGGCAACTAAAATCATATCAGCAATGCCAACTATACAGTTGAAGTCGGAAGTTTACATACACTTAGGTTGGAGTCATTAAAACTTGTTTTTCAACAACTCCACAAATTTCTTGTTAACAAACTATAGTTTTGGCAAGTCGGTTAGGACATCTACTTTGTGCACGACACAAGTAATTTTTCCAACAATTGTTTACAGACATATTATTTCACTTATAACTCACTGTATCACAATTCCAGTGGGTCAGAAGTTTACATACACTAAGTTGACTGTGCCTTTAAACAGCTTGGAAAATTCCAGAAAATGTGTCATGGCTTTAGAAGCTTCTGATAGTCTAATTTACATCATTTGAGTCAATTGGAGGTGTACCTGTGGATGTATTTCAAGGCCTACCTTCAAACTCAGTGCCTCTTTGCTTGACATCATGGGAAAATCAAAAGAAACCTTTTTTTTTTTAGACCTCCACAAGTCTGGTTCATCTTTGGAAGCAATTTCCAAACGCCTGAAGGTACCACGTTCATCTGTACAAACAATAGTACGCATGTATTTTTATTTTTTTATTCTACCTTTATTTATACAGGTTTTTTCTCATTGAGATAATATCTCTTTTCCAAGAGAGACCTGGTCCAATAGCAGCAGGGGGAACAACGTTTCAGACAAAACAACTTACATACACTAACACAACATTAAACAAAACTAAAAACACACATACAGTACAACAATTACATATTACATTAAAAACACAAACATCTTGACTAAAAACAGCTGGCCTAAAAACAATTACACTCTTCTATGATATATACATCGATCAAGTGTTTAAACTCCACCAACGAAACTAGATCATCACATGTATAAACACCATGGGACCACGCAGCCGACATACCGCTCAGGAAGGAGACACGTTCTGTCTCCTAGAGATGAACGTACTTCGATGCAAAAAGTGTAAATCAATCCCAGAACAACAGCAAAAGACCTTGTGAAGATGCTGGAGGAAACAGGTACAAAAGTATCTATATCCACAGTAAAACGAGTCCTATATCGACATAACCTGAATGGCCGCTAGCAAGGAAGAAGCCTCTGCTCCAAAACCGCCATAAAAAAGTCAGACTACGGTTTGCAACTGTACATGAGGACAAAGATCATACTTTTAGAGTCCATTTTAGGGTCAATTTTAGATCAACGCTATGCATTTTCAGTCATTCCTGAACCTGAGACCAGAAACAGGCTACCTGAGCGCAATACCAAAATAAATGGTCTATTGATTCTGTATCCTCACAAAAAAATCTGCAGAGCTTTGATGATTTTATGCCGCAAATATTCAACATTTTGTTGGTGGCAAGAATTCTATATCATAATTTTAGTTGAAAAGCAGTCTTGAATCTTGCGTTGTTTTATATATCAACTCATACACCTGTACCATGGAATCGGTACTTCAAAAACCTCTTCCCAACTATTTTGCAATCTGTATGGCACAGTTGTCAACATCCTGGTCCTCTAATGAAACTGGTATACTTTCCTATTTATGCTATTTTTATTTCTCCGCCAGTTTTGATCCTTTATATTGGGCAGACAGACCAGTTTCCTACCTCCTCCCGCTGCCACCTGCCGCCTCCATTTTTGGGGTAATGCTGTAACCAATTGGTTGTACTCTTGGAATGAGCAGACCTTCTCGTACAATTCTGATAACTCCATGAAGGACATAACTCTACCATTCCAATTTACAATATCATTTAAGAACAAAATACCTTTTTCAAACATCTTTCCCATAAATACAGGTATTTTATAAACCAGCACATTTGAGTTCAGCCATAATATTTGTTCTATCTTTTCAGGGGGATGAAATTGAAATTGTAGCCAGCTCTGCAATGCTTGTTTGAAAAAGAGAGATACTTTGAAAAAAGTATCATTTTCAATTAATCGAAAATGAGACATGGCAATCTGCACAAAGGCAAAAAGGCCATTTTTAAACAATGCTTTTCTTAGTAATCTACTTGAGACCCATTTAGGGTTCAAATAAAACTTTTGAATAAGTGAAGATTTTAGAGAGAGGTTTAGTGCTTTTATATTTAATCATCTCAACCCACCCAATTCAGATTCATAATATACATAGGCATGTTTTATTTTGTCTGGCTTAGCGTCCCAGATAAAGCTAAATATTTTGCTCATATCAGGAGTAGGCCACACCATAAGTAAGTGAGTAAACTGAGATATGACTAAGGAGTTAATCAGGGCAATTTTTTCCATAAATAGACAGGTATTTACCTCTCCATGGTTGCAGGATATTGTCTATTTTTAAAGTTTTCTATTGAAATTCATTGTGGTGAGCTTAGTTATATATTTTGTGATATGAATACCAAGTATGTCTACTTCACCATCAGCCCATTTTATAGGTAAACTGCAGGGTAATGTAAAAGTTGTATTTTTGAAAGTAGGGTGTCTCCCCTAGTGGGTCTCGAACCCAGGCCACAAGCACCAATGACGAACGTCCTAACAACTGTCTCAATAAGGGATATCTGTAGGGCATGTGCTTATTAGGCCAGTATAGTTAGGCCCTTTCCAGAAGAAAACCTAACCCTTCCTCCCTAGACACTTAGATCTGAAACATCTTGGTATAAGCAATAGGGTGAATGCACTTTGAAGTAAATCTCAGCTCTGTTAAAAGTACACTCGCCTCCCGAGTGGTGCAGTGGTCTAAGGCACTGCATTCAAGTGCTAGAGGTGTCACTACAGATCCGGGTTCGACCCTGGGCTGTGTCGCAGCAGTCTGCGACTGGCCGGAGCACAAATGGCCCAGCGTCGTCCGGGTTAGGGGAGGGTTTGGCTGGCTCTAGCTACTACTTGTGCCAGGCCGGGTGCGTGTACGCTGACTTTGGTCACCAGATGTACTGTGTTTCCTCCGACACATTGGTGTGTGGCTGGCTTTCGAGTTAAGCGAGCAGTGTGTCAACAAGCAGTGCGACTTGGCGGGGTCAAGTTTCAGAGGACGCATGGCTCTCGATCTTCGCCTCTCCTGAGTCTGTATGGGAGCTGCAGCAATGGGACAAGACTGTAACTACCAATTGGGGAGAAAAAGTACACTCAATAATTTTTTTTATTGATTATGAGTCAGGAGTATCATTAAAACAGGTTAATATGCCCCACCAACATCATACAATTATAAAGAAAGCCCTTAAATTGTTGAAATTAGTAAATAATATCAGTAATAAGAGAATAGTCCAACTAACTGATATATTGGCGTAGTAGGAAAGTCTGAATGCCGTGAATCAAGAGGTTGTGTGTTCTCATCCCAGGTGAGAACATCCTGAATAATATTTACTGTATAAATGAACACGCACAATGTGTGTTAAATATGTCAATTAAAAGCAGTGTGTGTCCCTAACCTTGCCAACGGACAAAAAAAGCCGTAAATGGATCAATGGTTCACCAATTAGGGGCTTGGCAACTGTAACAAGGCGTGATGTGTAATGCAACGTCCCATGAAACGTGTCCAGAACATATTGTATATTGTGAGAACATGGCAACCGTAAGAGAATGTTCTAACTTTAACACCAAAATATGCTTAAAAAAAGGGTTTTGCTAACATAGATAGAATGTTCGTTCCCCTAACTAATGGAAAACTCGACGCTCAAACATTATAGGTAACATTATAAAAATGTTCTCTCTTCCCTAGAGTTTTTAGCTGGGCAGGGAAACTGAAGACCTATTTCTCCTATAAATAGAACAATCATACAGCCTGGTTGGAGTTCTGAGTATAGCCCATTCTCTAAAACTCCTGAGAAGACGGGCATGGCAGGTGATGGGGTCAAATTGGGGTCACGATAGGGGCTAAACCAAATGTTTGATGTATTATAATCATTGATTATAATATGTTGTATTAATAGAAGGGGAGGGGCTATGGTACCCCTCCTCCTCTACATGTATAGGGTCCTAGACTACAGATTAACAATATATATATTAATTGTAAGGATTTAGAATTGTTCCGCAGTCTTTAAGTCTGTGCCTCTTATAAAGAAATGGGGGGGGGGTATGTGAGAAAGCCTTTCAAAGATAAACAAAGAGCCCTGTAGGGGAGTAGACGAGATAAGAGGCTAGTCAGACATACTTCTATAAATCAACTTGGGGGAGTGGGATTTTACTGCTGAGGCCTTAGAAAACACTGGAACTGTTGTATTTCTTGCAAGTTTGTATAGCTGTGTATGCATGGGCTTGGTCTGAGGAGTAGCAGGTAATGACATCACAGGGGGTTGACTACAAGCATGATAAAAGCAACTTGGACTTTTCCTATGGGGCAGAACTCAGGAGAGACATCAGTTGTATGTGTGATGTTTGATCTTTGACTTCTGTCTACAGCTGTATTTTGATTAAAATTGTTATGATTTATAAGTGCACATTTTGAGTGTTCCTTATTTGTTAAGTAATAAAACGGAGCACAGAAAAACAGAACCAACACAGGTCCGTGAACTCATTGCAGTT
This sequence comes from Salvelinus alpinus, assembly GCF_045679555.1. Classification (NCBI taxonomy): domain Eukaryota; kingdom Metazoa; phylum Chordata; class Actinopteri; order Salmoniformes; family Salmonidae; genus Salvelinus; species Salvelinus alpinus. Next base: position 28,400,636 of record NC_092087.1, on the reverse strand, counting down.
GAAAATACAGGAGGCCTTATAGTACTATAGAACATCACACAGGCAAAGCGCCGGCTGCCTCTGGGCAGATGAAACACTCACATCAAAACACAACTATCCATCCCTCTCCAAATGGATTCAGTACTGAGATGCGTGACAGACAGCAGGGACTAAAGCCATGCATACTCCTCCTGCTGCTGCCTCCATGCTGGGGCAATAATCAGAGCCTATGGAGTCACCAGACTGGCCAGCCCCATTTCAAACGCCATAGGACATAACCTTGAGCCATCCTCACTGCTGCTTCCGCTGCTCACATCAAGAGCAGGAAATAGAGCAGCAAGTGTGCCTGCCTGTTCCTGGCCAACAGACAAAGCTGACAACCTCAAAATTGTCTGTCAAGTCACCAAACAAACACAGCACAGGTTCAACAAACAACTTGATTTAATTTCTCTCTCAATATTGTCAGAAGTTAAACAGTGTGATAACATGTTCATTGTCTTACCTGTTTTATGTCTGTGTATTCTCCTCTTCCTGATTTGTGGAAAATACCTTTAAATCACAAAGAAAACATAAACATCTTAATAAACACCTTACTGTGATGGGCCCATTTCAGGATTTGGTGTATTCCACTATCAGCATCATCCGTGTTGGAATAATTTTATCTTGCCTAAAATAATTGGTTGACTACACACTAAACAGCATAGTGCTTCTAATGCCATGTTTCTACACAAGTAAACTGAATTGAACTCTCAGCTGTTTGCATCATGAAAATCAATTATTCCTAAAGTGCTAGGAAAATTAGCAGGTGGTTTCATTGTGTGTGTTAATGGGAATGCACATGGGCAGTTAACATCACAGGTTAATGCCAGAGCAAAGCCACCATGACAATTCTCACGTTGGGCCCGGATTCTCTGATATGGAAGGCAACATAAATAGTCAAAAACACACTGTGCATGAAAATATCCACATAATTAATATACTGTAGCATGAAAAAAAACGATATGTACATTATACAGGCTACATTGTGTGTATCTGCATATGCTCTGGAGTGATGTACAAGCCAACCCATGACAACTAGTATGCCTTTCAGTCTCTGGAGCCTCTGAAGATTCTAATTCTTAAAAAATGGGATTCCCATCCATATAGTATCGGGGGCTCCTGAGGTCTGTTTCACACCTGCGAGAAAGACTTATAGCTACTGTATGCAGTCTGTAAATTGAGCTGTACTTCGATAATGCAGACACAGTTGAGACTAGTCAAATCTAAATCAGGTAAAAGAAGGATTTTTGAGACAATTGAGGCATTTTTTTTTACCTTTATTTTATCAGGAAGTCATACTGATACCAGTTGAGCCCTGAATTACAGAAATTACAGAAAATACACAAATCAAAATATAAATACAAAATGCAAGAAAGAAAAACATGGTCATAAAAAACAAACACGTTCATCAGTAATGAGGTCCTCAATTAGCTTTCTGAATTGCCAAAAAATTGGCACCAAAACATCAAATTTAAGAAAATTTTTGTCACACCCTGATCTGTTTCACCTGTCTTTGTGCTTGTCTCCACCTCCCTCCAGGTGTTTCCCATCTTCCCCATTATCCCCAGTGTATTTATACGTTTTCTCTGTTTGTCTGTTTCCAGTTTGTCTTGCTAGCCTACCAGTGGGTACTCCTGTTTTTCCTCTAGTCCCTGATTTTGACCATTCTGCCTGCCCTGAGCCTGCCTGCAGTTCTGTACCTTTCGGACTCTGCTATGGATTACTGACCTCTGCCTGCCCTTGACCTGTCGTTTGCCTGCCCCCTGTTTTTGTAAACTTTTGTTACTTCGAACTGTCTGCATCTCGGTCTTCTCCTGAGCCTTGATAATTTTGAAGATTGTTCCACAAATAAGGTGCAAGAAAAGTAAAAGCTGATTTATCTAACTCAGAAACCAAAGGAATTTCCAGAGTTAGCCATCCCTGAGACCGGGCATGGTAACTCGTATGTCTGGATTAGTAAAGATGTTAGGTACAGTGGGACTTTTTGTGCAAGGGCTTTATAAATGAAAATAAGGCGATGTGTGTTTATTTATTTTTATTTCACCTTTATTTAACCAGGTAGGCCAGTTGAGAACAAGTTGTCATTTACAACTGCGACCTGACCAAGATAAAGCAAAGCAGTGCGACAAAAACAACAACACAGAGTTACACATACACAAAAGTACAGTCAATAACACAAAAGAAAAATATATGTACAGTGTGTGCAAATGTAGAAGATTAGGGAGGTTAGGCAATAAATAGGGCATAGGCCATGGAGGCAAAATTGTCACGGCCGTCGTTGGAAGGAGACCAAGGTGCAGCGTGGTGAGCGTACATTTTCTTTAATTATTGTAAATGTCGCCAAAAAAACATGAAACGAAGATACAACCGTGAAGCTTAACAGGGCTATAGTGCCACTAACAAAAATAACCTCCCACAAACACCATAGGAAAAAAGGCTGCCTAAGTATGATTCCCAATCAGAGACAACGATAGACAGCTGTCCCTGATTGAGAACCATACCCGGCCTAAACATAGAAATACAAAACATAGAAATAAAGAAACTAGAATGCCCACCCTAGTCACACCCTGGCCTAACCAAAATAGAGAATAAAAGCCTCTCTATGCCAGGGTGTGACAGTACCCCCTCCCAAAGGTGCGGACTCCGGCCGCAAAACCTGACTCTATAGGGGAAGGCCCGGGTGCGCATCTATTCATGGTGGCAGCTCCGGTGCAGGACGTAGACCCCGCTCCACCTCTGGCTCCCCCCACTTTGGTGGCGCCTCTGGTGCGGGGACCCTCGTCGCCGCAGGCCCCGGACTGGGGACCCTCGCTGCAGGCCCCGGACTGGGGACCCTCGCCGCAGGCCCCGGACTGGGGACCCTCTCCGTAGGCCCCGGACTGGGGACCCTCGTTGCAGGCCGCGGACTGGAGGCCGTCGCTGGAGGCTCCGGACTGGAGACCGTCGCTGCAGGCTTCGTGCCATGAATTGTCACTGGAGGCTTCGTGCCATGGATCGCCACTGGAGGCTTCATGCCATGGATCACCACTGGAAGCTTCGTGCCATGGATCATCACTGGAGGCTTCGTGCCATGGATCATCACTGGAGGCTTCGGGCCATGGATCATCACTGGAGGCTTCGGGCCATGGATCATCACTGGAGGCTTTGGGCCATGGATCATCACTGGAGTGAGGAGACGTCTAGCCAGCCTGGTGCGTGGAGCTGCCACAGGGCTTACCAGGCTGGGGAGACATACAGGAGGCCTGGTTCTGGGAGCAGGCACAGGATTCACCAGGCTGGGAAGACATACAGCAGGCCTGGTTCTGGGAGCAGGCACAGGACTCACCAGGCTGGGGAGACATACAGGAGGCCTGGTTCTGGGAGTAGACACCGGATACACTGGGCCGTGGAGGCGCACTGGAGGTCTCGAGCGTAGAGCCTGCACAACCCATCCTGGCTGGATGGTTACCTTCGCCCGGCAAAGGCGGGTCGCTGGCACAGGACGCACTGGGCTGTGCAGACGCCCCGGAGACACAGCGTGCAGAGCCGGCGCAGGATATCCTGGGCCGTAGAGATGCAATGGCAGCCAGATGCGCTGAGCCGGCACCATCCGTCCTGGCTGGATGCCCACTCTAGCCCGGCCGATGCGGGGAGCTGGAATGTAGCGCACCGGGCTGTGAACGCGCACTGGAGACACCGTGCGCTCCACCGCATAACACGGTGCCTGACCAGTACCACGCTCCGTACGGTAAGCACGAGGAGTTGGCTCAGGTCTCCAACCTGACTCAGCCAATCTCCTCGTGTGCCCCCCCCAAAATAAATTGGGGGGGAGTCGCCTCCCGGTCTTTAGTGCCAGCCGTGACCCTGTGTAATCCTAGGCCCTTTTTCTAGCTGCCTCCGCTTTCCTCGCTGCTTCCACCTGCTCCCAGGGCAGGCGATCCTTCCCCGCCAGGATCTCCTCCCACGTCCAGGATCCTTTCCCATTCAAAATGTCCTCCCACGTCCATTTCTCCTTACCACGCTGCTTGGTCCGCTTGTGGTGGGTAGTTCTGTCACGGTTGTCGTCGGAAGAAGTGGACCAAAGTGCAGCGTGGTGAGCGTACATTCTCTTTTATTTTAGTAAAAGTATGTATATGTAGCGAGGGTCAGCAAACGAGAGCATACAGGTCGCAGTGGTGGGGAGTATATGGGGCTTTGGTGACGAAACGGATGGCACAGTGATAGACTACATCCAGTTTGCTGAGTAGAGTGTTGGAGGCTATTTGTTAAATGACATCGCCGAGGTCAAGAATCGGTAGGATAGTCCGTTTTACGAGGGTATGTTTGGCAGCATGAGTGAAGGAGGCTTTGTTGCGAAATAGGAAGCTGATTCTAGATTTAATTTTGGATTGGAGATTGGAAGGAGAGTTTACAGTCTAACCAGACACCTAGGTATTTGTAGTTGTCCAGATATTCATGTTCAGAACCGTCCAGAGTAGTGATGCTATTCGGGAAGGCGGGTGCGGGCAGTGATCGATTGAAGAGCATGCATTTAGTTTTACTAGCATTTAAAAGCAGTTGGAGGCCACGGAAGGAGTGTTGTATGGCATTGAAGCTTGTTTGGAGGTTAGTTAACACAGTTTCCAAAGAAGGGCCATATGTATACAGAATGGTGTCGTCTGCGTAGAGGTGGATCAGAGAATCACCAGCAGCAAGAGCAACATAATTTAGCCCAAACAACTACCTCTTTACCTACTGTATTTATTTATTTATTTTGCTCCTTTGCACCCCATTATTTCTATCTCTACTTTACACTTTCTTCCACTGCAAACCAACCATTCCAGTGTTTTTTTTTTTTATACTTGCTATATTGTATTTACTTCGCCACCATGGCCTTTTTATATTTTTATTTATTTATATATATATTTTGTTTGCCTTCACCTCCCTTATCTCACCTCACTTGCTCACATTGTATATAGACTTATTTTTCACTGTATTATTGACTGTATGTTTGTTTTACTCCATGTGTAACTATGTGTTGTTGTATGTGTCGAACTGCTTTGCTTTATCTTGGCCAGGTCGCAATTGTAAATGAGAACGTGTTCTCAATTTGCCTACCTGGTTAAATAAAGGTGAAATAAATAAATAAATAAAAACATCATTGATATATACATAGAAAAGAGTCGGCCCAAGAATTGAACCCTGTGGCACCCCCATAGAGACTGCCAGAGGTCCGGACAACAGGCCCTCCGATTTGACACACTGAACTCTGTCTGAGAAGTAGTTGGTGAACCAGGCGAGGCAGTCATTTGAGAAACCAAGGCTATTGAGTCTGCCGATAAGAATGTGGTGATTGACAGAGTCGAACGCCTTGGCCAGGTCGATGAAGACGGCTGCACAGTACTGTCTTTTATCGATGGCGGTTATGATATCGTTTAGGACCTTGAGCGTGGCTGAGGCGCACCCATGACCAGCTCGGAAACCAGATTGCATAGCGGAGAAGGTACGGTGGGATTCGAAATGGTCGGTGATCTGTTTGTTAACTTGGCTTTTGAAGATTTTAGAAAGGCAGGGCAGGATGGATATAGGTCTATAACAGTTTGGGTCTAGAGTGTCTCCCCCTTTGAAGAGGGGGAAGATCGCGGCAGCTTTCCAATCTTTGGGGATCTCAGACGATACGAAAGAGAGGTTGAACAGGCTAGTAATAGGGGTTACAACAATTTAGGCAGATAGTTTTAGAAAGAGAGGGTCCAGATTATCTAGCCCAGCTGATTTGTAGGGATCCAGATTTTGCAGCTCTTTCAGAACATCAGCTGGGGGGGGGGGGGGGGCTTGTGCAAGTTTGCTGCAGGGGGTGCAGAGCTGTTGGCCAGGGTAGGGGTAGCCAGGTGGAAAGCATAGTCAGCCGTAGAAAAATGCTTATTGAAATGATCGATTATCGTAGATTTATCGGTAGTGACAGTGTTTCCTAGCCTCAGTGCAGTGGGCAGCTAGGAGGAGGCGCTCTTATTCTCCATGGACTTTACAGTGTCCCAGAACTTTTTGGAATTAGTGCTACAGGATGCAGTGTATCAACCTACGTGACATCAAAGAGGGCCAACCAACTTTCTGGTAGAGAAGGCAGTGATGAGTACTAAAATTGTCGCCTGTAATAAAGCGCGGCTATGATAAACTGCATCCAACGGCTTAAATGAATTGGCAGCTGCATTCATATCAAATCAAATCAAATCAAATTTTATTAGTCACATACACATGGTTAGCAGATGTTAATGCGAGTGTAGCGAAATGCTTGTGCTTCTAGTTCCGACAATGCAGTAATAACCAACAGTAATCTAACCTAACAATTCCACACTACTACCTTACACACACACACAAGTGTAAAGGGATAAAGAATATGTACATAAAGATATATGAATGAGTGGTGGTACAGAACGGCATGGCAGATGCAGTAGATGGTATAGAGTACGGTATATACATATGAGATGAGTACTGTAGGGTATGTAAACATAAAGTGGCATAGTTTAAAGTGGCTAGTGGTACATGTATTGCATAAAGATGGCAAGATGCAGTAGATGATATAGAGTACAGTATATATACATATGAGATGGGTAATGTAGGGTATGTAAACATTGTATTAAGTGGCATTGCTTAAAGTGGCTAGTGGTACATTTTTACATAATTTCCATCAATTCCCATTTTTAAAGTGGCTGGAGTTGGGTCAGTATGTTGGCAGCGGCCGCTAAATGTTAGTGGTGGCTGTTTAACAGTCTGATGGCCTTGAGATAGAAGCTGTTTTTCAGTCTCTCGGTCCCTGCTTTGATGCACCTGTACTGACCTCGCCTTCTGGATGATAGCGGGGTGAACAGGCAGTGGCTTGGGTGGTTGTTGTCCTTGATGATCTTTATGGCCTTCCTGTGACATCGGGTGGTGTAGGTGTCCTGGAGGGCAGGTAGTTTGCCCCTGGTGATGCGTTCTGCAGACCTCACTACCCTCTGGAGAGCCTTACGGTTGTGGGCGGAGCAGTTGCCGTACCAGGCGGTGATACAGCCCGACAGGATGCTCTCGATTGTGCATCTGTAGAAGTTTGTGAGTGCTTTTGGTGACAAGCCGAATTTCTTCAGCCTCCTGAGGTTGAAGAGGCGCTGCTGCGCCTTCTTCACAACGCTGTCTGTGTGGGTGGACCAGTTCAGTTTGTCCGTGATGTGTACACCGAGGAACTTAAAACTTTCCACCTTCTCCACTACTGACCCGTCGATGTGGATAGGGGGGTGCTCCCTCTGCTGTTTCCTGAAGTCCACAATCATCTCCTTTGTTTTGTTGACGTTGAGTATGAGGTTATTTTCCTGACACCACACTCCGAGGGCCCTCACCTCCTCCCTGTAGGCCGTCTCGTCGTTGTTGGTGATCAAGCCTACCACTGTAGTGTTATCCGCAAACTTGATGATTGAGTTGGAGGCGTGCATGGCCACGCAGTCGTGGGTGAACAGGGAGTACAGGAGAGGGCTCAGAACGCACCCTTGTGGGGCCCCAGTGTTGAGGATCAGCGGGGTGGAGATGTTGTTACCTACCCTCACCACCTGGGGGCGGCCCGTCAGGAAGTCCAGGACCCAGTTGCACAGGGCGGGGTCGAGACCCAGGGTCTCGAGCTTGATGACGAGTTTGGAGGGTACTATGGTGTTAAATGCTGAGCTGTAATCGATGAACAGCATTCTCACATGGGTATTCCTCTTGTCCAGATGGGTTAGGGCAGTGTGCAGTGTGGTTGCGATTGCGTCGTCTGTGGACCTATTGGGTCGGTAAGCAAATTGGAGTGGGTCTAGGGTGTCCGGTAGGGTGGAGGTGATATGGTCCTTGACTAGTCTCTCAAAGCACTTCATGATGACGGAAGTGAGTGCTACGGGGCGGTAGTCGTTTAGCTCAGTTACCTTAGCTTTCTTGGGAACAGGAACAATGGTGGCCCTCTTGAAGCATGTGGGAACAGCAGACTGGGATAAGGATTGATTGAATATGTCCGTAAACACACCAGCCAGCTGGTCTGCGCATGCTCTGAGGACGCGGCTGGGAATGCCGTCTGGGCCTGCAGCCTTGCGAGGGTTAACACGTTTAAATGTTTTACTCACCTCGGCTGCAGTGAAGGAGAGCCCGCAGGTTTTGGTAGGGGGCCGTGTCAGTGGCACTGTATTGTCCTCAAAGCGGGCAAAAAAGTTGTTTAGCCTGTCTGGGAGCAAGACATCCTGGTCCTCGACGGGGCTGGTTTTCTTTTTGTAGTCCGTGATTGACTGTAGACCCTGCCACATACCTCTTGTGTCTGAGCTGTTGAATTTCGACTCGATTTTGTCTCTGTACTGAGACTTAGCCTGTTTGATTGCCTTGCGGAGAGAATAGCTACACTGTTTGTATTCGGTCATGCTTCCGGTCACCTTGCCCTGGTTAAAAGCAGTGGTTCGCGCTTTCAGTTTCACGCGAATGCTGCCGTCAATCCACGGTTTCTGGTTTGGGAATGTTTTTATCGTTGCTGTGGGTACGACATCGTCAATGCACTTCCTAATGAACTCGCTCACCGAATCAGCATATTCGTCAATATTGTTGTTGGACGCGATGCGGAACATATTCCAATCCGCGTGATCGAAGCAGTCTTGAAGCGTGGATTCAGATTGGTCGGACCAGCGTTGAACAGACCTGAGCACGGGAGCTTGTTGTTTGAGTTTTTGTTTGTAGGCTGGAATCAACAAAATGGAGTCGTGGTCAGCTTTTCCGAAAGGGGGGCGGGGGAGGGCCTTATAAGCGTCGCGGAAATTAGTATAACAATGGTCTAGTGTTTTTCCAGCCCTGGTAGCACAATCGATATGCTGATAGAATTTAGGGAGTTTTGTTTTTAGATTAGCCTTGTTAAAATCCCCAGCTACGATGAATGCAGCCTCAGGGTGTGTGGTTTCCAGTTTACAAAGAGTCAGATAAAGTTCGTTCAGGGCCATCGATGTGTCTGCTTGGGGGGGAATGTATACGGCTGTGATTATGATTGACGAGAATTCCCTTGGTAGATAATGCGGTCGACATTTGATTGTGAGGAGTTCTAGATCAGGTGAACAGAACGACTTGAGTTCTTGTGTGTTGTTATGATGATCACACCACTTCTCGTTAATCATAAGGCATACCCCCCCGCCCCTCTTCTTACCGGAAAGATGTTTGTTTCTGTCGGCGCGATGCATGAAGAAACCAGCTGGCTGCACCGACTCCGTTAGCGTCCCTTGAGTTAGCCATGTTTCCGTGAAGCAGAGCACGTTGCAATCCCTGATGTCTCTCTGGAATGCTACCCGTGCTCGGATTTCATCAACCTTATTGTCAAGAGACTGGACATTGGCGAGTAGTATGCTAGGGAGTGGAGCGCGATGTGCCCGTCTCCGAAGCCTGACCACGAGACCGCCACGTTTTCCCCTTTTTCGGCGTCGCACAGGGTCGCCGGCTGGGATCAGATCCATTGTATTGTGTGGAAGGCAAAACACTGGATCCATTTCGGGAAAGTCATATTCCTGGTAGGAACGATGATGAGTTGACGTTAATCGTATATTCAGTAGTTCCTCCCGACTGTATGTAATGAAACCTAAGATTACCCGGGGTACCGATGTAAGAAATAACACGTAAAAAAACAAAATACTGCATATTTTCCAAGGAACACGAAGCGAGGCAGCCATCTCTTTTCGGCGCCGGAAAACATCATATAGACATCATATAGACTATGGCGACATCATATAGATGATGTCGCCATAGTCTAGGACCGGTAGGAATGTCGACTGAATAATCTGCTTTCTACTATTTAGCGAGAGGCAGGACCTATTTATTTCCATAGAATAAGCCAATTTTTCTTCTCAGCTTCTTAACTCATCAATATGCTTTTTAAAGGACAGCTTTTCATCTATCCAGATGCCAAGACATTTGTAAGCAGGGACACGATCATTATGGACACAATCCAAATGACATATGCTTAAATCATCAGAGTTAATTTTATGCACTCTAGAGAACAACATATACATAGTTTTAACTGCATTCAATACTCATTTCAGGTCAACGTTTTTCTGTAATACAATGAAGGCAGATTGTAGTTCAGAGAGCCTGGTCAACTGTGGGAGCAATATCATACACAACAGCATCATCGGCATACAAGTGCAGGTAAGTACAGTCGATATTGTTAATGTCAACAGTAAAAAGTACAGGACCCAGAATCGACCCCGGCCGGACACCTTTCATAACATCCAGGAAATCGAATTTAACACCATCAGTAGGCACACATTGAGTTCTATCTGTCAAATAATTTTTAAACCAGTTACATGCAGCCTGTTCTAGGCCAATTGAGGAAAGACTCTGAATTAGCAGTGAGTGATCAAAAGCCTTTGACAGGTCAATGAAGAGTGCAGCACAATGTTGCCTTTTATCCATAAAGTTAACCACATCATTTATAAATAGGGATGCAGCAGCGATAGTGCTACGACCTGATCTAACACCCGACTGATTTAGAATACCTTTCAAAGATAAGATCTTAGCTGAGAAATAATCAAGGATTCAAATATTTTAGCTAGGCAAGAAATGTAGAAATAGGGCGATAATTATTTAGGTAACCACCTTTGTGAAGTAGGAGTACATGGGCCGCATTCCAAATCTTGGGGATAGTACCAAATATAATCGTCAGGTAAAAATATGGGTTAATGATTCAGCAAATCAGGGGGGCAGAGAGCTGGATCCAGCATATCAGCCCCAGTGATCTTTTAAAACATAAATCTTAAGCATGGCATCTAGCTCATCACATGTAGTCAATTGTTGAAATGAAAACAAAGATTCACTAGAAATTGACAGGTTAACCATTGAGTCAGCTAGAGGCTGTCACAGGGAAGAGCAGTCGATTGACTGAACAGGGTCAATTAAACCACAGTTTCACTTGAATAAAAAGCCTGCCGAGATAAAATGATGACTAAAAGCATCACTTATCCCATTCTTCTCAGTTATGATGTCAGAGACCGACAGAACTTGCTTATACAGGGAAGAAGAGGAACTTTTACGCTTCAGTGCATTTACAGTTTTCCAACATTTAAAAGGATCACCAGTCAGAGATAGTGCTTAAAGTAGCTTGATTTAGCTTCCTTAATCGAGATAGTACATCTGTTTCTCATGGATGGATGGACTTTGTGTGTGTGTGCCTTTCCGAGGGTGAATGGGCAAGACAAAAGATTTAAGTGCCTTTGAACAGGGTAGCAGGTGCCAGGCGCACCGGTTTGAGTGTGTCAAGAACTGCAATGCTGCTAGGTTTTTCACGCTCAACAGTTTCCCATGTGTATCAAGAATGGTCCACCACGCAAAGGACATTCAGCCAACTTGACACAACTGTGGGAAGCATTGGAGTCAAGATGGGCCAGCATCCCTGTGGAACGCTTTCGACACCTTGGAGTCCATGCCCCGATGAATTGAGGCAGTTCCGAGGGCAAAGGGGGGTGCAACTCAATATTAGGACGGTGTTCCCAATGTTTTGTACACTCAGTATATTTGCTGCAGAGATGAGTTTATTGAATCTTATTATTCTATATTTAAAACAGACAGTCACGTGTTGAACAAGTAATAAACAATGTACTCAGACAACTATTATTATGAATATACCACCATCATCAGTTATCCTGTAATCTGTCAGCCTATATGTAATTAGTGGGAAATAATGTAGGTAATTAGTTTCTCTTATCAGGATGGAAGTCTGGGCTAGCTGCACTCATTTACTCCTTGGCAATGAGGAGCTGGAGGGGGAGACCAAGGACAGTCAGCACAAAATCGATTAAGTCAAGGGTGATGGAAAAAAACTATAGGAGAACTTTGAATGTCATAATGGGAAGGATGCCTCTTGTTAAATCAGAGGGTATTTTTATTATGAAACTTAAATCAATATTTTGACGTGCAAAGTGGTCCAACTGAGTCCAACTGATGGCTCTCTGTCATATACACTTATAAAAGACTGAATCATGAATGAGAGGCATTGCAAGTTAGAATTTTTACAAGTAGAAAAAGAAGAGGTTGAAAGGATGCTGTTGTCTCTTTCTGATGATAAGTCACCAGAAACAGATCATCTTGATGGCAAACTGCTTAGAGTTACAGCCAACCACATATCCACCCCAATTTGTCATATGTTTTATTCAGTATGGGCCATTCTACTGCCAATGTTTGTCTATGGAGATTGCATGGCTGTGTGCTCGATTTTTAAACACCTGTTAGCAGCAGGTGTGGCTGAAATAGCCGAATCCACTAATTTGAAGGGGTGTCCACATACTATTGCCATGCAGTGTAGGTTCTTGATGTGTGGGCTGTGCCCAGAAGTCTGGAACGAGTTAAAGGCTATTCCACTAATTTGTTACGCGATGTCGCCAAACCAATAGATGGCGCTGCTGTTATGTGTATCTGAGTATGATAGTATATAGTTGTCACGTTCTGACCTTAGTTCCTTTTTTATGTCTTTATTTTAGTTTGGTCAGGGCGTGAGTTGGGGTGGGCATTCTATGTTGTTTTTCTATGTTTTGTAATGTTGTTAGATTTCTATGTGTTGGGCCTAGTATGGTTCTCAATCAGAGGCAGGTGTCAGTCGTTGTCTCTGATTGGGAGCCATATTTAGGTAGCCTGTTTGTCATTGTGTTTTGTGGGTGATTGTTTCCTGTTGTAGTGTTTGTTTCACATGTCAGGACTGTTTCGGTTTTCGGTATTATTCACTTTGTTATTTTGTATTTTTCAGTGTTCAGTTTTAATAAATTAAAATGGACACTTACCACGCTGCGTATTGGTCCGATCCTTGCTACTCCTCAGACGAAGAGGACGAGAACCGTGACAATAGTACCAGCGAGCCAAGTTACACATTACTTACTATGGAGCTGTATCCATGTTACCGAGTGATGCTTAAGTAAAGACTTTCTAATCAACATTACCTTGGTCTTGTATAGAACTAATAGCACACAAAACATGGTGTCAGAAGTCAGAACCAAATAGGTATATCCTAGACTAATCAAAATGACACACGGATAAATTCACAGTAGGAAGGGACGTGCCAACTTTCTAACCAGCTACAAAAAAAATAATAACGGCAACAATGGCTTACCTGGTAATTCCAGTACCAGAGCCTATGGACATGAAGGGCGATACATACAACATCTGGACATTTTTTCGAACACAATTGGGAAAACTATGCGATAGCTACCGGTCTGGACAAAAAGGAAGCAAAAGTCTGCATAGAAACTCTGCTAACCGTGATGGGAAAGGAATGTCCTCTCTTACAGCGGCATTTGAATATGCCAGAAGCAGAGAGAACTGACCCGGTAAAAATTATAGAGGCACTACAGAAACACTTTGAGCCCTCCAGGAATGTGATCTATGAGAGGTATATGTTTAATGCTTGTCAACAAAGTCAATGTGAAACAACAGAGCAGTACATTGCAAATCTGAGAAAGCTAGCAGACACGTGAATTTGGCGCATTACGAGAGGAACTAGTCCGTGACAGGCTTGTCATAGGCACTAAAGATATACAGTAGCTGCGCGAGCGTGCATGCTCAGAGAACCGAACCTCACACTGAACAAAGCTGTTGACATGTGTCGTTCAAGTGAACAAGCACAAAGGCAAATCAGGAAAATTGATGGAGGTGAACCAGAGACTGTACATTATACCTCCCGTGAGCAACGTTCAGAATCAAAACGACAAACATATGGTCGTAAACAGACAGCGTTTACAGGGGATAATAACAAACATAGAATGCTAAACGACGTACCCTGTCATTACTGTGATTCAGTACATGCCAAAGCCAAATGCCCAGCATACGGTGTCACCTGTAAAGCATGTGGCAAATGAAACCACTTTGCCAAAGTTTATAAACAAGCACAACACAAACCTCAACTCAATCTAGTAGAAGAAGATAATGAGTCAGATGACCAAACAACAGCTGCAATGCGGTACATCTCAAAGGTTAATTCTGTGGAAAGCAAAGCAAAAAAATTGTTCATTAACCTTAAGCTAGCTCCACTCAGTGATGAGCCATTGACATATGACCCCAGCCATACAATTAAATGTCAACTAGACACAGGATCAACAGTGAATGTCATAAGCTATGGGGACCTACAGCAAGTCATGTAAGACGTCAATCCAGTTCTCCTACCCAGAAAAGCTACACTCAAGCTATATGACGGCACACTGATAAAGCCAACAGGAGAATGCAATCTCAAAGCAGATCCTGATGGAAACATGTTTCATATCAAATTTCAGGTCATGGAGACATCCCAGCTTCCTTTGCTGTCAGCTGACAAATGTGAAAGACTCAGCCTACTACATGAGAACTACAGCCATGTGTTACATCATGTCAACACCCCAAGCACCACATCCACTGAGGTCATCATGACAACTGAGGAGATCATCTCCAAGTACAAGGACGTGTTCGATGGGCTTGGCTGCCTTCCTGGAGAGCTACACCTCGAAGTAGACAATGCAGCCCGGCCTGTGCAGCAGCTACCAAGACAGATACCTATTCCGCTGAAGGAAAGCATCACAAAGGCCATACATTCAATGGACAATGCAGACATTATCACGAAAGTCACAGAGCCTACAGCATGGATCAGCAACATGGTTATCATTGAAAAACCTGATAAGCTACGAATATGCATGGACTCCAGTGCACTCAACAAAGCCTTACTGAGATCGCACTTCCAGATGCACACAATAGAAGTGAGTCTACCAGAGATATCCAACGCAAAGGTATTCTCAGTACTCGATGCCAAAGATGGATATTGGCAAGTCAAACTTGATGAAGTGAGCAGCTATCTAACAACTTTCCGGACATCTGTAGGCAGATATAGATGGCCGAGAATGCCATTTGGAATCAAGCCAGCAGCTGAAGTATACCAGCGCAGACAGTGAGAAGCACTACAGGGACTAAAAGGAGTGAGTGTGATCGCGGATGACATTCTACTTAATGGATGTGGTGACACACACGAAAAGGTGATGGTAGATCATGACAGAAACCTTATAGCTCTCCTACAGAGAGCAAGAGATGTCAACCTGAAGCTGAACAAAAAGAAACTCCAGTTAAAGCTGCAGAGTGTAACATACATGGGTCATCTTCTCACCACAGAGGGCCTTCGCCCTGACCCAGAGAAAATAACAGTCATTCAGAACATGGGTACACCAACTGACGTTAAGTCACTATAGCGGTTGTTGGGGTTTGTGAACTATCTTGCAAAATTCATACTCCGCCTATCTGATGTGTGTGAGCCGCTCAGAAGACTGACTGACAAGGACATTGACTGGACATGGCTATCACAGCATGACGCAGCAGTTGAGACTATCAAACAGTTAGTCACACAACACCTAGTGCTCAAATACTACAACCTGAATGATGAAGTCACACTGCAGTGTGATGCCAGAGAGACAGGTTTGGGCACAGCCCTTCTACAGAAAGGACAACCTGTTGCATTTGCCTCCAGAACATTGACTCAGACAGAACAAAGATATTCACAGATTGAGAAAGAATGTCTCTCCATTGATTTTGCATGTGACAAGTTTGACCAGTATCTGCATGGCAGAGAGTTAATCACAATACACTGCTACCACAAACAGCTTGAGACGATCTTCAAGAAATCCCTACTCACAGCGCCCAAGCGACTGCAGAGAATGTTGATAAGGCTACAAAGATACCAACTCCATGTGCAATACAAACAAGGCAAAGAACTACATGTAGCTGACTTCCTGTCCAGAACAGGTCAATCAACCACAGAGCAGAGACAAATGCAAACACCCGCCACGGTCTACGCTATGTGTCTAGCCACAACTGACCTGGAACAGATGGATCACACCAGTGATGTCAACATCTCAACTAAGACAATGGAGTCAATCAAAGCACAATGTTCCCAGGACGCACTGTTTCAGGCTCTGTACGCACAAATCAACAACGGCTGGCCTGGAACCAAACAGGCTGTGAGTCACGCACTGAAAGATTTATGGACGTACAAAGAGGAGCTCACCACAGAAAATTAACTGATATTTACAGGGTCTTCATCCTGGACAAGTTACGCGCTGAGATTTTCTATACAAAATACACTCTGGCCACTCAGGCATAGAGGCCAGTCTCAGAAAGGCACGTGATGCTGTTTTCTGGCCAAGGATTACAGAGGATGTAAAGAGCTTCATCAGCAAATATGCCACCTGTAACTCCATCCAGAAGAGACAACAAAAGCAGACACTCATCCCCCACCAAATCCCTCCCCTCCCATCCCATGGTCCAAGATCCGGATGTACTTACTCACAGTCAACAAAAGCAACTACCTCATCATGGTCGATTATTACTCAGACTACTGGAAGCTCACTAGCTGAATGACACCACATCAGACACCATCATTGAATGCTGCAAAAAGCAGTTCAGCAGACATAGCGTTGCCCACACTGTTGTTTCTGATAATGGCCTCCCCTCCTGGAATGGACTTTCAAAAATGTGCTGATGAGTGGGACCTTAAACATGTGATGTCATCACCGTATCATGGCCAAAGTAATGGAAAAGCGGAATCAGCGCTGAAAATTTGTGAAAATCATGTCCAGACGCACACCATGAAAAAACTGCTCGAACCCCAAGTGGTACAAAATGTCATTCCAAGAAAACAAGCAAACGGGCTGACAGCAAAACTCCACTATGACACACATGCCTGTGACATGCCCAACATCATCCAAGGACAAACAGTAAGGGTTATTTTCCACCCCAACAACTCAGCCAGCAATTGGACGCTGGGCATATGCACTTATGAACTCAGTGACCGGTCGTATAAAGTACTTGCGAATGGTGCAAAATACAGCAGAAACAGAAAAGACATTTGTGCAGTGACTGAACAACTCAGGATCCTCCCGAACGACCAACAAACAAACACGGATGAGGATGACTGGGGACCATGGAATGAACCTGCCATCCAAGCAGGTGGTGAAAAACAGGCTGCTGATATGGAAGCAGCACCACTTGCTGAAAATATAACTCTGAGACACACCAGAACCAGGGCAAATATCAGGCTGCCCGTGAGATACTCCAGAGACTATGATGTTTAATCTTAAAGGTTGTAAATTGTTGGTATGTTTTTTTAAGATGGAAGAGAGTAGTCTGCTTATTGACTTTAAAGGCGATGCTTATTGAAGGTACTTGAATAAGAACACAGTTATGTTTTTTGTTAACAGTGTAATGTTTTCACTGGCAAGGGTCTAACCCCAGTTCTCCTCTTTATGAGTCAAGGAGCAGTAATCTTCATATGTTGTTTAAAGGAAGATGATACAAGATGTCGCCAAGCCAATAGATGCTGCTGCTGTTACGTGTATCTGAGTGTGATACTATATAGTACTAGCAAGCCAAGGTAAGCATTACTTACTACGCACTGAATGGAGCTGTATGCATGTTACCGAGTGATGCTGAAGTAAAGACTTTCTAATCAACATTACCTTGGTCTTGTATAGAACAAATAGCACACAAAACATAATTAAGGACAAAAACATCTGCCTTCACTAGTTCTAATAGTCATCCTATAAGCTTACTGCCTGTGTTAAATAAATTCTTGGGGAAAAAATGTATCTGTAGAAATCCAGGATTTTTACAAATGTAATGATCCAGCATTAATACAGAGAAGGGTATTCTATGAGTAAAGCCTTAGAGCAAATGACAGATGATTAGCTAAAGAGTATGGATGACAGGAAGTTAATGGGTGCAGTGTTGTTAGACTTTAGTGCTGCTTTGATGTAATTGATCATGAACTGTTTTTAGTTCAACTAAAATGTTATGGTTTTATCCAGCTATCCAGGAGAAGGTAAAATGTTTTCTATAATGGTAGCTTTTTGGACAATAAAGAGCTAAACTGTGGGGTTCCTCAAGTCAGCTGCCTAGGCCCACTTCTCTAATCTATCTTTACTAATGATTTACACTCACTAATGAACAACGAAAGAGTGGTTATGCTGATGACTCTACAATGTATAGCGCTGACCAACTGGCAAGTGTCTTCACTGACATTTTTATCCTGTCCCTGACTGAGTCTGTAATACCAACATGTTTTAAGCAGACCACCATAGTCCCTGTGCCCAAGAACACTAAGGTAACCTGCCTAAATGACTACCAACCCATAGCACTCACGTCTGTAGCCATGAAGTGCTTTGAAAGGCTGGTCATGGCTCACATCAACACCATCGTCCCAGAAACCCTAAACCCACTCCAATTTGTATACCGTCCAAACAGATCCACAGATGATGCAATCTCTATTGCACTCAACACTGCCCTTTCCCACCTGGACAAAAGGAACACCTACATGTGAGAATTCTATGCATTGACTACAGCTCGGCGTTCAACACCATAGTGCCCTCAAAGCTCATCACTAAGCTAAGGACCCTGAAACTAAACACCTCCCTCTGCAACTGGATCCTGGACTTCCTGACGGGCCGCCCCCAGGTGGTAAATGTAGGGAACAACACATCCGCCACGCTGATCCTCAACACGGGGGCCCCTCAGGGGTGCGTGCTCAGTCCCCTCCTGTACTCCCTGTTCACTCATGACTGCATGGCCAGGCACGACTCCAACACCATCATCAAATTTGCCGATGACACAACAGTGGTAGGCCTGATCACCGACTACAATGAGACAGCCTATAGGGAGTAGGTCAGAGACCTGGTCATGTAGTGCCAGGACAACAACTTCTCCCTCAACGTGATCAGGACAAAAGAGATTATTGTGGACGCCCCCATTCTCATCGATTTTTTACTTTATTTTATTCTGTGAAACATAAGATATGACAGGTTTTAATGTCCCATTGGTAGAATAGTCTTGACCGGAGCTCATCCAGTTTATTCTCCAATGATTGCACATTGGCCAATAGGACGGATGGTAGAGGCAGGTAACCCACTCATCGACGAATTCTCACAAGGCACCCGGACCTGTGTCCCCTGTATCTTCATCTTCCCTTCACGTGAATGACGGGGATTTGGGCCTGGCCGGGTATCTGGAGTAAATCCTTTGCGTCCGACTCGTTAAATAAAAAATATTTGTCCAGTTCGAGGTGAGTAATTCATGTTCTGATATCCAAAAGCTGTTTTCGGTCATAAGAGACGGTGACAGAAACATTATGTAGAAAATAAGTTACAAATAACGTGAAAAAACACACAAAATAGCATAATTGGTCATCTGATAATGTGCCTGGCTACTCAAACTCCTTGCTCCGTCTAAACGCTACACCATGCCCACAGACTTTAGTTTCTTCACCGCAATGAGTTTGGATCTTAGTACCTCTCCAACAATTTCTAGAACGCAAGCACATTCTAACCGTTCTGATTGGTCCAGACCCATAACACATGTGGTTAAAGCACCGTTTTGAAAATGTGTCATTGGCTTTGATACTCTGATTGGTTAGAGATGATCCAATCGCTGATGACTTTGTTCAACACCCCTCATTTTGACGTCACCACAAACTACTTCAACAATGGCAGTCTCAGACTAAAGTATGTAGCAAACATATAGCAGCGGGATAATTCAGTTTGAGTCGTCAGGCAATCTGATAACCTCCAGGCCAAGGATAAATCTCCTCAAATCTAACATTTTATACAGAGCCATCACTGAGAGGAATTCTTTCCCAACTCAAATTTCTCAAGCAAAAAGTAAATCCACCTTTAAGAAAACAATAAAATAATATCTATTGCAATCGACCATATGATTGATCAGATACTAGAGTGCATCTACTGAATGTTAAATGTATTACCTGTTACATATTTTAATTGTCTGTAATGTCTTAATGTAAATTATAATTGTTAGCTGACGTTATGGCGTCAGCTAATGGGGATCCTAATAATAATTCAAACAAATACTGTTATTTTATTGTTTTTAAATGAATACCTCCAACATATCCTGCTTTCCAGGTGAAACTAGAAAATCTATAACTATGAGGGAAACTACAGAGTACAAAAACACAGAATTGCTTATATAGTGTTAACAGAAAAAGTACCACTGACCTTTCAAATTCATATTTTTTAAGGTACAACGATTACACACAATTGACACAGTGATACAGTGATATATCTGCAACCTTGATCACAATGAGAGGCTTCATAGATACTTAAATGTAATGGCAAAATGTTGATTTCTGCCTAAATAGACATACCCAAAAGTAACTGCTATTCATGTGTAATTACATGATTCTGACATGCCAAAACCTGGTATATTTGGAAAGAAGACATCTGGGAGATTTTGAGGAAATTATCAGGAGATAGGAGTTACATAGTTCATAATACACAAGATCAAGCACACACAATTTTAAAATTATTATTTTGAAAGTCATCTTTCATTGACAAGATATAAGTGAATTATTGATTCCCAGAGCTGGAAACACATCAGATGGCTTCAACAACATGTGAATAATATCAGAAAAAAATGGTATTGATAGACCTAATAACTCGAAATGGGCAGATGTTTTAGTAAGTGGTGTCAGGTGTGGTCACGGGACGTTTCCTAGTCGGGACGTTTCCTAGCCATGTAGCAATAGTTCGTATTATAAAAGGTTCTAGGCCTTGCTTTGTCCCACCCAGGTCAACTGCATATCCCTGGAAAGCTTATCTAATTGGCTGCAAGACTGTCAAGGTGCCATAGTAGCCAATCTCCTGTGTAATGGATGCCTACAGAGTGTGAAATAGTCACTCGGTGGACATTCGATGTTGCTACATCACCAGATAATAGCTAAGACCCAGATGCAGGTTTGAAGGTAAGACCCAGATGCAGACTGTGTCGAAGTAACAATGTTTATTATAGCAACAGGGGCGTGCAAACGACAGGTCAAGGCAGGCAGGGGTCGATAATCCATAGTAGTGGCGAAAAGGTACAAGACGGCAGGCAGCTCAGGGTCAGGGGCCGGCAGAGTGGTCAGGCAGGCGGGCTCAGAGACAGGACAGGCAAGGGTCAAAACCAGGAGGGCTAAAAAAAAGAGAGACTGGGGAAAAGCAGGAGCTGAGACAAAACACTGGTTGACTTGACAAACAAGACGAACTGGCAACAGACAAACAGAGAACACAGGTATAAATACACAGGGAATAATGGGGAAGATGGGTGACACCTGGAGGGGGGTGGAGAGAATCACAAAGACAGGTGAAACAGATCAGGGTGCGACTGATACCCCCCATGTAGCTATATCTCAAACACAGACCAAATTGAAGCTTACTTTGTAAGAATGTTTGCTGTTTGGTGAAAATGTTGTGTGAAATAAACATTTTGACTCTCGGAGCTGCTGATCAATAACGGTAGGTCACAGGCAGACAAATAAGATATCCTCATGATCTCTGGAGTTCCGGCTTTCGGTGTGTATCAACGTATTCCGTGTTTAATTTGTTTATGCTTCACAACGCTAACCAGAATGTAGGTCATCGGCTCAGCCTGCCTTTATTTATTAGTATGCCCATATATGGTAGTAAGTCACACAAAAGATTTGCAGGCACCAATCAATAGCCAAGATACTCAGGTTTCCACAGACACCCAGCTTTAGCAGATAGGGGATACCGTTCTCATACCAGACTGAATTTAAAAATAAAAAAATCTAATAAGGTCCCCAAATATGGGGACTTTATATTTAAGAGGTTTAAGCAGACTAACTTTCTCTGCTTATCTTCCATCATGATGTTTAATCACATCCAGCCAAATGATAGTAGCAGCAGACATGATTTTCCATGGTGTAGTTTGAGAGGACGTGTTCGTATTAAGAATTGATCTGCCAATGTATCTGCACCTCTCCACACAGTTTCAGCAGCACATAACTAGCCCACTTCCTCTGGATGGTGAATGACATGGCAGTATTGGATTTCTTTCTAAGCCAGAGACAGGAGAAATGGCAGTGAAATACAGGGTTTACAGAGGCTGACAATGACTTTTCCTTTTGGAAATCTATACATCAGCAACCCCATATAATACACTGCCAAAGGTTTCAAAGATAAGAACTAATACCCTTATACTGTGGTAAAGAAAACAGGGATTGGGAGAGTCGGACAGAATTATTCACACGATCAAAAGCATGGAGGTTGTAGTTGTGTGCCAACAGAAAGGTCACAGCAAACTGACCCTCATTCTAGCTGAAGTTCAGAAAAAGCAGAGAACAAAGACAAGCTGGGAAAGATGCTCAAGCTTCAAGGCAGCCTCACATCTCAGAGTACATGTTCACCACCAGATGTCTTTGTATAATACCATGACACATTCCACAAAAATAATGTTGATTATAAAACCTCACCTACACAAAACTCCTTGGACAACAGAACCCACACACATCCATGTGATGATGAGAGCTGTGATCCTACATCTGCAGGCTACAGAGAAACCTCTTCAAGCTGAGAAGAGGAGGAGAACATTACTGTTATCTCACATCCAACAACCTCCACAGAGACTGGGATGAGTGTGAAATGATGTGAACAGATGAACTGATACATGCTGAGAGCATGGGCAATTTTATAGTGTTATCCTAACTGTGGTAAAATACATGATAGGACTTGACATTACATGTGCGGTAAACATTATTCCAATAAACTGGTTTTGGCTTGTCAGAAACAATTTTTATACTCAATTAGTAAATATGAAACTGTTAAAAGTTAATGGGTAGAACTATCTATATTTTTCAGAATGGTAGCATACAAAATTGTGTACTCAGTCTCCAATGAATGAGTATTCCCACAGTTGAATAATTCAACCTGTTCAGTTGAGACATGAATCTAATAATGCTTTGTAATGAATTTCTAATGATACGCTTCGGCAGAATCTCCCCAAGGACTGACACAAATACAAAGTGAAATACAAAAGCAGACAGATGGAATAGAGAATAGCGAGGGCAGATGCCCCTGTGAGCTGCAGGCATTGGAGACATTTGGAAAAAGAGAGGGAGAAACAAAGCAAGAAATTCCAGGGAAGACACAAACATGGATATGTTGGGAGTACATTGCAGTAGCTAGTAAAGACTGTAACAAAATGTAAATATTCAGCAAGAAACACCACAGGGTGCCAATGAATATAATGATAGTGCAGGCAAAAATATATACTGAACAAAAATATAAACGCAACATGCAACATTTTCAAAGATTTTACTGGGTTACAGTTCATATTAGGAAATCAGTCACTTGAAATAAATTCATTAGGCCCTAATCTATGGATTTCACATGACTGGGAATCCAAATATGCATCTGTTAGTCATAGTTAAAAAAGGTAAGGGTGTGGATCAGAAAACCAGTCAGTATCTGGTGTGACCACCATTTGCCTCATGCAGCACCACACATCTCCTTCGCATAGACATTGGAAGCAGCTTATGGTAGAGAAATTAACATTCAGTTCTCTGGCAACAGCTCTGGTGGACATTCCTGCAGTCAGCATGCCAGTTGCAGGCTCCCACAAAACTTGAGACATCTGTGGCATGGTGATGTGTGACAAAACTGCAAATTGTGGGGTGGCCTTTTATTGTCCCCAGCACAAGGTGCACCTGTGTAGTGATTCTACTGTTTAATCAGCTTATTGATATGCCACACCTGTCAGGTGGATAAATTATTTTGGCAAATGCTCAATGACAGGGAGTAAACAAATTTGTGCACAAAATTTGATGGGAATGAGCTTTTGTGCATATGGAACATTTCTGAGATCTTCTATTTCAGCTCATGAAACATAGGACCAACACTTTACACGTTGCGTTAATATTTTTCTTCAGTGTAAAACATACAGATAATTAAAAATGATATTTTACAAGATACAATATACTTTCTTGCCACGCAGCCAAGATTGGTGGTATGTGTTTACGGTACAGCATGGTAGCTCTGACGTGACAAATATACATATATATATACCCCAGCCTCACCTCATACAACAAACATTCACCTGTAAGGACCGACGGTGGAGACGAGAAGCAAGTACAGGGAGTGAACACTTAATGAAAAATGGACATCAAACAAAACAAGAACAGCATCTGGGTGAGGGGAACAAAACAACATTACGACAATAATTCTGACACGAGGAACGAAAATGAGGAACAGACAGATATAGAGGGGCCAATCAACGATGTGAAGGAGTCCAGGTGAGTCCAATGAGCTCAGATGCGCGTAATGATGGTGACAGGTGTGCGAAATAAAGGGCAGCCTGCCGCCCTCGAGCGCCAGAGAGGGGAAGCGGGAGCAGGTGTGACATTCACCCACATTAATTTAATGTATACAGGATTTACATTCACAACTAGTACAAAGCAGCTAGCATAGCATCACCACAATTCATAAAGTCCATAAATCCATAAAGTGTGAGATCCCTGGAGTAGCTACGGAAGGGAGGAGGGGGGAGTGGATAGCGAAGGGAGTTCAATGTTCGGACTGCTGCGGGGTAAAAAATGCTTTTAAAACATTCAGTTTTGGTGGTCAATGACAAGAGGGTAGGGCTTGGCTGGCTGGATGGGAGGGGTCGTTGATGATTTCCTCCGCACTTTTGGAGGTGCGCTTGTATAGAGAGCTCACAGAGGGAAGGTTCTAGCCAGTGATATTTAAAGCTTTCAACACAACCCTCTCTAGTCTTTTCTTAGTGTGACTGTCCGTGTTCCCATACCAAACTGTAATGGATGATGTGAGAACAATCTGTATGATGGCTGTGTAAAACTGAACCAGCAGCTGTTGTTTAACCCTGTACCTTTTCAGTTGTCTTAGAAAGTGCAGTCTCTACTGGGCCTTCTTGATGATGTGGTTGGAGTTGATGTCCCATTTCAGTGAATCGCTGATGTAAGTGCTGAGGAATTTGAACAAATCTGCCAGGGTTATTGGTTGGTCAGTGATTATGATGGTGGCCTTGAGGTTCTTTCGTCTTCTATAGTCTATTGCTATCTCTGTGATTTTTGAGGCATTGAGCATGAGGTCGTTGTCCTTACACCACGTCACTGTCCGAGCCACTTCACAGCGATACTGTGTTTCATTGTTGTCTGTGATGAGGCCGACTATGGTGGTGTCGTCAGCATATTTAAAGACCTTAACTGAGGTCTCCTGAGATGTAAACTAGTTCGTGAACACTGAAAAGAGCAGTGGAGACAGCAAGCAGCCCTGTGGTGCACCAGTACTGAGGGTCAGAG
Source organism: Salvelinus alpinus (assembly GCF_045679555.1). Classification (NCBI taxonomy): domain Eukaryota; kingdom Metazoa; phylum Chordata; class Actinopteri; order Salmoniformes; family Salmonidae; genus Salvelinus; species Salvelinus alpinus. The sequence goes on along the minus strand of NC_092087.1, from coordinate 28,375,543 downwards.
AGCAAGATGTCAGATTGTTTACCTTGACAGTCTTGCTTCCTCAGGAAGTCCAGTTTCCAGTGGCACATAGCTGTCCTGCATCTTAGTGAATAGTTTGTGGGGATTAATGATATTGAAGGCCGAGCAAAAGTCTATGAACAAGATACGTGCGTAGGTGTTAGGTGTCTCCAGGTGTTGCAATATGTGGTGGAGTGCAAGGTTGACAGCATCTTCAATCGACCTATTAGCTCAGTAAGCAAACTGGAGTGGGTCTATCAGAGGGGATGTGCATGATTTTAAGTAGGCCAGGACCAGGATTGTTCAAACACTTTCATGGCCACAGAAGTCAGAGCGATGGGTCTGAAGTCATTGAGGCAGGTTGTTTTGGGTGATTTGGGGACAGAGATGGTGGATACTTTAAAGCAAAGTGGTACTATACACTGGCATAAGGAAGTGTTAAAAATGTCAGTGAACACTAGAGCCAGTTGGGGCAAGTTGATCCGGCCCTTCGGCTTTCCTTATGTTTAGTTTTTTTTAAATAGTTCTCACCTCATCCTCCAGTATGGTGAATGGTGGTGTGGGGGGGGGGGGGGGGGGGGGTACATGAAGTGGGGGGTTGAGTGTCTCTGCGCTTGTTTCTTCAAACCGCGCATAAAAATCACTGAGCTTGTCTGGGAGGTGAGGGTCCTCATTTGAAGGGGGAGGGTTGTTTTTTTTGTAGTTTGTCATCTCCTGTAAACTTTTTGGCAGTCTTTGGCAGTGAATTGCGCTTCCAGTTTTTTTGTGTGATTTGTTTTGGCCTTCCTTATTGCAGAGTGCAGTTCATATTTGACTGATTTCTTTTTTCTTCATCTCCGCTGATGTAGGCAGAGTTATTTTTCAAAAGCTAGTTCTTTTGAAAACCAGGGCTTGCAGTTGCCGTATGATGTCACATTGTTTGTGGGCTCATCGAGCGTGGTACACAAGTCTCTGAAGGTATCCCAAATTATACATTCAAAACAGCCTTTCAGAGTTTCGTGTTTTAAACGTTTTGAACTTTGGTTTATTAGTTTTGAGTTTTTGTTTATACGTTGAAATGAGGAGCAGCATCGCGTGGTCAGATCTTCCCAGCGGAGCTGTAGGGAATGCACGGTAAGCAGATGAGATTTAACTATAGCGGTTATCCAGAATTGTATCTTCTCTTGTGGGGCATATCACCAGTTGTTCATAGTTAGGTAACTCGTGGGACAAATTGGAGTGGTTAAAATCTCCCAGCACGATTGTTGTGGGGTCGGGGTGAGATCTTTCCACTGTGGAAATGTGAGGTGCTAGTTCGCCAATGACATTGCTGGCATTAGCTTGCGGTGGGATGTAAACACCAGCTAGCACAATTGAAGCGAATTCCCTTGGGAGATAGAATGGCCTACAAATTATAGTTCGGGGAAGCATAATTGATGTAGTATTTTGTGTAGTTGGTACACCAGCGCTGATTAATCATGAAGCAGATACCACCGCCTTCTGATTTTAGAGAAAACTGGATTGACCTGTCGGCTCGGTGGATGGTAAAATCCAGGGGGATTTTATGTCTCAGTAAGGCATTCCCCTTAATTTCTCTTAGTTCAGATCAAATGCAGGAGTTCAAACGTGATTGGATGTTCGATAGTAACAAGCCAGCGAGAGGGGGCCAGTAAGGCCGTCTCCTGAACCTGGAGAGTATGCAGGCTCGCCTTCCATGTCCGGCTGTATTCCCACATGTAGACGTGACTGCCCACGTATGTTGTTAGTCAGTAATTCCATACGATTTCTCCCTGATGTTAGAAGTTCCAAATTACTATATATTACTAATGAAAAAATCCAACACAAGAACTCATATGGGTCAACATGAAACTACAGCCTGGCCTGAAGTCAAAACAATTCATCTACAGTACATCAATACAAGAAACTCAGTAGCCTGCCTGGAGTCTTTACCATGTAAAAATAGATTTTGGTAACTTTTCTAGTCGTAAAGAGCACGAAGAGGCCTACTACTGTGGTCAAACAGAGGGGTGTGTCTGTGTGTAAGTACGTACAGTACATTGGTGAGAAGTGAGCCTGCCATCTGTGAGTAGTGTTGGAATGAGCTTGCCCTCTGTGCGTAGTGTTGTAGTGAGCCTGCAGTGCAGACAGTACCAGCCCATCATTAAGGTAATTGTATCGCCGCACTCCTTGCTCCCTGGGGAGCTGCAAAACAATTTAGATTATCTCCGTGACATTTCACTTCAACATGTGCTCTTCATGTGCTGTGTGCATGCCTCCCAATGTGCCAGTGTAGCAGGATCCTCTGTGTCTGTGTGTGTGTGTGTGTGTGTGTGTGTGTGTGTGTGTGTGTGTGTGTGTGTGTGTGTGTGTGTGTGTGTGTGTGTGTGTGTGTGTGTGTGTGTGTGTGTGTGTGTGTGTGTGTGTGTGTGTGTGTGTGTGTGTACTGCACTATGTGGGAGTGTGTCAGGATAAAAGTGAATTTCAAATACCGGAGTGTTCAGATCGTTACGTAATGACCAATGTCACAGCAGCAAGCAGTATGAAAGAGAAACAGGGGGAGCAGAGATGTGATTGACATTTGATGGCGTGGAATGCAGACAAACAGGTCATCATCTGTTCGTCACAAGAGTGACTCATTGCAGAGAGCTCCACCTAACCTTTCCTCTTCCTCCCGACGTCATCATGCTGAAGGCAAGCTTCACAGGAGTGTCTGGACCATAGAGATAGGTAGAGAACTCTAGTTCCCAAAAGCCTGTTTTAGCATTAGGACTTTCACCATTTTGAAATATTCAACTGGGTGGGACTTCCTGTGGGTTAAGGAAGGATCACATAATTCCACCCAGGTCACCAGGAAGAATCAACCAATAAATTATACTTATACAAACGTTCCATAACTGCAGATGGCAGTAAATTGCCAACCTGTCTCTATGCCTGTTCAAAGAACACACTCCAGGTGGCAGTATGCACCTTTTCAGTTTGTTTGCCAACTCATAGAAGTATTAGTAGACTAAATATACTACTTCAAAATGGAGAAGTCCTCAATGGCACTGCCCGTGCTCTCACAGACGCCATAATGGGACAGATACAATGATGTGTTGTCTATGGTCTTGACCTTGGCTGCACTCTGCAGTATCCACTTCCTTATTCCACTCCAACCAGTAGGCCACGGTTACACAACCGTGACATTTAGAGGAAATTACATTTACATCACTGAGATCTTCAACTTACTTTTCTGATTGACTGATTTGGCTGTCCAATAATCACTCTTCTGTCCATTAGACTATTAGACTACAGAAAGCACAGAGTGGTGCCTTGCTGGGCCCTCAATTTGCTATAAGTGCTCACACTTATACAAAACAGTGATGTTGACTTGGGAAAGATCATGTAGCAGGGAAGCAACCCAAGAAACCAACCATTAGCTCTCTAAGTCTTCCTGGCCTTTAAGTGATTAGTGATAGGGTGTTGGTGATAAATCCATCTGTGGTCTAGATAATGAAAGAGGTGGCAGTGCCAGCCAAGGTACCCATGTATACTGTCTGAGTAATGGTGGAGGTGGCACTGCCAAGATGCCCACTGGGCCCTGGGGCAGATAATGACTCTTATACTGGGCTCATCCTTCCTTCCTGACCTTTCAGAGTAACCATCTGTCTTCCAATACCCTTTCAGGGGTAGTGTCTGTCTTCCAATACCCTTTCTCCTAGAGGTAAACACAAGGCTAGTCTATCCAGATGACTAAATCTCCTGATCCATCACAGAGGACTTAACTTGTTAAACCCTAGTCACTGGTACATGTTGAAGATCATGACATCAAAAGGAAGTACTGTACACCAGGACAACCTGCCACTGAGTGGTTCTAGTTATTGTGCAAAAGGGGTGGGTCAATAGAGCAAAGCGGTCCAATTTCACCCTCAAATGTTATGGCGTTGGTTGATCCATCTTCAGATTAGTGAAGCAAAGCCATAGTACAGGACTCCCAAACATACACACCTAACAGGACAGACCACTAGACTACTGTATTGAGCCCTACCTTGTAGAGTGAACATGTTGAACCATGTACAGTTGTGGGTGGTGGCTTCCTCCTCCCCAGCAAAAAGCACCATGCTCCTACTGTTTGTCATGTTATAATTTAAATTCACCCTCAGCACCACATACTGTACCTCCCTTTCAGATTATCCCCATTTCTATGCACATTTTAATGGAGAGAAAAATGTATCACTCAGGGACACTGTATAGAACATAAATGGGAGGTAATTATCATCAAACACATCTGTCCTTCCCCATCTTACCCATCCTAGCATGCAATCAGTATGCATTAAATATGGATAGTTGGATGTGATTTAAAATACTAAAGTTTTGGTCAAGTCTTCACCGTCCTTGCCATCTATTGAGCACACACAACCATACTATACTAAAGGGAATCCCTGCTAGGACATAAAATAGTAGATCTTTGTAGATTGAAAGTGCTCTTTGGTAAAGGTGTTAATTGGTCATAAAAAAACAAGGTGGGCCAATTTTAATTATATGAAGAGTGCCTTGGCCCTCATAATTCTATATTGTTGCTACTGTCTGAACCATTCTATACTGTACATCTATTCAGAACCAAATGGAAAAAAGCTTGAGGACACCCGATCAGAAAATATCTATTTTTATCTAATATCTACTGCAGAGAGGGCTGAAATATTACTCCATTCAGATGCCACTGCCTCATAGAACACAACTAGAACGAAGAGAGATAGGGGAAGGAAAAAAGCAGTGGCCTTGGGTGTGTCATCGTCAAGGTCCAGACTGAGCCTTGTGTCGAATCCACTCACAGCAGGTTAGCTTTGCTTCCCAGTGGCTCGAGGCTTAAGCTATTAAACTGATGAATCATTGCTCTCCATGTTCCACCGATGACCTCACTGACCCCCCAACTCCTCCAAACAATTATTCTCATAAATTCATATCTGCTGAGTCTCCTCTTGTCAACGCCTTCCCCACTGAGAGTGTTCTGGGGTTACTGTCCGTTGGCAAACAAGTTGGTCTTATGTTCCAACAACATCTACAGTAGCCAATTTCATATTCTGGACACACAGTAAACAGTAAACACAGCAAATTAATTAAACTCACACTAACATCAGGGGGACACGTTGACAAAGTGTTTTATAATGGTGGAGAGCACAAAACAGAAATGTAATAACATTTTCAGGATTATTTTGATAACCTACTCTGTATCTGCCACAGTGTGTGCTGTTACCTGAAGGACAATGTATTTCATGTTTCTATTCAATGTAATGGTAAAGCAATCAAAGAACAAATCTGTGGCAGCAGGCTTGTCTCAGAGAGTCTATATAACAGCTGGCATGCATGCAGTACACATGCAAACAAATCAGACACACAGAGAGGAGGAATGAAGAATTTGGTCTGGAGCTGCTGTCTCATTCTGGCAATAATCAGAGCCATTGTGTGATAAGGCATATAACAAGCTGCTCCCTGGAATGCTGAGCGTAGTTTCCGCTCTTCTTGAAGGCAGAGTGCGACAGTCAGTATGTCTTACTTTTCCTCTCGCCATCATAACAGATGCAGAATCAGAATCACCGACCCAACGAGTTTATTTTTTACAGCAAAGGCTGCAGCAAAAGCGAACTCCTTTGTCAGTGATTCTTTCGTCCATTGCGCGCCCGCATGCTCGCCATTGGCTGGGGAACAATGCGTCTGCGGTGGTGGCGCCATGGGGAACTCGCCATGGGGAACTCCAATAGGCTCTTATATAGCCTATTGGTTCACTAATGCCGTTAAAAATATATACAGTATATATTGGAATATTGAATTTTGAACATTGTATATGAATGTATTCATATGAGCAGAATATTGTATATCAATGCGTCCATATGGGCAGAATATTGTATATCAATTCGTTCATAAGGGCAGAATATTGTATATACATTTTTTCATATGGGGAGAATATTGTACTAAATAAATAAATAAAAATGTACTACATTCGTTGCCTTCCTTTTAGACAAAATAAATAAAACAGGGTTATGCGAATAACTTGAAAATGTTTATCCATAAGCCTACACATTAAATCATAAATAAAAAACATGTACATATAAAGAATCACCAATAGCCTATGTAGTCTGTATAAATAGGCTAACAGCTGCATTTTTTCGATATTGTCACGTTGGCATGAAGAGATTCATGAGACAGGCGCAGGAATGCGTAATAGGGTTATTTATTCAGCACAAATTACGGCGTGCAGTGTAAAGGCATGGGGACGAAGACCAAACAAACACGTACACAAAAACACAGGGTTGAAACCCAAACAAAAGAGCGAGGGGTACCTCGAATAAATACACACGCGAACAATGATTAACACACGGGACGAGCCCCGTAATCATCTACGCAATCCACAAGGGTACGAAAGCCAAAACACACAGCACAGATACTCACACGCACCAACAGACATAGTAACAATAATCGACAGATAACGGTAACCAAAGGCCACACTTATACAAGTACAAATCAGTGGGAATAGGGGACAGGTGTCCGTGATGAAAGTTCTGGAGGGATCCGTGACAGATATGAGGGACGGCAGGGTCGGCAGGGTAGCCTAGTGGTTAGAGCGTTGGACTAGTAACCGAAAGGTTGCAAGTATGAATCCCCGAGCTGACAAGGTACAAATCTGTCGTTCTACCACTGAACAAGGCTGAACAAGGCTAGGTTAACCCACTGTTCCTAGGCCGTCATTGAAAATAAGAATTTGTTCTTAACTGACTTGCCTAGTAAAATAAAAAATGGAGAGGGAGAAATAACTGCACATAGGAAAGTGTCCAGATGACTGTGAGCTGATTGACCAGTAGGCTAGGTGTGATTTTTTTTCTCCCAAGCTTAACCCATCAACCAACCAACACCTTATGAGTCTATGAGATGGTCCACTATTAACAGCACCACCGCTTTATCAAATGTTCATATTAATATTTTAGATTACGCCGTGAACAGTTTTTTATGGGCACACAAATCCAATAATTACGATTGCAAAATCGAATGCTCCTAACCAAAGTCACCTAACTTGCGTGGTTCTTCAAAAGGCTATGTGTAGGCTCATATACCTATTTGTTGGGTGTGCATTTGGTATCCAGCTGTTTAGCTAGGCCAAGTGATATTGTCGAACAACATCCGCTGATCCAGGAAATAGTTTTCTGAATGACAGTCAAGTGACAAACAGCTGCCGTGATAGGCCTATAGCACATGATTAAAATACAGACAGTGCGGGAAAACCGTGTTCAGAAGAATGTTTGGATGTCTTGTTTGTTGCGCCAGTGAAGACAGTTGTGATCCACGTTGGGTCCAATACAATAGCCCTTTATTTATGTTGATTATTAGCTATTGACTGGTTGATTTAGAGCATGGGTGTCAAACTCTGGCCCGCGGGCCAAATTTGGCCCGCGGGGTAATTATATTTGGCCCGCGAGACAATACCAAATTACTACTAGCGCATTCACCGCTAATACTACGAATCCCATAATGCTCTGCTGTTGTTTTCGCGCGCCAATCAGGACAGGACCCAGAAACGCCCTCTCTAGTCATAGCAACATAGATGCTACAACTGTCAGCGCGCTATCCCTTCCCAAAAATGGCGAAAAGAAAGGCAGAAAACAGGAGCTTTCTGGACAAGTGGGAGGCAGAATGTCTGTTTACATATGTAAAAGACAAACCTGTTTGTCTTGTTTGTGGAGTCAACGTGGCTGTAAGTAAGGAGTACAACGACACTATGAAACGAAACACCATGACAAATACAAGGACCTGGACATGACTCAAAGGAGCCAGAAAGTAGAGGAGATGAAAAGAAGTTTGGTTTCACAACAGAATATGTTCAAAAAAGCCACATCACAAAGTGAGGCTGCTGTAAAGGCTAGTTATATAGTGGCAGCAGAGATCGCAAAATCAGCCCGGCCCTTTAATGAGGGAGAGTTCGTGAAAAAGATTAGATCAGTGTGCAATAATTAACGTTTTCTTTGTGCACTTTTTCTTGCTACAAGGCATGGGCTTGAATGGTTGATTGATTTATTATCATTTTATTTGTAAAATTATTAGCCAGTGGAAAAAGTTAAAAAAAAGTTTATTTTGGTATTTAAATCAGAAGGCTGCAAATAGAAAAGAGGCATACGATTTTTATTTAAATTTTATTTATTTAATAAATTAATGCCATTGATGTGTTTTTTCATTTGAAATTCGATTTTGCATGTCTCCACTATTAAATTATATATTGTATGGTAATAAGCGATGCTTGTTCCATATTCAATGTTAAAGCAAAACTTGTTTGGGTCCATATTAAAAGGTTAATTTGTTCAATGTTGGCCCGCGACTTTGTTCAGGTTTTACATTTTGGCCCACTGGGTATTTGAGTTTGACACCCCTGGTCTAGAAGATTTAACAAATAAAGCATCAAGGTAATGAGTTCATGTTTTTATATGTTTCTGTGTGTCGGATTGGACACTGAGTCTAGGCTACTGTGTGCTATTGCGTAGGATAGCCTAGGCAATTTCGCGAACACCCAAGGTATTTCCTTTCTATTATTCAAGAGATTTAATGACAACAAATGATTAGCCTAGCGGGCTTATAAACAAAATGACTGTGAATTTGAATGATGTAAATAATGATAATGATGATGGTGAGAGCACAGTTACAGATGGATTCCGATCCCTTTCATCATAGAGGCTATTCTTATTTTGTGTCTATAAAATCATATTGTTTCCATTTCTATTGTCATGTGGCAAAGAGTCTTCTTAAAATGAATCCACCAAAAGTCAGCCTTTTACCAGATCTGAATATTTTGGCATTAACTGTTAATTTTCATAAATTATACGCAGCTTAGTAGCTTCAACAAAAAGTTTTGCTCTACAAAGCGACATGTAAGCGTGGAATTATGCTGCTACAGAGTTAGACAATAACAGACAGACAGAAAATATGGACAATGTGGATGTGGCAGGGCTTGCAAACTATCACGGATTACAAAGGGAAACTCGGGCTGCGAGCTGCCCAGTGACATGTGCCTACCAGACAAGCTAAATGCTTTCTATGCTCTGCTTTGAGGCAAGCAATGCTGAACCATTCATGAGAGCACCAGCTGTTCTGAACGACTGTGTGATCACGCTCTCCAGTCTGCAATACCTATATGTTTCAAGCAGATCACCATAGCCCCGTTCCCAAGAATGCCATGGTAACATTTCTAAATGATTATCGGCCTGTAGTACTCACATATGTAGCAATTAATTGCTTTGAAAGGCTGGTCATGGCTCACACCAACATCACCATCCCAGACACCCTGGGCCCACTCCAATTCGTATACCGCAACAGATCCACAGATGACGCAATCGCTATTGCACTCCACACTGCCCTTTCCCACCTCGGCAAGAGGCCTAGCGGTTAAGAGCATTGGACCAGTAACCGAAAGGTCGTTGGTCCGAACCCCCGAGTCAGCAAGTGCAGAATCTGCCTTTCTGCACTTGAGCAAGACTGTTAACTCCCAACAACAACTGCTCCCGTGGACGTCGATTAAGGCAGCCACCCACACCTCTCTGATTCAGAGGCGTTGGGTTAAAGACCCATGCAACTGACTAGGTATCCCCACACAACACTTATGTGAGAATGCTGTTCATTGACTACAGCTCAGCATTTAACACCATAGTGCCCTTCAAGCTAATCACTAAGCTAAGGAGCCTGGGACTGAACACCTACACCTACACCTACCTCAGCAACTGAGATGGGATGCCCCCAGGTGGTGAGGGTAAGCAACAACACATCCGCCACGTGGACTACAGGAAACAAGAGGCCCGAGCACACCCCCATCCACATCAATGGGGAGTGTACGGGAGCAGGTCAAGAACTTTATGTTCCTCGGTGTCCAGATCACTAAGGATCTATCATGGTCCATTCACACCAACACAGTCGTGAAGAGGGCATGACAGCACATATCCCCCCCTCAAGAGGCTGAAAAGATTTGGCATGGGCACTCAGATCCTGAAAAAGTTCTACAGCAGCACCATTGAGAGCATATTGACTGGCTGCATCACCGCTTGGTATGGCAGCTGCTTGGCATCCGACTGCACGGCACTACAGAAGGTAGTGTGTACAGCCCAGTACATCACTGGGACCGAGCTCCCTGCCATCCAGGACCTCTATAGCAGGCAATGTCAGAGGAAGGCCATAAAAATGTTCAACGACTCCAGCCAACCAAGTCATAGACTGTTCTCTCTGCTACTGCATGGCAAGCGGTACCGATGCACCAAGTCTGGAACCAACAGGATCCTGAACACCTTTCTTACCCCAAGCTATTACACTGCTAAATAGTTAGTTAAATAGTTAACCAAATAGCTACCCGGACTATCTGCATTGACCCTTTTTGCACTAACTTTTTTGACTGATCACATAAGCTGCTGCTACTGGTTATTATGTGTACATTTATTCCTAGTTATATGTACATATCTACTTCAATTACCTCGTACACCTGCACATCGACTCGGTACTGGTACCCTGTGTATATTGCCAAGTTATCGTTACTCATTGTGTATTTATTATTACTTATTATTACGTGTTTTTCTTTTCTATTATTTCTCTATTTTCTTTCTCTCTGCATTGTTGGGAAGTGCCCGTGAGTAAGCATTTCACTGTTAGTCTACACCTGTTGTTTACAAAGCATGTGACAAATACAATTTAATTTAATTTTGACATATTTTCCGCACCAAATCATTATTCTAAAAAAAGAAAGAAAATACAGTGGCCTTCATAAATGCGTCTCCATATTTGCTACAATATATGATCTCTGAATATGAAATCTCTAGAGAGCAACAATAATTTGAGAACCAATTATGGAATCCTCAGATGTATTTGAATGAATTAAGCTTGCTTTTCCAAATACCATTACAGTGACAATAGGGACTCATTTTACATACAAAATGAGAATAAATCAGCTTGTTACTGTTGAATATTTATGTTCTCATAAATGTTTTCCGCATCATCTGCATATTGCACAACATTTAATTGTATTATTGACTCCATTTTTAATGGACCTTTATTGATGTCAACAACAAAAAATTACAGATACAACTTAAATATCACTGTGTTAAATATCACAATAAATATCACTGCCACTGTGTGGGTTACACTGAGAACATAATTAAAATTACGGACTACCTTCTACATGGAGTACATTAAGCATCTGAATCAGTTGTATGCTAGTGTTATTGTAGGCCTTTTTGCAGAGAAGGCAGTAACGCTGTAGTAATAATACACTGCAAAATAATAAAATGCTATATTTGAAGCATGCAAAAGTGCAACCGCTGAGATCTTCAATCTAGGGCCAAACTGACAAATTCTCTCAGGTCAACTTTGCACCCGTGCAAGGCTGAGAAAATTCTGTTTTATTGATTTTCATAACAGGACCTTAACATCTGACGATAACCCCAAAACCATTCAAAATATATACATAAACACATAAAACAGTACTATAACTTACCATTATATATCAAAGGCATTAGTTGCACCACACATGAAGCCACCTTCCTCTTAAAAAAGGCACCATCAAGAGTGTGAGCAGTCAGTCATTTTCCTGTGGCCAATGACACTGGTCCCTGCAGCGCTGTTGCTGAGAACAGATGGATGAGTCCATCACGGTGGACAAGCCAATTTGCCATGGAATTAAACCTATGTGCTACATTTCTGTTTCAATGGAGTGCAGGGATACAATGGATTTCCCACTGTGTAAAAAAGCCATCGATCTCCCCTCAGCACCAGCAGGAGACACGCTAAAGGAATCAATAGAAAGATCATTAACCGCTGGTTAAAAGCCACTGGTTTCCTTTATTTAGCTTTTTTTGTTAATTTTCGTTTCGTTTTCTTCTGCTTGGAGCAACGGTGAAGTGGGCAGGACAGTACAGATTTCTTCTCTTACATCTGCAAGCAGAGTCTGAACGTGAGACAGGATGGCATTGTCTCCCTCAATCCGTGCAATGGCTACTGCTATAGGTTTCAGGAGTTTCAGGCTGCTTACCACTCTCTCCCAAAATACATCATCCAGGAGGATCCGCTTGATGGGGCTGTCCATATCGGCAGACTGTGATATGGCCATTTCTTGGAGAGACTCCGTCCCCTCCAGGAGACTGTCAAACATGCTGACAACACCACCACAACAGGTGTTGCTGGGCAGCTTCAATGTGGTGCTCTTATTCTTCTCACTTTGCTTGGTGAGGTAGTTTGCTGCTATAACTTGATGACCTTTCACATGCCTAACCATTTCCTTGGCTCTCTTGTAGAGTGTATCCATTGTTTTCAATGCCATGATGTCCTTGAGGAGCAGATTCAAAGCATGACGGCACAGCCAATGGGTGTGATGTGAGGGTAGGACTCCTCCACTTAAGACCAAGCAGCCTTTATGTTCGCAGCATTGTCTGTCACCACTGCAAATACCTTCTGTGGTCCAAGGTCATTGATGACTGCCTTCAGTTCATCTGCAATGTGGTCCCTTGTGTCGGTGCTCTTGTAGAATACTGGTTGAGGGGTGGAGATGATGTAGTTAATTATTCCTTATCCACGAACATTCGACCACCCATCAGAGGTGATTGCAATACAGTCTGCTTTCTCTATGATTTGCTTGACCTTCACTTGAACTCTGTTGAACTCTGCATCCAGCAAATGAGTAGATAAAGCATGTCTGGTTGGAGGGGTGTATGCTGGGCGAAGAACATTCAGAAATCTCTTCCAATACACGTTGCCTGTTAGCATCAGAGGTGAACCAGTTGCATACACAGCTCGAACAAGATATTCATCAGCATTTCTCTGACTACGTTCCTCAATTGAGTCCAAAAAACGTCTGATTCCAGGAGGACCATGAGCTGTTGCTATCGATAAGGTGTCTAATTCATCATTTTCACCTCGAATAGGAGTAGAGAGACTTTTGTCAGAGGTTGCTTGTTGTGAGCGCTGACAGAACTTTATGCACTTGGCCAGATGATTCTGCATGTTTGTTGCATTCTTCACATATGATTTGGCACATTATTTGCAAATGTACACATCTTTTCCTTCTACATTAGCTGCAGTGAAATGTCTCCACACATCAGATAGTGCCTGTGGCATTTTCCTGTAAATATTTTTTTTTTAAATGTTAAAAAAATAACAAATACAATTCCATATACAGATAAATAGTTAAGCTGTTAGATTAAACAACTCCTTTGTAAGTTAAATGTTTCAAATAACATGTATGGAACAGGAGAATTTACACTCCTCAGTTTGCAGGCTCAAGCAAGCTAAAACCCACATGGTAGCAAAAACTAACTAGCAGAAAAGTTAGAAATGATTTAAACATACTTTGCTGTAGGCTACTATTTACTAGTTAACCAAAAAGTATGTATGTCATATAAAATATATTCACCCCACCCAGTATCGTAATCAAAACTTACCAGAAAGCATGTAGTCCTTGGCTCAGACAGTGTAGTAGTGTGAGCTCAATAGCATCTCATTACTGTGCAAGATCTTGAGAATCAGCTGTACATGTGATGGAAGAATGCACTGTGCATGCAGAGGGTTGCAATTCCATTGAATTGGGGATAGTTTAACCAAAATATGCCACAAGACCTAAAATTGCCTTATGTGTATCCCACAAAAAGGTTCACATTTATAAGCTAACGTTTTTGATGAATTTAAGCAAAATTCCCCAAATTCCAGGACTTAACCTCCCATGGAAAATGTCCAGAAAATATCCGTAAATTTCCCGGAAGGTTTCCGACCCTTTACCACCCTAGATGCTGCTGTTGGATACCCAATCTAGAACAAATATAGTCCATATAGCTACACTGACCAACTGGAGATATTAGTGTTGGAGTGTTCAACTGGGGTGTTGAACATAATGGGTGAATAGTGAGTAAAATTCAGAAGGGATATAAAACTATTTAAACTGCCAACAACATTACTAACAACTGACAGATTATTAAAAAAGTATTCATGTTAATATACTGTTAAACAGTCAGTCAGGTCCTGAGTTTTCATCACACTTTTTTTTGTAGTATCATGATTGCTTTCATACAGTACATGCTCAATTTCAATGTCTGCATAGAAAACAAAAAGCAAAACGTACATGATTTATTTAACCTAAGAGAAACAATATCCACAGATTAACAGGGAATCGCAAATGGACTTTTCTTACTTATGCATGCAGTGTATGTAAATTTAAAAATCCATCAGGAACCAACTCAGACAGACAGAGACTCATTGGTGCATACATGCCATAATCGAGGGGGCAAATACTGCGTCATGAGGAAAGGATGCTCATGATGCTAGCCCTACGTGCCTTCTGGCACTCCATCCATCAAATACATCTTTATATAGCTATGCCCCTCTATCTTACAAGCAACCCTTTTTGGAATTGTCAAAAGATAAGGCAATCAACATATTTTGTTATGGTGACAGCTCTTTGGGTACTGTAGCTCCAGAAATGAGTCATTCCGTTCTTACTCAAAAACATTGTTTTTAGTCCTTCACTGATTACAGCATTAATTTGATCGACACCCCAGGGATAAGAAACAATCTTTTAGTAACATCCCAGTCATTCACTTTCGTGTAACTCTATTACAGTAGGTCACTATGTAATGACATTTGCAGGCTTGCCTTCAGAGTCACAAAAGAAAATCGAAAAAATTCTAATTCGGTCATATCCAGAAAATTTGAGAAAATAGATTAATGTGAAACAAACAGCTTTTGAAGGACATTGGGACTTGGAGTGTTTCCCAGTTTTTTTTTATTATCAATCAGTATATCGTGACTGTTAGGAATCTGAGTCTGAGGCACAGATGCCGCACGGCTGGAGGAAAACTCTGACACCTGCAAGGAGAGATGCCATTTGCTTACTGAATTTGGTCCTTCAGCAAGCACTGTGTAACGCCGCTGTTCTCAGACACCTCTGCTTAAAATATCCTCATAGCCACAAGGCCCAGTCAAATAAATGTGTCCTTGTCCCAAACTATTAGACTTTCCTGGAGGTAGCACATTTAAAACAAACTCCATTAATTGACCCACTTAAGCAGGAGCCTACCTATGGGTATTTCTTGGAGGTGTTTTGTATTTTTGTCTTGAGTGGTTATATACTGTATGTGCACCCTCAGTAAGGAACCTAGATTCTGCATCTGTATAGAGTGTTGAGTAGGTCACAATGTTTTATGGTTAATCATAAGTTCACTGTAATTTCATTTTACATAGAAGAATAAACACACACTCTTAGAAAAAAAGGGTCTATCTAGAACGGCTGTCCCCATAGGAGAACCCTTTGAAGAACCCTTTTTGGTTCCAGTTAGAACCCCTTTTTTTTAAGAGTGCAGGCTAAGATGAAGTACATGTTCCAGAATATAGAAAGAGGGCTGCATGGGTGCCAGCTCGAGTGTTTCAAAAGATGAACCGGATACTTCAAGGAGATGAAATCTTAATTTATATATTTGCTTCATTGGCAGACTTATTTCAGGAACAGTTCTGGCTGATACTAATGAGGGATGCTCAGATGGCTCCAAGTGTCCTTATATTTGCCAGCAGATCTGGATGACTTTAATTTACTTAATTGCATAGAAAACTGCTGGAGGGAGGGAGCGTTGTAGTTTGCCAAAGAACGTTATGACAACATCTTATTATGGTAACAAGAGCAACGATGACATCATCACCAATGACAACAGTCTCTGGCCCTGAACTACACCAGGGCAAGGCCTCATGCTTACATCATCAAGTGGAATTTGCAAAAACAAACCAAAAACTTAACTAGGCCAAAAGTGGACTACAAGCATTGGCCAGCTGCAAAATTCACTCATCAGTAGATTCCCACACTGGCAGCTCAAAATAATAGTATTTTTCTGTTTTATTCCTGTGAAGTGTAGAGACCCATTACATTTATAAGGTCAGTCTAGAAGGAAACAATCAGAAAATAGCTTTAGGACTCTGCACTCCATAGCATCCAAGCAGCTGTCATTTTCTCCTCACAGAGAGGAGGGGGCAATGCAAGCTCAGTCATAAGCAACAGGGGAATGCTATGGTGATGTAAAGGCTGGGTTATAGTAAAAAAAAATCTCTCAATATAAAATATCTCAATCCATGATTTTCTAGAGAATGCATTATTTTTTAAACGTTAATAGTTAACAAGCAATCAAGCCCATACTGTATCAACTGTTCATTTGTTTATGATTTCTGCTGAGACATAAGGCTGACAAGGCAAACTAACTGTGGAGAGAGACAGAAAATAGTCTGCCTGCTTGCCCCGGCTCCTCCAGAGCGGGCAGCACTGAGTCCAACTGGCAATTATATACCAAACAGATAAGAGTCAGAGTCTTGCTCACCAGGTTATAAGCAATCTGTGGATAAAACCACTGGATAGGACAGGTATTACTAATGCGCCTAAGTTTGGAGGGGGGGCAGGTAGTCTAGTGGTTAAGAGCGTTCGGCCAGTTTCTGAAATGTCGCTGGTCCGAATCCAAAGCCGACTAGGTGAAAAATCTATCGATGTGCCCTTGAGCAAGGAATTTAACCCTAATTGCTCATGTAAGTCGCTCTGGATAAGAGTGTCTGCTAAATGATTAAAATGTAAAATGCTTCCAGATTAGTGCTTTTCTGGGGAATATTACAAACTTGTGGAGGTCTTTAACTTTCAAAATTGTCCATTATGCATTATGCACTATATGAGTGGTCAAATGTGATGGATCTCGTAAGACAGACATTCCTAATTCACAGGAGATACGTTTGAAAAGCGGGTGAAGAGGTGCCGCAGTTCCGAGTTGGACGACGCCTTGGGGGTGACACAACCGTAACAAAAATTAGTCCCTTGAGAGGGCAAGAACAAGATACAGTCTATGTCAGCAGAAGTGCAGTATTATCATAAAGAGACGTATACTACGGAGGAGGAATGGGGGGGAAAAGAGAGGCAGAGGAGGTCGAATAGAGAGAGGGAGGAAGATTGTGAGCTTGAATCGGTTAAAAATGGCGGGAAAAAGGGAGATGGTTTCTTAATAATAATAATAAAATGTCAAATGTAAAGTCCCCATATTTGGGGACCCTATTATATATTTTAAATTCAGTTCAGTTTGGTATGAGAATGGTAGCACCTATCTGCAAAAGCAGAGTATCTTGGCTATTGATTGGTGCCTGCAAATCTTTGGTATGACTTACTACCATATATGGGCATATGAATTTATAAGGGTAGGTCGAGCCAATGACCTCATTTCAAGATGGCTGCTAACTACATTCTGGTTAGCGTTGTGAAGCATAAACGAAATAAACACGGAATGCGTTGATACAAACCGAAAGCTGGGACTCCACAGATCATGAGGATATCTTATTTGTCTTCCTGTGACCTACCGTTATTGATCACCAGCCGCGAGAGTCAAAATGTTTACTTTACACAACGTTTTCACCAAACAGCAAACATCTTACAAGGTAAGCTTCGATTTGGTCTGTGTTTGAGCTATAGCTACATGGAGGGTATCAAATTAATCCCTAGGTTGGTATCCCCTGTATGTCCCACGACACCACCACATTGCTTGAGAGAGGTTGGGGTTGCAGAAATTTTGTTTTATAGTGAACAATAACTTTTAGGCACATCCAGTGTGCAGAAACAGTGGTTCTAAAGATGGCGCCGACAGACATAGCAGCTCTGCTTCTAGCTCCTAAGCAACTTTGCAGTATTTTATTTTTTGTGTGTCATCACACAATTAGTCCAGAATGTTTTTTGTGTTATTACATACAGCCGGAAATAACTTCTGGATGTCAGAGCGGCGGTAACCAGCATTACGACCAGGAATATGACTTTCCCGCATTTTATCTTTTTTTCTCACCCCCCAGGGAAATGAGGCTGCTCCAAGACGCCGTCGGTGGAGAAGAGGTATTTGTAATGGACTTCTAATCCGACTCAGGAGACGGAAACACCATCCACCGCTTCAAAGTATATCCCCTCCAACTTCCGGGTTGGAGCGAGTGGTCGCATTTCGCTTCGCTCCACAGGTAGTATTACATTTCATTTCATTACAGTACAGTACATTACAGTACAACGGTTTGATTTGTTTGATCTTAGCAATTTTTTCTTAGCTAGCTACATAGCCGTCTTTGTATCAAAGATAATTGTGTAGTTTAGAGTAATTATCGAGGTTAGCTAGCCAGCTATTTTCGTCCTTCTAACGTAGTCAACACTGCTAGCTGCTAGCTAGCCAGCTAGTTAACTTCTACCGAATAGCAGCACTGTAGGAACTATTACATTACAACGGAACGACTTGATTAGTGTAGTGTTAGCTAGCTACATAGTTGTCTTTGCTGTCTTTGTATCTAAGATAATTGTGTAGTTTAGAGTAATTATCGAGTAATTATCGAGGTTAGCTAGCGCCGCCGTTAGCTAGCGACGCCGTTCTCCTACCTAGTCAACACTGCTAGCAACACTGCTAGCTAGCCAGCTAGCCAACTATCATTTTAGTCAATAAGATTTTTTGCTAACTTCTACCGAATAGCAGCACTGTAGGAACTATTACATTACAACGGAACGACTTGATTAGTGTAGTGTTAGCTAGCTACATAGTTGTCTTTGCTGTCTTTGTATCTAAGATAATTGTGTAGTTTAGAGTAATTATCGAGTAATTATCGAGGTTAGCTAGCGCCGCCGTTAGCTAGCGCCGCCGTTCTCCTACCTAGTCAACACTGCTAGCAACACTGCTAGCTAGCCAGCTAGCCAACTATCATTTTAGTCAATAAGATTTTTTGCAACGTAAGCTTAACTTTCTGAACATTCGAGACGTGTAGTCCACTTGTCATTCCAATCTCCTTTGCATTAGCGTAGCCTCTTCTGTAGCCTGTCAACTATGTGTCTGTCTATCCCTCTTCTCTCCTCTCTGCACAGACCATACAAATGCTTCACACCGCGTGGCCGCTGCCACTCTAACCTGGTGGTCCCAGCGCGCACGACCCACGTGGAGTTCCAGGTCTCCGGCAGCCTCTGGAACTGCCGATCTGCGGCCAACAAGGCAGAGTTCATCTCAGCCTATGCTTCCCTCCAGTCCCTCGACTTCTTGGCACTGACAGAAACATGGATTACCACAGATAACACTGCTACTCCTACTGCTCTCTCCTCGTCTGCCCACGTGTTCTCGCACACCCCGAGAGCTTCTGGTCAGCGGGGTGGTGGCACTGGGATCCTCATCTCTCCCAAGTGGACATTCTCTCTTTCTCCCCTGACCCATCTGTCTATCGCGTCCTTTGAATTCCATGCTGTCACAGTTACCAGCCCTTTCAAGCTTAACATCCTTATCATTTATCGCCCTCCAGGTTCCCTTGGAGAGTTCATCAATGAGCTTGACGCCTTGATAAGTTCCTTTCCTGAGGATGGCTCACCTCTCACAGTTCTGGGTGACTTTAACCTCCCCACGTCTACCTTTGACTCATTCCTCTCTGCCTCCTTCTTTCCACTCCTCTCCTCTTTTGACCTCACCCTCTCACCTTCCCCCCTACTCACAAGGCAGGCAATACGCTTGACCTCATCTTTACTAGATGCTGTTCTTCCACTAATCTCATTGCAACTCCCCTCCAAGTCTCCGACCACTACCTTGTATCCTTCTCCCTCTCGCTCTCATCCAACACTTCCCACACTGCCCCCACTCGGATGGTATCGCGCCGTCCCAACCTTCGCTCTCTCTCCCCCGCTACTCTCTCCTCTTCCATCCTATTATCTCTTCCCTCTGCTCAAACCTTCTCCAACCTATCTCCTGATTCTGCCTCCTCAACCCTCCTCTCCTCCCTTTCTGCATCCTTTGACTCTCTATGTCCCCTATCCTCCAGGCCGGCTCGGTCCTCCCCTCCTGCTCCGTGGCTCGACGACTCATTGCGAGCTCACAGAACCGGGCTCCGGGCAGCCGAGCGGAAAAGGAGGAAAACTCGCCTCCCTGCGGACCTGGCATCCTTTCACTCCCTCCTCTCTACATTCTCCTCTTCTGTCTCTGCTGCTAAAGCCACTTTCTACCACTCTAAATTCCAAGCATCTGCCTCTAACCCTAGGAAGCTCTTTGCCACCTTCTCCTCCCTCCTGAATCCTCCTCCCCCCCCCCCTCCTCCCTCTCTGCGGATAACTTCGTCAACCATTTTGAAAAGAAGGTCGACGACATCCGATCCTCGTTTGCTAAGTCAAACGACACCGCTGGTTTTGCTCACACTGCCCTACCCTGTGCTTTGACCTCTTTCTCCCCTCTCTCTCCAGATGAAATCTCGCGTCTTGTGACGGCCGGCCGCCCAACAACCTGCCCGCTTGACCCTATCCCCTCCTCTCTTCTCCAGACCATTTCCGGAGACCTTCTCCCTTACCTCACCTCGCTCATCAACTCATCCTTGACCGCTGGCTACGTCCCTTCCGTCTTCAAGAGAGCGAGAGTTGCACCCCTTCTGAAAAAACCTACACTCGATCCCTCCGATGTCAACAACTACAGACCAGTATCCCTTCTTTCTTTTCTCTCCAAAACTCTTGAACGTGCCGTCCTTGGCCAGCTCTCCTGCTATCTCTCTCAGAATGACCTTCTTGATCCAAATCAGTCAGGTTTCAAGACTAGTCATTCAACTGAGACTGCTCTTCTCTGTGTCACGGAGGCGCTCTGCACTGCTAAAGCTAACTCTCTCTCCCCTGCTCTCATCCTTCTAGACCTATCGGCTGCCTTTGATACTGTGAACCATCAGATCCTCCTCTCCACCCTCTCCGAGTTGGGCATCTCCGGCGCGGCCCACGCTTGGATTGCGTCCTACCTGACAGGTCGCTCCTACCAGGTGGCGTGGCGAGAATCTGTCTCCGCACCACGTGCACTCACCACTGGTGTCCCCCAGGGCTCTGTTCTAGGCCCTCTCCTATTCTCGCTATACACCAAGTCACTTGGCTCTGTCATATCCTCACATGGTCTCTCCTATCATTGCTATGCAGACGACACACAATTAATCTTCTCCTTTCCCCCTTCTGATAACCAGGTGGCGAATCGCATCTCTGCATGTCTGGCAGACATATCAGTGTGGATGACGGATCACCACCTCAAGCTGAACCTCGGCAAGACAGAGCTGCTCTTCCTCCCGGGGAAGGACTGCCCGTTCCATGATCTCGCCATCACGGTTGACAACTCCATTGTGTCCTCCTCCCAGAGTGCTAAGAACCTTGGCGTGATCCTGGACAACACCCTGTCGTTCTCAACTAACATCAAGGCGGTGACCCGTTCCTGTAGGTTCATGCTCTACAACATTCGCAGAGTACGACCCTGCCTTACACAGGAAGCGGCGCAGGTCCTAATCCAGGCACTTGTCATCTCCCGTCTGGATTACTGCAACTCGCTGTTGGCTGGGCTCCCTGCCTGTGCCATTAAACCCCTACAACTCATCCAGAACGCCGCAGCCCGTCTGGTGTTCAACCTTCCCAAGTTCTCTCACGTCACCCCGCTCCTCCGCTCTCTCCACTGGCTTCCAGTTGAAGCTCGCATCCGCTACAAGACCATGGTGCTTGCCTACGGAGCTGTGAGGGGAACGGCACCTCCGTACCTTCAGGCTCTGATCAGGCCCTACACCCAAACAAGGGCACTGCGTTCATCCACCTCTGGCCTGCTCGCCTCCCTACCTCTGAGGAAGTACAGTTCCCGCTCAGCCCAGTCAAAACTGTTCGCTGCTCTGGCACCCCAATGGTGGAACAAACTCCCTCACGACGCCAGGTCAGCGGAGTCAATCACCACCTTCCGGAGACACCTGAAACCCCACCTCTTTAAGGAATACCTAGGATAGGATAAAGTAATCCTTCTAACCCCCCCCCTTAAAAGAGTTAGATGCACTATTGTAAAGTGGTTGTTCCACTGGATATCATAAGGTGAATGCACCAATTTGTAAGTCGCTCTGGATAAGAGCGTCTGCTAAATGACTTAAATGTAAATGTATTACTCGCTAATGTTCAGTCTCTGGACAATAAAGTAGACGAGCTCAGGGCGCGGATCTCCTTCCAGAAAGACATCAAGGACTGTAACATACTCTGTTTCACGGAATCATGGCTCCTCCGGATATACTGTCCCTGTCCATAAAGCCAGCTGGGTTCTCAGTACATCGCGCAGACAGGAATAAAGAACTCTCCGGAAGAAGAAGGGCGGCGGTGTATGTTTCATGATTAACCACTCATGGTGTGATTGTACAGAAACGTACAGAAACTCAAGTCCTTTTGTTCACTGACCTAGAATACCTCACAATCAAATGCAGACCTTATTACCTCCCAAGAGAATTCTCTTCGGTTATAGGCACAGCCGTGTATATTAACCCTCAAGCCGATACCACGACGGCTCTCAAGGAACTACACTGTACTTTATGCAAACTGGAAACCACATATCCTGAGGTCGCATTTATTGTAGCTGGGGATTTTAGCAAAGCAGATTTGAGGAAAATGCTACCGGAGTTCTACCAACACATTGACTGTAGTACTCACACTGGGAAAACACTTGACCACTGCTATTCTCTCTTCTGGGATGCCTACAAGGGCCTCTCCCGCCCTCCTTTCGGCAAATCAGATCACGACTCCATTTTGCTCCTCCCTTCCTATAGGCAGAAACTCAAACAGGAAGTACCCGTGCTAAGGTCTATTCAACGCTGGTCTGACCAATCGGATTCCATGCTTCAAGATTGTTTTTATCACACAGACTGGGATATGTTCCGGGTAGCCTTGGATAATAACATTGAGTTCTTCAGGAAGTGTATAGGGCATGTTGTTCCCACTGTGACTATTAAAACCTACCCAAACTAGAAACTGTGAATAGATGGCAACATTCGTGCTAAACTGAAAGCGCGAACAACCGCATTTAACCATGGCAAGGTGACTGGGAATATGGTTGAATACAAACAGTGTAGATATTCCCTGTATTCCCTCTTAAAGGCAATCAAAAATGGAAAATGTCAGTACAGAGACAAAGTGTAGTCGCAATTCAATGGCTCAGACATGAGACGTATGTGGCAGTGTCTACAGACAATCACGGTTAACAAAGGGAAAAACAGCCATGTCGCAGACACCCAGACATCATCCCGAGCCACGTCCTCAGAGCATATGCAGACCAGCTGGCTGGAGTGTTTATGGACATATTCAATCTCTCTCTATTGCTTCAAGATGTCCACCATTGTTCCTGTACCCAAGAAAGCAAAGGTAACTGAACTAAATAACTATTGCCCCTTAGCACTCAATTCTGTCATCATGAAGTGCATTGAGTGGCTAGTTAAGGACCATTCCACCTCTACTTTACCTGACACCCTAGACCCACTTAAATTTGCTTACCACCCCAATAGATCCACAGATGATGCAATTGCCATTGCACTGCATACTGCCCTATCCCACCTGGACAAGAGGAATACCTATGTAAGAATGCTGTTCATTGACTACAGCTCAGCCTTCAACACCATATTACCCTCCAAGCTCTTCATCAACCTCGGGGCCCTGGGTCTGAACCCTGCCTTTTGCAACTGGGTTCTGGACTTCCTGATGGGTCGCCCCCAGGTAGTGAAGGTAGGAAACAACACCTCCACTTCACTGATCCTCAACACAGGGGCCCCACAAGGGTACGTACTCAGCCCCCTCCTGTACTCCCTGTTCACCCATGACTGCACGGCCCCACACGCCTCCAACTCAATCATCAAGTTTGCAGATGACACAACATAGTAGGCCTGATTACCAACAATGACGAGACAGCCTACAGGGAGGAGGTGAGGGCCCTGGCGGAGTGGTGCCAGGAAAATAACTCAACGTCAACTCAACGTCAGCAAAATGAAGAAGCTGATCGTGGACTTCAGGAAAAAGCAGAGGGAGAACGCCCCTATCCACATTGATGGGACCGCAGTGGAGAAGGTGGAAAGCTTCAAGTTCCTCGGCGTACACATCACTGAAGATCTGAAATGGTCCACCCACACAGACAGTGTGGTGAACAAGGCTCAACAGTGCCTCTTCAACCTCAGGAGGCTGAAGAAATTTGGCTTGGCCCCTAAGACCCTCACAAACTTTTACAGATGCACAATTGAGAGCATCCTGTCGGGCTGTATCACCGATTGGTACGGCAACTGCACTGCCCTCAACCACAGGGCTCTCCAGAGGGTCTGCCCAACGCATCACCGGGGGCACACTGCCTGCCCTCCAGGACACCTACAGCACCCAATGTCACAGGAAGGCCAAAAAGATCATCAAGGACACCAACCACCCAAGCCACGGCCTGTTCACCCTGCAATCCTCCAGAAGGTGAGGTCAGTATAGGTGCATCAAAGCTGCGACCGGGAGACTGACAACAGCTTCTATCTCAAGGCCATCAGACTTTTATATCCCTAACCGGCTACCACCTGGTTACTCAACCCTGCACCTTAGAGGCTGCTGCCCTATATATATAGACAGAATCATTGGTCATTTTAACCTTTACTTAATACCCATCCCGGATCCGGGATCCTCCTCATCAAAAAAGCTGACTAGCATAGCCTAGCCTAACGGGACAGGGATATCATATAATATAATTTTCACGAAATCACAAGTCCAATACAGCAAATGAAAGATAAACATCTTCTGAATCCAGCCATCATTTCCAATTTTTTAAATGTTTTACTGCGAAAACACAATATGTATTTCTATTAGCTAACCACAATAGCCAAAGACTCAACCGCATATTTTCACCATGTTTCTACCGCATAGGTAGCTATCACAAAACCGACCAAATAGAGATATAATTAGTCACTAACCAAGAAACAACTTCATCAGATGACAGTCTTATAACATGTTATGCAATACATTTATGTTTTGTTCGAAAAATGTGCATATTTGAGGTATAAATCATAGTTTTACATTGCAGCTACCATCACAAATAGCACCGAAGCAGCCAGAATAATTACAGAGAGCAACGTGAAATACCTAAATACTCATCATAAAACATTTATGAAAAATACATGGTGTACAGCAAATGAAAGATAAACATCTTGTGAATCCAGCCAATATTTCCGATTTTTTAAGTGTTTTACAGCGAAAACACAATATATATTTCTATTAGCTCACTACAGTAGCCAAACACACAACGCAATTTACTCCCCGCAAAAATAGCTTGCACAAAACCGACAAAATAGAGATAAAATTAATCACTAACCTTGAACAAATTCATCAGATGACAGTCTTATATAATCAGGTTATACAATACACTTATGTTTTGTTCGAAAATGTGCATATTTAGAGCTACAAATCCTGATTATACTATGTGAATACGGAGCATCGGTTCACCAGAATCTCCAGAGATATTTTGGACACTCACCAAATCTGACCAAAGAACTCATCATAAACTTTACATAAAAATACTTGTTGTATGGCAAATGAAAGATACACTGGTTCTTAATGCAACCGCCATGTTAGATTTTTAAAAATTACTTTACCATAACAAACAGCTTGCGTTATTGCGAGACAGCGCTCGCCAAAACGGCAGAGAATAGGAATCAACATTTTCCACAGAAATACGAAATAACATCATAAATTGCTCTTACTTTTGCTGAGCTTCCATCAGAATCTTGTACAAGGAGTCCTTGGTCCAGAATAAATCGTTGTTTGGTTTTAGAATGTCCTTTTCTTCTGTCGAATTCGCGCCACAATGCTAGCCAATGTTGATGACGTTCCCATTTTCTCTCGACGCAAAGAACGGAAAACTCCAAAAGTCCCAATAAACGTTGAATAATCTGATAAAACTCGGTTGAAAAAACATACTTTACGATGTTATTATCACATGTATCAAATAAAATCAGAGCCGGAGATATTCGCCGTGTAAACCAAACGCTTATCAGAAGACAATATCGAGGTGCTTCGCGCGCCTTGGTAGAGAAAGGAAATTACTGACCTGCCACTCCAAAAGCTCTTGTTCGACCTCAGATCAAGCTAGACACCCCATTCCACCTTCCACTGCCTGTTGACATCTAGTGGAAGGTGTATGAAGTGCATGTATATCGATAAATATAAGCCAGTTGAATAGGCAGGCCCTGAAACAGAGACCCATTTTCAGAATTTTCACTTCCTGTCTGGAAGTTAAGACAGAACTCATCATGCTGCCAAATGAGTTCTGTTTTACTCACAGATATAATTCAAAGAGTTTATAGAAACTTGAGAGTGTTTTCTATCCAATAGTAATAATAATATGCATATTGTATGATCTAGAATAGAGTACGAGGCCGTTTAAATTGGGCACGATTTTTTCCAAAGTGAAAATAGCGCCCCCCTATTGACAAGAAGTTTAATAATGGAACACTAGTCACATTAATAATGTTTACATACTGCTTTACTCATTTCATATGTATATAAGAATAATTATCATTTAATTACCATAGTGAATTATTTTAATGTTTCTTTGTGTGTAAATTAATGTCACGTTCCTGACCTGTTTTTCCTTTTTCTTGTATGTATTTAGTTGGTCAGGGCGTGAGTTGGGGTGGGTTGTCTGTGTTATTTTTCTATGTCGGGTTGTTTGTGTTCGGCCGGGTATGATTCTCAATCAGAGGCAGCTGTAAATCGTTGTCCCTGATTGAGAATCATATTTAGGCAGCCGGGGTTCACGTGTGTGTTTGTGGGTGGTTGTATCTCGTGTTAGTGTTCGTGCCACACGGGACTGTTTTCGGTTTTGTCACGTTTGTTGTTTTTGTATTTGTAAGTGTTCTGGATTGTTTCGTTATAATAAATCATCATGAACGCAAATCACTCCGCATATTGGTCTGATCCTTCTCGCCTCTCCTCGTCCGGGGAGGAGGAAGACGACAGCCGTTACAATTAATCCCTTAAGGGATGGGTTGCCAATTGGCGATTTGACAGGAAAATAAAATGTAATTCATTCATTCATTAAGTTCATTCAAATTTAATTCATTCATAGATACTGTATTCTATTCTACTGTATTTTAGTCAATGCCACTCCGCCATTGCTCGTCCTAATATTTATATATTTCTTAATTCCATTATTTTACTTTTAGATTTGTGTGCATTGTTGTGAATTGTTAGATATTACTGCACTATTGGAGCTAGGAATACAAGCATTTCGCTACACCCGCAATAACATCTGCTAAATATGTGTATGTGACCAATAAAATTGGATTTGATTTAATTTGATTTGGACACTTTGGAGAGGTTGAAAGGACACTTGAATGTACCCTGGATACCACATAACACCACCACAATGTTTGAGTGAGGTTGATATGATAGAAATTGTGTTTTTATACTGAACAAATAGCATTAAGGGATTGCAAATATGTAATAGCACTGGAATGTTCTAATGCAGGGAAACTTAAATCAGTTTTACCAAATTTCTATCAGCATGTTAAATGTGCAACCAGAGGGAAAAGAACTCTGGACCACCTATACTCCACACACAGAGATGTATACAAAGCTCTCCCTCGCCCTCCATTTGGCAAATCTGACCATAATTCCATCCTCCCGATTCCTGCTTACAAGCAAAAATTAAAGCAGGAAGCACCAGTGACTAGATCAATAAAGAAGGGGTCAGATGAAGCAGATGCTAAGCTACAGGACTGTTTTGCTAGCACAGACTGGAATATGTTCCGGGATTCCTCCAATGGCATTGAGGAGTACACCACATCTGTCACTGGCTTCATCAATAAGTGCATTGATGACGTCATCCCCACAGTGACCCTACGTACATACCCCAACCAGAAGCCATGGATTACAGGCAGCATCCGCACAGAGCTAAATGCTAAAGCTGCCGCTTTCAAGGAGCGGGACTCTAACCCGGAACCTTATAAGAAATCCCGCTATGCCCTCCGACGAACCATCAAACAGGCAAAGCGTCAATACAGGACTAAGATTGAGTCGTACTACACTGGCTCTGACGCTCGTTGGATGTGGCAGGGCCTGCAAACCATTACAGTCTACAAAGGGAAGCACAGCCGAGAGCTGCCCAGTGATATGAGCCTACCAGACGAGCTAAAATAGTTCTATGCTCGCTTCGAGGCAAATAACACTGAAACAGGCATGAGAGTACCAGCTGTAGCAGAAGACTGTGTGATCACACTCTCTGCAGCTGATATGACATTCAATATTCACACGGCCGCAGGGACAGACGGATTACCAGGACGTGTACTGCGAGCATGCGCTGACCAAACGGCAAGTGTCTTCACTGACATTTTCAACCTCTCCCTGTCCGAGTCTGTAATACCAACATGTTTCAAGCAGACCACCATAGTGCCTGTGCCCAAGAAAGCGAAGGTAACCTGCCTGAATGACTACCGACCCGTAGCACTCACGTCTGTAGCCATGAAGTGCTTTGAAAGGCTGGTCATGGCTCACATCAACACCATCATCCCAGAAACCCTAGACTCACTCCAATTTGCATACCGCCCTAACAGATCCACAGATGATGCAATCTCTATTGCCCTGCACACTGCCCTTTCCCACCTGGACAAAAGGAACACCTATGTGAGAATGCTATTCATTGACTACAGCTCAGCGTTCAACACCAAAGTGCCCTCAAAGCTCATCAATAAGTTAAGGGCCCTGGGACTAAACACCTCCCTCTGCAACTGGATCCTGGACTTCCTGACGGGCCGCCCGCAGGTGGTAAGGGTAGGTAACAACACCTCCGTCACACTGATCCTCAACACAGGGGCCCCTCAGGGGTGCGTGCTCAGCCCCCTCCTGTACTCCCTGTTCACTCATGACTGCACGGCCAGGCACGACTCCAACACCATCATTAAATTTGCTGATGACACAACAGTGGTAGGCCTGATCACCGACAACAACGAACCAGCCTATAAGGAGGAGGTCAGAGACCTGGCCGTGTGGTGCCAGGACAACAACCTCTCCCTCAACGTGATCAAGACAAAGGAGATGCTTGTGGACTACAGGAAAAAGAGGACCGGGCATGCCCCCATTCTCATCGACAGGGCTGCAGTGGAGCAGGATGAGAGCTTCAAGTTCCTTGGTGTCCACATCATCAACAAACTAACATGGTCTAAGCACACCATGACAGTCGTGAAGCGGGCACGACAAAACCTATTCCCCCTCAGAAGACTGAAAAGATTTGGCATGGGTCCTCAGATCCTCAAAAGGTTCTACACCTGCACCATCGAGAGCATCCTGACTGGCTGCATCACTGCCTGGTATGGCAACTGCTCGGCCTCCGACCGCAAGGCACTACAGTGGGTAGTGAGAAAGCCCAGTACATCCTGCCATCCAGGAAATATTGTCAAAGACTCCAGCCACATTAGTCATAGGTTGTTCTCCCTGCTCCCACGCGGCAAGCGGTACCGGAGCGCCAAGTCTAGGTCCAAGAGGCTTCTAAACAGCTTCTACCCCCAAGCCATAAGACTCCTGAACATCTAGTCAAATTGCTACCCAGACTATTCGCCTTGCCCCCCCCCATCTCCACACCACTGCCACTCTCTGTTGTCATCTATGCATAGTCACTTTAATTAACTCTACCTACATGTACATACTACCTCAACTAACCGGTGCCCCCGCACATTGACTCTGTACCGGCACCCACCTGTATATATAGTTATTTTTTACTACTGCTCTTTAATTACTTGTTACTTTTATCTCTTATTCTTATCCGTATTTTTTGAAACTGCACTGCCGGTTAGGGGCTCGTAAGTAAGCATTTCACTGTAAGGTCTACCTGTTGTATTCGGCGCATGTGACTAATACACATGTTTTATTATTTTATTTACAGACATATGCCACTTTGGAGAGGCTTAGGGACACTTGGAAACGTCCTGTGACCACACCTGACACCACTTACAAAAACATCTGCCCATTTCTAGTTGTTAGGTCTATCAATCACATTTTGTATCTGATATTGTTCACATGTTGTGGAAGCCATCTGATGTGTTTCCAGCTCTAGTCATCAATCATTCACTTATAGCTTGTCAATGAAAGATGACATTCAAAACAAAAAAACTATAATTTGTGTGTCCTTGATCTTGTGTATTCTGAACTATGTAACTCATAACTATCTTCTGATAATTTCCTCATAATCTCGCAGATGTCTTCTTTCCAAATATACCAAGTTTTTGCATGTCAGAATCATGTAATTACACATGAATAGCAGTTACTTTTGGGTATGTCTATTTAGGGGGAAATCTACATTTTGCCATTACATTTGTGAGTGAGGGCAATGTATCGGAGGGGGTAGGTGTGGTGAAGGTCTCGGAGTCCGAGGCTTGCACCAAGGGTCAGGATAAAGATGAGTCTCTTATGGTAGGAGTGACTTTTTAGGAAAAAAGCCATTTGTGGTTTCAGGGTGGGTGAAAACTGATTTGGATGCTGTGGAATCGGTGAAGGTAACCAGAAGTGGTCTGGTGATAATTGTTTGTGCTTCTCCTGGTAAGAGGGAGCAGGTGCTCCATGTTAAACAAATGGGAACAAGACATGTGAATTGTTTTGCTCTCAAGAAAAGGGTGCCATTGAAAGGAGTGATTACTGGGGTAGTGGTAAATGTGAAAGTTGACCAACTGAAGAGGAAGATTCACAGTGTTTGTGATGCTCGTCATTTGGTGCAACGCAGACAGGGTGGCATGAGTGGTGAAACAGAAGAGTCGTTGTCTGTTCTTTTGAGTTTTGATGTTGAGCAAGCTTTTGATGTTGAGCAAGCTTTTGTGCCGAATATATTACATTGTTACAGGTGTCAAGCTTATGGGCATGTGGCAGCAGTGTGTAGGAGGGAGATTCCTAGGTGTAAGAAGTGTGCAGAAGGGCATGAGACAAAGGAATGTGTAGCATTGAGGAAAGTAGTGGTATGTGTTAATTGCAGGAGTGCCCATGGGTCTGGGGATCAGAAATGTCTGGTGTGAGAGAGGCAGGTTGAGGTTTCCATGGTTTGAGTAGTGCAGAAGTTGTAGTATGCTGAGGCAGTGAAGAAAGTAGAAGAAGGCTCAAGGGGGAGGGAGAAGTAGAGTGGTGTGAGTAGTAGATATGTACCAGTACAGAGGGATAGGCCAACAAGTGATACAGTGCATTCGGAAAGTATTCAGACCCCTTGACTTTTTTCACATTTTGTTACGTTACAGCCTTATTCTAAAATTGATACAATTATTTATATTTAATCTACACACAATACCCCATAACGACAATGCAATATCACATGTTCTTATTTTTTCTCGATAGCAGCAGTTACGGCAGCAATGTTGTTCATAGCTGTAGCAACACGTTTGCAGTTGTCCATTTTTATTAAACTGTTATTTTGGACACAGTATTTGCTGCATTCTGCAGTTATACTGCACTGTGACTGCAATCATTTTTCGTAAGGGAACTTCATTTTATTGAAATGATGTAGAAACAATGTTGATTCAACCAGTGTGTGCCCAGTGGGCTCTTGTATAAAACAACTCTCACTGGATTACATTTACAAGCAAAGGGCAAACACGACATCCATGATGGAGACAAACAAAAAATGTATGATTCTTGGAATATTGAACATTGTCATTGTGAACTGGATTGATATGATATAACGTCCCAAGAGAGCTGAGCAGACGAAACGCAAATGACATAGGACCTTTTACTTAATCAAAGGAATTCCAGTCTGCTGTGAAGCATGCATCCATGTATTTGGACAAGTAAGAGTCTAAAGTTAGCTTCATGTACAGATAATATTTGTATCTCATGTTGTTATAAAGTCATTTGCATTGCTAGTTAAAGCCTTCTGTTAGCTAGCTAGCTAACGTTAGCTAGCCAACATGAAACTTAGCTAGCTAGCGTGAGTTGCTTGGTATCTAACGCCAGCTAACGTTATAAATTGTATATCATTTTGTCAGAAATCCATTTGCATTGCTAGTTCAAGCCTACTGTTGGTTAGCTTTACCTGCAGATTAATAATGCATCATTTCATGCATGTTGCCTAGCTAGCTAAGTGTATGACAAACTGTATGGGTTGCTGGCTTGCTACATTAGCCAGATGATTAGGCTCCACGAACCATAAATTTAGCCAGGTGTGTCTGGGGGTGATTATGGCCATCACATGCTTTATGAACATGTGAACAGGTCTAGACAATAGACACATCCGCTTAGCTAGATGTGTCTGGGATGTAGTTTGATTTGATTTTATATATAATGTGTTTACCAGAGACAATGTGAAGAACAACATGTTAGGATATAGGCCATGGACTAGATAGTGTATTTTTACCTGGAGATGTTATTTATTGTCGGCTACTACTTTCACTGCTTGTTTACTACACTACCTTCACTCACAGTGAATACTTAAAGAGACGGGTGGGGTTAAGGCTTAAGAGGGTGTGAATGATGCTGAATGGGCGTACTCAAAAAAGAGCTCTCGATTGTGAAAAACTTTCAAGGGGATTTTCTGGTACTTGTCTACAAAGTGGAATAACAGGTTTATCACATTTCAAATAAGCATAACATTCCCATGTTTTCCCCCAACTGCAGTGTATGATATACCATTTTGAAGCTCTGAGTCTGTACTTTTATGAAATGTACAAAAAGACAATCTTGGAAATGGTACATAAGACTCAAATGGGAAATGTAGTCACAAACGTAGTGGGATGTATCTGGTTCATGGCATATCTCATTTTATTAGTGTTAACCCTCTAGGATTTTCATCAACTCTAATCAAAGTCTACCGTTAAAGTGTTTATTTGTTTAGGCAATGAGCCAGTAGTGACCATGGACAAAATGCATTGGATTGCATGTAATGTACACAGTAACTATGAGGTGATATTCAATTGTTACTGAGCATCCCCGTGTTGTTGTTCACTTTTATGTGAATCCATTGTCTTAACTCATCCAAGGCTTAATGTGCATACAGTAGCCTACCATCTCCACTGGATATCATAAGGTGAATGCACCAATTTGTAAGCCGCTCTGGATAAGAGCGTCTGCTAAATGACTTAAATGTAAATGTAAATCTGATTCTACACCACCAAGTGAGCTACTATGGGTATGTTCGAATAAAGCTTTATTTCCTGTGGTCATGTTTTGCCAATGTGCATTCATCCTGACATGAACATAGAGGGACCCCAAGAAAAAATCACTTTGATACCGCTGACCTAAACCCAAAGGGTTTTGAAATGGGTTGAATGTAACTGGGAAGGAAGCCTTTATCCTTGTTCTGGATAGGGCCTTGTAGGGATATTTGGAAATAAAATAAAATGTATTTCTCTACTGTAGTTGTCATCATAGTAAGGTAATAGGTATATAACTAGAGGTAACTAGAGGCCAAATTCCTACATACAAATATATAAACTTTTCAGTTTCATTAGGACTCATAGAGGGAAATAATTTATACAACTTGAAACCAGGTATGAAACTGTGTAGACTGCTACATCAAAAATAAAGGAGTTGCCACTCCTGTTGCAGGTGAAGAGGCGCTCAATAAAAAAAGACTGGACTGCTCTCTAGTTACTACAACCCGAGAAGTGAGCAAGATATAGCGTGCTACTATGTACATCAACAGAGCACGTTATGATCAGTGACTTGACTATTGCCGTTGTTTAGGCAGATCTAACCTAATTTAAGCATACTATAGAAGGCAAATAAGATGGTCGAACCTTGCGCTTTACGGGACTCGATAATCAGAGAAAGAAAAAATACTACAACCATAATATGGTGAAAATACAACGTGCCGACTCTTCTTCTCTAAAGAATTACGGTATCTTACCTTTTAGTGGAGCCCGTGCCTCTATTGCTGAATCGGGTCCTGGATGCTGGCGCGCGACTAACCACAATACACTTGAACTCGTTGAAGGAAGGATGCTTGCATTCCTTTAAAATACGAGCAGTTCATCGATGTTTCTTCACGTCTCAATCGTTTGGGTAGGGTAGCTTGCAATGTTTAATTGTGCCCGTTCTCCCCATTCAGAAAGCCTGAGAACAGAGCAGTGTGATGTTCGACCAATCCGCTCTCGACGTATCAGCGCAGATCTGCTACACTGAGCACTCTTTTTCCTAAAATGTCACAGGACCAATCCCCACAGACCCCTCAATACCTAGTGTTCGATACACGCCAAATAGTAACCCCAGGCAGCTAAACAATTACATCACAACAATGGAATAATGAAGACCATCATATTCTATTATTTAAAAAAATATGTTTTTTTTGTCCAATCTCATTGACCAACATTCACTGCTGTGGAAGATTTAATGTGTCTGTAAATTTAAGCCTTTTAATGTTTTCTCACTTTTGAAAATAAAACATCTATGTTGATAGATTTATTAGTTATTATGTTTATGAGGACACAGGATAATCGTTATTATTCTCCTTGACAGAATAGCAGTAGGAAGGGACAGATAACATTCTTATTTTCCATTTAGAAGGCTGCACTGTTTCCATACTTTCCTGAACAGCCTCGGCCAGCAGTCTGACTCACCCATTGGCCCATGGGGATACTGGCATTGTTTTGATCTGACTTCTATTCCCTATTCAGTAGGTGAGGAATATGTCTCATCATGTGTATACTCCCAACTGTATTTCCCAACTCCCCTCCTAGAGTACCTTCAACAGTACACATTTTTATTGTAGCCTCGGACAAGCACACCTGATTAAACTTCAAGTAATCATCAGGCCCTCAATGAGCTGAATCGGCTATTTTTATCCGGGGCTACAGCAAAAATGTGTGTTTTTTGGGGTACTCGAGGACCGGAGTTGAGAACCACTAGTGTAGACTGCTGGACAGGACATGTGCAGGGTAATCTACAGATGCAGACTTGTATTCCCTCCTCCAATCCTATGCTTGGTTTTATACATTTCTGTTCTTTTACATCCCTCTCCTTCAAAGGCTCATCCATCTTCCTCTCTCCCACTCTCCCTGTCAATCACAGATAAGAACAGTGCTGATGTACTTCCCTGGCTGTGTTATGACTTAACCCAAGCAGGGTAATTGTTTTAGCCTTGGACCATGTCAGTATATGAAGCCCTGCAACAAGGGAATAACAGTATCCATCCATAAAATACACCCCAAATATTACTCCCTGTAAAATCTTAGAAAAAAGTGTACCAAAAGGGTTCTGATCAGTTGTTACAGAAACGGGAATCTTGATGTGAATCTTGGAATTGTTTCATATGACAGTCACACTAAAAAACTGCTCTAGAAAATGTTCATAAAATGTATATGTCATTTTTGCTTTTCATAGAGAGATGTAGTGTGCTACTGGTGAACATTAAAAAAAACAAGCAGATATAAAATTCCCATATCCACAGCCACATTAACGCTCTATAAATTACTCAATAACTTTAATTCATTTTCGTGTGTCTTGAATAAGAACATTTATATCATTATATGAATGGAAGTCTTTAGGCGTAATCACACTGCACCTTAGCCCACCCAGGGCCAGCCTAGCCTGGGGCTAAGAACAATGCAGTGTGAAAAGGCCTTTTGGGACAGCTGTACTGCTAAAAGTAGAACAGATTCCTGTATCTAATATGAGGGTCTTTGAGTGACTCACCATTGAGTTCCTTTGTAATCTTTCTTTCAAAATATAAGCAAGGTTAAAGGCCATTAAAGCACATTGATTTGGCAAAATAGAAAAATGTTGAGCCTAGCATTAAATCATTTGCTGTGGTCTCTCTCCGGTACGACCAAGGCCGCCCATTCCATGACTCAAGTTATTAGCTCCCATACATTTTTAAAGGTTATTAAAAAGCAGAGAGGCAAATCCCCTGTTGACTGTCTTCTCAACTGTAATGCATACAAAAAATCCTCCAGCAACGGAACCTTCCCACTGGGCACATGACGTCAATTCAACGTCTATTCCACGTTGCTACAATTAAATGATGTGGAAACAACGTTGATGCAACCAGTGTGTGCCCAGTGGGTTTCTTCATGCCATGGCATCAATTAGTATAAGGTTTACTGGCAACTTAATGGAAAGCAAATTATTTAGAGCAGCCAGCTGCTTGCCCTGTGTGGTTCCTCTTTTGTCACTGAAAAGGCCTGGAAGGGTGCTTACACCCGCACCACTTGCTCGGAAATGACTGCACAGTTCAATGTGCAAAACACCAATGGTGGGAAAAGTACTCAGTTGTCATACTTACTTATTTTACTGAAGTAAAATCAAAAGTCATCCAGTAAAGTACTTCTGGAAAAAAAGTATTAAAGCATCTGGTTTTAAATGTACTTAAGTAAAGTGGTAGAAAAAGTAGTCAATTTTCATACTTGAGTAAAAGTACAAAGTAAAAGTAAATGCTATACATCAAATTCTTTATATTAAGCAAACAAGACCGCATAATTTTTTGTTTTTATTTATTTACGGACAGACAGGGGCACACTCCAACACTCATAATTTACAAACCCAGTAATTATGTTGAGTGATCCGCCAGATCAGAGGCAGTAGGGAGTACAACATGTTATGTTGATATGTGTGTGAATCTGAGCATAATTCTGTCCTGCATTTGAAATGTAACTAGTACTTTTTGGTGTCAGGGAAAATGTATGAGAGTAAAAAGTACATATTTTCTTTAAGAATGTAGTAGACTAAAAGTAAAAATAGGAAAATATATATATAAATAGTAACGTAAAGTACAGACAGCCCAAAAACGACTTTAAAGTATATTTTACTTAAGTACTTTAGACCACTGCAAAGCACACACTGGGCTTTCTGAAAGCCCTTTCATTCCGGTGCTGAGTCTAGAAGGCCATACAAAGCTACTTACTCTGTTCAGAATTAACTGTGTGACTTCAGAAACATATGGTCCCTTTTTTATCTAAAAGTGAAGTGGTGAAGCACTACCCTCTCGGCTGATCCTCCTGACTTTAAAAACTCTGTAAAAGTGTATATTTGATGGAGGTCCAGCATGGTGAGGCAAGATGTGGCCTTACAATCCATCCAGAGCAGAGCCTGCTGTGCAAATTCTATTTCTTTCTCCGGCCCACCTCCCCACTCTCTCTCTCTTTGTTTCTCTTTTGCTCTCTCTCTCTCTCCCTCTAGGACTCAGGCTATTGGCCCAATCAGTCCCCCCACACAGCAATGGATTTTGGCTTGAGATATGGCACTGATCATCAACAATCATGTCAAATCAATATATACACAGATTAAACATTTGCAGCTCTTCTCAGGAACTAACCTTTTTCTTTGCTTTTGAAAACTACAATAACAAATCCTTGCCATGTATAGCTGGCAACCAACTTAAAAAATAGAATTGATCCAGCTTTCTAAAATAAATACACAATTGATTTGTTTGGATGATGTTATTTGTCCACAATAACTAAAGAGACCACAGAGTATTTAGTCTTCTGTCCAGACCAAAGACTGAGAAGCGCATGAAAGAATACGGTAAAGAAAGGTCTACCTCCACCCACAAATATAACCTTTGACCCTTCAAAAAACTCTACCATCTGCTGCACAACAAGGCCACTGGACTGTGATGACTGCTGTGCCATAATAAGTGGCTGCTGTGCAATAATAGCAACACTGCTCTCTGCATCAGCAGGGAGAGTCTGGGAGGCGGACGTGCCGCGTCAGGCTCATCAGCACTTGAGAGACCTGGCTGCAGATACACTAAGACAACTTAGATCCACATGCAGACCATTTAATTCTATATATTTTGTCTGGGTAAAGATGGAGGGTATCTCGTAGAACTAATATCTGGGTTAACCTCCTATATGGGGGTTTCAACCAAATTATGCCCAACAGCTGTCTAATGGATGGGATATTGAAACCCATAGGACTGAAGCCAGTGCTATTCTCCAAACCTAAATGGAAAGGCCCATTTCTTGTTCAAAACAAATACATTTTCCTCATATGATTGTTATTCCCTTTGTTATTGCCCTTTTTGTTATTGGATTGTTTTTTGTCATGGGAAATTCAATTTCAGAAATCAAAGCTTGACATTCAGAACACAAATGGTGATTATAAATTAATGTCATATTGAAAGTTGTTTCCAAGGGAAAACTCATTACATTTCCATATAAAAATGTTTCTATCGATAAACTTTGATTGCTTACAACATGAAAGAAGTCATTACATTTGAAACGCTTAAGTGTCACTGAAGGTACATTTCACACCCAGCGTACATTCCATACTTGGGAAGCAGCGCTGCTAAACATTTCCCTCATACCAAGGAAGCGTGTTCCATCCACCAAATCAAATCAAATCCCATTTTATTGGTCCCGTACACGTGATTAGCAGATGTTATTACAGGTGTAGCGAAATGCTTATACTTCTAGCTCCAACAGTGCTGTAATATCTAACAAGTAATATCTAACAAATTACACAACATATACCCAGTACACACAAATCCAAGTAGAAATGAATTAAGACTATATACATATGGACGAGCGATGTCAGAGCGGAACGGACTAAGATACAGTAGAATAGTATTGAAAACAGTATATACATATGAGATGAATAATGCAGATATGTAAACATTAAGTGACTAAGATACCGTAGAATAGTATAGAATACAGTACATACATATGAGATGAGTAATGTAAGCTATGTAAACATTATTAAGTGACTAAGATACCGTAGAATAGTATAGAATACAGTATATACACATGAGATGAGTAATGCCAGATATGTAAATATTATTAATACTGGTACCAATAAGTATTGGTACCAATGTTATTGAGGCTCTAAAGGAAAAAGAGCACTCAATAGTGTTCCATAAGTTGCTTTAAAGGCTCATATAGTGATCTGATATGGCTGGAAGCACTATAAGAATGTGAGTGGCTGTAAGCCTGATTGGGATTTCAGATGGTTTGGTAACATCTTAATGTAGAAATGAACACATTTACTGCACTCTTTTTCTGCTACTGCATTCAGCCACTATTGGAGAGTCTGACTGGCATTGTGATGTACAGTACCCCAATGTATTGATGCTATTGATGTGCATTTCAGGGGTAAAGACAGAACACACAGTCTGCCAGTCTGTCAGGAGAAGTGGATCAAGGCTGCCTGATTGATGTAGACTCATTATTCATGTCCTGCCTGGCTACAGTGGAGAAATACGCATAGAAATGTCATCATCATCTGCCAAGGAATTAGCTGCATTGTCATCCCATTTAGAACCATGGCTTCTGAAACAGGAGGTACACTACATTACTAAAAGTATGTGGACACTTGCTCGTCAAACTTCTCATTCCAAAATCATGGGCATTAATATGGAGTTGGTCCCCCCTTTGCTGCTATAACATCCTCCACTCTTCTGGGAAGGCTTTCCACTAGATGTTTGCTGCGAGGACTTGCTTCTATTCAGCCACATAAGCATTAGTGAGGTCGGGCACTGATGTTGGGCGATTAGGTCTGGATTGCAGTCGGCATTCCAATTCATCCCAAAGGTGTTCAATAGGGTTGGGGTCAGGGCTCTGTGCAGGCCAGTCAAGTTCTTCCACATCGATCTCGACAAACCATTTCTGTATGGACCTCGCTTTGTGCACAGGGGCATTGTCATACTGAAACAGGAAAGGGCCTTCCCCAAACTGTTGCCACAAAGTTGGAAGAACAGAATCATCTAGAATGTCATTGTATGCTGTAGCATTAAGATTTCCCTTCACTGGAACTAAGGGGTCTAGCCCGAACCAGGAAAACTGCCCCAGACCATTATTCCTCCTCCACCAAACTTTACAGTTGGCACTATGCATTAGGGCAAGTAGCATACTCCTCGCATCCGCCAAACCCAAATTCCCGATGAACAGTTATTGTGCTGACGTTGCTTCCGGAGGCAGTTTGGAACTGTACTGAATGTTGAAACCGAGGACAGACGATTTTTTGGCGCTACGCGCTTCTGTACTCAGCGGCCCTGTTCTATGAGCTTGTATAGCCTACCACTTTGCGGCTGAGCCGTTGTTGCTCCTAGACGTTGCCACTTCACAATAAAAGCACTTAAAGTTGACCGGGGCAGCTCTAACAGGGCAGAAATTTGACAAACTCACTTGTGGGAAAGGTGGCATCCTGTGATGGTGCCACCATTGAAGGTCACTGAGCTCTTCAGTAAGGCTATTCTACTAACAGTGTTTGTCTATGGAGATTGCGTGGCGGTGTGCTCAATTTTATACAACTGTCAGCAATGGGTGTGGCTGAAATAGCCAAATACACTGATTTGAAAGCGTGTCCAAATAATTTGTATATATAGTGTAAGGTGAGACACTCTAAAACAAGTTATTTAAGTCTTGATTAGGAGAGGGCATCTCGCCTACTTTATTACACACACTCTTGAGAGAATGCCAGTGTGCAAAGCTGTCAAGGCAAAGGATGGCTACTTGATGTAAAGTATTCAGTATTTCATCCCCACATTCGAAGGGGCTGATAATAATAATGTCTTTCCACTCCATACCTCCAACTCCATACTGGGGTAATTAAGTTAACACTCACACTGACCTAATTCACCACTCTGATGTTCATGAGACCTATCTGATTATGTGGAATAATAGCCTTTACCTCCAACACAATGATCTGAGCATGAGTCACGCTCTCTTTCCAAGTCCCAAACAGCAGTAGCTAGTACTCTCCCGCTGAACTATCGCAGAACATTATGTCCCATCAGGAACATGGTACAGTATTAATAGGTTCCCTTCCAACCGATGTTGTCTATGAGTCAGGCTGTGCTTACATATCAGAGAGGGTTGTGAGGAGGCGTTCAATCATGCCTGCTTTTGTGGTAGGTTCTGGGAAAAACATGTTTGCTGACTTGATGATGATAACTTCCACAGTATCAGATTTGAGGTAAGACCCAGATGCAGACACTGTAGAAGTAACAAGAGTATATTACAACCACAAGGGCAGGCAAATGACAGGTCAAGGCAGGCAGGGGTCAGTAATCCAGAAAGGGTGTAATGGGTCCAGAACGGCAGGCAGTCTCAGGGTCAGGGCAGGCAGGGGTCAATAATTCAGAACGGTGGGGTAAGGTACAAAACGGCAGGTAGTCTCAGGGTCAGGGCATGCAGTACAGTCAACCAGGTAGGACTAGAAAACAGGAGCAGGAAAACAGGCAGGAGCAGGGAAACAAACACTGGTAGGTTTTACGAACAAAACGAACTGGCAACAGACAAACAGAGAACACAGGTATAAATACACAGGGGATAATGGGGAAGATGGGCGACACCTGGAGAAGGGTGGAGACAAACACAAAGACAGGTGAAATAGATCATGGCATGACACACAGTGCTTTCTTTGTAGTTACTTTTCCCTTAGGTATAACTGTGGTGATGCAACTGTGCAGTATGTTATCAGTGAAGGACTAATATTAAACAGCACGATGCCTGCGCCAAAGCATTCTTCTATAATCATCATCAACATCAATATAATTTATGTTTACAACAGACTCTTGTTATTATTGACAATGTTCACTTCTATGAACAGGCTGAGAAATCACATAGGAGTGAGAAAGCTCCAGCCAGCATGTCTACAAAAAAAAAAATTGTTGCCTGGGAAGACCTTAGGAAAGAAGGATGGTTTATACTGTAGGAATGAGCTAATTCTAACAAAAATCTTTATCATTTACTTTATAATTTACATCAACTCTCCTCCCCTCACCCCCCACCCCCACCCCCCGATTAAGTCACACATTACAGTGCTGCAATCAAGGAGAGTTTGCTGTGTGTGACTGTCGATGGCTGTAGATTACGTTATTATTATTGTTTTTTTCTAAGATGTCCTCTGTCGTCTCTAGGGCTGGAGGAGTGCATTTCAAATCCTCTGGGCAGGAAAGAACTGGAAGAGGAGAGGCTGGCTGCATGTTCCATTGAGCGGGGGATAAATACGTTCCTAGTTTAATTGTGGATCTTGTGTAATCAGCTAGCATATTAGTGGTGGGCGCCCCTGGGCAAAGAGCCTCACTGACTGGTGCACCCCATGACTGCAGGCAGGCCCATGAAGAGAGAGTGGGGGTGTGTAATTGTACTTTATAAGAGTTGAGGTACAAGGGGTATTTGACCTCAGTCAAGAACAGGTTAAATTTGGTAAATGGTTTGGTTGGTAGGTGAATGTGCTGTGCTGTATATACAGTATGTTTGTATTTGTGGGAGAGAATTCATTGTGGACATAGTCCTCTACCTAGTCCTGTACAACATTTTACATTTTAGTAATTTAGAATACGCTCTTATCCAGTGCAACTTACAAGAGAAATTAGGGTTAAGTGCCTTGCTCAAGGGCAGATTGTCAGATTTTTTGGAATTGAACCACCAACCTTTCGTTACTGGCCCAACGCTCTTAACCGCTAGGCTACCTGCCACCAATATCTCACAATATTAAACATTATCCTGGTTCAGATCAAAATGCACGGACGACCTGGTAGCCAGTAGTGACATGGGTGTGTTCATCATCAGTGCACTTGAACTGCTACACTTTGCATGAAATACACATTTGACATGTCTGTAAGGATTCATCAAACAAAGCTGATATTTTCTTTCTAATCATTCATCACATGACAGAAGGCATTCTATTGACCCCCTGGACAGCAGGACAGACAATAGAGAAACTACCTAGCAAGAGCATAGCTGCATAGATGCACTCATTGAAATGCAACATCCCTACCTCTCCCACCAACTGTGGTCATATCAGCCTTTTCCAGCATCCTACACCATCACTTCACCATCACCATGCAGCTCCTACCTCCTGAGGCCTTTCTAACCTGTATCCACAACCAGGTGGGAGCAGCCCAGCAGGAGCTCCAAACCAAAGAAGTACAAAACCAATCTGCAGTGGTTAGTCACTCAAATGTTTACATAGCTCATTGACAGGAAATTTGGCAATTACTGGGAGAACTCTGATTATTTATCTATGTAAGCTTTCTTATTAATGGGCCAGTGTGAGATGCACCATGCACCACACATTTAGCTGGGCTTCTGCTCTTTTTCTTCAGCTAGCTGGCATATTTTGATTAGTTGGCACTGTGTGCGTTGAGCCCTCTGAAAATGTGAGCAGTGATAATTGTATAACTACATCAGAAAATTCCACATAAAAACTTGTCCTATGTAATTACGCCAGAGATGAGATTGTCTTTGGAGTCAAATTGTCGCTGATACCACCCCTGTGTGTTTTCCTTTCTAATTTGTGTGCGTTGCAATGCAACATCCTGAAAACCTCTGGCCCATAGGTGTGCTGTGCCCTATGCTGAATGTCCTTCTACATTATGACTGAGCTGAGGCTCAGAGTGAATCGTGGTTGTCATGGTGACTGAGTTAGGTCCTGTCCTGGTGGTTGTGGGGTGCTGGGTTCAGGGATAATATCCCCCAGACAGTTCACCTTGGGTCTGCCATAGGCCGAGAGAGAGAGAGAGAGAGAGAGAGAGAGAGAGAGAGAGAGAGAGAGAGAGAGAGAGAGAGAGAGAGAGAGAGAGAGAGAGAGAGAGAGAGAGAGAGAGAGAGGAGCAGCAATGCATATGCAAGCTGGGTGAGCTGTCCTGTACTACAAGCTCAATATGGCTCCTGTGGGACAGAAAACCTCCTCTCTGTGGCAGGCCTGGTGAATTATGGATGCCTTCCTCCCTGCAGCAGACCCACACAGCATGGTGTTATGACTGTGACCAGCTTGATCTCTC
This sequence comes from Salvelinus alpinus, assembly GCF_045679555.1. Lineage (NCBI taxonomy): Eukaryota > Metazoa > Chordata > Actinopteri > Salmoniformes > Salmonidae > Salvelinus > Salvelinus alpinus. The sequence continues at coordinate 28,332,110 of NC_092087.1, read as the reverse complement.
TCTCCACCTCCTGAGTGGCGCAGCTGTTTAAGAGACTGCATCTCAGTGCTAAAGACATCACTAGAGACCCTGGTTCGATTCCAGGCTGTATCACAACCGGCTGTGATTGGGAGTCCCATAGGGCGATGACCAATTGGCCCAGCGTTGGCAGGGGTAGGCCGTCATTGTAAATAAGAATTTGTTCTTATTAACTGACTTGTCTAGTTAAATAAAGGTTTAAAAAATAAATAAAAAGGCCTCCCAGGTGGCACAGTGGTCTAGGGCACTGCATCGCAGCGCTAGCTGCACCACCAGAGACTCTGGGTTCGCACCCAGGCTCTGTCGCAGCTGACCAGGAGGTCCGTGGGGCGACGCACAATTGGCCTAGCATCGTCCGGGTTAGGGAGGGTTTGGCCGGTAGGGATATCCTTGTCTCATCGTGCACCTGTGGCGGGCCGGGCACAGTGCGCGCTAACCAATGGAGCCAGGTGCACGGTGTTTCCTCTGACACATTGGTGCGGCTGGCTTCCAGGTTGGAGGCGCGCTGTGTTAAGAAGCAGTGCAGCTTGGTTGGGTTGTGTTTCGGAGGACGCATTGCTTTCGACCTTCGTCTCTCCCGAGCCCGTACGGGAGTTGTAGCGATGAGACAAGATAGTAATTACTAACAATTGGACACCACAAAATTGGGGAGAAAAGGGGGTCAAAAAAAATTTATAAATAAAAAAACACCTTACTAAACCTTCAGCCAAGCATTTCTGTATTCTGTGCAGATATTTGTATATGGACTGCTGCTACATGATAGGGATATCATAATATCTCCAAACATCCAGACCCATTCATTGAAATGAAGTGAAGGCTGTTAGCACCATGAAAGGGGGCCAGCAGATGTTAGTAATTTGCCTTCCTAATAGGGATATTACTTTAACGTACCATTACCCTAATTACAGATACTATTTAGAGCACGTTTAGATCACTTTTGTGCTCTTGTAACAGTTTAACTTTACGTCCGTCCCCTCGCACCGACCCGGGCGCGAACCAGGGACCCTCTGCACACATCAACAACAGTCACCCACGAAGCATCGTTACCCATCGCTCCACAAAAGCCACGGCCCTTGCAGAGCAAGGGGAACCACTACTTCAAGGTCTCAAAGCGAGTGACGTCACCGATTGAAACGCTATTAGCGCGCACCACCGCTAACTAGCTAGCCATTTCACATCGGTTACACTCTCATGCTAATTAGTACAATTCATTACAATATGATGCTAATACAGTACTATGAAATAATTAGCACACACAAAATTAGCAAGCATGCATGCACCCACAAACACTCATACACACATGTACACTCTAAGCATTCAGTAGCGCACACACACACACACACACAACCACACACACACACACACACACATAAATCACGAGTGACCAATCTTACATTTCTATCTTTCCTGGCCTCCGTGTGAAAAGAGGGCTCTAAATTGTTCTGACCTTAAAATATTGAAGGGAAAATAATATGCTTCAGGGACCACTTGTTCTCTGTGTAGCTTTTTTCTCTCTCTTACCCTCCTCTTAAATGTCAAATGTGCTTCTCACTTGCTGGTCTGCAAAACAATACCACCATATATACCATCTCAATGTTTGGAATGATAATGGGGATGTGGTATACTGCTCATTGACATTCATGACGGGCCTAGGCCAGAGCGCCATCTAATTAAGACATTCACACAGCCTTCAGGGTAACTCAAGTAGAGTTTTATTCAGTGACTTGTATGAGACACAACTGTCAAGGGGAAATGGATGCTTCATAAACAACAGGCAAATGGAATTCTTTATGTCTCAGCAACCATGCTATCAAAAATACTTGATACTTTTCCCATCTTGCATCACAGTGCTGCACAGGAGATATCTGGGTTAGAAATAATCTTGGGAGAGAATGCCACCTTTCTCAGGGGATTAACCCTGGTTTCTAATACCATGGTGTCTGGCCTTACATCTATCTATGTTTTCGACAGTTTTCACCTTCAATTAATTCAGTGCCACCTTCCCACCTTTTGTCTGTGGTTACCCTTTCGAACCCAGTACTCAAATCCCAGCACTGGGGACATGATTCGAGAATATCCCCTGCTGTGCTTTCAACACATAATAAGGTCCTCTATTATGTTCCCCATAGAGCTCTCTCCTCCCCCATGTCCTCCTCACTCCTCACTCAGCTCCTCAGCATCCACCCACTGATGTCCTGCTGCTGTCCTGCTTGCTGCTGCTGTCCTGCTTGCTGCTGCTGCTGCCCTGCTTGCTGCTGCTGTCCTGCTTGCTGCTGCTGCTGCCCTGCTTGCTTCTGCTGTCCTACTGCTGCCCTGCTTGCTGCTGCTGTCCTACTGCTGCCCTGCTTGCTGCTGCTGCCCTGCTTGCTGCTGCTGTCCTGCTTGCTGCTGCTGTCCTGCTTGCTGCTGCTGCCCTGCTTGCTGCTGCTGTCCTACTGCTGCCCTGTTTGCTGCTGCTGTCCTGTTTACTGCTGCTGCCCTGCTTGCTGCTACTGCCCTGCTTGCTGCTGCTGTCCTGCTTGCTGCTGCTGTCCTGCTTGCTGCTGCTGCCCTGCTTGCTGCTGCTGTCCTACTGCTGCCCTGTTTGCTGCTGCTGTCCTGTTTACTGCTGCTGCCCTGCTTGCTGCTACTGCCCTGCTTGCTGCTGCTGTCCTGCTTGCTGCTGCTGCTGTTCTGCTTGCTGCTGCTGCCCTGTTTGCTGCTGCTGTCCTGTTTGCTGCTGCTGCCCTGTTTGCTGCTGCTGTCCTGTTTGCTGCTACTGCCCTGTTTGCTGCTGCTGTCCTGTTTGCTGCTGCTGTCCTGTTTGCTGCTGCTGCACTGCTTGCTGCTGCTGCCCTGTTTGCTGCTGCTGTCCTGCTTGCTGCTGCTGTCCTGCTTGCTGCTGCTGTCCTGCTTGCTACTGCTGCTGTCCTGCTTGCTGCGGCTGTCCTGCTTGCTGCTGCTGCTGTCCTGCTTGCTGCTACTGCCCTGCTTGCTGCTGCTGTCCTGCTTGCTGCTGCTGCTGTCCTGCTTGCTACTGCTGTCCTGCTTGCTGCTACTGCCCTGCTTGCTGCTGCTGTCCTGCTTGCTGCTGCTGCTGTCCTGCTTGCTGCTGCTGTCCTGCTTGCTGCTGCTGTCCTGCTTGCTGCTGCTGCCCTGCTTGCTGCTACTGCCCTGCTTGCTGCTGCTGTCCTGCTTGCTGCTGCTGCTCTGCTTGCTGCTGCTGCCCTGCTTGCTGCCGCTGCCCTGTTTGCTGCCGCTGCCCTGCTTGCTGCCGCTGCCCTGCTTGCTGCCGCTGCCCTGCTTGCTGCCGCTGTCCTGCTTGCTGCCGCTGCCCTGCTCCAGTAGCCTTGTTGTTCTGTGCTCCGTGGGGCTGTCTGTCACTCCCTGACATCTTTCATAATTTCAAACTTTAGATTGTAAAAGCTGATGTATGATGTCTACAGACCCAATGGAAGAAACAACAAAAAATAAAAAATAAGGAAAACGCTAGTTAGAATGATAAAGGCATATGGATTTGGTTGAATAAGTACTCATTTTAATGCACTCCCTGCAAAGCACTGTTGCCTGTCTTACATTCTAAAACCAAATAACATGTGTTCTGACATCAGTAAGCCATTTGGAGGGCAGAGAGAGAGAGAGAGAGAGAGAGAGAGAGAGAGAGAGATAGAGAGAGAGAGAGAGAGAGAGAGAGAGAGAGAGAGAGAGAGAGAGAGAGAGAGAGAGAGAGAGAGAGAGAGAGAGAGAGAGAGAGAGAGAGAGAGAGAGAGAGAGAGAGAGAGAAAACAAGGAATGGATGGTTCTTTACTAGATTCACCCAAGCATGGTGATGGCTTCCGGGCCTCTGGTAATTACAGGATTTGCATAACGGTGGCCTTGATGACATGCCATTGCTGTAATTGCTATCAGGAGGGAAACATGTTGTTAATTAATGCAACCCATTTAATGTGAATGATATACAGTAAACGAGGCTAGAGATGTCTAGAGGTATTCTCCTCCCCTTCCAGGTGTCATACCTCTGTGATTCCTGTGACTGACTCTCTTCGATAACAAACCCTAAGCATCTGTCAAGGATTTAACACATATATCTTAGAGAGGAGAGGTAGGCATAGTACTGTCTGTTATCAAAGAGACTCTTTACAGTTTATTTTTTTCCTGGCAAATTATATGAATTCCTCTGATTCCTCTGAATCATTGGATATCAAAAGGAGAATGTCAAATTTAGCTGACATGGTTGGTCAGAGCTGTCTGGGCTGAGAGTCAAACTGTGGGTTTCATTTGAATTTCAACCTCATGTAACTGCATGTGATTTCAAGTGCACATTAGAAAGTATAATGTATTTGAACAAATCCAATCTTGTTCAGAGAAACAATAATATGAGTCAACATTTTCTGCAGATAAGGAAATTATAGAACACTGTAGACTGCAGAGAGAAGCATGCATGCACGTATACGCACACTGACACACACGCACATGTAACAGAGTTCAGAACGTACCGTAAGCTCACTCCACAGCTAGCTTGAAATGTCGCGGATGGAACCTTTTTTGGGTGGCTCAAATCGTTGGAACGTTGTCAAGGAGGGCAGTAATGTGTTTTAGCAAAGCAGAGGTCCCGAGTTCCAGCCAGGTATGAGTCGAATCAGAGGGAAGTGGTACTCGCTAAACAAGCAACGAGATGTCGGGTACACACACACACACAATGCACCCTATTTTGAGATGACTCTCTGGTTGCTGTCACACCTTCATACAATATAGGTCACTATACAACTCAAACAGATTTACATCAGCATCATCTGTGAAGGTTTCATTGAAATATGATCCAACTTCCGTGTTCAGCATTATATTGTGGTACATCATTTTTCCATGAATCAGGTAAAAAATATACAGCAGTCATTAATGTGGCTGTAGGCAGCAGGCCAGTGGGGAGCATCTCTCAGCGCATGACAGGGGGTGCACAGGAATGGCATGATCACCAGGGGCACGAGCTAATGAACACACCACAGGAGCAATAACAATAACAAAAACAATGGGAGGGCACAACTACAGGACTCTAAACAGGGGAAAATAGGATTATGTATATTTGTGTGTGTGTGTGGGCGTGTACGTGCGTGTGTGAGAGTGTCTGTGTGTGTGTGCATACGTTTGTGTGCACACGTGTGTGTATGTGTTTGTGCCTCACTGCAAGGGCCGTATTCTGACCTTGACTTAATTCCCTAACAATTCCACCACCTTTACACACGAGGAAACCATGAATAAGCTCTAGTGAACCTACCAATTCCAAGTGGAAAAAGCATCTACTTAATTTTTTCCGATAGAAATAATACTATTTTCCATGCAATGTAATTTACAACTTGTTAAGAGCTATTGATAAGATCTAGGTAAATGAGTAATCTGTTTGGCTAAGGGAATTGTAAATATAAATGACACTTGTTTTAGATCTATTTTACTTTATAATCGCTGGAGACAAATGTGAAACCAGTCATATGGCAGCAAACAGGAGCATATCAACATATATACTTTCCAACAGTAAAGTTTATGAAATACTGTGCCTTTATGCAGATTTTAAATTGTATGGCTTTTTAACTTGCAGGGATGGGCACTCTCAAAAGTCTTCAATATAGGCTACCCCAAGTTCCTCTGTTTCCTATTTGTATCATATTAAATATTAGCAGTAGGCCTAATAAACAAAAATATTCAACTGCCAATTTACTGTTAGATCCCTTCAGTTGGTATAGCTGACATTATCACTCATTGTTTTGTTCACCTTCATTTGCTTCCTCTGTAAACGGCGTTACATCCGTGTGGTTGTTGCTGAGCATCATTAGTGGTTGTTGCTGAGCATCATTAGTGGTTGTTGCTGAGGATCATTAGTGGTTGTTGCTGAGGATCATTAGTGGTTGTTGCTGAGGATCATTAGTGGTTGTTGCTGAGCATCATTAGTGGTTGTTGCTGAGGATCATTAGTGGTTGTTGCTGAGGATCATTAGTGGTTGTTGCTGAGGATCATTAGTGGTTGTTGCTGAGGATCATTAGTGGTTGTTGCTGAGGATCATTAGTGGTTGTTGCTGAGCATCATTAGTAACAGTTGATAATATGAAAAAATATATGTACGCTAATTAAATCGTTATGGAGCAGAGAGCAGACCAAGCTGTAACAATTTGAACCTGACTTGCTGCAATACTTAGCCCTGTCATTACAGTTCCATGGTTAGTGCAGACAATAGATGAGGATATAGCCTATTATTGTACACTATTCTCCCTATTATAATTATATGTACACTGTGTGGCAATTTACGAATTAATCAAACTACCGTTTTCATTCTTTCGTGCATAAAGCCATAAACCAAGGCTTTTGAGTCTGCTGATAAGAATGTGGTGATTGACAGAGTCGAAAGCCTTGGCCAGGTCGATGAATACGGCTGCACATTATTGTGTCTTATCGATGGCAGTTATGATATTGTTTAGGACCTTGAGCGTGGCTGAGGTGCACCCATGGCCAGCTCGGAAGCCAGATTGCATAGAGGAGAATGTACGGTGGGATTCGAAATGGTCGGTAATCTGTTTGTTAACTTGGCTTTTGAAGACCTTAAAAAGGCAGGGTAGGATAGATATAGGTCTGTAGCAGTTTCGGTCTAGAGTGTCACCCCCTTTGAAGAGGGGGATGACCACGGCAGCTTTCCAATCTTTGGGGATCTCAGATGATACGAAAGAGAGGTTGAACAGGCTAGTAATAGGGGTTGCAACAATTTCGGCAGATAATTTTAGAAAGAGAGGGTCCAGATTGTCTAGCCTGGCTGATTTGTAGGTGTCCAGATTTTGCAGCTCTTTCAGGTACATCAGCTATCTGGATTTGGGTGAAGGAGAAATGGGGGAGGCTTGGGCGAGTTGCTGTGGGGGGTGCAGGGCAGTTGATCGGGGTAGGGGTAGCCAGGGGAAAGCATGGCCAGCAGTAGAAAAATGCTTATTGAAATTTTCAATTATCGTGGATGTATCGGGGGAGGCTTGACAGTGTTTCCTAGCCTCAGTGCAGTGGGCAGCTGGGGGGAGGTGCTCTCATTCTCCATGGACTTTACAGTGTCCCAGAACACTACAGGATGCAAATTTCTGTTTGAAAAAGCTAGCCTTAGCTTTCCTAACTGCTTGTGTATATTGGTTCTTAACTTCCCTGAAAAGTTGCATATCACGGGGGCTATTTGATGCTAATGCAGTACGCCACAGGATGTTTTTGTGCTGGTCAAGGGCAGTCAGGTCTGGAGTGAACCAAGGGCTATATCTGTTCCTGGTTCTACATTTTTTGAATGGGGCGTGCTTATTTAAGATGGTGAGGAAGGCACTTTTAAAGAATAACCAGGCATCCTCTACTGACGGGATGAGGTCAATATCCTTCCAGGATACCCGAGCCAGGTCGATTAGAAAGGCATTTGACAGTGATGAGGGGTGGTCGTTTGACCGCAGACCCATTACGGATGCAGGCAATGAGGCAGTGAAGACAGCAGAGGTGTATTTGGAGGGCAAGTTGGTTAGGATGATATCTATGAGGGTGCCCGTGTTTACGGATTTGGGGTTGTACCTGGTAGGTTCATTGATCATTTGTGTGAGATTGAGGGCATCAAGCTTAGATTGTAGGATGGCCGGGGTGTTAATTTAGCGCTAGGGGTCAGATTTTTTTTTCTTCTTTCAAATAACGTACCCAACGTCAACGGAAATTTTCTCTGGCCCAGATCGTAGAATATGCATATAATTTACAGATTAGGATAGAAAACACTCCAAAGTTTCCAAACTGTCAAAATATTGTCTGTGAGAATAAGAAATCTTATTCTGCAAGCGAAATCCTGAGAAAATCTAACCCGGAAGTGATATATTTTCTTTTTAAACTTTGTTTCCTGGCCTGTCTAACCTCCATTTAAAGGGGTATCAACCAGATTCTTTTTCCAATGGCTTCCTCAGGCTGTGTGTAACGATAGTCTTCGTCCTCCTCATCTGAGGAGTAAGAAATGTCGGACCAATACGCAGCGTGGTGAGTATTCATATTTATTCGAATACTTTAAATAAAGAACAAAACAATAAACAGACGAAATAGACGAAGACGCAGCAGTCCCGAAATAGTGAACACTAATACACACCAACAGGAACACAAAACATAGATAACCCACCCAACTCACGCCCTGACCATACTAAAACAAAGAAAATACAAAAGAACTAAGGTCAGAACGTGACACTACCCCCCCCCCCCCCCCAAGGGGGACTCCGGCCGCAAAACCTGAACCTATAGGGGAGGGTCTGGGTGGGCATCTGTCCGCGGTGGCGGCTCTGGCGCTGGACGTGGACCCCACTCCACCATAGTCTTATTCCGCTTTAGTAGATTCCTTTGAGCGGCAACCCTCGCCGCCAACCTAGGACTGGCAACCCTACTAAAGGGCCCCACTGGACTGAGGGGCAGCTCCGGACTGAGGGGTAGCTCCGGATTGAGGGGCAGCTCCGGACTGAGGGGCAGCTCCGGACTGAGGGGCACCTCCGGACTGAGGGGCACCTCCGGACTGAGGGGCAGCTCCGGACTGAGGGGCAGCTCCGGACTGAAAGGCAGCTCCGGACTGAAAGGCAGCTCCGGACTGAGGGGCAGGTCCAGACTGAGAGGTAGCTCAGGACTGAGGGACAGCTCAGGACTGAGGGACAGCTCGGGACTGAGGGGCAGCTCAGGACTGAGGTGCAGCTCCGGACTGAGGTGCAGCTCCGGACTGAAGGGCAGCTCCGGACTGAAGGGCAGCTCCGGACTGAGGGGCAGCTCAGGACTGAGGGGTAGCTCAGGACTGAGGTGTAGCTCAGGACTGAGGGGTAGCTCAGGACTGAGGGGTAGCTCAGGACAGGTGGACGGTGCTGGACAGACGGGCGGATCAGACAGCGCTGGACAGACGGCGCTGGACAGACGGGCGGCTCAGACGGCGCTGGACAGACGGGCGGCTCAGACGGCGCTGGACAGACGGGCGGCTCAGGCGGCGCTGGACAGACGGACGGCTCAGGCGGCGCTGGACAGGAGGGAGACTCAGGCCTGCCGAGGCGCACAGTAGGCCTGGTGCGTGGTGCCGGAACTGGTGGTACCGGGCTGGGAACACGCACCTCAGGGCGAGTGCGGGGAGTAGGAACAGGGCATACTGGACTCAGGAGGCGCACAGTAGGCCTGGTGCATGGTGCCGTAACTGGTGGTACCGGGCTGGGAACACGAACCTCAGGGCGAGTGCGGGGAGCAGGAACAGGGCATACTGGACCCTGGAGGCGCACTGTAGGCCTGGTGCGTGGTGCCGGAACTGGTAGTACCGGGCTGGGGACACGCACCTCTAGGCGAGTGCGGGGAACAGGAACTGGAGGCCTGGTACGTGGTGCCGGCACCGGAGGGCTGGTGCGTGGGGCTGCCACAGGAGAGCTGGTGCGTGGAGAAGGCACCGGATAGACCGGACCGTGGAGGCGCACTACAGGTCTCGAGCACCGAGCCTGCCCAACCCTACCTGGCTGAATGCTCACCGTAGCCATGCCAGTACGGCGAGGTGGAATAGGCCGCACTGGGCTATGCACACGTACAGGAGACACCATGCGTAGGGCTGGTGCCATGTACCCCGGCCCGAGGAGACGCACTGGAGACCAGATGCGTAGAGCCTGCTTCATGGCACCTGGCTCGATGCCCACTCTAGCCCGGCCGATACGAGGCGCTGCTATGTACCGCACCAGGCTATGCACACGTACTGGAGACACCGTGCGCTCTTCCGCATAACACGGTGTCTGCCCGTACGCTCGCTCTCCACGGTAAGCACGGGGAGTTGGCTCAGGTCTCCTACCTGGCTTAACCACACTCCCCGTGTGCCCCCCCCCCCCCCCCAAGAAACTTTTGGGGCTGCCTCTCTGGCTTCCAGCCGTGCTTTCGTGCAGCCTCCTCATACCGCCGCCTCTCCTCTTTCGCTGCCTCCAGCTCAGCTTTTGGGCGGCGATATTCACCAGCCTGTGCCCAGGGTCCCTTGCCGTCCAGAATTTCCTCCCAGGTCCAGGAGTCCTGCGATCGCTGCTGCTGCTGCTGCTGCCCGTTACCACGCTGCTTGGTCCTGTTGTGGTGGGTGATTCTGTAACGATAGTCTTCGTCCTCCTCATCTGAGGAGTAGGAAATGTCGGACCAATACGCAACGTGGTGAGTATTCATATTTATTCGAATACTTTAAATAAAGAACAAAACAATAAACAGACGAAATAGACGAAGACGCAACAGTCAGGAAATAGTGAACACTAATACACACCAACAGGAACACAAAACATAGATAACCCACCCAACTCACACCCTGACCATACTAAAATAAAGAAAATACAAAACAACTAAGGTCAGAACGTGACACTGTGACCAGGCAATAGACATAGTTTCAGGCTTTTATTTTGAAAAATGAGCAAGATGTTTCAAAAGAGGTCAGGTGTCCTCCGAATATTTCCTGCGCGCGAGAGAGGGGCACCCCATTTTCATTTTGTCTCTTAATGAATAGGTTATGCTCCGGTTGAAATATTATCGATTATGTTTGTTAAAGACAACCTGAGGTTTGATTATAAAAACATTTTAAATGTTTCTACCACCATTTCGGATACTTTTGGGGATTTGTCGAACGGAACACGGCTTTTTTCATCATAACGCGCGTTTTTTTTGTGATAAAAGTAATATTTATCGAACAAAAATAAAATTTGTTGTGTAACTGGGAGTCTCGTGAGTGGAAACGTCCGAAGATTATCTAAGGTAAGCGATTAATTTTATTGCTTTTCACACTTTCGTGACCATGCTAATTTGGGGCTAGCTGATGTACCATTGAAAGCTACACTCACAAAAGCTTGGATTTCTTTCGCTGTAAAATATATTCTCAGAATCTGACACCATAGGTGGATTAACAACAAGCTAAGCTGTGTTTTGGTATATTTCACTTGTGATTGCATGATTATAAATATTTTTAGGAATATTTTTGAATTTGGCGCCCTGCAATTCAGCGGTTGTTTAGGAAAGTGAACCCGTATTCGGTATCAGAGAAGTTAAGCATGTCCCAGTTTAGGTCACCTAGCAGCACAAGCTCTGAAGATAGATGCGGGGCAATCAATTCACCAATGGTGTCCAGGGCACAGCTGGGGGCAGAGTGTGGTCTATAGCAACCATAGTACTGTAGGCTACACAGATACAAAGGTGTATCATTGGTCGGCCGTGTGTTTACGTAAATAGGTCCCAGCTTCAAACATCATGCTGGAAAAAGCATGAGTGTGTAGCTACAACAGAGAAACATGGCAGCTGGAATAGGCCTGCCTCCAATCTACACAGTATGTTGGGGGACATGATGTGCAGTGCTACAGATATCAAAACATCCCGTGAAAAATGTAAGCCCAAGGATAATTTTCACCATCCCAAATAATGTGGAATTTCTCAAGACGGGAGATACAAGGAAGATTCTCTCTCTCTCTGGCTGACATTACGATTTGTCAGTAAGGTGGAAATATCATACTTTCTGTAGGTGTTTCAGTGGCCTATGAAGCAAATTTGAGCCCTCTACTTTAGCCTTCAGCTGTGTTACCTAGTAAGATCTCATCTATTGATTAACAGCTAACTCCAGCTCATACAAATCTATCATCATCTCCATTACCTATGTGAGGTTATGTGGAGGATGATATTGACGTAGTCCGTGCAGTTATGTAGTGGACAAAAGATGATTGAGACCTATGAATACCCAAATATCAAAGGGGATATGCATTAATTGTATCTATAAATGGACCTTTACAGTACAACACACATTTTTTTTTAAAGTAAATAGGAATGACCCAATGTGTGATTGGGGTTGGGATGAATTTCATGTCGTACAAGGTATGAATAAATAATCCTAGCTGGAGCACTGAGAAGAGGAGGCCGTGCCAACAACAATTAGGCCTGCCTGAAAAAGGAGTCAATCTATGGCAGATGCAGCCCATGCCTGTTAAGAGAGGTCAATTGATCTTTCCCTCTCTCTCTGTGAGCTGTATACCCCTCTTCTCTCCACACACCAATCAATAACAGCATAGGGATATCGGCATCCCATTTGCATTTAACGCCAAATGTGCCTTTGAGCTAGTTAATCTTATACATGTTAGGAAACCCTTTAATGTGCTTTATGTAAGTGAGGGGTGGGCAGCCTCAGTGTTTGAGATGGGTGACCCTGGAGGATGGGTCTATCTCAGTGTGAGATGAGACCATATACCTGAGTGTACCAAACACCTGCTCTTTCCATGACATAGACTGACCGGGTGAATCCAGGTGAAAGCTATGATCCCTTATTGATGGCACCTGTTAAATTCACTTCAATCAGCATAGATGATTTGAGACATGGATTGTGTATATGTGCCATTCAGAGGGTGAATGGGCAAGACAAAATATTTAAGTGCTTTTGAATGGGGTATGCCGCTTGCTTGGTGGTGCCCCTTGCTAAGTGATGTTGCAGCCTCAGGAGCCTTTCAGAACAGGTGTATATATATATATATATACACAGTTTGTTACGTTATTGTGTTTAGAGGTAGGTGAAGGAGTCAAGCGCAGGAGAGCAGAGATGTCCAAGTAGCGTCTTTTAATAGGCAAGTCCACAACAAAAAGGTCAGGTACAATACCAACTTAACGCCCTCGACAAAAGAGAACACAGTTACTCACGGAAGGAGGAAAAACAACGCTCCTTAAACTTATACACACTCGGTATAATACGTGAACATAACTAAGGCACAACCTCAACGAGCAACATGACACGAATAATTCCGCACAAACCTAAGCAGGCAACAGGGGTAATTATAGACACAGAAATTAAAGCAAATGAAACCAGGTGTGAAAGAACCAAAGACAACACAAACGGAAAAGGAAAAATGGATCGGTGATGGCTAGTAGGCCGGCGACACCGACCGCCGAGCACCGCCCGAACAGGGAGAGGAACCACCTTCGGTGGAAGTCGTGACACAGTTGAAGTCGGAAGTTTACATACACCTTAGCCAAATACATTTAAACTCAGTTTTTCACAATTCCTGACATTTAATCCCAGTAAAAATTCCCTGTTTTAGCTCAATTAGGATTACCACTTTATTTTAAGAATGTGAAATGTCAGAATAATAGTAAAGGGAATGATTTATTTCAGCTTTTATTTCTTTCATCACATTCCCAGTGGGTCAGAAGTTTACATACACTCAATTAGTATTTGGTAGCATTGCCTTTAAACTGATTCACTTGGTTCAAATGTTTCGGGTAGCCTTCCACAAGCTTCCCACAATGTTGGGTTGAATTTTGGCCCATTCCTCCTGACAGAGCTGGTGTAACTGATTCAGATTTGTTGTCACCTTGCTCGCACACGCTTTTTCAGTTCTGCCAACACATTTTCTATGGGATTGAGGTCAGGGCTTTGTGATGGACACTCCAATACCTTGACTTTGTTGTCCTTAAGCCATTTGCCACAACTTTGGAAGTATGCTTGGGGTCATTGTCCATTTGGAAGATCCATTTGCGACCAAGCTTTAACTTCCTGACTGATGTCTTGAGATGTTGCTTCAATATATCCACATAATTTTCCTGCCTCATGACGCCATCTATTTTGTGAAGTGCACCAGTCCCTCCTGCAGCAAACCACCCCCACAACATGATGCTGCCACCCCCATGCTTCACGGCTGGGATGGTGTTCTTCGGCTTGCAAGCCTCCCCCTTTTTCCTCCAAATATAACGATGGTCGTTATGGCCAAACAGTTCTATTTTTGTTTCATCAGACCAGAGGACATTTCTAGAAAAAGTACGATCTTTGTCCCCATGTGCAGTTTGCGAACCGTAGTCTGGCTTTTTTATGGCGGTTTTGGAGCAGTGGCTTCTTCCTTGCTGAGCGGCCTTTCAGGTTATGTCGATATAGGACTCGTTTTACTGTGGATATAGATACTTTTCTGCCTGTTTCCTCCAGCATCTTCACAATGTCCTTTGCTGTTGTTCTGGGATTGATTTGCACTTTTCGCAACAAAGTGCGTTCATTTCTAGGAGACAGAACGCGTCTCCTTCCTGAGCGGTATGACGGCTGCGTGGTCCCATGGTGTTTATTCTTGCGTACTATTGTTTGTACAGATGAACGTGGTACCTTCAGGCGTTTGGAAATTGCTCCCAAGGATGAACCAGACTTGTGGAGGTCTACAATTTTTTTTTGAGGTCTTGGCTGATTTCTTTTGATTTTCCCATGATGTCAAGCAAAGAGGCACTGAGTTTGAAGGTAGGCCTTGAAATACATCCACAGGTACACCTCCAATTGACTCAAATGATGAAGCTTCTACAGCCATGACATCATTTTCTGGAATTTTCCAAGCTGTTTAAAGGCAGTCAACTTTGTGTATGTAAACTTCTGACCCACTGGAATTGTGATACAGTGAATTATAAACAATTGTTGGAAAAATTACTTGTGCCATGCATTACAGCAGATGTCCTAACCGACTTGCCAAAACTATAGTTTGTTAACAAGAAATTTGTAGAGTGGGTGAAAAACGAGTTTTAATGACTCCAACCTAAGTGTATGTAAACTTCCGACTTCAACTGTATATATATACTGAGATCATGTGGCAGATCATGTGACACTTAGATTGCACACAGGTGGATTGTATTTAACTAATTATGTGACTTCTGAAGGTAATTGGTTGCACCAGATCTTATTTGGGGGCTTCATAGCAAAGGGGGTGAATACATATGCACGCATCACTTTTCTGTTTTATATTTTTTTGAAACAAGTAATTGTTTTCATTTCACTTCACAAATATGGACTATTTTGTGTATGTCCTTTACATGAATACCAAATAAAAATCTATTTAAATAACATGTTGTAATGCAACAAAATAGGAAAAACACCAAGGGGGATGAATACTTTTGCAAAGCACTGAACATTTCAAATCAAGCATTATGAATAAACCATGAAAGAGTATGAGACTCCATGGCCATAAAGTCCCAATCGTATGGTCAGTGTATTCATCGGTTAGATAGGGGTCATTCAGAGTATACTGGCTTGTGTGGTCCGAGAGAGAGAGAGAGGAAGGGGGGAGCAGCCTGGGGTGAGGGCTGGTCTTGGGGGGAGATAGTTTGGGTTCAGTTGTCCCGGGATCTGTCTCTGACCTTGTGATCTTCAAAATTTCCTTTGACGCAGGGAGAACCACATCATCTGGCCACTTACCCAGACATACTGTTACGAATCCCTTTTGCTCTACAGTCTAGGGGGGGATGGCAACGAGACCCGTAACATAACTCATGTGTCACGGTTCTCTAAAGTAGAACCCAGAAGCAGACCAGGACAAGGAGAGTAAGACGAAGGTGAGTATTTATTTACAAGTTTAAATGTAGTGATAGAAAAATCCAAGTAGCGGAGCGGGCAGCGGAGGTGAGTTGATGGAATTGAGTAAGCAGATCCAAGGAAGTAACTGAAGTCACCGACGACCAGGTAGGGATGGGATGAGTGTTCCGAGTGAATGACTGTAGACAGAAAAAACGGAGGTAAGTTCAAGGCAAGCAAGACGTACAAAACAACAAAACAAACTCTATCAAACTGGAGGCTGATACGCTGGCACAACATACTGTTCATGGCTAACGATCCGGCAGGGAATGGATGTCAGGTCAGCGCTTATGAAGTGGAGGGGTGATGATCAGGACCAGGTGTGCAGATAGCTGATGGGATACAGGTGCGGGTACTCAGAGATCCTCCAACTAGCTACGTCGCCCGGCAACCAGACAGGGTGCGTTCCAGGACACCGGAAAAAACACTCCAGGACAGAACACAGGCAAAAACAGACTCAGGAAGCGGGATTCGTGACATCATGCAAATTATAACAGTGAAAAAGTAACAGTGATAACAAATAACCACAGACAACATAAATCTACCGTCAAACACTCATGGTTTATTTGTAAACGCACGGTAATGGGGGGCAGGAAAAGGGGCTGCGCTGGCCCCAAGGAAAGAAATAATAAGCATTCAAAACACCCTTAAGCTAGTCTACCTGCTTCAACAGGGAAAACAACTGACAGGGTTTTTAAACCAAGGGAAAGGGGATGTGATTGGGTAATTGAAACAGGAGGAGGAGGAGGAGGAGGTGTGTCTTCTGATTGACTGATTGGGGAATGATGATTGTCACCTGTGAGGGGAGAAAGAGAGCAAAGAAATACACACACAGGATACACACAGGATACCTGTATCCGTAACACATACACACTCACTGATGCACATTCACGCTCACACACACACATGCGTACGCACACACATAAGTACACACCTACACACAAACAGACACACACACACACACGTCTACAATTTAATAGAAAGATACATTTTTGTTTCCCTGGCAACAGCATGGTGGCATTCATAAATCAGTAAGGTATCCTACATTTACATTTAAGTCATTTAGCAGACGCTCTTATACAGAGCGACTTACAAATTGGTGCATTCACCTTATGATATCCAGTGGAACAACCACTTTACAATAGTGCATCTAACTCTTTTAAGGGGGGGGGGGGGGTTAGAAGGATTACTTTATCCTATCCTAGGTATTCCTTAAAGAGGTGGTGTTTCAGGTGTTTCCGGAAGGTGGTGATTGACTCCGCTGACCTGGCGTCGTGGGGGAGTTTGTTCCACCATTGGGGTGCCAGAGCAGCGAACAGTTTTGACTGGGCTGAGCGGGAGCTGTACTTCCTCAGAGGTAGGGAGGCGAGCAGGCCAGAGGTGGATGAACGCAGTGCCCTTGTTTGGGTGTAGGGCCTGATCAGAGCCTGAAGGTACGGAGGTGCCGTTCCCCTCACAGCTCCGTAGGCAAGCACCATGGTCTTGTAGCGGATGCGAGCTTCAACTGGAAGCCAGTGGAGAGAGCGGAGGAGCGGGGTGACGTGAGAGAACTTGGGAAGGTTGAACACCAGACGGGCTGCGGCGTTCTGGATGAGTTGTAGGGGTTTAATGGCACAGGCAGGGAGCCCAGCCAACAGCGAGTTGCAGTAGTCCAGACGGGAGATGACAAGTGCCTGGATTAGGACCTGCGCCGCTTCCTGTGTGAGGCAGGGTCGTACTCTGCGAATGTTGTAGAGCATGAACCTACAGGAACGGGTCACCGCCTTGATGTTAGTTGAGAACGACAGCGTGTTGTCCAGGATTGTCCTGGAATTTAGAGTGGTAGAAAGTGGCTTTAGCAGCAGAGACAGAAGAGGAGAATGTAGAGAGGAGGGAGTGAAAGGATGCCAGGTCCGCAGGGAGGCGAGTTTTCCTTCATTTCCGCTCGGCTGCCCGGAGCCCTGTTCTGTGAGCTCGCAATGAGTCGTCGAGCCACGGAGCAGGAGGGGAGGACCGAGCCGGCCTGGAGGATAGGGGACATAGAGAGTTAAAGGATGCAGAAAGGGAGGAGAGGAGGGTTGAGGAGGCAGAATCAGGAGATAGGTTGGAGAAGGTTTGAGCAGAGGGAAGAGATGATAGGATGGAAGAGGAGAGAGTAGCGGGGGAGAGAGAGCGAAGGTTGGGACGGCGCGATACCATCCGAGTAGGGGCAGTGTGGGAAGTGTTGGATGAGAGCGAGAGGGAAAAGGATACAAGGTAGTGGTCGGAGACTTGGAGGGGAGTTGCAATGAGATTAGTGGAAGAACAGCATCTAGTAAAGATGAGGTCAAGCGTATTGCCTCCCTTGTGAGTAGGGGGGGAAGGTGAGAGGGTGAGGTCAAAAGAGGAGAGGAGTGGAAAGAAGGAGGCAGAGAGGAATGAGTCAAAGGTAGACGTGGGGAGGTTAAAGTCACCCAGAACTGTGAGAGGTGAGCCATCCTCAGGAAAGGAACTTATCAAGGCGTCAAGCTCATTGATGAACTCTCCAAGGGAACCTGGGGGGCGATAAATGATAAGGATGTTAAGCTTGAAAGGGCTGGTAACTGTGACAGCATGGAATTCAAAGGAGGCGATAGACAGATGGGTCAGCGGAGAAAGAGAGAATGTCCACTTGGGAGAGATGAGGATCCCAGTGCCACCACCCCGCTGACCAGAACCTCTCGGGGTGTGCGAGAACACGTGGGCAGACGAGGAGAGAGCAGTAGGAGTAGCAGTGTTATCTGTGGTAATCCATGTTTCCGTCAGTGCCAAGAAGTCGAGGGACTGGAGGGAAGCATAGGCTGAGATGAACTCTGCGTTGTTGGCCGCAGATCGGCAGTTCCAGAGGCTGCCGGAGACCTGGAACTCCACGTGGGTCGTGCGCGCTGGGACCACCAGGTTAGAGTGGCGGCGGCCACGCGGTGTGAAGCGTTTGTATGGTCTGTGCAGAGAGGAGAGAAGAGGGATAGACAGACACATAGTTGACAGGCTACAGAAGAGGCTACGCTAATGCAAAGGAGATTGGAATGACAAGTGGACTACACGTCTCGAATGTTCAGAAAGTTAAGCTTACGTTGCAAAAAATCTTATTGACTAAAATGATACAGTGCTGCTGGCTGGTGGAGTAGGCTAGCTAGCAGTGGCTGCGTTGTTGACTTAGTTTGAAAGTGTAGCTGGCTAGGTAGCCTCGGTAACTGGCTAGGTAACCTTGACAATCACACTAAACTACACAATCCTCTCCTACAAAGCTTATAAAAATATTATACAAGGGGTGGGTCTAATTTTGGATTCT
Source organism: Salvelinus alpinus (assembly GCF_045679555.1). NCBI lineage: Eukaryota > Metazoa > Chordata > Actinopteri > Salmoniformes > Salmonidae > Salvelinus > Salvelinus alpinus. Next base: position 28,313,473 of record NC_092087.1, on the reverse strand, counting down.
GATTGGTTAAAACTGCATTCCAGCCGGAGTCTATTACACAAGTTACCACCGGCTAAATATATGATGGTTAGATGAAATGCCTATTTACTCTGTTCCATCTGACTGCGCAATCCACTGTCTCATCAGCCCAGCCAGGCAAATAAATTATTAGAAAAGTAGAAGGCGTTTAGAGCATCTGCAGTCATTGATTACAATCTGAAATCAATTGTTGTGAAAATAAAGAACCCAGCTAGTTGACGTTTTCCTGTATGCTTGTTTTATTGAGTCAAACATCCAACCACACATCTTACAAAAGAAAAGAAAACCGTCAGGACATTGACACCATGGCACACTGTTTTACAGAAGATCATTCTGTTAGAGGTTCATTTTCACCCAACATATAAACATGCGCTTTTACAAAAATTAAATGCATACTGTTTACTAAAATGTGTAGAAGATAAAAACAATACTAATAAATTAGGCATCTAATAAATAGTATATATCATTCAATGGTCCATGTACAAAGCTGAAGTAAGATTGTGTTAATAGTTATCTCATACAATATTTCTTCAGACAGGAAATCAGACAAAATAAAGGCAGATGTGTAGATGCATAACTACCGAAACTAGTCATATTCCTATATAAGTAGTAACTAACATAACATATTTTATACATTTGGGTCCTTTACTATTTATTGTATTTACATTATAAGTATTGTGGCATTTTTAGAAAATTATTCTGTGCAGTGAAGGATTTCTACAACTGTTTTATGCATATATCCTGTGTTAATAAATGTGTTTATATAATGCCCAGATATAATTGTCAAACTATACACACAAAGTACACTGCATTTGATTTCAGTCCGTAAGTGCATCTTTTGCCCTCCATCACAAGGTTGGAGTTCAATCAGGCATATCTAAAGGACAGTCAAGTCTTGGTGCCTACATTGATCCTGCCATTTGATGACTTAGGGCGACTTACAGTCAATGAGTTTGCGGTGTCTAACTGACACATTGTTGGTGGAGAAGACAAAGAGTCCCATATAATTTCAAAGACACAAACTATACATTTGCATGGATTTGAACACACAAACTCAGCATGGAATGACTACAATGGATATTGCTTGTGGAGTTCTGTTCGGGTCAAGGTCCATTACTAAAACTATTTAGACCACTTTAAAAACGTATTCACTTTGAACTGGCCAGATTAGCTTATATTTGATTGTAAAACATATTCTGCCAACCTTATGACCTCAAATAACATAGATCTGTGAATGTAGAGATGTACTAGTTAAACAACAACAATGATATCAAGTAATCCAACAGTAGCTCTTCAGTCTCTTATCAGTAACATAAGGTTCCATATTTTGTAAAACATTTTGAGCAAAGCTCCAACTACTATTACGGAAGATTTTCAGTAACAAAACAACCAATATTGTGGATGATAAAGTGCTGCTAAAAAGAACACTTTCCTCAAAAACGTTTAATTAGAGAATGGAAAACTTCTTATAGTGGCACAGCAGTCAAAGACAGGAACCGCTTACATCAAGAGATGCTGTTGGCTATATCAGCTGACTATACAGGATTGTCAGCTATGCGTCACAAAACTAAGTTGAACAAGGAAGCAGCCCCTACAGTGCTGAACTATGCCAAAGGCATTGTGGAGTTACAATAATGAAAAGCACCCAAAAAGAAAATCACCACTTTTCAAGGAACATGAAGCATTAGTTTGGAGTTTGACCCCGAAGGGTCTAAAAGCACTTTCATGATGAAGCAGACCTTGATAAGGCTGGAAGCCACATTACATTTGGTTACTGTTTGAAAGGAAGCCCCCTTTTCTGTCAAAGGCACAAGATCAGAGAACAACTTACAGTCTTGTGAACTGCTAGAAGGCTCTACTGGGAGTGTATTCCTTGTATGATTTTGGACCAGGCGTTTTAACTCAAAGTTGTGAGGGACTTCAGTTCCGTTTTAGAGGTGGGGGGGTTGTAAGTCAAATTTGGGTATATTTTACATCTATCTTAGTCTGCAGTGAAACGGGCTGATGTTGCTTTTCAACTGAGTGTCAGAGTAGAAATGTCTCAAATAGTCCCATGATTTCATAGTGTAAAATTCATGCTCATGGGTATTGCTTGGGAATTAAAAATATAAAATGTATGCATACAGTAACTTATAACAGCTGGCTTATTTGTAACCGTGTCTTTTCACTAAGACATAAACATACAAAATTATCTTTAGGATTTTATTTATTTTTCCTTAAGAAATACATTTGTAAAAAATAATTAAAACCCTATCCAGACAGAGATTAAAAGTGAGTTGGTAAAAACATATTTACATGGCATGCAATTTCTTGAGGGTCTTCAATGAAAATAATTGAGACCTGCATAAGAGGCAGAAGCATGGATATCTAAACCGACAAAATGAGAAAGATAACAGACAAAGGAAGAAAAATAAAGTAAAAGTAACACAGGATTTTACTTTTTTTCTGATATAAAATTTGAAGTTAATTGAAAATACAACCTTTTCCTTCTATCTACCATGCCAACCCACCCCCTTACACCCAGGTTCCTGCCCCCACCACGTTTTTGTTGTGATGAGAAGAGAAGGAGCGCTTGAGACTTTGAGACAGAGGATCGGGCAGGAGGTGAGCGCCATCTGTTCTCTGTTTGGTGAACATACCTGAAATGTGATGGCAGCCAGTGTGTCAGTTTAGTAGTCAGTTTGCAAACAGTCAGTGAGTGGGCTACTCTGGTCCCCTCAGGTTGGGGTGATGAAGGAGGGTTCATAGCCAGGCCTCAGCAGGGTGTGTGGGACGAGAGGAGAGGGGAGGGACAGGTGCTCAGAGCTGAGAGTCAGCCCCCAGGCTGTTGAGCTCCTCCGGCGAGTGCTTCTCTCCCCCAGTGCCAGCCGACTGGCGGAACCCGGCCGAGATCTCGTCAAATGTCCGGCCCTTGGTCTCAGGCACCTTGAAGTAGGTGAAGATGAAGAAGCTGAGCAGCAGTATAGTGAAGATGACAAAGACATAAGGGCCACACAACTCCTGTAGGGCGAGACAGAGAAAAGAAGGAGAGAGAACATTGAAGATCATGTTCATTAAGCAATGGGCTCCAAACAAACACGTCTTCAAACTAACAGTTCACATACAGTATATCAAGATTAGGGTTGCAAAGGGTGGGGATATTACTGGAAACTTTCTAAGTTTACCAGTAAACTACTAGAATGTTGGTATCTTGCAAGGATTTTATGTAATCTATCACAAGACATCTAGCGGCCCTTTTGGGCACTTTAGATTTTTACAGGTATCTGTAATTATCCCTGGCCCTTGGTGCGACCTTATCATATGTAAAATATATATGAAATAATTAAATAAGATGATTTTAAAATAAACATTAGAATGACAAAGCTGTAAAACATGATCCTAAATTATCTTCAACTTCGTGAATACCATTGATGTTTAATATGAGGGTTTCAGCAAATATCCTTTATTAATTCACTTCTATTTATTTTACTAAGTCAACATTTATTCGTTGTCAGTGTTTTGGCATCATACTGGTGGCAGCTGTGAACAGAGTCAATGTTTGGAAGAGTTGCAGAGTTAATGGAAAATAATGGCAATGTTGATTAGATGCTTTTTCCTTAATTAGGTTATGTTCTCTTGAACCATATGGTTTATGTACTAGAAACTCATGGACAATATGGACACAGATATAACAAATTCATACTATATATGATTTTTTTTTTTAAAGTTATTAAAGTATAAATTACAAAATTTACGATAGATTGCAATCCATTTTCTGTTAATTACCAATATTAATGAAGATTCCAGTAACTTTCGTAAAATACCGGTAGCTTTGCAACCCTAATTGAGATGAGTATGTTGACAACATCTACCATGATGAGCATCAGTGACTAACAAGGCTGTGCTTAGTGCTTACCTCTACATACTGGAAGGCCATGCCCACTATGAAGTTGGCGGTCCAGTTAGAGAAGCCAGCCACAGCAAAGGCCGAGGGCCGGGGTCCTTGGGAGAACAGCTCAGCCACGATGAACCAGGGGATGGGACCCGGGCCAATCTCAAAGAATGCCACAAAGGCAAAGATGGCCACGATGCTCACGTAGGACATCCACGGCAGCTGTTCCTGATGGAGGACAAACAGACAGCAGGGGGTTAAACTACTGGTATTCATTCAACATATTATATTTACAAGGACGTGTATCAATAAACCAAGTGTTTTTCCTCATTCATTCCGTATGAGAGCTGCTAGCCTTATGTGAAGTGTGCTGTAGTTAGTCTACGTACCAGCAGAGCCAGAGCGACGGTCATCAGAACGGCAGCGCCTGCCATTCCTATCAGCCCCAGCAAGTGGAGAGATCTACGTCCGGCGCGCTCCACCACAAACAACTGAGAGGAGAGAGGGTTGAGTTACACTGTCCAACCCCTAATGTGGTACATCATGCGCACCATAAATGACACATGCACATCTGCCACAGTTACTCACCGACACCACAGTGAAGGCTGTGTTGACCACACCGGCACCAATTGTAGCATAAACAGGCTGAGCAACTCCGGCCTTCTCAAAGATACGGGTAGAGTAGTAGAAAACCTGCAGGACACCAACAGCACAGTTTAGAGTTGCAAAATAAGTAGTATACTGTATGTCAGGGATCATCAACTAGATTCAGCCGAGGGCCATTTTTTCTTGAGCAGATGGTTGGTGGGCTGGAACAAAATGACAAATTATTTGTAGACTACAAATTTACTGCAAGAAGCCCAAACCGATATAATATTTGACAAAAACATAATCACTTCAAACCAGTTGTATACGATCACGTGTCTCTCTATTATGCGTGGGAATACTTGGGAACAAACTTGGAGCTGATTTCCTGGTGTTATTATAGTCTTCTATGTTGAACAATAACAAATAAAAAGACTTGGGAGCTAAATAAAACCACCAAATCAGGGGAACCCTGCTTTATGTGTTTGGGGTGAGAAGTGTGTATGAGAGGTGACTCACTGCGTTGATGCCAGACAGCTGCTGGGAGAGCTGAAGCATGATAGCTATGAAGATGGGCTGGCGGTAGAGTGGCGAACGGAACAGCTCAAGGATGGTCACCTTCTTCTCCCTCATCATCTGCCTGGCCTCCTCCTTCATCTCCTGCATGTCTGCACTCACGTCTGTGGTCCCACGCAGCTTCTTCAGGACTGACAGAGACAGAGCAAGAATGGAGGTTACATTACAGTCTGCTAGGGCTGTGTCACTCCATACCAGATCAATTCAGGCAATTCGAGGGATGAATTTAAATTAAACACATTTATTGAAACATGGCCCTTATTTTAGATAATTTTCAACTCATTCAAACTAACAGAACTGACATTGGCTGAACTGATGACATTAAGTGTATGAATGTGTGTTTGTGTATAAATGTACTCAACTCACCAGTCTTGGCCTTGTTCTCCTCATTACGGTTGATGAGGAGGAAGCGGGGGCTCTCGGGGCAGAAGGGCAGCAGTGCACACTGCACTAGGGCTGGGATGAAAGTGAAGCCCAGCAGGAAGGGCCACAGAGATGCGTTCCCCATTAAGGCCTCCATGCCAAACACCTGAACCACAACACATAGTTAGACCACCATCAGATTATCATGTAGCACAGCTCTCAAAGAGATTCCTTTGGAAAAGCATACAAATCATTCATTATTCTCCATACGATATCCCTGTGCCCATTGGAACTGACCTGTGCCATCAGGATGCCTGTGACGATGCCTAGCTGGTGGAGGGTGCCCAGGGCTCCTCGGAGGGCAGTGGGGGCCACCTCACCCACGTACATCGGCACAAAGCCAGTGGAAAGGCCGGAGTAGAGGCCCACCACGAAGCGCCCGATGATCAGCATCTCCCACGAGCCACCCATCTTAGAGAAGCCCATGAGAGCAGCGGAGACAAAGGCCAGCACGTTGGCCATGAGCATGGAGTTCCTCCTGTAGACACCACAGAAATAGTCATGTCAATTACAGTCCACTTACAGACATTTACATATCACACATGTAATATCATCTCACATAACACAGTTGTAAATAAACATTGTGAAGTGTCGTATTTACCTGCCAAAGCGGTTAACGAACAAGCCCACGGAGAAAGAGCCGAAGATGCCGCCGACAGAGAAGATGGCGACGGAGACGGACCACAGGGTGGTGAGGGAGGTCTTGGTGATGGGCTCCTGGTACCGGTCGAACCATGTTTCGTTGAGGAACCTCTCAATAACCTAGCAGAGCGGGAGAGAAAACAACACCAGCTCACAACACTGCCATAGACAGAAATCACAGTCAATGTACCATAGACATACAGTAATGTAAGAGACAGTAAAAAAAGGTGTTTCCTTGTCCTCATTGCCATTGGCCAGGTGGCTGCTGTTTTGATGTATGGCCAGTAGATGGAGGTAGAGGATTGTATTTCAGGTTTTCCAGCAACAAGGACGTTTGTGGGTGAGCGAGGTCTCAGGTTTCAGCCCCTTCCCCCACAGTGACTCAGTGTTGATAAACATACATATATGTATGATCAGCTTGTGATGGAAGTTAAGTGGTACAGGCTGGGAGGAACGTCCCCTCCCCCCATGTCTCTGCCAGTGGCACACTGACAACTGTCATATGTCGAGGACTCCCTCTACCTCTATCTAGCACTTCTAGTACTCGGCACTGAGCCCTGCCCCCTCCTGTGCTCCTCTCCCAAATATCACTGCTGGCTCCTGTCATGTGCTTTACTGATAGATTATACAATATACCCTTTACCAATACTTATATAATGCTGAGTGATTGATATAGAACTATTAATGTATTTTATAGGTCAGGAGAGGTAAGCTGGGTATGCTGTTCAAGATATGGTATAGCCCAACACTGTCAATATAGTTCCATAAAATAAACATTCTTACAGATAGAGAATGGCAAGTCTACCTTTCATTTCATATTCTTGATTTCTCTGAATAGGCTTGTGTCTGACTCAAGACCTAGCACGCACCTGGCCACAATGAAAAAAACTGTCCATTCATGACCGGTGACGCTGTACTGATTAAAGCATTACTGTCTCTGTGGACTCCTGGCCTGGCAATGCGGAGGCATTCAGGTCCGTCTGTCTGTGCTACAAGGGGCCCAATTTGGAGCCGGCAGGCAGGGTGGAGAAGCAGACCAGGGCACTTGAGAGACATCTAATCTAATCAGTGCTACACTCTTTAGAGCGGAAGGGCTGCATCACGGAGTGTACAAAACATTAGGAACACCTGCTCTTTCCATGACATAGACTGAACAGGTGAATCCAAGTGAAAGCTATGATCCCTTATTCAGTCAGTCTAGATCAATGGTCAACAACCTTTTCTGAGTCAAGATCACTTTCGCAGTCAAAAAGCAAGCTGAGATCTACCGCTCAGATTTTGTTTTTTACATTAACCCACACAAACAGTTTTGTAGGAATGAGGTTTGGGAAGTAGGCCTAACATATTATCACAGCATATTGGCTATATCATTGTCCTGCCAATATTGTTAATCAGACCATATCATATTTCAAAACTCGAGCTTTGATAACAAAATAGATCAGTTGGTTTAGCACTTGTGAGGCACTGTGGAGCATGAATTGAAATAATTTGCTTTTATATTTTACTGGACTGATGGTACCTGCATCTGATGGTTAACGAGGTCAAATCACGACGTCAGGGATCTTCAGGTCAAAAAGTCAGAGCTCTAGAAAGATGTTCGAGTTTCCGACTGACTTGGAATTCCGAGTTGGATGACGACTCAAAACTATTTTTCCCAACCGCCTCTCATGGTCCCTGCTCTCTCATTCCTTTCCTCTGTTGAGACTGACCAGAGAGAGGGGACACCGTCTTCCATCTGATCGCGAAACTCGACTTGCACCGCATCTGCCTCATGCACAAATTCATGTTGTTCCTATGACCAGAGAAAGTTAAATATTTATTAAAATTAAAATCGACACGACGAGCTGCTAATAATAATAAAACGCAGGGCTATCGATACTTGGCTACTCATTCATTGCAGCTGCAGCCCGAGCGGAAGTACGGAGAAGCGCGTTTTGTAATAGTGTAGAATAGTGACATCAGCTGTCAGAGCAGCTTACCAATCATTGCACCTGTACACAGCCCATCTATAAATAGCCCACCCAACTACCTCATCCCCATATTGTTTTGTTTTTTTGCTCCTTTGCACCCCAGTATCTCTACTTGCACATCATCTTCTGCACATCTATCATTCCAGTGTTAATGCTAAATTGTAATTATTTCACGGTGTTCCTAATGTTTTATACACTCAGTAATTAATCACGATGTTATCACATTTATCATGGATATCAAGTAAAATAAAAGTTTATTGGTCATGTGCACAGGATACAGGGTGTAAACGGTACAGTGAAATGTTCTGGATGTGTCTCTATGTTCAGCAATACTACCGTTTCTGTGAACACTTCCCTGCACTCTGTATGTTGCTTCTAAACAGCTGTGGCATTGTGTGGTATTACTGAGCATGTGTCAGTGTGCTTATGTGTGTGTATATACGTAACTGGGACCTCAGCTGAGACTGGGGAGGGGAAGGGAGGGCAGGTTTACACTGGCCCAGTGTCTGAATGACAGCAAACCTCTACATATCCACCCCCTTCTCACCACTGCCCCCCTTGACAACTCTTACAGGAGGGCACCCCACCTCTACACCTCAGCTAGGCTTATACTTAGAACTAGATCATCTGGTGCTACAATCACATTTTAATTATTCACCGCTGGGGGGTTTAACCAATCAGAATGTCTACCGGTCTGTAATAAACAGGTATCAAAGTATTATTTTCTTCCCTATTGTGTACAGATGTAGGATCCTAATTTGATCACTGTTTTGTTGCTGAGAATTTTCCTGAACATCAGGAATTGCACACTTGTAGTGTATTTGAGTTTTAAAAAGGCTTCTAAAGTTTGTCTTTGTCACCTTGAAATTTCAGACTTGATTTGCCCTACCAAAAAATATATAAATTCCTACAAAAATGTCCATTATAATCCACATAATAATTCACATTTCCTGTTACTGTAAGATTATTTTTCTGCTGTAGCAAACTGGCTCAAATGAAGATCCTACATCTGTAGCCTACTATTCTATTCACAAACATCAATTGATGTTGGCTCCCAAACATCAATTGAAGCGCTTGGTAGGTATGACAGGTAGGTACTGACAGACAAATTGTGTGATGGAGCAATAAGTAGTCTCCTGAGAAAGGAAGATCAGGACAGGAGACAGCTGGGACTGTAGATCACACAGAGCCCCTCATATATCAAAAGTAATGGAGAAGGCAGGATCCCATATATTCAGGCAACAAAGCACCTGGAACTATGAGCCGAGCTGCCACAAGGCTTGTTCAGACAAAGACCAATACTGTGTGGATTAGCCCTTTCACCTAAATAACAAATAACACTGAAGCATGCATGAGAGCACCAGCTGTACCGGAAGACTGTGTGATCACGCTCTCCGCAGCCGATGTAAGATCTTTAGACAGGTCAACATTCACAAGGCCGCAGATGGATTACCAGGACGTGTACTGCGAGCATGCGCTGACCAACTAGCAAGTGTCTTCACTGACATTTTCAACCTCTCCCTGTCCGGGTCTGTAATACCAACATGTTTTAAGCAGACCACCATAGTGCCTGTGCCCAAGAACACTAGGGTAACCTGCCTAAAGGACTACCGACCCGTAGCATTCACGTCTGTAGCCAGGAAGTGCTTTGAAAGGCTGGTCATGGCTCACATCAACACCATTATCCCAGAAACCCTAGACCCACTCCAATTTGCATACCGCCCATACAGATCCACAGATGATGGAATTTCTTCTGCACTCCACACTGCCCTTTTCCAACACAGGGGCCCCTCAGGGGTGCAGGTTCAGCCCCCTCCTGTACCTCCTGTTCACTCATGACTGCACGGCCAAGCACGACTCCAACATCATCTTTAATTTGCAGATGACACAACAGTGGTAGGCCTGATCACCGACAACAACGAGACAGCCTATAGGGAGGAGGTCAGAGACCTGGCCGTGTGGTGCCAGGACAACAACCTCTCCCTCAGCGTGATCAAGACAAAGGAGATGATTGTGGACTACAGGGAAAAGAGGACCGAGCACGCCCCCATCTCATCGACGGGGCTGCAGTGGAGCAGGTTGAGAGCTTCAAGTTCCTTGGTGTCCACATCACCAACAAACTAACATGGTCCAAGCACACCATGACAGTCGTGAAGCGGGCACAACAAAATCTAATCTCCCTCAGGAGACTAAAAAGATTTGGCATGGGTCCTCAGATCCTCAAAAGGTTCTACAGCTGCACCATCGAGAGCATCCTGACTGGTTGCATCACTGCCTGGTATGGCAACTGCTCGGCCTCCGACCGCAAGGCACTACAGAGGGTAGTGAAAACGACCCAGTACATGACTAAGGCCAAGCTTCCTATCATCCAGGACCTCTATACCAGGCGGTGTCAGAGGAAGGCCCTAAAAATTGGCCAAGACTCCAGCTACCCTAGTCATAGACTGTTCTCTTTGCTACCACATGGCAAGCGGTACCGGAGCGCCAAGTCTAGGTCCAAGAGGCTTCTAAACAGCTTCTTCCCCAAGCCGTAAGACTCCTGAACATCTAGTCAAATGGCTACCCAGACTACTCGCATTGACCTCCCCCCTCCCCTCTCCACACCACTGCCACTATCTGTTGTCATCTACGCATAGTCACTTTAATTAACTCTACCTACATGTACATACTACCCCTCAACTAACCGGTGCCCCCGCACATTGACTCTGTACCGGCACCCACCTGTAGATATTGCTATTTTTTACTGCTGATCTTTAATTACTTGTTATTCTTATCTGTATTTTTTGAAACTGCACTGTTGGTTAGGGTCTCGTAAGTAAGCATTTCACTGTAAGGTTGTATTCGGCGCATGTGACTAATCAAATTTTATTTTATTTGAAACTGAAAGATTGTTATGACCCACAAGACCTAATATCCACTGGATATTGTGAGCTGTCAGTAAACAAAACCATTTTGTAGATTTAGCAGCTACAGTACAAAACTGTTCAAGGGATCCATTTTCACGAGAAATGTGAAGGAGTAGGGTCAAATAAACACATTTCGTTTAAGTAAATGGAAAATAACTTAATTACATTTTTGGAGACACGTCTCACTGAGAGCTCCTAAATGATGTTACCTTTAGCGGAGTGAGTAGCACTCTCCTGGCTGTCTCCTCACTTACAATCTGAGCCCCTTCGGGGCATGAAAACAGTCCTTTACACATCACAGAGGCCCTTTAATGGAGAGTGCCTTGGACGAGATACTTGAGATATTATTAGTCCCCTTCTTTTCACGTGTTGCAGGGAACATCTTGACTGGCCAAGGCAGACACAGGGGCAGTCTCGTCTGGGAAAAGGTGTTGGGTAAGATTCGAACACGGTGTCACTTGGATAAATATAGACAAGCCTTCCCCATCCAATTCCGATCAGACACATCAGCCCCACCTCCCCACCCAATCTCGTTCCCGTGGACTCACCTTCTGAGGGGCGTTGATGACACCCGTGTTGTAACCAAACTGCAGCGAGCCAATCACTGCTGTTCCCACCGTCAGCATCAACTGGAAGGTCACTTGCTGCATAGAGACAGGAGAGAAAGTCTGTTAAAAATCCCCTCTCTCCAAATCTCTGTACTGTATCAGAGCATGAAAAGAGCAGCTTGGAGGTACTTGGAGTTGATATACTTATTGTCTTATGAATACAAATCTGTAGGCTAAGCTATCCTGTTGTTTTATTTTATTTTTATTTCACCTTTATTTAACCAGGTAGGCTAGTTGAGAACAAGTTCTCATTTGCAACTGAGACCTGGCCAAGATAAAGCATAGCAATTCGACACATACAACAACACAGAGTTACACATGGAATAAACAAAACATACAGTCAATAATACAGTAGAAAATAAGTCTATATACAATGTGAGCAAATGAGGTGACATACGGGAGGTAAAGGCCAAAAAAGGCCATGGTGGCGAAGTAAATACAATATAGCAAGTAAAACACTGGAATGGTAGATTTGCAGTGGAAGAATGTGCAAAGTAGAAATATAAATAATGGGGTGCAAAGGAGCTAAATAAATAAATAAATACAGTAGGGGAAGAGGTAGTTGTTTGGGCTAAATTATAGATAGGCTATGTACAGGTGCAGTAATCTGTGAGCTGCTCTGACAGCTGGTGCTTAAAGCTAGTGAGGGAGATAAGTGTTTCCAGCTTCAGAGATTTTTGCAGTTCGTACCAGTCATTGGCAGCAGAAAGAAGGAAGGAAAGACGACCAAAGGAGGAATTGGCTTTGGGGGTGACCAGTGAGATATACCTGCTGGAGCACGTGCTACGAGTGGGTGCTGCTATGGTGACCAGTGAGCTGAGATAAGGCGGGGCTTAACCTAGCAGAGACTTATAGATGACCTGGAGCCAGTGGGTTTGGCGACGAATATGAAGCGAGGGCCAACCAACGAGAGCGTACAGGTTGCAATGGTGGGTAGTGTATGGGGCTTTGGTGACAAAACGGATGGCACTGTGATAGACTGTATCCAGTTTGTTGAGTAGAGTGTTGGAGGCTATTTTATAGATGACATCACCGAAGTCGAGGATCGGTAGGATGGTCAGTTTTACAAGGTTATGTTTGGCAGCATGAGTGAAGGATGCTATGTTGCGATATAGGAAGCCGATTCTAGATTTAATTTTGGATTGGAGATGCTTAATGTGAGTCTGGAAGGAGAGTTTACAGTCTAACCAGACACCTAGGTATTTGATGTTGTCCACGTATTCTAAGTCAGAGCCGTCCAGAGTAGTGATGCTGGACGGGCGAGCAGGTGCGGGCAGTGATCGGTTGAATAGCATGCATTTAGTTTTACTTGCGTTTAAGAGCAGTTGGAGGCCACGGAAGGAGAGTTGTATGGCATTGAAACTCATCTGGAGGTTAGTTAACACAGTGTCCAAAGAGGGGCCAGAAGTATACAGAATGGTGTCGTCTGCGTAGAGGTGTATCAGAGAATCACCAGGTTAAACCTGACTTGCCAGGTTAAATAAAATAGTGAGCATACATGTTCATACTTTTTTCATACTGGTCCCTCGTGGGAATCAAACCCACAACACTGCAAGAGCCATGCTCTACTGTAGCAACTGAGTTACACAGGACTATCTGACATGGGATTATCTGACGGGGAAATGTTATTTATTTAAGGATTCTCTTAAAAAAAAAGGCTGCTTTAAAGGGCAGTGCTCAAGAACAAGTGCTCAAGGCTATTCTAAACAAAAGGGAAGGCATTCCAATTTTGTTAATTCTGAGATTCTTCAAGAGGGTGGGAGCTACAAAGTGGGCTGTGTTTGGAAACACTAACTACACAGCAAGCTTAGTATAGCTCAGTAATAGAGACCTAAACAAGGCCAGGTCTGAAAGTGAGGTGGGGTAAGTGTAAGTCTGAAAAAGTAGCAGCTTAACCAATAATGTTCCACACAAGCAATGAGTCGCAGGGGTTCAACAACTCCATGGCTGGGTTGTTATAACCAGCCCTAGCACAGGATGTAAACACACACCATCAGGGTAGATCTTGTGTTGTATGGTTTGCTATCAGAAAACATTCCAGTGTATTCTTTCTGAAAGGAGATGGTCACGTATCATTCACCTTGGAAACGATGAAGTCACGCCCTCCAGCTCTGAGATGGTTATCACAGCCTTAAAGACTACACTGGCCCTTTAAACAAACGCCATTGTTATAAAACAGCTGCTGCCACCAGCAATGTTTACATTCCTCCCAAAGATAAACTTCCATGCAAATCAATCTCCTCCTTCTCAGGAGTGAGTCTGTGAATTTTAGCCCAGTCACAGTGAGTGGGCTGTAGTATTGGTGACGGTTGCTTTAGGCCTAGTTAGCCTTTAGGCCTAGTCCAAATACATGATTATAGTGAATTTTTACGTTTCAGACCTGCCTCATCTAGCTAAATGCATCAACAGTAAAATATCTTTATATTGATGTATGAGATAGTCTGGGCTTGAGCAAACATCTGAAGTGATCATAAGGCCTGTCCCTTGAGCAACAGTTTACTCAACACAGTCCATGGGTTATATTGGAGGTCGTTAGGTCAATTTAAATCTACTTTATGCGATCAATAAGCAGTCCAACAAGGAAACATGGTATACTGCCCTGACGAATGACGATGGTGAACAGGGATGGGCCAGAGTTGTATAACAGAGGTATGTGGAATTGTGAGAGTCAATTCCAAGTAGGTACAACGTAACACAGAACCCTTTTTCACATCTTATCAGCACTTTGTCAGGTGTCCAAAGCCTTAAAACTGACCTCACTGGTTTTGGGAGGATGTCTGGTGAAGCATAATTACTTCCTGCTGTGAAATGTTTACAGCCACATCTTCCCTGTAAGTGACACCTATCGTATAATGCATTAGTCATCCAGTTCCAGTGTATTGTATAACCTTTCTCTGGTCCCCCTCTTCAAACACCTCAGCCTCTGCTAAAACTACTGCTGGGAAACACTGTATCATATTGATTAGCAAGGCCATGCTACAGTGACAGTCTGTAAGTGACAACAGTACATACAGATATAATGTGAATCACCCTCAGGTGCTGTAAGGTTAAGGGCCTTCTCTAATCTAAACATCTGAGGTTTACAATAGGCCTAGTTCTGTCCAGAAAGCAGAAGTCATGGCTGGCTGTGCCACAGCTTCCATTTCCCCACATCCTAACCTCGCCTCTGGCTCTCAGTGATGGCTATGCCGCCAGCCTCACGTCCCTGCAAACGTCACCTCCTTGACAGCCTCGGGTTTCACAGGGGAACCTAATATCACTCCCTCACCCTCCTCCCTAACCTGACTCACAGCACAGGACAGCACAGAGCCCCTCCTGTGTATCCTGACTGCCTCCCTTAGTCATTCACTGAGTGAAGAGTTCACAGGAACAAGTCTATGGTCCATAACATGGTCTAAAACAAAGAGGTCAATGGATCGACTGGGTGGTAGGCATGCAGTTGAAAATTAGGGGGATGGCAAAAACTGGCACATTTACAGTAATGTGGATGAATTAATATGCACTGTACCTGTAAAATGAAACGTAATAAAGTAAAGACTGTCAGATACAAACAAACGTTTCCATACATGTGTATTTCTGATCCATCTAATTTCCCACTGATATCTGGTGCAAGTGTTTGTTCAAACCTGACACAATCTCAGATACAGTATAGCTCTATGGAGAACAAGCGAATGAGCCTGTACAGTACACTACAGCTTTACAGATTTAACCAAACTCTCCTTCACATGAATAGCGATTAGCAGAGGTCAGTACAGTGTGCACAATGCCTTCCACTTTTTTGAGGAAATGAATTAGGCCCTACGTTTGTGCCTGTTTCAATTACAGCATTCACAGATCTCTTAATCCCATCTTTTATATAAAAAAGTATTTAGGCCTCATTAGAACACACTGACACTTATATTGAAAGGGCATACTGAAGGGGCAGTCATGCAGAGGGAAATAAAGTGAGTGGAGGAAGCCAGTGGATTGAGTGGAATTAAGTCTTTAGAAGGAAGGAACTGAATGCCGGCTTTGGGTTTAATCAAAAGCCAGAACTGTTCACTCAGTTAAAAATCGAATTGCTTCTTAGAGTTATTCCACTCACCACAGACCAGGTCAACTGTACGCTTGCCCCAATTACCTTGTTTCTTACCCAAGAAAAAAAGAGGCTTCCGCTGAACTAAAACAAAGCATATTGTTCAGTAGAGCTTTAAAGGGACTCACAACTTGTGCCCAAACTGCCCATAAATCGGAAGGCTTCGTGTCGAAGGGAAATGCTTGTTATCCAGTCTATAATAGGAACAAAGAGGTTAGACAGTATTTTGTTTTGGAGAGAGGTTGGGAGAAGTTAAACACCCCCGGGGTGAGCAGTCAGGCAGGGGAGGTGTCTATCTGAACAGGTGTATCAAAGTGAGGCTAAGAGGGCAATGTCTCAGCAATGGTCCCGTGTGGTTCAGTTGGTAGCCCATGGTGCTTGCAACGGCAGTGTTGTGGGTTCAATTCCCACAGGGGACCATTATGAAAATGGACGCACTCACTACTGTAAGTCACTCTGGGTGAGACTAAAAAGTCAAATTAGAGCTGGCATAATTACTGTGTAGCTGACGGTTATGGATGAAGACTGTCATGAAAATAAAATAACTGTTTTAAAAAAACTGACTGAAGACAGGACAGCCGGGCATTCGTGCGGTTGAGTCCGTTTCTGCGATAACATGGACTCTTACCGATGTGATTCAACTTTGTTGCCCCTTACTGAAACAAGCAAGGTGTTGTAGCAATCAGTGAAAAGAATGGGCTTGGAACCTCTTACCCTGGCAATTTGACTGGTACACTCACAATGGATGCCTGGTATTGTGTTGCAATAATTTCCATGGTATGTAGTATGTAAATTCAAATGATGTTAACTGATGCAATGGAATGCATTTTTTGTAATGTCAGGTGAGTTGAATCAACAAATCACAGCACATATTGATGTGTACACTTCCTGCTTTTGCTCTAGGTTGAAGATGACAAAGGTGAAAACAATGGGATTCTAATATCCAATAACTCTTTGCAACAATGGGACCAGCTATGCTAGTTAGCAACGGTGCTGGTCCCAGATTTGTGACAACATTGTCTTAACCGGTATATTTTCGACCTAGCTTTTACTTTTTGCTTTTACTTCCTGCTTTGCTACCATGGTTACACTCACAATGGCCACCAGTCCACTCATTATGCCATCATTGATTTGAATGAGGATGCCTGTTCTTCTATTCAAATTTTTTTTTATGGCAGCACATGCAGTCAGGAGTGGAGGAAAGGAGAACATGTGCTATTCGAATGGTTATTACGGAGACCAAGGTCATTTGGTTGGCCAATTACAGTCATCCAAAATTCCATGAATGTCACAGCCATATGTAAAATGCAATACAATGATTTCCTTGGAAAGCTCTCGACTGGCAATGAGGACATTTATTCTAGAGCCAAAACGTAGCCTGCTTTACCTTGCAGACATACAGTATGAACCAGAATATCATTGACAAATGCTTATTACAATGTTATGCACACAGGACTGAACCATGGCTGGGGACAGCTCATTGGCATTTTGGCTTTTGACATATAGCCCGATTTCCACCACACCCTGTGTCAGCAACCCCTGGTTCTACCCACACGCTGACTGCCCCCTCCCTGTCCAGCTGTGCTGCACACACTCAGGGATCATAAGCACAAGCCAGAGTGCGATACCCAACCACGAGATGCTGATTATAAAACAGTAGACATGCTCAGAGTGGTGTTAGCCTGGACGCACGCTCAAAGCTCAAGCTGTCTGACAAAAGCAAAACACTGGCCTAATGGGAATGGCTGGAAAGGGGTCGTTTTAATTGTGTTCAAACGTCTATGCCTAACCATAAAAGGGGTTACAGACAAATAACAATAAACATGTTTACCATTTCAACCAGAAGTAAACTCTAAGCGAGGGCTGGGAGAAGTGACTTTAAAGTTGTCAGGGGGGTAGCTAACCACACAGCATCAGCAGTCAGTGGTAAATCAGCCATAACAGAGACCAGATGAGTCACGTCTCACTCTCTTCCTTTTACTATTGTAAAACAACAATAAGCAAATGTTACATCAAATGCAAAGTGAAAATGAACAAAAATGAAGTGAAGACCTCATATGCTGTGATAAAACAGATAATCTCAATCTAGACTTTAATGTGCTGCCTTCCTGTGAGTAATGCCATCATGCTCTTCGTTGAGCTAATTTTAATTCACTACTTTATAAATTGATTTCTACACCAGATACAGTCATGAGGCCAACAGAGGGGACAGGGTTTACAATTGGCCAGGACGCAGGTAGTTTGTAATGTATGAAGGGGGATTATGAATAGCCAATTAGAGGCCATGGACGAGGTAGGCCTACCCCACGACCTGATTTAATGCTATCGCGCGTACTGCATTGCCCCAGCAGCCGCATATCCGACTGCGTCCAAAGATGATGGTGAGCAGCACAGCACACACGTTTTACGTTTCAATTGAATAAAACAATTACATGATGGGCTAGCTAGTGTAACTTCTTGAAAAAAATACTTAGTATTCGGAACCCATTGACATTAACACAGCTAGGCAGCTTGAGAGTCTCAAGCTAACCTAACCAGTTTTCAATATTACTGGGAAGCTAACTAGCTACCCCCTCTCTCTCTCTCTCTCTCTCTCTCTCTCTCTGAGAGACACAGACACATACACAGTTTTGTATATTGGTTTCTACGAAAACTGCCAACTAGTCGTTAGCCTCACTCATACAATTAGCCTACCTTGCTGCCTGAATCCATTGCCGCAGTATGGCTTGTCGATATTATTGCTGGCAATCTTGAAATGTCAAGACTATAGTTTGGGTAACTTCCGCGGGTATTTTTTTTTACTCAGACGAGGTGTCTCATTTTTAAGATGATAATGATACAATATGTCATAAACAATAGTATCTTCTTTGTTCTTCTTTATTTTCAGCGTAATTATTTGTTTCCAAATTGTCCTCAGTTCATCGTGTTTATTCCCCTAGTGTAATTTCTGTCATGAGCTCAAAACTTCAGATTCATCATGCCCCAAAGTTTTCTTGGGTTGTTGAAGTAGTTCGTTCTTCGAGTACAGACTGTCTACTCTTTGGGGAAATAAACCGGTGAATATATTTCCAACAGCCCGTCTAGAGTGATTGGCTGACGCAAGAGTTTAGTTCGGCCTCAATGTGAGTTTAGTTCAGCCTCAATTTGTAAGGAGGAGGCCCGTTTCTATCCCTGAGCTTCTATTGGTTTAAACTTGCACCCCTATGACGACGTTAAGACATATAACTCTGAAAAGTGTCACTTCGTTTTGTTGAAGTACTAGGTCGGATAGTTATGTGTGAAGCACATCGTCCTCGATGTATTTAATTGAAATGATACATTTTGATTACAATTTGGTGGAGGCGTGAGCAAAGTATTATATTGTAATAACATAGTTATATAACCTACTGATCAGACGCTTGCAGCAGGGGGCGCACATTTACTCACCATTGCTGATAGTTTGAGGTCATGGCAGGAAATGACACTGACAGAACTGACATGCACCACCTTTTCATCCCACTTGCAACCCCCAAGTAGGCTATAAGTAAGCAATAATGTGACCTTGCCTACCAAGGGTAGAATTTCTATACTTCATAGGTCTTCTTGCTCCTAGTACTTATCCCAACAATACTAAAAGAGAAGAGGTAGTAGTAGCCTAGTAATACATTTGAATGATCCATGACAACACTCATTTTTAGGCACACAAAAAAACATCTAGTCTAGAGGTCGACCGATTAATCGGCATGGACGATTAATTAGGGCTGATTTCAAGTTTTCATAACAATCAGTAATCGGCCTTTTTTATTTCAGACTAAATCGATTTTATTTATGTATTATATGAAGTTAAAATAAATGTGTTCATTGTTCATTCAGTATTGTTGTAATTGTCATTATTACAAATATATGTAAAAATCGGCCAATTAATCGGTATCCGCTTTTTGAAAAATCATAATCGGTCGACCTCTAATCCAGTCAGTCATCCTTTGTTTCTCAGCACCTCACTGTATCCATGCGTGTTCAGTCCTTCATAAACAATGTTTCAAACATCCAACATCTGTGATCTTTGACCAAAGCTGGTAATGTGACATTGGTACCCTCCATTCAAAACCATAAATTGTGATGGAGATGTTTGTTATTAAAGGTGTGTAAAAACAAATATTTTCATGAGGATAAATGAAACTGCGTAATACCTTTTGTTTGAGATGGCGGGGAAGGGTCCGGTCAGAGTGCATGCAAAAAATTAGGAAAATAATCATTAGTACAGAAAGGAAAATGTGTGTGTTTATACAGTGCAAATGAAAGAGTCGGGAACAGGAGAAAAAATATATAAAAATGGAAGAAATTTGTTCCCTTTTTATATAATCTATTCCCTTTGAAACCATGGGAAAACAATAACAGGCAAATACTGAGACAAAGGCCGGTGAGTGTGCCATATGGACTGACCTGGCCTAAAGCAACAGGCTGAGGAACTTAGAGGAAGACCAACATGGTATTTCACATTGTCTGTGGGTTTGTCATGTCTGAATAATCATGAGGCAATGTAAGGTTTATTTGTAAGATTGAAAATTGTCACTCAAAACTAGTTCAACTGGTTACACAAAAAATTGCCTAGTTCTTTGCTGACGAAAACTTTGTGATGTAAACATCAGTAGTTACCAAGGAATGTTGTAGGAATGACTGATGAATGAACAAATCATCAAAGCTTGTCAAAAGGTGTGATAGACTTTCAGGAGTTATAATGCAGTTCTAGAACACCTGACTGTTGCTTGTTGCTGTTGAATGTCTTTGCATAGTCTTACCTATGGTTAATTGACCTGGCAGACCATGTGTTCTCAGTCAACTTACTATGTAAAATAAATACATTAAAGAAAAATGTATATTCTTGAATCCAACAGACAATGCAATGTCTAGTTACTCTTGCCAGATTCATGGCTCTCCACAGCGGTTGTGGGAGGAGACTATGTAATGTCTAATTTATGAGGCTTGCAATAATGTCTGATGTGAAAAGTCCTGCCTTTAGTATGCTAGTGTTCAGGTCATGTTAGACTATAGTTGACCTTGTAAACAAGCATTGAGACATCAAAGTGTCTTCCCTCTGTTATTCTCTGAGCCTCATGGTCCACAGCACCCAGATACAGGATGAGGGGAGGAGAGAAAAGGTGTAGAGTCACTTCATTACAACATACACGATGCACCTATATCTTTTGTCAGAGATGGCGGGGAGGTCTCCGGTCAAGGCACATTTCAATTAGAAATAAAATAGAGCGGACGGGAAAAGGAAGGGAGACTGGGAAGGACTGACACATTTTAGGAACTGTGTTCTTTTCTGTCTTTTATGAAATTCCTTTGAAATCTAATGAAAACAATAACAAACAAAGAGGGGGTGTATACTCTGAGCGGGCCTGTATTGTGCACTAAATCAAAAGTAGAACATTACGGCATGGGATACATTATAATAACATGGTAAGAGTATGCTAACACATTCCAATATTACTTTCCCAGGTATCCTTTATTGAATTGTTGCTATTTAAATAATAAACATGGTACCTGCGGTAAGAATCTGTGAAACTCCTGACCTGACGCATAGCTTATGGGGTGAAATAAATCAATACAGTTACATATCGGGATATTATTTTTGATGATATATCATATTGTATAGTTTTGACAATATTTCAATATATAGTTGGCTGTACTTGCACCAAAACAGTATTTTTCCTTCATAGCTTGTTCCCCATCTTTTTAACATAGGGAGCCAATTTGTTTTCAGCACTTTTATATCCATGATTGATCAAAACTAATTTTCTCATGTCTCTTTCTTGTCCCTCTGTGGCAGACATAACGTGAGCAATGTTTGGAACATCAAATCGCAATACATATAGAATCGTGAGACTCGCAATGCATATCGTATCGGCACCTAAGTATCATGATAATATTGTGAGGTCACTGGCAATTCCCAGCACGAATAGCTTAGCTTGCACCTACCTCATCCATAGGTTTTCACAGCTTATAGCTTTGCGTTTCCCCAGAACACAAACCTGGAGGGATAATTTACAGATGAGCCAAATCCAATTACTCCATTTACTACTAGGCCATAAAATACCTTTGCCGGGCCTGTGGGCTCATGCATGTACTCCTGAGCCTCATTCACCAGCTTCTTTGTCTCACTAATGCTTTGGTCTTTGCTATCTGGAATTCTTGGGATGTCCAACACAGACGTCACCCCATTGAAGTTGACATTTAAAATGGTTAAGGTAAGGGTTAAGGTTACGGTTAGGTAAGGTAAGGGTTATGGTGAAGGTTATGGTAAGGGTAAAAGTAAGGGTTAGGGTTTGGGGTAGGAAAGTCCCAAGAACCTGGATTGCACTAACCCTAATGCTTTGCTCAATAGTTGCTCTCATCAGAGATTATTTCATTGAGTGTTCTTTAAATGGCCCTCTCGTCATTGCGCAATGCTCTTAAGCTCAATCCTATTCTATCACTATTTTCTTTTAAAACTAGGACGCCTAGAATTGTGGATACATTTTGTATAAACTCCCAGCACATTTTGGACCTAATTCAAGGAAAGGCCTGGAAGGTGAATCATGGTCATCCATCCCCATGCACATGAGCACTGGATAAGAATTAAGTTATCTGAAGCAGGCTGTCAAAAATAAAGGTTACACAATGTCTAGAACCTTTGAGTGTTTGTTAGCCTTTTCTTTCAATGTCTAGTCCATGTCCTATTAAAAGGCACATCTACAGTTGTTGTAACATCTCACCATTATTCATTGACTGGAATGGAATATTTTTATGTTACAATTCAAATGGAGCTCATTCAGATGATTCACTCAGGGAGAAGGAGGGCTACTGAGAGCTAGTTTTGATTCGAGGATTTGTATCAGCGGAAATACGACAATAGAAAGCATCTTACACCTTCAATCCATGACAGACAAAGAAGCGCACCTTGCATCTTTGCTGGGTCTTTTCCTCCAACTGAGCAGGCAGACGCTGTCTGGAGACATGCATGAGCTTGGGCTTGGGCCTGGGGAACACAAACACTTCAAACGGCCTCTTTCTTTATGGAGCCACAATGCTCTACGTCAGCGGCACCTTCATTTCCGTTCACTGCCTGGGTGTCTGTCTGCACATACTGTCAGACCCTGAGCCGCCCTCAAGATCTGCACCCGTTGGCCCTCTTTCTTTCTGTCCAGGAGCCTTCACACATTTTTCCTGTGTGACTGCAAATTCTGAATGCAACCACGGATGTCCTTTTCTCAAAAGGGGCGCGACTCTGTGGCTTCTCGAAGTGTATGCAACGTTTGGCGTGGCGTTCTTTTATATTTTCATTTAAACGCCATTATAAAATGTGTACATGATACTGCAAAGCATTTCCCCCAAGAGGACAATAAAGTCAGTAAAAGAATGCTTGGAAGTCTGCTGCAAGCTAACAAATCGGTTGGCAGGAGTGAGAAAAGAGAGACCCAAGACTTGAGCGTGAGACTGTAGTAGAAGACACAGACCCTTTTAGAAGATTACTGACCTTCTATTAGACTTTGGTTTATGTCACAAGTTGGATAGTAACATACCTGGTCTGTAGTTGAATGGGCTCATTTGGCTCAGTAACACAATGTTTGGTGTGCCAAGGCCACTCACTGAACTGCCATCCATCTTTTTAGTCACTTAGATGGTACTTGGCCAGCTGGCAACCTCGCCAAAGCCCGCCAATGATCATCCACTTCATTGCACGTTACTGTCTGGTCACAGTCTTGTTGGAAACGTGTATCACTCAAGCCAGTATCATATGTGGGCCACCCTCACTGCCCAGAACTGATTTGTCATCTCTTTAGGCTCCCTGTCCCCACCATTTCTTTCCCCCAGTCAATGGGACAGTACTGGTCAGCTGGTGTCCTTTGCTAAGCATTGCCCGCATGTTACGCTGAAACATCCCACTGGGCACAGACGTCAGTTCAACATCTAGTTTTTATTGACATTTGGTTGATTTGTCAACGAATGTGAATTCAACGTGAAATATACAAAACATGTCACCATATAATTGGATTTAGGTTAAAAGTTGGGTGATAAAAAAAAAACAATGTATCTTACAGTGATGACTTTTTTCAAATCCAATCAGTTTTCCACGTTGATTCAAAGTCTTTACATTTTATCTTTTGGTTGAAATGAAGTGGAAACAACATTAATTCAACCAGTTTTTGCCCAGTGGGTTATCTCTTCCATTGACTCACTTTTTCTTTGTAAACTCCTCATTTGCAAGAAACTGATGAAGGCTCATAATAACTCCCATTCTGTCTGCTGAATCTGGGCCCCCACTATTATCCTTACTAAATTTCACAACCTCCTATGCACGACAGCAGTGACAAAGATAACGATGATGTCCTCTAGACAGAAGAGCTTGAGCATCTCATTATGCAGACTGCTTTATTGGGCCACTAACCTTTCTTAGCAAGGAATGTGTCAAAGGTGTTTCTGAAAACCAGACAGGACCTTCTCCTGTTTAGAAACCTATCCTACAATCTGGCATCAATATTCAAGCGTCCTATAAAGAAAGATTACGTAACTCAGAAGTTGTACTTCACTGAGAGAGTTTGGTTCACAAAATCTGTATAGCAACATTTGTCATGTAGAGAGAAAATAGAGAAGGTTCAATTGACCAAGGAAGTGGCCAAACAATTTACGGCCTGTTGTTCTAGAAGAGAGTATCTAAGATGGATCAAATAGGTTAGTACAGTATGTAACAATTTAATCAATAATTATTCACCATTTGCCCAGTGACCCCTTGACCCTGCCTCAGCTGACAATGTTTTCATGTTTTCACAGCTTTTAGCATACACTGTATAACTTAAAACACACCTCCAATGGCTTTACTGGCCTTAAGTACCTGGTCTTCTCAGCAGCACCATACAATTGGACCTCTGTTATTAAGGCTAAAGCCGTGGCATGTTAATCTAGTGCCATGGAGATTGTTGGCCCTCCAATGCTTAGAACTGTGGCACACTTCCAATAATTCTTTCCCAGCTATCTTGAGCTAATGCTGGATCGCATTGAAACGTCCCAATTAGGGGAAAGGGGGATACCTAGCCAGTTGTACAACTGAATGCCTTCAACTGAAATGTGTCTTCCGCATTTAACCCAGCCCCTCTGAATCAGAGAGGTGCGGGGGGCTGCCTTAATCGACATCCACGTCTTCGGCGCCCGGGAACAGTGGGTTAACTGCCTTCCTCGGGGGCAGAACAACAGATTTTTACTTTGTCTGCTTGGGGATTCGATCCAGCAACCTTTCTGTTACTGGCCCAATGCTCTTACCACTAGGCTTATTAGCTCAATGGTTGCATGTTTGAGTTATTTTAGAATGATGAGGAATTATTCAATTGTTATCCCCCTCTGTATGATGAAACTGGTCTGTAAGGACATCCCTTTGTTAAGATGGTAACACACAGCTAGCTTTAAGGGGAACTGTACTGAAGGAATCTCCACTCTTCATTGGTAGGTAATGGACATCGCAAACTCGTTTAGGCTAATTGGTTTTCGTGACTACTTACATCTAAGTCCTATGTTAGCCCTGTGTTGGCAACTTCCCAAGATAGTGAATCTGACCTACAAAAAAGTATGACTGTATTTGTAATTGAAGTAATGCAGTGCAGTCTATTAGAAGAGATCAGGGAGAAAGCTTGTGCATTATAAAACACCATGACATTTTTTTTCACTTTGATCATTAGTGCCAAGGCAATGGGTTATGACGTAATAGACCTGATCCTGTTCCTTGTCAACACTCTCTCATTTGAGACGGGAAATGCCATGTCTTCCTAATGGTACTCTGTCAGGATCGAAGGTGTGCACTTGATTGTTTGCTGAACAACGTGATGTTAAGTGATATTTTCACAGATGAAGGAAATTATGCAGACAACTGCAATAAAAAAAATGTATGAGTGCCTTTTGTGTCCTTTTGATATTTGAAGTATACATTTTCTTTTTGGCATTTTTCTGGTGTTTTGTGGTGGAAAACTGAACAGTCATTTTAATTTAACCTCTTCAGATTGGAAAACTTATTTTTTAATATGTGCTCTTTATGACAGAATGTTACTTAAAAAAACAAAACAATTTACACTTCTAAAAAGTTGCAGACTTGGAGAAACGACCTATCTGGGCGTTCACTGGAAGTTAATCTTATTGTGTAAATACTGTACAGTTAATAACCAGTGCCATGGGCACAACCTAGGCTAATGTCTGTTTGCATCAATTCATATATTATTACCTTATAAAGCAGTGAAAGAGGTCCAAGAATGCAGGACTATCATGCTAAAATATTTACTCAACTATGACAATATACAGATGACCTTCCATTCACACCAATCTAATGACGCAGTTACTACAGAACAAAAGAAAGATGGACACTAACACTAACTAAAATACTGAAGGCTAGTAAGAACATTATACACAACACTAACCCAGTGGCGTAGCTCAATTTTACACATTCTGCCATGGGCCAAAGACAAACATGTGACGTTTTATTGCTAATCTCATGCTGTTCTACACATTTTGCTATGAGACGGAGAGAAAATGTCGCTGTTACACATTTTGCCATGGGGTAGAGAGAAATATGTAATTGTATAGCTAATCTCATTCTATTCTACACATTTTGCCATGAGACTGAGAGAAAATGTTGCATTTTTAAGATAATTTCCTGCTATTCTACACATTTTGCCATGAGGTGAGAGAAGCTAATTTCACATAATTTGGAGAAAAAAATGTCCATACAACTGCATATGATGCTATCTGGGGAGTGGGGGGGCCTATTTGTTTTTGTAGCCCCCGCACCAGTGCACTGACCATTCCACTAACCCTTCACTCGTCCAATACACTTTTAAATTGCTCCTAGTCTAACACTCAAAACCTTTCACACCTTATGATCCTTATAATCATTACTAAAGGCAGTATTCCTGTGCAGCAGCATGTGGCAGAATTTACATATGCATGCATCAACTGTGCAACTGTGTGTCTAATATTCTTACCAACATCCACTTAGGAGATGACAAACAGCAGACCCACACCCAAATGGGCTTTCAGTGAGTCCTTGCATCCATAGATGCATCTAATGTGCCCTTTAACAACCAACGCAGAGTAATTGGCTCAGGTAAAAGAACATTGCATAAAGATAATCTGCCGATGAATTGTGCCATTTTCCTTCACTCTGAAAAAGTTCTGCTGGTGCGCGATGATTGACAGTAAACATGATTTGAACTGTTTGACACTGTGTACTTCACTGTGTTTTTTTTCTCTGGTCTGGGGGTCAAAGTATCAATGGAATATCAATGGAAATCGATCTACCTAAAAATAGTATTATTTATTATTATTTATTAGGGAACATGTGTCACGCCCTGGCTATAGAGAGGTTTTTTATTCTCTTTTTTGGTTAGGCCAGGGTGTGACTAGGGTGGGCAGTCTATGTTCTTTTTTCTATGTTGTTGGTTTTCTATGTGTTTGGCCTGGTGTGGTTCCCAATCAGAGGCAGCTGTCTATCGTTGTCTCTGATTGGGAGCCATACTTAGGTAGCCTGTTTTCCATTTTGTGTTGTGGGTGATTAATTTCTGTTTAGTGTGTGTTGCACCTGACGGAGCTGTTTCGGTTGTCACTTTGTTGTTTTTGCTTTTTAGTGTTCAGTTTCTATTAAACATGACGAACACTTACCACACTGCGTTTTGGTCTTCACCTTCTTCCGACGACAGCCGTTGCAACATGTTTGTGCTCGTTTTAAAGGCCAAAGTCTTGGCTGCATCCAAGGGTTTGAATCATGCTACCCAACTACACAATGGATTTTAGTCAATGGAGTAAGATAAAGGTTTCTCTCTGATAGATGTGTCTATTAATGTCATGGGTGTGTTGTGAATGAATAAAGCAGTTGTGTCTGGGTCGATGTAGTTGTGCTACAGTAATCTGAGCTCAAGCCAGCTCCATCACAGCAGTTATAGAAGGGGAAACAGCCAACTGTAGCCTTCAGTGACCCTTACAAATGGCCATTCTTTCTGAGGGTTTGATAAGCAGCTTAGCAACCTTAGGACTTGTCTAAAAATGTGTAGAGGGACAAATGCTATTATCCTGTGACTGATATGTAGGTTATAAAGAATGGTGCACAGTTTCACTTTACATAATCTTATATTGTTTTTCTGTGTTCTCTTATAGACCTTAAGGGCTTACTAAACTTGGTGCCAGTCAGGTTATATGAATAAGGATTTGTTGGTCCACTCTTGTTCCTGGCACTTCGAGTTTGAGCTGGTGCGGACCAGAGAGGACCAGTAACTGACTAGTGTGAGCATGGTATAAGGACCAATCCCCTCAGGACTTACCCACTGTCACCCTCTCACTCCACTATCTTCCTTCCCTCCCTTCTCCCTCCCCTATCTCTATCTCAGTTCCTTTCTGCCCATTTAGCTGCCACTGCCACTATGACCATTTATGTGGGCGGCAGACTGGAGGCCATGAGAGAGCCATAGCTCTCCCTCCCAAAGTGCTGACATTCTGCTTTCCTTTCTCCGCAGGGCCTCTGGTCTCTGTGCCCTAGTGCCACAGTGCCCCTAAAACCACTGGTGGATTAAGGTGCCCGACCCGTGTGGAGGGGGAAGGGATTTGGGGAGCACTAAATGTGTTTAATCGCACAGTAATTAAACAGTAAGAAACAGAGGAGGGTCAGTCGAAAAATATGGGGGTTTATTGTAAATGTTCACCAGTATAACTTTCCCAGGCCCACCTCCTGCCATTGTTAGAAATAGCCTCCTACTTATCTTGCTATAGTAGTCTGTGGTCGATGACATTCTTTCCCTCCATTCTGTACGTGTTGGTCACTGTTTCTAGGCTTGGTATCGGTGCAGTTAGTATAGAATACTTTATCAGTGCCTGGAAACAAAGGCACATTGCGGAGCCCCTTTAAATGAATTTATTTTTATATCAAAAGGAATGGTGTCAGTTTAATGTATGGGGTCAGCACTATAGTGTGCACTTACGCATGCAGGTTTCCATGGAGTTTTGTGGGACTCGCTGTATACAAGCCCATTTAAAAAAAGAAATACCCTGAATACTGAAAGTGTCAAGACTTCCGCCGAAGTCGGTCCCTCTCCTTGTTCGGGCGGCGTTCAGCGGTCGAGGTCACCGGCCTTCTAGCCATCGCCGATCCACTTTTCATTTTCCATTTGTTTTGTCTTTGTCTTACACACCTGTCTTACACACCAATTACTTGTTCATTATTTAACCCTCTATTCCCCCATGTTTGTTTGTGAGTGATTGTTTTTTGTATTGCGGTCCGTTATGTGTGGCCTTGGATTTATTTGACGTGTATTGTATTATTGTTGAGTAAAATTGCATACATTACTGACTCATCTACACCAGCTACACACAGACGCATTACAGAAAGCAGCAAAAATATTTTTTCTTTTCTCAGATTGTTCTGGCAATTCTCATATACAGTGTCTTCAGGAAGTATTCATGC
Source organism: Salvelinus alpinus (assembly GCF_045679555.1). NCBI lineage: Eukaryota > Metazoa > Chordata > Actinopteri > Salmoniformes > Salmonidae > Salvelinus > Salvelinus alpinus. The sequence goes on along the minus strand of NC_092087.1, from coordinate 28,284,346 downwards.
CCCTTGACGTATTCCACATTTTGTTGTGTTACATCCTTAATTCAAAATGAATTAAATATATTTTTTTCTCACCCATCTACACACAATATAGCAGAGAGAATTATTTATTTCAGCTTTTATTTCTTTCATCACATTCCTAGTAGGTCAGAAGTTTACATACACTCAATTAGTATTTGATAGCATTGCCTTTAAATTGTTTAACTTGGGTCAAACGTTTCGGGTAGCCTTCCACAAGCTTCCCACAATAAGTTGGGTTGAATTTTTGCCCATTCCTCCTGACAGAGCTGGTGTAACTGAGTCAGGTTTGTAGGCCTCCTTGCTAGCACACACTTTTTCAGTTCTGCCCACCAATTTTCTATGGGATTGAGATCAGTTTGTGATTGCCACTCCAAAACCTTGACTTTGTTGTCCTTAAGCCATTTTGCCACAACTTTGGAAATATGCTTGGGGTCATTGCTTTAACTTCCTGACTGATGTCTTGAGATGCTGCTTCAATATATCCACATCATTTTCCTGCCTCATGATGCCATCTATTTTGTGAAGTGTACCAGTCCCTCCTGCAGCAAAGCATCCCCACAACATGATGCTGCCACCCCCGTGCTTCATGGTTGGGATGGTGTTCTTCGGCTTGCAAGCCTCCCCCTTTTTCCTCCAAACATAACGATGGTCATTATGGCCAAACAGTTATTTTTGTTTCATCAGACCAGAGAACATTTCTCCTAAAAGTACGATCTTTGTCCCCATGTGCAGTTGCAAACCGTAGTCTGGCTTTTTTATGGCGGTTTTGGAGCAGTGGCTTCTTCCTTGCTGAGCGGCCTTTCAGGTTATGTCGATATAGGATTTGTTTTACTGTGGATATAGATACTTTTGTACCTGTTTCCTCCAGCATCTTCACAAGGTCCTTTGCTGTTGTTCTGGGATTGATTTGCACTTTTCGCGCCAAAGTACGTTCATCTCTAGGAGACAGAACACATCTCCTTCCTGAGCGGTATGACGGCTGCGTGGTCCCATGGTGTTTATACTTGCGTACTATTGTTTGTACAAATGAATGTGGTACCTTCAGGCGTTTGGAAATTGCTACCAAGGACTCCAACTTTTTTTCTGAGGTCTTGGCTGATTTCTTTAGATTTTCCCATGATGTCAATCAAAGAGGCACTGAGTTGGAAGGTAGGCCTTGAAATACATCCACAGGTACCGCTCCAATTGACTCAAATGATGTCAATTAGCCTATCAGAAGCTTCTAAAGCCATGACATCATTTTCTGGAATTTTCCAAGCTGTTTACTTAGTGTATGTAAACTTCTGACCCACTGGAATTGTGATACAGTGAATTATAAGTGAAATAATCTGTCTGTAAACAATTGTTGGAAAAATGACTTGTGTCATGCACAAAGTAGATGTCCTAACCGACTTGCCAAAACTATAGTTTGTTAACAAGAAATTAGTGGAGTGGTTGAAAAACAAGTTTTAAAACTTCTTTGGGTAGGGGGCAGCATTTTCACTTTTGGATGAATTGGTGCCCATAGTGAACTCCCTCTTACTCTGTCCCGGATGATAATATATGCATATTATTATTACTATTGGATAGAAAACACTCTGAAGTTTCTAAAACTGTTTGAATTATGTCTGTGAGTATAACAGAACTCATATGGCAGGCAAACTTCCAAACAGGAAGTGAGAATTTTGAGAAGGGTCGATGTGAAAGTCATCGCCTATTCAATTCCCTGTAATATATGGATCTGTTTGCACTTCCTACGCCTTCCACTAGATGTCAACAGTCAGTAGAACGTGGAATGAAGCCTGTAGTGTGATGTGGGGCCGGATGGGAGGTGTTTCAGTCACTGGTCTGGCAGATTGCCTGGTCATGGCAGATTGCCTGGTCACTGGTCATGCGCGCTAGTCATGGAATGGCAATGTGTGCCATTACTTATACAGACATGAAGAAATGCTCCGGTTGGAACGTTATTGGATATATATGATAACAACATTTGACCAGTTTATTCGACTTGTACTACACATGCTTGCTAAAGTTGCTAATTTGACATAAGTAATGGACATTATCGAACAAAAAAAATGATTTATTGTGGAAATAGGATTCCTGGCATTGCATTCTGATGAAGATAATCAAAGGTAAGGGAATATTTCTGATGTAATTTCTTATTTCTGTTGACTCCAACATGGCGGAGACATTTTGTTAAATCTGAGCGCCGTCTCAGATTATTGCATGGTGTGCTTTTTACAAAAGTTTAAAAAAAATCTGACACAGCGGTTGCATTAAGAACCAGTGTGTCACGACTATCACCGAAGGTGGCTCCCCTTCCCGTTTGGGTGGCGCTCGGCGGTCGTCGTCACCGGTCTACTAGCTGCCACCGATCCCTTTTCCCCTTTTCGTTTTGTTTGGTCTAATTGGTTTCACCTGTTCCTTGTTTGGGGTTTTGGGTTGGGGTTATTTAAGTTCAGTTGGCCCACCTGTGTTTGTGCGGGCTTGTTTGCTGTTTTTGGTTCAGGAATATTCCTGTCGTTTATTTCCGCTGTACAGCGTGTGTACCGGTGTTGTACATTTTGGGTTGTTTTACGCCTGTGTTCGACGTTACCTTCTTTTGTTCGCTGTGATTGTTCCGGAATAAATGTTTTTTCCGAATCCTCTGCTCTCTGTGCCTGACTTCACACCCATCACTCTTCGAAGCCTTACACAGTGTATCTTTAATTATATGTAAAACATGTATCTTTCATCAAAGTTTATGATGAGTATTTCTGTTATTTGACGTGTCTCTCTGTAATTACTCCGGATATTTTGGAGGCATTTCTGAACATGGCGCCAATGTAAACCGAGATTTGTGGATATAAATATGCACATTATCGAACAAAACATAAATGTATTGTGTAACATGATGTCCTATGAGTGTCATCTGATGAAGATTATCAAAGGTTAGTGATTAGTTTTATCTCTATTTCTGCTTTTGTGTGACTATCTTTGGCTGGGAAAAATGTCTGCTTGTTTTTTGGATTTGGTGGTGATCTAACATAAATATATGTTGTGTTTTCGCTGTAAAACATTTAAAAAATCGGACACGATGGGTAGATTAACAAGATGTTTATCTTTCATTTGCTGTATTGGACTTGTTAATGTGTGAAAGATCGCGGCAGCTTTCCAATCTTTGGGAATCTCAGACGATACGAAAGAGAGGTTGAACAGGCTAGTAATAGGGGTTGCAACAATTTCGGCAGATAATTTTAGAAAGAGAGGGTCCAGATTGTCTAGCCCGGCTGATTTGTAGGGGGCCAGATTTTGCAGCCCTTTCAGAATATCAGCTATCTGGATTTGGGTGAAGGAGAAATGGTGGTGGCTTGGGCGGGTTGCTGTGGAGGGTGCCGGGCAGTTGACCGGGGTAGGGGTAGCCAGGTGGAAAGCATGGCCAGCCGTAGAGAAATGCTTATTGAAATTCTCAATTATAGTGGATTTATCAGTGGTAACAGTGTTTCCTAGACTCAGAGCAGTGGGCAGCTGGGAGGAGGTGCTCTTATTCTCCATGGACTTTACAGTGTCCCAGAACTTTTTTGAGTTTGTGCTACAGGATGCAAATTTCTGTTCGAAAAAGCTAGCCTTAGCTTTCCTAACTGCCTGTGTATATTTGTTCCTAACTTCCCTGAAAAGTTGCATATCACGGGGTATTATGACACCAAGATGTTGTCTGTATCACGTATGGTTCATAGATCATAGGGTCTTACAGGATTCATGTATAGGTCTAAAAAGGGCCTAAAGTGGCCACTTTCATCATGATTTTCTTAAAAAGGGTTTGTAATACAAACGTAAAAAGAATGTCATAAGTCATTCCTCCCAATAAAGATTCTATGTGAGAATTGCCAGAACAGTATGAGATACCGAACAAAGTATACAAACAGTTATCTGTAGTAGATTCCTACAATGATCAATAACTTTTAACACATATATTGAATGTCATTTCTGATTAGGCATGAAGAGGAATGGGCAAACATTTACACACACTGGCCCACAATCATGCATGGCAACAGTTTAGAATAAAGACTATAGGAGCTGAACTTTCCAGGCCAGTCAGAACTTCCTGGGACACGTTTTACATTCACTCAAATGTCCACACTCTCATATATATAGATTTGGTTGGACACATTCTTTCCTTACCCAAACGAATGCCTGTAATCCTGACTTGAAGTGGAGTCTGATTAGACATAAAGAGGAATGGGCAAACATTTACACACACCGGCCCACAATCATGCATGGCAACAGTTTAGAATAAAGACCGTAGGAGCTGAACTTGCCAGGCCAGTCAGAACTTCCTGGGACACGTTTTACATTCACTCAAATGTCCACACTCTCATTTATATAGATTTGGTTGGACACATTCTTTCCTTATTCAAACTAATGCCTGTAATCCTAACTTGAAGTGGAGTCTGAGAAACCTAGAATTTAGATGTTTTAAAAACTGATTGTGAACTCTTTATGAACACAGTAAGTGTGTTATGATGGGGTTAACATGTAAACCCTTGTCCTCCAAAAAGAGAAAGGTCAGCACATTATAAGCTCAGACACACATCAGCCATTTGGACACAAGCCTCCCTCTCCCGCATTCATTATGTCCAATTAGAAAAACTTCACTCGGCAGTTCCACTTGGAACAGTGAAAAATAGAAAAACAGACTGTCACCCAGGATTAGAGGCGGGCCCTCTGTTTTAAAAGGCACTGGAGCATCGATGAGCCTTGGTGACCCAGCCAACACAGGCTATGGTCTGGCTGCTGTGACCAGAGTTAGGCCAGGCTCCTCTTCACAAGGCCTAGTCAGCTACTGTACTGTACTGTACTTTACTGTACTGTACTGTACTGCCTGTTGGCTGACCTTCCACATACCTATTGCACAGCCTCTACCACTAATCAGAACACTATAGTCAGTTAATCTAGTTTATTAGCTTTCCATTTGACTAATTCTTAATTAAAACTAAATGTTCCAATAATTTTACAGTAGTCTATTTCATATCAAGACATCTTTCCCCCCCACCATGTGATAAATGTTTCATATGATATCTATGGCTCTGTGTGGTTATCCGATGAGGAAGTTGGTGACAACCCTGTAGCTACCAGTTTACATTTACACAGTGGCAGTAAAGCGAAAGCGAGCCAAGCTATCACACACGGTGTCCCTTTGCCTACATGGAGGATGATGATTCATTATTAAAGCATTACTAGTGTGAGGCAGTGTGTGCCGGCCAGTACAATCAGGATCTCGCTGGTTTGGGCTCACAGACAGGTGAGGCTGAGCTGTCAGGGGCTGGGTCACCGTGCTGTTGCACACATCTCTCTCTACCTCTCTCTCTTACTCTCTCTAGGCTCTCTCTCAGTCACGGCAGACGTGCACATTGCTTCATACATCCTCTCTAATTCTCTCTTCCTCTCTCGCTCTCTCACTCTTATCTCTCTCCCCACCTCAGATGGGCACATGGCCTCATACTTCCTCTCTCTCTCTCTCTCAAATTCAATTCAATTTGCTTTATTGGCATGACGTAACAATGTACATATTGCCGAAGCTTTTTTTTTACATTTACAATATGAAAATAAGAAGAATCAAAATTGTCAACTGGACAACAGTAACAACAATAACCATGGGTCAAAATAACCATATATTGAACAATAACAATAAGCATACAGTAGAGGACATGTGCAGGTTGATTGGTCTGTCAGACACAGCAATGTAGTGCGCTGCCAACCCACAGCTCTCTGCGTCCTCCCCCAACAGGATGAGTAGCCTACTCTCATCAGAGAGGTCTTTGAAACCTTGAATAAGGGTTTCAAATTTGAGGAAATGACAGTCTCTCATTGTTTTATATTTTTTTACATTTTGTCAGGAAATGCAGCTCTGTCTCAGGTTCTGCTGTTGTGAAGTGGTTGCACAGCCTTTCCTCTACAGGGAGCCAGGTTTTCCTATGTCTACCCTTCTCAATGGCAAGGCTGTGCTGACTGAGCCTGTACTTTGTCAAGGTTTTTCTAAGGTTTTGATCAGTAACCACGGTCAAATAGTTTGCCATGGTGTACTGTCGATTTAGGGCCAGATAGCACTGCATTTTGCTTTGTGCTTGGGTTTCCCAATAAGACATGTAGTTTTGTTTTGATTTTGTTGTAATTTGTTTTATTCTGATTGACTGGATGTTCTGGTCCTGGGGCTTCAGTGTGTTAGTAGAACAGGTTTGTGAACTCAGCCCCAGGACCAGCTTCTCTCTCTCTCTCTCTCTCTCTCTCTCTCTCTCTCTCTCTCTCTCTCTCTCTCTCTCTCTCTCTCTCTCTCTCTCTCTCTCTCTCTCTCTCTCTCTCTCTCTCTCTCTCTCTCTCTCTCTCTCTCTCTCTCTCTCTCTCTCTCTCTCTCTCTCTCTCTCTCTCTCTCTCTCTCTCTCTCTCTCTCTCTCTCTACGTGCGCATTGCCTCATATGTCCTCTCTCATTCTCTCTTCCTCTGAGTCAAAATGAGAAACCACACACCATGAGCTCTGTAATGGTCATAAGGATAGACCTAAAACAGACCATTATAGTAATTTGTCTTGCTCTCTCTCTCTCTTTCTCTCTCTTTGACTCTCTCTAGGCTCTCTCTCTTTGACTCTCTTTGACTCTCTCAAGGCTCTCTCTCTCTTTCTCTCTCTCTCTCTCTCTCTCTCTTTGACTCTCTCTAGGCTCTCTCTCTCTTTGACTTTCTAGGCTCTCTCTCTCTCCCCCTCTCTTTCTCTCTCAGTGATGGCAGACGTGCGCATTGCCTCATACGTCCTCTCTCATTCTCTCTTCCTCTGAGTCATGCAGTAGTGGGGACCTGGGCAGCCTGGTCCCCACTACTTAACTCATTCTTTTGAGGTGCCTCAGGTCTCTCTACTGTCTGCGTGTGAATGGGCCAAACCACTACATCATACCAGACATAGCAGCACTGCCACTAGCCTAGCGCTCAGCTTGGCCGTTCATGTTCACTCACCTCAGGTGAACCCATCGCTTGCATTCACAACGTTACATCAAAACACTCCTTATAATCAACTGAACCAGATGCAGCAGTGTTGCACATTTCCATTTGTATTTCAATATGAAGATTGATGCAAAGGCTATTTGTCCCTAATGATATGGTTTCTCACCATAATATTTGATGACACGCTAAATCTCTGGCTCAATTGCCATCCAGGTCCTCTATATCAGAAAGGAAGGCCCAGAAATTCCTTAAAGACTCTAACCATCCAAGCCATAGACCATTCTCTCTGCTTCCGCATGGCAAGTGGTACGGTGGCGGCAGGTAGCCTGGCGGGTAGGAGCGTTTGGCCAGTAACCGAAAAGTTGCTGGATCGAATCCCCGAGCTGTCAAGGTAAAAATCGGTCGTTCTGCCCCTGAGCAAGGCAGTTAACCCACTGTTCCCCGGACGCCGTGGATGTCGATTAAGGCAGCCCTCCGCACTTGGGTTGGGTTAAATGCGGAAGACACATTTCAGTTGAATGTATTCAGTTGTACAACTGACTAGGTATCCCCCTTTCCTTTCGGTGCATCAAGTCTGACACAAACAGGCTCCTGAACAGCTTCTATTCCCATGCCATAAGACTGCTAAATAGCGAACAAAATGGCTACACAGACTATTTGAGTTGACCTTTGTATTTTATTCTTATTTTTGCACTCTGCACACTCACAGGGCAATACACACTACACACACTGATACTCCATCACACATAGAAACACTCACTCCATCATTTGATCACACACACATAATATGCAGATACATTTATACTGACTCTGACACTCACTCACATGCAATCACCATATATGCTGCTGCTCTGTTGATCATATATCCTGATTCCGTCTCACCTTACCCCTATACATATCTACCTCTATCCATCCAGTATCCCTGCACATTGTAAATATGGTACTAAAACTGACCCTGCATATAGTATGCTTACTTACTTTATCATGTTCTTCTTATTTTTATATCTTGTGTGTCTTTGTTCTACCTTGTTATTTTTAGTATTATATTGTTATTGATTACTGCATTATTGGGGTTATAGCTAGCAAAAAAGGCATTTCACTGTACTTGTGCATGTGACATTAAAACGTAAAACTGAAACAGACTCTCCTTCGTTAGACTCTTTACAATGATACTGAGAAACAGCTAAAGGAATTTGTCACGGACGTACAGTATCTCCATTTCACTTGAAGGACAGGCAAATTAGTCTAAAAATGTTCGGTCGAGCACAAGGTAGTCTCGGAAGCTCAGGCTTTTCATGTTCTGTTACAATATTCGAGTCAATGAGAGGGGTTTCTAAATCAGCCCACCCCCCAAAATGAGAAACCACACACCATGAGCCTGTAATGGCCATAAGGACAGACCTAAAACAGACCATTATAGTCCTCTCTCTCTCTCTCTCAGTCATGGCAGACGTGCGCATTGCCTCATACATCCTCGCTCTTCTTCTCTCTCTCTCTCTCTTTGACTATCTAGGCTCTCTCTCTCTCCCCCTCTCTTTCTCTCTCAGTGATGGCAGACGTGCGCATTGCCTCATACGTCCTCTCATTCTCTCTTCCTCTGAGTCATGCAGTAGTGGGGACCTGGGCAGCCTCTGTCTCACTCTCTCTAAACCTGTCTAGCTACAGTGGTGTAACACTCTCAATGACATACTGTAACGGGAACAGATGATGTGTTCGTGACTACAAGCATGTTACATGCAGTCAGTAGAAAGATAACTCGCCACAACACGAAACTGGACCATAAAAAGCTTGTAGATGTAAGTTAAGCAAATGTTTCAGAGGAGCTAGTAAACCTCCCCTGTCACCACATTCCATCCCAGAGATTTTCACCTGCCCAAACAAGGACCTAAGGCTGCCAAGGAGGTAACTACTTGTTGATTATATAGGAATAGTTAATCATCCATTTACAGGAAGGAGAAACATTGACAGGGTCAATCACACTGAGATTGAGTTCTATGTTATGAACAACTGTTAAGTAATTTATGCAACACATATATTATTTTCAAAATGCTTTTCTCAGAAAAACAAGAAAAAGAAAAGCATGTCGTAATCCACATAATTAGATAATAATTGTATTTCAATGAATTGCGATAATTAATGTGTGCACTGTGTAAGGTCACTCAAGCGTGCCTCAGAGACGACAGAGACACCTTCACCTCCTAAGCTGTTATTTGTAAACCTGCCCAACGGGAAAAATAATACTTAAAGTATAGTTAAATATACTACAAATTCATAAAGTGTATTTTAATTTGCTGTTTTTCAGTCTTTAAGTCCAAAATTATTGGCACCCTTGATAAAGATGAGCAAAAAAGACTATAAAATAAATATTACAAATACTGAGCTATATTGTATGCTTCAAAAGATAGGGGTCAAAATTATTGGCACCCCTGTTTTCAATACTCAAGCTCCCCTTGTGATGATAACAACACTGAGACGTTTTCTAAAATGTTTTTGGAGATATGGACTGCCCTCTTCATTTCAAACCACAGGTTTTCAATGGGGTTCAAGTCCGGAGACTGAGATGGCAGTGTTTCTTTGCAGTAGCTTGGTGGTAAATAATAAACTAAATTCAAATCTTGGTAGTGTTTTCAGTATTTAATTACTTTTTTGCCATGTAGCGGTGTAGCTAAGTACTGGAACTACACACTACGTTTTTGCAAAAAGAAAAGAAAATATGTGTGAAGTAGGCAAGAATTTCCATATTTTTTCAGCATCAGACCAGCTTAATTCTCACTTCAAACATAGTTTTTGTGTTTAATAGGCTAAATTACCCATTCTGTTAACATCTGACTCCTCAGTGAACTGTTCTTGCCATTGAACAAAAATATAAACGCAACATGCAACAACTTTGAAGATGAACTGAGTTACAGTTCATATAAGGAAATCAGTCAATTGAAATAAATTCCGTAAACCCTTAAATCAAATCAAATCAAATGTATTTATATAGCCCTTCTTACATCAGCTGATATCTCAAAGTGCTGTACAGAAACCCAGCCTAAAACCCCAAACAGCAAGCAATGCAGGTGTAGAAGCACGGTGGCTAGGAAAAACTCCCTAGAAAGGCCAAAACCTAGGAAGAAACCTAGAGAGGATCTAGGCTATGAGGGGTGGCCAGTCCTCTTCTGGCTGTGCCGAGTGGAGATTATAACAGAACATGGCCAAGATGTTCAAATGTTCATAAATGACCAGCATGGTCAAATAATAATAATCACAGTAGTTGTCGAGGGTGCAGCACCTCAGGAGTAAATGTCAGTTGGCTTTTCATAGCCGATCATTGAGAGTATCTCTACCGCTCCTGCTGTCTTTAGAGAGTTGAAAACAGCAGGTCTGGGACAGGTAGCACGTCCGGTGAACAGGTCAGGGTTCCATTGCCGCAGGCAGAACAGTTGTAACTGGAGCAGCATGACTGGGCATGTGCAGCCATGGGTGGGCCTGGGAGGGCATAAGCCCACCCGCTGGGGAGCCAAGCCCAGCCAATCAGAATGGATTTTTCCCCTCAGACGATCCCGCAGGTGAAGAAGCCGGATGTGGAGGTCCTGGGCAAGCGTGGTTACACATGGTGTCCGGTTGTGAGGCCAGTTGGACACACTGCCAAATTCTCTAAAATGACGTTGGAGGCAGTTTATGGTAGAGAAATTGACATTAAATTATCTGGCAACAGCTCTGGTGGACAGTCCTGGCAGGAGGCATGCCAATTGCATGCTCCGCGAAAATTGAGACATTTGTAGCATTGTTTTGTGTGACAAAACTGCACATTTTAAAGTGGCCTTTTATTGTCACAAGGTGCAACTGTAATGATCATGCTGTTTAATCAGTTTCTTGATATGCCACACCTGTCAGGTGTATGGATTATCTTAGCAAAGGAGAAATGCTCACTAATAGGGATGTAAACAAATTTGTGCGCAAAATTTGAGAGAAATAAGCTTTTTCTGGGATTTTTTATTTCAGCTTATGAAACATGGGACCAATACTTTACATGTTGCGTTTATATTTTTGTTCAGTGTAGAAATGATAATTTATCACAAAGAAGTTTGGATTTAGTGAACTACTTTTTCAAAGTAACTTTAATTAAGTAAACTATGTTTTTCTTAAGGCTAGATTTAGTGTAGCTTAACTTCTTCCAGTGTGAAGTAATTGGTACGTAGCTTAGTAAACTATATTTGCAGAGCAGCTTCCCCAACACTGTAAGATGGTCATTGCAAAATGTTGATTTTGTGGAAATTTTGATTAGTGCTTGGGGTTATTGACTTGCATTAAGATCCACTTGCAGTCATTCAATTTATTTACAATTGTTCCAATTTAGATAATTTAAAATATACAAAAGTAGATTTATCATGGACATACAGTACTTCTTTCATGATAACACTATTCAGATGTTGACTTTTTTGGTGATTAATCCTTTTGGTGAATCCATCAGTCGCTGAAAGATTAATTCTGAGAATGATAACTCAGTGGGCCCAACAAGCCGTGCCCTCTTTGGCAGTATGACCAAAGTTAGGAAAATACTGATGAAATATGTGGTCAAGCTGTTTGTAACATATTGGCTCCCCCTTGTGGATCAAAACACAAGTCCAAGGTACATTACCACAGTATACTGTAAACACAGCAACAGACAGACATTATCTGGTCAAACTAAAGATGTTTTGCTCAAAATCATTAATGTTTTTTTCTTCCTATAATAATAGTAATATAGTAATAGTAATAATAGTCACATCTGGACATGGTAACCTCTGGGTTCTCCTGGACTGGGAAGGAAAGTATAGTACAGTAAGTACCGTATAGGGAAAGGGAAAGGGGGATACCTAGTCAGTTGTACAACTGAATGCATTCAGCTGAAATGTGTCTTCCGAATTTAACCCAACCCCTCTGAGTCAGAGAGGTGTGGGGGGGGTGCCATAATCGACATCCACGTCTTCGGCGCCTGGGGAACAGTGGGTTAACTGCCTTGCTCAGGGGCAGAATGACAGATGTTTACCTTGTCAGCTCGGGGATTCAATCCAGTAACCTTTCGGTTACTGGCTCTAACCACTAGGCTACCTGCCGCATAGTGTAGTGCGGGTATTCCCAAACTGGGGTACACGCACAATGCCGTCGAGGGTACGCCTGTAACGGTCGTTCTCCTCCTCTTCGTCTGAAGAGGAGGAGTAGGGATTGGACCAAAGCGCAGCGTGTTGTGAAGACATAATGATATTTATTTAAACAAGAATAACGATGACGAAACACGAAGCAGACTTTAAATTACAAAATAACAAAACGAACTAAACAGACCTGAACTTGAGAACTTACATATAACGAAGAACGCACGAACAGGAACAGACTACATACACGAACGACAAAACGAAACAGTCCCGTGTGGTAGACATACAGACACAGGAGACAACCACCCACAACAAACAATGTGAAACGACCTACCTATGTATGGTTCTCAATCAGAGGAAAACGTCAAACACCTGCCTCTGATTGAGAGCCATACAAGGTCAATTAACACTGACACTAAACATAGAACAAACACAGACTGCCCACCCAGCTCACGTCCTGACCCACTAAACACAACTATACAAAAAGGAAACAAGGTCAGGAACGTGACAACGCCAAATAAAAATGTGATTCACATTTTTTTTTAAATAAATAAAAAAAAACATAAATATACACTACCGTTCAAAAAGTTTGGGGTCACTTAGAAATGTCCTTGTTTTTGAAAGAAAAGCTACTTTTTTGTCCATTACAATAACATCAAATTGATCAGAAATACAAGGTAGACATTTTAATGTTGTAAATTACTATTGTAGCTGGAAACAGCTGATTTTTTATGGAATATCTACACAGGCGTACAGCCCATTATCAGCAACCATCACTCCTGTGTTCCAATGGCACGATGTGTTAGCTAATCCAAGTTTATCATTTTAAAAGGCTAATTGTTCATTAGAAAACCCTTTTGCAATTATGTTAGCACAGCAGAAAACTGTTGTTCTGATTAAAGAAGCAATAAATGTAACGATCTGGGTGTAGTGGGTGCGAAGTCAGGCGCAGGAAGCAGAGAGTTCAGTGGTAGTGCTAATTGAATGCACTAAACGGCGAACATAAGCCACCCCACAAAACACAGGGCGCACACAAAACAAATGCCCCAAAACCAGGGACTGCAACAGTCCAACAAAACCCACAAAACACGAAACACGTTTACCTCAAACGTGCACCCTAGTTACACAAACAATCCCGCACAAATAGGCGGGCCTGCTGGGTAATATAGCCCAACTAATTAACCAAACACAAAACAGGTGAAACCCAATAAACAGAAAAGGGGAAAAAAGGATCAGTGGCAGCTAGTAGGCCGGTGACGACGACCGCAGAGCGCCACCCGAACAGGAAGGGGAGCCACCTTCATTAGGAATCGTGACAGTACCCCCCCCCCCCCCCCCCCCCCCCGACGCGCGGCTCCCGCAGCGACCCGGAGGGCGAGGCGCAGGGCGATCCGGATGGAGGTGATGGAAATCCCTCAACAGTGACGGGTCCAAAATGTCCCCCACCGGTACCCAGCACCTCTCCTCCGGGCCGTACCCCTCCCAGTCCACGAGGTACTGCAGGCCCCTCACCCCGGCGTATCATGTACGCCGGGGACCCCTCGATGTCCAGAGGGGGCGGAGGGACATCCGGCACCTCACCTTCCTGCAGGGGACCAGCTACCACCGGCCTGAGGAGAGACACATGAAACGAGGGGTTAATACGATAATATGAAGGGAGTTGTAATCTATAACACACCTCGTTTATCCTCCTCAGGACTTTGAAGGGCCCCACACACTGCGGCCCCAGCTTCCGGCAGGGCAAGCGGAGGGGTAGGTTTCGGGTCGAGAGCCAGACCCTGTTCCCCGGTACAAACACGGAGGCCTCACTGCGGTGGCGGTCAGCACTCCTCTTCTGCCGTCCACCGGCTTGCTTAAGGGATTCCTGGACGGCTCTCCAGGTCTCCTTGGAGCGCTGCACCCACTCCTCCACCGCAGGAGCCTCGGTCTGACTCGGATGCCATGGTGCCAGGACCGGCTGGTAGCCCAACACACACTGAAATGGTGATAGGTGCGTAGAGGAGTGACGGAGTGAGTTCTGGGCCAACTCCGCCCATGGGACGTACCTAGACCACTCCCCTGGCCGATCCTGGCAATATGACCGCAGAAACCTACCCACCTCCTGGTTCACTCTCTCCACCTGCCCATTACTCTCGGGGTGATAACCGGCGGTCAGGCTGACCGAGACCCCCAGACTCTCCATAAACGCCCTCCATACCCAGGACGTGAACTGGGGACCTCGATCAGAGACGATGTCCTCCGGCACCCCGTAGTGCCGGAAGACGTGGGTAAATAGCGCCTCCTCAGTCTGTAGGGCTGTAGGGAGACCGGGCAACGGGAGGAGATGGCATGACTTAGAAAACCGATCCACAACAACCAGGACCGTAGTGTTCCCCTGAGACGGGGGGAGATCGGTCAGGAATTCCACTGACAAGTGAGACCATGGCCGTTGTGGAACGGGGAGGGGCTGTAACTTCCCTCTAGGAAGGTGCCTAGGAGCCTTACTCTGGGCGCACACCGAACAGGAAGAGACATAGAACCTAACGTCCTTAGCCAAGGTGGGCCACCAGTACTTCTCCCTGAGACCCCGCACTGTCCTCGCCACACCTGGATGACCCGAAGAGGGTAGTGTGTGAGCCCACCGAATCAGTTGATCACGAACACCAAGCGGCACGTACTTGCGACCAGTCGGACACTGAGGTGTCCACCCGTAACGCCCGCTCGATGTCCGAGTCCACCTCCCATACCACTGGTGCCACCAGCCTAGAGGCTGGAAGGTTGGGAGGAGGATCGGTGGGCGCCATCTGTGAACAGCACCTTCAACCGATTGAAGGCTCTGTCAGCCTCTGCCGACCACCGCAAACGCACCCCCCCCCCCCCCCCCCCCCCCTTCAGCAGTGAGGTAATGGGGGCCGCTACCTGGCCAAAACCCCAGATAAACCTCCGGTAGTAATTGGCAAACCCTAAGAACCGCTGCACTTCCTTCACCGTTGTTGGAGTCGGCCAATTACGCACGGCCTTAACGCGGTCACACTCCATCACCACCCCCGAGGTGGAAATGCAATAACCCAGGAAGGAGACGGCTGGTTTGGAGAACACACACTTCTCAGCCTTGACGTATAGGTCATGCTCCAGCAGTCTACCAAGCACCTTGCGCACCAGAGACACATGCGCGGCGCGGGTGGTGGAATAGATCAGAATATCATCGATGTAGACAACCACGCCCTGCCCGTGCAGGTCCCTGAAAATCTCGTCTACAAAGGATTGAAAGATGGCTGGAGCATTCTTTAACTTCTTTGGGCTGCAAGCCCGAAGCCGGGCACAATATGACAACAGCCACTTCAAGTGCAGGGCGCGAAATTCAAAATATATTTTTTAGAAATATTTAACTTTCACACATTAACAAGTCCAATACAGCAAATGAAAGATAAACATCTTGTGAATCCAGCCAACATGTCCGATTTTTAAAATGTTTTACAGCGAAAACACCACGTATATTTATGTTAGCTCACCACCAAATACAAAAAAGGACAGACATTTTTCACAGCACAGGTAGCATGCACAAAACCAACCTAACTAACCAAGAACCAACCAAACTAACCAAGAAACAACTTCATCAGATGACAGTCTTATAACATGTTATACAATAAATCTATGTTTTGTTCGAAAAATGTGCATATTTGAGGTATAAATCAGTTTTACATTGCAGCTACCATCACAGCTACCGTCACAAATAGCACCGAAGCAGCCAGAGTAATTACAGACACCAACGTGAAATACCTAAATACTCATCATAAAACATTTCTGAAAAATACATGGTGTACAGCAAATGAAAGACAAGCATCTTGTGAATCCAGCCAATATTTCCGATTTCTTAAGTGTTTTACAGCGAAAACACAATTTAGAGCTGAAATCAGTGGTTATACATTGTGCTTATGACACTCAACTATTCTGACCAAATAACTATTCGTAAACGTTACTAAAAAATACATGTTGTATAGGAAATGATAGATACACTAGTTCTTAATGCAATCGTCGTGTTAGAATTCAAAAAATAACTTCATTACGACATCCAGCTTAGTTATAGCGAGAGAGTGCCCAAAATCTGGGCGCAAACTAATAGTACACATGTTCGACAGATATATGAAATAGCATCATAAAATGGGTCCTACTTTTGATGATCTTCCATCAGAATGTTGTACAAGGGGTCCTTTGTCGGGAACAATCGTTGTTTGGTTTTAGAATGTCCTCTTCTCCAGTCAATTAGCACGGAAAGCTAGCAAAGTGGCGCGAAGCTCTCCTTCGTGAACAAACGCAGACAAAGCAACACGCCTAACGTCCCGAAAAAATGTCAATAATCTAATAAAACTATATTGAAAAAACATACTTTACGATGATATTGTCACATTTATCAAATAAAATCAAAGCCGGAGATATTAGTCGTCTATAACGACAGCTTTTCAGAAGGCAATACCAGGTCCCTTTTCGCGTGTTCCAGAAAACAGGAAATTGGTGTCACGTCATGCCAAGAGCTTTTATTCGACCTCAGATCATGTTATACACTCCATTTCTTCTCTCACTGGCTGTTGACATCTAGTGGAAGGCGTATGAAGTGCATGTATACTAATACATATCAAGCACATTTATAGGCAGGCCCTAGAACAGAGCATCGATTTCAGATTTTCCACTTCCTGTCAGGAAGTTTGCTGCAAAATGAGTTCTGTTTTACTCACAGATATAATTCAAACGGTTTTAGAAACTAGAGAGTGTTTTCTATCCAATAGTAATAATAATATGCATATTGTACGAGCAAGAATTGAGTACGAGGCCGTTTGAAATGGGCACCTTTTATCCAGGCTACTCAATACTGCCCCTGTAGCCCAAACAGGTTGTTAACCCATACGGCATGACGAGGTACTCATAATGACCCGATGTGGTACTAAATGCGGTTTTCCACTCGTCTCCATCCCGAATACGCACCAGATTATACGCGCTCCTGAGGTCCAGTTTTCTGAAAAAACGTGCTCCGTGGAATGATTCCACCGCCGCAGCGATGAGAGGTAGCGGGTAACTAAATCCCACTGTGATGGCATTTAGACCTCTATAATCAATGCACGGACGCAGACCTCCCTCCTTTTTCTTCACAAAAAAGAAACTTGAGGAGACGGGTGAAATGTAGGGCCGAATGTACCCCTGTCCCAGAGATTCCGTGACGTATGTCTCCATAGCCAACGTCTCCTCCTGCGACAATGGGTACACGTGACTCTTGGGAAGCGCAGCGTTTACCTGGAGATTTATCGCACAATCCCCCTGTCGATGAGGTGGTAATTTAGTCGCTCTCTTCTTACAGAAAGCGATAGCCAAATCGGCATATTCAGGGGGAATGCGCACAGTGGAAACCTGGTCTGGACTCTCCACCGACGTGGCACCGATGGAAACTCCTATACACCTCCCTGAACACTCATCTGACCACCCCTGGAGAACCCCCTGTCTCCACGAAATCCTAGGATTGTGACTAGCCAGCCAGGGAACCCCCAGCACCACTGGAAACGCAGGTGAATCGATAAGGAAGAAACTAATCCGCTCCTTATGATTCCCCTGTGTTACCATGTCCAGGGGAACCGTGGCCTCCCTGACCAACCCTGACCCTAATGGCCGGCTATCTAGGGAGTGCACGGGAAAGGGGGGATCTATCGGCACTAGCGGAATACCCAGCTTGATGGCGAGTCTCCGATCCATAAAGTTCCCAGCTGCGCCTGAATCGACTATTGCCTTATGCTGGGAAGAGGGGAAAAAGTCAAGAAAATACAAACATGTGACCAACAGGGGGTTCTATGTGAGTTTGGTGCTGACTCACCTGGGGTAACCGAGAAGTGTTCCGCCTGCCCTCTCGACTCCCAGACGGGCTCCCCCAGCACCGGTCGGCCGTGTGTCCTCTCCGACCACAGCTGGTGCAGGAGGAGCCTCCTCCTCCGGTACCCCTCGGCACGGCCCCCCCTAACTCCATCGGAATGGGAGCGGGAGCGCTAGGTAGTGGAACAGACAGGACCCTCTCCGAACGCCCGCGGGCAGCCAGCAGATTGTCCAGCCGGATAGTCATGTCTATTAGTTTGTCGAGGAAGAGAGTGGCGTCCCGACATGCTAGCTCCTTGCGGACGTCCTCCCGGAGACTACACCGGTAGTGGTTTATCAGGGCCCTGTCGTGCCACCCAGCCCCAGCGGCCAAGGTCCGGAACTCTAACGCGAAATCCTGCACGCTCCTCTTCTCCTGCCTCAGATGGAATAGTCTCTCACCCGGCGGGTGAATTCTGGATAGTGCTCCTTTGCCGAGTCTGGACCATTCCAGACCGCGTTGGCCCACTCCAGAGCACGACCCGTCAGGCAGGAGACGAGGGCACTCACCCTCTCCTCATCCGAGGGAGTTGGTTTCACGGTAGCCAGGTACAGCTTGAGTTGGAGCAAAAACCCCTGGCACCCAGCCGCTGCTCCATCATACTCCCTCGGGAGCGCAAGACGAAGTGTGCCCGAGCCGGATGCGGAGGGAGGAGAAAGTGGAATCGTCGGAGGAACCGGAGGTGAAGAGAGAAGACCACTCCTCTCCCATCGGTCCATTCTCTCCATCATCTGATCCATCGCCGATCCTATCCGATGAAGGACGGTGGTGTGATGAAGGACGCGTTCCTCCATCGATGGAAGGGGGTTGGCAGCTGCTCCTGCTGACTCCATTTGATGGTGCGGGATTCTGTAACGATCTGGGTGTAGTGGGTGCGAAGTCAGGCGCAGGAAGCAGAGAGTTCAGTGGTAGTGATAATTTAATGCACTAAATGGCGAACATAAGCCACCCCACAAAACACAGGGCGCACACAAAACAAATG
This sequence comes from Salvelinus alpinus, assembly GCF_045679555.1. NCBI lineage: Eukaryota > Metazoa > Chordata > Actinopteri > Salmoniformes > Salmonidae > Salvelinus > Salvelinus alpinus. The sequence goes on along the minus strand of NC_092087.1, from coordinate 28,265,409 downwards.
CCCCAAAACCGGGGACTGCAACAGTTCAGCAAAACCCACAAAACACGAAACACGTATACCTCAAACGTGCACCCTAGTTACACAAACAATCCCGCACAAATAGCAGGCGGGCCTGCTGGGTAATATAGCCCAACTAATTATCCAAACACAAAACAGGTGAAACCAATAAACAGAAAAGGGGAAAAAATTATCAGTGGCAGCTAGTAGGCCGGTGACGACGACCGCAGAGCGCCACCCGAACAGGAAGGGGAGCCATCTTCATTAGGAATCGTGACAATAAAACTGCCCTTTAAACTAGTTGAGTATCTGGAGCATCAGCATTTGTGGGTTCAATTACATGCTCAAAATGACCAGAATCAAAGAACTTTCTCCTGAAACTCGTCAGTCTATTATTGTTCTGAGAAATGAAGGCTATTCCATGCGAGAAATTGCAAAAGGGTTTTCTAATGATCAATTAGCCTTTTAAAATGATAAACTTGGATTAGCTAACACAACGTGCCATTTGAACACAGGAGTGATGGTTGCTGATAATGGGCCTCTGTACGCCTATGTAGATATTCCATAAAAAATCTGCCGTTGTCACGATCGTCGTAGAGAGGAGGCCAAGGCGCAGCGTGATTTGAATGCATACTTCTTTTAATAAAGAAATATACTGAACAAACGAAAATACAAAATGAACGTGACCGCTATAAACAATGAGTGCAGACATGCAACATCACAAAGACAATAACCCACAAAACCAACATGGAAATGGTAACCTAAATAGGATCCCCAATCAGAGACAACGATAAACAGCTGTCTCTGATTGGGAATCAATCAAGGCCACCATTGACCTACAAATGCCTAGACTAACTACACACACCTAGACATACATAAACCCTAGACAATACCAAAACCCCATAGATATATAAAACCCCTAGACAAGACAAAACACACATACCACCCTCGTCACACCCTGACCTAACCAAAATAATAAAGAAAACAAAGAATACTAAGGTCAGGGCGTGACAGCCGTTTCCAGCTACAATAGTAATTTACAATATTATCAATGTCTACACTGTATTTCTGATCAATTTGATGTTGTTTTAATGAACAAAAAAATAGCTTTTCTTTCAAAACAAGGACATTTCTAAGTGACCCCAAACTTTTGAACTGTGGTGTATATATTTTTTTAAATTCTTCACATTTTCATACAGTTAATTTATATTTCCCAACGGGGCTATACATTTGGGCTAGGTTTTTTTCTCACCTGGGTAGCCTCATTTCACTGCCAAAAATAAAATTCAACCATCTAGTGTTCAGCGAAATAACAACACAGTGTCAAATACAGGTAGCCTAGTCAAAGAATTAACATCCAATCACATTAACCTTACTCTCTCGCTGGAATTCCACTAACGGTCCGTATGTAGCCAAACGTAGCTGCTGCTCATTCCGTTTGCTCAAAAATGGTTAAAAAAAAGAAGGGCCGCATAACACACATAACAGGACAACAAGAGAGGATATTTGTAAAGTACTGGACAGCTTTGTGACATCAAATGGACTTTGGTGGACAAGATGTGTTGGTATCTGTACTGATAGCGCAAAAGCCATGACAAAAGCCATGACAGGTAGACATAGTGGAGTGGTAACGCGCGTGCAAGCAGTTTCTCCCGACGCCACTTGGGTACACTGCAGCATCCACCGAGAGGCTCTTGCTGGCAAGGGAATGCCTGACAGCTTGAAAGACGTTTTGGACACTACAGTGAAAATGGTTAACTTTGTTAAAGCAAGGCCCCTGAACTCTCGTGTATTTTCTGCACTATGCAATGATATGGGCAGTGACCATGTAACGCTTTTACAACATACAGAAGTTTGCTGGTTATCAAGTAGCAAAGTATTGACACGTTTTTTTAAATTGAGAGACGAGCTTGTCTGACCGCTTGCATGATGCCGAGTTTCTCACAAGACTTACCTATCTACTGTAGGTGATGTTTTTTCTCGCCTAAATGATCTGAATCTAGGATTACAGGGAGTCACCGCAACTATATTCGATGTGCGGGACAAAATTGAGGCTATGATTAAGAAGTTGGAGCTCTTCTCTGTCTGCATTAACAAGGACAACACACAGGTCTTCCCATCATTATATGATTTTTTGTGTTCAAATGAAATGAAATGAGCTTACGGACAATGTCAAATGTGATCCCTTTCATGCCCTGCCTCCAGTCCACTTACCGATATCTGACCAAAAGAGCCTCATCGAAATTGCAACAAGCAGTTCTGTGAAAATTGAATTTAATCAGAAGCCACTGACAGATTTCTGGGCAAATCGCTTGGCAAATCGCACTGTTAAGACACTGATGCCCTTTGCAACCACGTACCTATGTGAGAGTGGATTCTCGGCCCTCACTAGCATAAAAACTAAATACAAGCACAGACTGTGTGTGGAAAATTATTTACGACTGAGACTCTCTCCAATACAACCCAACATTGCAGAGTTATGTGCATCCTTTCAAGCACGCCCTTCTCATTAATCTGTGGTGAGTTATTCACAATTTTCAATGAACAAAGAAGGTTTTATATGTAAGATGGTTAAATAAAGAGCAAAATGATTGATTATTATTATATTATTATTTGTGCCCTGGTCCTATAAGAGCTCTTTGTCACTTCCCACGAGCCGGGTTGTGACAAAAACTCACACTCATTCTTATGTTTAATAAATGTATCGTATAGTGTGTGTGTGGCAGGCTTACAATGATGGCAAAAAACAACATTTGAGAGTGCGCTGACCCTGGTGCTGGAGGGGGTACGCAGCTGGAGTGCGCTGACCCCAATGTTTGAAGAGGTACGGCACTATAAAAAGTTTGGGAACCACTGGTGTAGTGTAATAGTCTAGTGTAGTAGTATCTTTTTTTCCTCTCAGACTGTTACCCAAGCACTGCTGCTGGCATTTCACACACTTTGCCAAGCATCTCACAGACACTACTGCCAGACGACCTCAAGCCCAGCTTTCACCAGCTTCCAGTCATTGTGCAGATGCTCGCAGATACAGTCATTGTGCAGATGTAGCAGATACCCATAGACATCCAGTCATTGTGCTAGTTAGCATTGGCTCGCAAATATACCTCTACCTTCCTTCATACTGGACACAGAGACATACAAATGTATTCCTTTAAGATTAATAAACTTACTGTAAGTTGCTCTGGATAAGCACATCTGCTAAATTACAAAAATGTCAAATGTAGATGTTTTACATCTAGATCTGATATTACTTTTTTATTTTTTTATTTTTTTTTACAAATATTGATGTCACATTTTTTACATTTGACTGTTTAAAATGTAGTTATTTGTTACATTTGACTGTGTAAAACCTAGCAGTACTACTTATTTCTCTGAGAGACATTTTGCAAGAAAACTATTTGTCACTCTGAAATGAAACCAAGTAAGTGATTTTAAACAAATATGTCTGTCATTGAACAACCCAATGATATGATTAGATAGTGAAAAAACACACCAATTTCTTTCATAATTTCTTCAAACAATTAAAGCTCATTTACCAACATTTCTGAAAATGGATATGCTGTATAGCGTTTTGGAATATATGTAATAGTAATTTAGTGATTGTGTTTTATAGCATAGTCATGGAGTTCAGCAGTGATATATGAATGAAACAAGATATTAAGTTGATAGTAGAGGTCGACCGATTAATCGGAATGGACGATTAATTAGGGCTGATTTCAAGTTTTCATAACAATCGGAAATCGGTCATGTTGGACGCCGATTTTGCCGATTTTTTTATTTAACTAGGCAAGTCAGTTAAGAACACATTCTTATTTTCAATGATGGCCTAGGAACGGTGGGTTAACTGCCTTGTTCAGGGGCAGAACGACAGATTTTTACCTTGTCAGCTCAGGGATTCAATCTTGCAACCTCACGGTTAACTAGTCCAACGCTCTAACCACCTGCCTTACGAAGAGCCTGCCTGTTATGCGAATGCAGTAAGAAGCCAAGGTAAGTTGCTAGCTAGCATTAAACTTATCTTATAAAAAACAATCAATCAATCAATCATAATCACTAGTTATAACTACACATGGTTGATGATATTACTAGTTTATCTAGCGTGTCCTGCGTTGCATATAATTGATGCAGTGCGCATTCGCGAAAAAGGACTGTCATTGCTCCAACGTGTACCAAACCATAAACATCAATGCCTTTCTTAAAATCAATACACAGAAGTATATATTTTTAAACCTGCATATTTAGCTAAAAGAAATCCAGGTAAGCAGGCAATATTAACCAGGTGAAATTGTGTCACTTCTCTTGCATTCATTGCACGTAGAGTCAGAGTATATGCAACAGTTTGGGCCGCCTGGCTCATTGCGAACTAATTTGCCAGAATTTTACGTAATTATGACATAACATTGAAGGTTGTGCAATGTAACAGGAATATTTAGACTTATGGATGCCACCCGTTAGATAAAATACGGAACGGTTCCGTATTTCACTGAAAGAATAAACGTTTTGTTTTCGAGATGATAGTTTCCGGATTCAACCATATTAATGACCTAAGGCTCGTATTTCTGTGTGTTATAATGTTATAATTAAGTCTATGATTTGATAGAGCAGTCTGACTGAGCGATGGTAGGCACCAGCAGGCTCGTAAGCATTCATTCAAACAGCACTTTCGTGCGTTTTGCCAGCAGCTCTTCGCAATGCTTCAAGCATTTTGCTGTTTATGACTTCAAGCCTATCAACTCCTGAGATTAGGCTGGTGTAACCGATGTGAAATGGCTAGCAAGTTAGCGGGGTGCGCGCTAATAGCGTTTCAAACGTCACTCGCTCTGAGACTTGGAGTAGTTGTTCCCCTTGCTTTGCATGGGTAACGCTGCTTCGAGGGTGGCTGTTGTCGATGTTAAAAGGAACCACCAGCTTTCATATGTTCTCATATGTTCTCATGTTCTGAGCAAGGAAGTTAAACGTTAGCTTTCTTACATGGCACATATTTCACTTTTACTTTCTTCTCCAACACTTTGTTTTTGCATTATTTAAACCAAATTGAACATGTTTCATTATTTATTTGAGGCTAAATTGATTTTATTGATGTATTATATTAAGTTAAAATAAGTGTTCATTCAGTATTGTTGTAATTGTCATTATTACAAATAAATTTTAAAAATCGTCCGATTAATCTGTATCGGCTTTTTTTTGGCTCTCCAATAATCGGTATCGGTATCGGCGTTGAAAAATCATAATCGGTCGACCTCTAGTTGATAGGTCTATTTCTATGAAGGTCAACTTACAAATGCTGTATATTTACAGGCTCTGTGACCTGACCATGCAGCTGGTCATTCAGTAGCAGCCTTGAATCTCCATGCCAGACAAGATTACTGTCTGCAACACATTGGCAGGAGAGAGCCGGAGTTTACTCTGGGGCAACCAGCAGAGCCAAAATAAATCTGATCTGAGGAAAGTTCTGCCCTCTGTGTCACACCGTGACCTTAGAGATCCTTATTATTCTCTATGTTTGCTTAGGTCAGGGTGTGACTTGGGTGGGAAAGTCTATGTTTTTTTTTCTTTGTTTTTGGCGGAGTGTGGTTCCCAATCAGAGGCAGCTGTCTATCGTTGTCTCTGATTGGGGATCATATAATAGTTGTCATTTTCCTTTTGGGTTTTGTGGGATCTTGTTTTCTGTTTAGTGTCTGTGCCTGACAGAACTGTTCGCTTTCGTTTTTTCGCTGTTGTTATTTTGTTTGAGTGTTTTTTTTAAATAAACGAATCATGAACACTTTCCACGCTATGCTTTGGTCTACGCTTCCTACCACCAACGAGAGCCGTTACACTCTGTGATATGAGCCCCTTTAGTTTTATGGGTGATGCACAGTGACCAGCAGATACAGTTCAAACTGACTGGTACGTCAGAGTGGAATTGTGACTGGCAGAACTCTTACGCATGAGTCACAGTAAGTTTAGGCCAAATGTTTCCACGCCCCTATCAGCTTTTGTTACAGTTGTATCCTATACTAACCAGTCAAATATGTCCGGATGTACACTACATACATTATTTCAGCTTTAATACCAAACAATTATCTTATTACACAGGAATGCAAGCCTTGTCCCTCATCATTGACTCTCTTCTATCAACACAGTGTAGGTGTTGTTTTCCGGATCCTGACGGTACCACAGAAATATTGTGTAATGAATTTCTTCAGCTTACCTTTTGTCACATTGATTTATTTGACACTCATTCAATAAAGCATACATTACTTATGCACCCTTTAGCTACTGCACTATAATAGAAGGGATTGCAAGATCTAAGTTGAAAGATATTCACTGTAAAGTCCAATAATCGAACACGTTCATCAAAGTATATCTACCCCACATTGTAATATGAGTACCCTACATTGACAAGTATAAGTATAAATGGTAATGGCCTACCATTGCACAATGAAATCAACAGGTGCTTACCTTTGTATCATAAGATCCCTTCACCAAGGCTGTTTTCTCTGTGGAGATGATCTGCACCTGTTTAACCCCATTGATAACAGTCATCCTCAAGTCTCTGTTATCACAACAATGGAGTTAATAGAAAGACCATCTGTTATAGGAGCGTACAGCGTCAGTCTTCTGAATCTATGATCCTGGAGAGAAAAAAGAGGTGAAGAGAGTAAAAAGAAAGTTAGCAGATGTCAGTCAGTCTCAGCCTCCCACTGATGATTCACTTGTCTACAACAGTCCCTCTCTCTCCCCTCTCCTTTCATCACCTGATGCACTAATGCTATGAAACCATTAGCTTCTCAGGGAGACCATCAGCCCATCATGGGGTTTCAGACTGTTTTTTTCACTTTATAAAAGGCCATTCAGTGAACTTGTGGCAGTATCTCAGATTTCTTAATTGAATTCACAACTAGGCCACCTCTCAAAATAGTGTTTCTCAGAGAAATGGTGTGCCTCAGAGAGATGGTATCTTACAACTTCATAGCTCTGAGCAAATTGTGGGCCCTTTTTTTGTATTATGTAGATTGTTATGTTCTCCTTTTGTTTGGTTATGGGTTTCATGTGGATTTAATTTAATCATTGTAAAGATAGGGTAGCACATCCTGAGTAATACAGCTTATTTTTCCACCAGCAGGTGGCTGTGTTATTTTGTGATCCTTGCTGCAGCTCATTTCAGGAGATTGATAAGCTACACACCGTTTCAATATTGTCCACTTGGTGACTGTGAATGTGCTCCGTGCTTAACTAACTGGGTGATTCATATGCAACGAGCCCATTCTCTAATGACTCCTCACATCTGGTCTACAACAGCACCACAACAGAGTATCTGGTGTTATTACTTTACATTTTTTGCAAGAAAGCCAAACTGCACTAGATTGTAAAACAATTATTCTAACTCTTCTACTCACAACAGTTTAATGTAGACACATCCATGTCGGTTTCTGTTTAGTTTCAGATCTAGGACTATATATTCTGTTTATATATTGATTTGTGAGTTTGCATGCTCAACTAATGATGTTGCTGTTGAAGCATTGGTGCATATGAGAAAAAGGGATTGGCTCATAGACTAATGTTTTTAGTCAACCAGGGGATCAACTAAGCTGAGGTAGCCATCATTAATATTTCATTATGATTCGCATGAATAATTCACACATTTGCTTCATATGGTCATGGTCATCATGGTCCCGTGTGGCTCAGTTGGTAGAGCATGGCGCTTGCAACGCCAGGGTTGTGGGTTCATTCCCCACGGGGGGACCAGGATGAATATGTATGAACTTTCCGATTTGTAAGTCGCTCTGGATAAGAGCGTCTGCTAAATGACTTAAATGTAAATGTAAAAAATATGGCAGAATGGTGTATTGAACACACCTCGTCATAGTTGATTTGAGGTATTGCATACCATTGCATTTTCCTGCTGTCTGCCTTTTCAGTCTTTTGGGAATAACCAAGTTACTGAAACCTCACATCTATGAAGGTTCTGGGAGGTAGGTATCAAGGGGGCTGTGAAAGAGCAGATAATTAACTCATGGTCCAACCAAATATGTAGTATTCTGATAAATTATTCAGCATTTGCACTCCATTTGCACTTCCTGCTCATGTTACAGGAAACACACCCTGACAAATTAGCAATTCATCTATTCTATCTTCATATTATTACCATTGGTCAAAATTCGAGCCTCAGCCTCATGATTCAAAGTTGATGCATAAGGCTTTGAAGAATTACAAAAAAAAATTGAAAAGTACATAATCTTTCAGAAAATGTTTGATTTTTGAGAAAGAGCCTGTCCATCCCTTGTCATCATTTCAAACTACTACACTTGCTGTTCTGAATCTGCCTCTGTTCAATCATACATGTTACTTTTAACAGTAGCTTACATGCGGTGTGAACAGAAAATGAAAATTTTCTCTCATTGGTTTAATGAGAGAAAAATTATGGAAAACTCACTGAGGCTTCAAAGGGGTGACTGGCTGATGGTGCACAACCCCTTGAGGTCAAGGATAAGGTTCCGTGCCCCACACATGCCTCATAATGAGGTTTCCCAAATGACATGGAATTGTATGGCCACCAGAGGAGGCTGGTGTGATGAGCTATAGGAGGATGGGCTCATTGTAATGGCTGGAATGGAATAGAATTTTATACCGTTCCATAAATTCCATTCCAGCCATTACAATGAGCCCATCCTCCTACAGCTCCTCCCACCAGCCTCCTCTGATGACATCATATGCCCTATTACATCTTTGACCAATCAGCATTGCCACAGAGCCTATTGTGTTTTCATGCACTGCATTTGTGATAGCACTTACACCCTGACATTTGAATACATTTGCCTGCATTGTAACCCCTACCCTCTGACATAATAAAACGGGTGTATCCCTTCCCCCAGCCCTGAATTGTACTCTGGACAATATTACAATAATTTAGTGGAAGATGATAGCAGCTGACATAGAATTGTAGTTCTATATGATCATTTTGAAAATGCCAATGTTTACAATTTTCTTATCCAGAATTGATGCTGACCTCATTATCGAGTAAGATATTTCACAATGCAACATTAACTCTTTTCTATTTCGCTCGCTCTCTCTTTTTGCTCACACGTTATTTTCAAACACTGCGCTGTCTACGTAACAATTTAAGGGCATGAGCCAATAAAATCCCGGCAAGGGTTAAATCCCTCTGTGTTGCTATGGAGACCATGACAGTCAGTAGTACGGTAACCACTAGATAGCACAGCCACTAAGTAAAAATTCGTACAAATTTGCTTTTCGGTCTTAATTTAAGGTTAGGGTTAGGGAGAAGGTTATCCATGTCGTTAAGGTTAGGGTTAATGTTAAGGTTAAGTTTACAATCAGATTTTAAGAAGATAAATTGTAGAAATAGGCGGGATTTATTACTTTGTGACCGTGGTAACTAGTGACGACCATGTAGTCTGAACGTTCTGCCCATTGGGTGAATGCATGTCACATGTTATATTCTGGAACGCTAATTCATCGATTTTTTCCTCCCACCCCTGCTCCTACACTTGTGCTGGTTTATTCCGACTGTATCAGAAAAAAAAACAAGATTCAGAAATGGTGTAGAATAACAGGAAAGGAACACGAGAGTATTTCCAAGCAGGGAAATACAAGGCATTTGTGGAAGGTATGGCAACAACATTTTATTTTGTTATGAAAGTTCGTTATCGGCCTCGGTCCTCTAGTTGTACTTCTGCGGTTAATGACCGTGTTTGTTTGAGCGTGTACATGCTAGCCGGGAGGGACCTTTATTGAGCAGACAACCCGTGTCTGACTGGCAGAGCCCTGACAGAGCTGGATGGCTGACGTTAGCAGTTAGCTAGCTAAACTATAGGAACTTCATTGCATTTGTGCATTACACAGGAACACACCAATGAGCAGGCATAAACGGAACTATTTTGTCTATTTAAAAACAGAAGTGCTCGCATCAACTAACGTTAGTTGGTGTTCGCTGTCTGCATGTGCCTTTGCATGGGTTGTACATTCTCGAACACCCAGCTCTACCTTCCCTGGACATTTTTGGAGGGGGTAGGTTGGTGCCTTTTGAGACTGTGTCCCTTGGGTAACGACCCCTAGGGCGTGGGGGAGGAGGGGGTTACTTATTTTGACAAGTGCAGTAACGTTAACGTTATGGCTGAACGCTCATTGTAGTAACGGGCTAGTTGTAGTGCCCTTGGCTCTCTGTGACCCAAATTACACAAATATATAAATATAGGCTACATGAGTACCCCACACCTCTGTTCAATGTGTGCCTGGGTATATTACATGCATATTACATACCTACCAATCGTCACTATGTAAGCTGTCAAACTGGATAATAAAAAAATAGGTTACTACTATTACAGTGAGGCTCCTGTAATTTCCTCAAGGCTTTTGAGGTTAATTGTACTGGGACTCCCATTTAGTGCTCAGTATGACAGGAAAGTATTATGGGATAGACATAGTATCTTCCCTTGGATGCCAGGTCACAGTGCTCTGGGAGAATAATTTGGAGTAGTGTGTAGGCTACTATTTGAACATGCACAATTTACAGTCATCCCCTGTGTGTGTGGGGGGGGTTGTAAGTTCTTAACTCACTCATTTGACCCAACCTAATCGGATATTTAGATTTCCGAATATATGACAACTTGCTGCTGGCCAAGGCACTCATTCCATTGTATTCAATACTTCGAAGATAAAGTGGCATTCTTTTTATGGTTCATAGTCTACTCTGTAAATAAGCAAGATGGGGGAACTGCCCTTACCGCTAGTCTTGCCCCTGCCCCACCCATGATGCATCAACGTTTTTATTAATTTACTTCCTCATGGAGAGCTAATCCTTTACCTCTGCAGAGATCACCCCCCACAGGGAGACCTCCTGGTCACAGGGGGATTGGTGTCTGCAGACTTCAGCTGCATGAGCCCACCAGCCCAGGCCTCTTCTCTTCTACCAGGGGGATATCAGTTAACTCTGGGCCTCCACTGCATCCCAGGGAAAGAGGGCTAATTGAAGACCGTGTCACCCTTGTGGTAGTCTGGGCTTCTCTGAGGATGATTAGGGTGGATGGACGCTTGGCTTTAGTTTGCTCTAGGAGTGTCTGCTGACTTGTAACTGCAAAGTCATATTTTCTCATCCACGACTAAACAGCATGAGTTGCTGTTTTCATTTTATTGACTGAAACTAGACATAGTTCAGAGTAAGCAGTGAGACAGCTCATGTCTAAGGGTAGGCTAACTTTATTCAAGCAATAATGCCAGAGTAGGTGTGTATTTAAGCAATAAGGCCTGACCCACTTGGCACACATTGGTTGAATCAACATTGTTTCCACGTAATTTCAATGAAATTACGTTGAACCAATGTTGAATAGACGTTGAATTGACATCTGTGCCCAGTGGGGATGGGGTGTGGTATATTAATAATAATTTATACTTTTTCTATGGTGCTTTTCATTACAATCTAAAAATGTTTTAAAGATGCAATATGTAACTTTTGGGGCAACCCAACCAAATTCACATAGAAATGTTAGTTATAGATCTGTAATTCTCATTGACAGCTAGTCTAAGAAACGGTAAATATATTCTGTATATACTTTCTATGATTCCCGTTCTGACGTTTTTTTTGTCTTTTAACTTTCAGTTTTGTACACCACCTGGAAACACAATATTTGGGGTTATTGAAAATATATTTCACAGCAGTTTAGATGGTACAATGAATCTATACACTATGCATTGCTTGTTTTGTCACAAACTTAAATTAGGCTAACTATTTAGATTTTTAGCAACCAGGAAATGGTGCAGCGATTTCTGCATATTGCACCAATAAGCAAAAAAATACATAAAAAATGACATTGGCCATATACCACAACCCACCGAAGTGTCTTTTTGCTATTGTAAACTGGTTGCCAACATAAATAGAACAGTAAACAAGTATTTTTGTGTCTAATATACATGGCTGAAATGCTGTTGCAGCCAATTGGCATCCAGGACCCAAACTACCCATTATGACACTGAGGTATCACACAGCACATTGTGTTCCAAAGCAAGCATTTCTCAAGAAAACATTGATAATGATATCAGAGGGAGCAGAACATCCAGCCAAGGGTTTTGGGAGACCTTGGGAGACCCTGACTATCATGACAAAAAACAAGGGCATAGCAGGCCAGTCACCCATCTGCATCGAAGGTACAGTATTTGACTGCTAAGAAAGCAAGTCAACCACCATCCGCAGGGTGGTTTTGTCATGCTCTGTTATGTCCAACCAGGGACAGGCTGGCCCACAGCTGGCAGAGTCTTGCTAAATGTCTTCTGATGAGCCCAGTGCTTTCAAACCTCTGTGCTCACTAGTCACTACCATTGCTCATGCCTGACCTATTTTTCCCTTTGTTGTTTAGTCCCACATAGGGGAACGATTCCTATGAGATTGAATCATAGAATAGTGTCTGGTTTGAACCATGCTGATAATCTGTGGCTTCGGGGGTGCTGTTTGATAGAGGTATTTATAGACTGTAGTAAGTGAGGAATGTTCAGTATGAGATTAGTTATGTGGTTTTGTTATTGAGGTTTACTGGGGGAGTCAGTAGGGTTTTAGCACCTAACAGCTGGCTGTAGTATCGTTCTAATTGAAGATGTAGAGAAAAGCAGAGAAAGAGCAGGCAGGTCCTCTGGGCTACATCTGGTGTGGGTGATTTTTTTTGTTTTGTTGTTGTAGCATGCTGCCACATAAGGCGGAACAGTATGGGCCCAAAAATCTAATAGTGATAAAAATACTAGGGACGCACGATATATATATATATATATATATATATATATATATATATACTGTGGGCCAAAAAAACATTGTAGGATTTTTAATGAATTTATTTGCAAATTATGGTGGAAAATAATAATTTGGTCAATACTTTGTTATATACCCTTTGTTGGCAATGACAGAGGTCAAACGTTTCCTTAAGTCTTCACAAGGTTTTCACACACTGTTGCTGTTATTTTGGCCCATTCCTCCATGCAGATCTCCTCTAGAGCAGTGATGTTTTGGGTCTGTTGCTGGGCAACACGGACTTTCAACTCCCTCCAAAGATTTTCTATGGGGTTGAGATCTGGAGACTGGCTAGGCCACTCCAGGACCTTGAAATGCTTCTTACGAAGCCACTCCTTCGTTGCCCGGGCGGTGTGTTTGGGATCATTGTCATGCTGAAAGACCCAGCCACATTTCATCTTCAATGCCCTTGCTGATGAAAGGAGGTTTTCACTCAAAATCTCACGATACATGGCCCCATTCATTCTTTCCTTTACACGGATCAGTCGTCCTGGTCCCTTTGCAGAAAAACAGCCCCAAAGCATGATGTTTCCACCCCCATGCTTCACAGTAGGTATGGTGTTCTTTGGATGCAACTCAGCATTCTTTGTCCTCCAAACACGACGAGTTGAGTTTTTACCAAAAAGTTATATTTTGGTTTCATCTGACCATATGACATTCTCCCAATCTTCTTCTGGATCATCCAAATGCTCTCTAGCAAACTTCAGACAGGCCTGGACATGTACTGGCTTAAGCAGGGGGACACGTCTGGCACTGCAGGATTTGAGTCCCTGGCGGCGTAGTGTGTTACTGATGGTAGGCTTTGTTACTTTGGTCCCAGCTCTCTGCAGGTCATTCACTAGGTCCCCCCCGTGTGGTTCTGGGATTTTTGCTCACCGTTCTTGTGATCATTTTGACCCCACGGGGTGAGATCTTGCGTGGAGCCCCAGATCGAGGGAGATTATCAGTGGTCTTGTATGTCTTCCATTTCCTAATAATTGCTCCCACAGTTGATTTCTTCAAACCAAGCTGCTTACCTATTGCAGATTCAGTCTTCCCAGCCTGGTGCAGGTCTACAATTTTGTTTCTGGTGTCCTTTGACAGCTCTTTGGTCTTGGCCATAGTGGAGTTTGGAGTGTGACTGTTTGAGGTTGTGGACAGGTGTCTTTTATACTGATAACAAGTTCAAACAGGTGCCATTAATACAGGTAATGAGTGGAGGACAGAGGAGCCTCTTAAAGAAGAAGTTACAGGTCTGTGAGAGCCAGAAATCTTGCTTGTTTGTAGGTGACCAAATACTTATTTTCCACCATAATTTGCAAATAAATTCATTAAAAATCCTACAATGTGATTTTCTGGATGTTTTTTTTCTCATTTTGTCTGTCATAGTTGAAGTGTACCTATGATGGAAAATTACAGGCCTCTCTCATCTTTTTAAGTGGGAGAACTTGCACAATTGGTGGCTGACTAAATACTTTTTTGCCCCACTGTAGGTGAACATATCGGAATTGGACAATATTAGCTATAAATGCCAACATCGGTATCGGCCCGATGTGTTGTTTAACTTCTTATGGCTGCAATCCCGTTAACGGGATGATATGACAACAGCCAGTGAAAGTGCAGGGCGCCAAATTCAAACAGAAATCTCATAATTAAAATTCCTCAACATACATGTATTTTATACCATTTTAAAGGTAATCTTGTTGTTAATCCCACCAAAGTATCCGATTTCAAATAGGCTTTTCACCACAAACGATTATGTTAGGTCACCACCAACTCACAGAAAAAATTTTGCCATTTTTCCAGCCAAAGAGAGGAGTCACAAAAAGCACAAATAGAGATAAAATTAATCACCATGCACAGTGAACGGCAAGTAGTGGTGTTCGAGCAACTGCACTCCTTGATTGACAGGGGCGGGGCCTGGTGTGTGTGGGAAGCGGGGGAGAGATGACTCAAGTAGCAAATGGAGTAAACTATTAAAACGGACATTACATGCGGCAGAGTGGCGTTTCAAAATCTTGCAGATTCACAGCCTCTTGCAATATGGATATTGAATTTTCTATCTAAATTTGATTATTTGTGCAGCCTTACTGCCACACATCCTTAGTGAATGGGCCACGTGTGGCTAATTGTCAATACACACACACACGCATCCACACTTACGAAGGCACACACTGCCACAAGTCGTAGACACACACACCTGGAAGGGGGCCAGACTCTCTTTGTAATGGCCTACTCAGCTGTGTAATAAAAGTCCATCCGAGTCAGACAGCTCAATTACACCCCAGGTCGATCCGGCCTCTGGATCAAGGGAGACTTTCTCTCTTGTTACTAGGCATGGGGGATATACCATTTTTTTTGGGGGGGGGGGGGTTGAGGGCATCCCTACATTGTGGGGGTGCGTGCTACGCCACTGCTTATAACTAACTATAAGTAGAAATCTAAGATGCGTCAAATAAATGATATCCAGCTCAGGGCTCCAGCAATGCATTTGGTTTGCTAACATGCTAGCTAAGTGGCTAGATGTCAAGCTCAAGCTCCTTGGTTACAGCAGAGACATTCAATCCCCTCCTGGATCATAGATCCCTGTCAAATATAGCGCCCCTTGTGTGCACTTCTGATTATACCGTATAGCCGGTATGGTACAGAAACAGTAAGACTGTATGAAAATCTGGATTTTTAAAAACATTTATTTCACCTTTTATTTAACCAGGTAGGCCAGTTGACAACAAGTTCTCATTTACAACTGCGACCTGGCCATGATAAATCAAAGCAGTGCGACACAAACAACACAGAGTTACACATGGAATAAAGAAACGTACAGACAATAACACAATAGAAAAATCAATATACAGTGTGTGCAAATGTAGTAAGATTAGGGAGGTAAGGCAATAAATAGGCCATTGTGGCGAAATAATTACAATTTAGCAATTAAACACTGGAGTGATAGATGTGCAGAAGATGAATGTGCAAGTAGAGATACTGGGATGCAAAGGAGCAAAAAATAAATAACAATATGGGGATGAGGTAGTTGGGTGGGCTATTTACAGATTCAATGATCGGTAAGCTGCTCTGACAGCTGATGCTTAAAAGTTAGTGAGGGAGATATGATTCTCCAGCTTCAGTGATTTTTGCAATTCGTTCCAGTCATCAAGATATTTTCTACCTGCAGGCTGCAATGTTTTTATTTGTTGGAATTATGTAGGCTATTTTTACAGCCTTGGCAGTGGCAATAGAAGTAATTTTTTAGGTTAATTATTTTAATTTATATTTGGATAGAATTTTGATTTAACTACATGACAATGATTTTGAGATATGAAGATGTTATTATAAATTCAATGAAACTGTTGAATGAAAATGTGCATATGAAAACCGTAACTGGTTTGCAGATTGGTAAAAATGGTAAGATAAATTGGCATTCAACATGAGAAAGGTTGCCGACTCCTCGTGTCGCGTATTATCGGAAACTTCAGAATTTGAGAAAGGTTAAGTTTTTATTTTCTTCTGGTTATCTAGATCTCTGGCACCCTCTTGAGGCGTTTGTCTTATTTCATCAAACCTGTAAGCTTAATGCATCAGACAAGCTCAATGCATATAGTGGCTTTTATTAAAACACATAGGGTGTGTCTATGTGGAGAAATACACGTTTAAAAATGTGGACTAATCGACCAAATTTTTGTCAGGGACAGCCCTAATGAGTCTGGAGTCGCTATGGCAACGGGCCTGCCTGCTCTGCTTGGAGAAGATGGGGGAGGAGCAGACGTGCCGAAAACGGAGAGGAGAAAAAATTAAAGGAAAAAGATAGCAGTGGCAGCTTTACAGATAACTCATCCAAATGGCTTTGACTTCTCAAACACGGCAGAAAGATAACACAATATGATGCCCCGTCACCTTATTAATTCAGCCACTTACTTAACTAGCAAGTAGTGATGCACCGATATTACATTTTTGGCCAATACCGATATTTTCCTTGCCGGAAAAAACAACAACAATACTGATAACCGATAATAAAATAAAATGTGCAGCCTTTTAAGCATTCTAGTACAGTTAAATAGTTAACATGCACACGGGGACGCAGCGGTCTAAGGCACTGCATCTCAGTGCAAAAGGCGTCACTACAGTTCCTTCACGTAAACCCTGTTTTTTGTCTGCATCGAAGTAGCGGTCCTTGTACATAGCATTGAGCATGGTGACGACACAGTAAAGAGAGAATGCCACCGAATCGCTTGTTCACAGCTTGTGTCTGCAGTTTTGTTGAGCAGGCGTTTCAATGCCATGACAGAGGATAGCACGTCTGCTGCAGGCGCAGTTGATGAGATTATTTCTCGAGTCAGTTGTTCGACTGGAGCTAGCTAGTGTGTTCATGTTTCCAAGTTTCAAACATGTTCTCAAATGCCATTAAAATGGCAGCAGCGGTATGACAACCAGCATATTCTTGAACATGCAATACGACTTTCCTCAGTACGAAATCCTCAACAACCCACTGTGTTGTCAGACTCGGCATGCTCATGGGGCTGATATCGCTGGTCCAAATGTCAGTCGTGACGCTAATAGCAGTGACGCTATTACTGTGTAACTCTGGTAGGGCAACATCTGAAAAATTGCGCACTTAGTAGTGTGTACCGGTGCTCAACCAGTCGGTGAAAGCTAACATCACCCACGACAGAGAACAGTTGATTGTCAAGGGCAAAGAATTCCATTATCTTGCCGTTAATGTATTTTCGCCTTGGAGTTGTCTCGCTGAAATTTTCTTACTCTTTCAAATGACTGCTCGACTTGTTGCAGACATGGTGGGTTAGGTTAGGAATGCTTTGTTGCACGTGTAGCTCTAAATGTTATGCGGCGTCATTACTAGGGTTGCACATTTTGGGGAATATTCAGAGGTGGAAACTTTCCGTGGGAATTAACGGGAATATATGGGAATTAACAGGAATATATGTGAATTAATGGAAATATATGCAAATTAATATTAATACCATTTAAATGTAATGTTTTTTGCATTGGATATGTTTAACATTTTATATGGAGACAGAAACATAAACATTTTACCTTATCATAAGTAGACATAATTACAAATGATTAAATCCTTCCAATAGAAAAAAAATAAAATAATTTAGTTACGAATTTTACTTTAATTAAATGAGTTGACTCTTCACATGGGATGATTTCACTGAACATCAAAAGAAAGGGAATATTGAATGATCCCCAATGATCCATCGCATCTCCCAAAAATGTTTTCAACATACAGTTGAAATCGGAAGTTTACATACACTTAGGTTGTAGTCATTAAAACTTGTTTTTCAACCACTCCACAAATTTCTTGTTAACAAACTATAGATTTGGCAAGTCGGTTAGGACATCTACTTTGTGCATGACACAAGTAATTTTTCTAACAATTGTTTAGACAGATTATTTCACTTATAATTCACTGTATCACAATTCCAGTGGGTCAGAAGTTTACATACACTAAGTTGACTGTGCCTTTTAAACAGCTTGGAAAATTCCAGAAAATTATGTCATGGCTTTAGAATCTTCTGATAGGCTAATTGACATAATTTGAGTCAATTGGAGGTGTACCTGTGGATTTATTTCAAGGCCTACCTTTAAACTCAGTGCCTCTTTGACATCATGAGAATATCAAAAGAAATCAGCCAAGAAATTGTAGACCTCCACAAGTCTGGTTCATCCTTGGGAGCAATTTCCAAATGCCAAATTATCAGATAAATTAGCATTCCACATGAGAAAGGTTGCCGACTCCTCGTGTAGTTTATTACCGGAAAAATCTGAGTAATGGCAGAATCTACGAAAGGATTATTTCACTGAGATTGGCTCGACTCAGACAGGTGTCTCATGTGCCATAAAAATATAAACTCAGCAAAAAAGAAACGTCCTCTCACTGTCAATTGCGTTTATTTTCAGCAAAGTTAACATGTGTAAATATTTGTATGAACATAACAAGATTCAACAACTGAGACATTAATTGAACAAGTTCCACAGCCATGTGACTAACAGAAATTGAATAGTGTGTCCCTGAACAAAGAGGGGGTCAAAATCAAAAGTAACAGTCAGTATCTGGTGTGGCCACCAGCTGCATTAAGTACTGCAGTGCATCTCCTCCTCATGGACTGCACCATATTTGCCAGTTCTTGCTGTGAGATGTTACCCCACTCTTCCACCAAGGCACCTGCAAGTTCCCGGACATTTCTGGGGGGGAATAGCCCTAGCCCTCACCCTCCGATCCAACAGGTCCCAGACATGCTCAATGGGATTGAGATCCGGGTTCTTTGCTGGCCATGGCAGAACACTGACATTCCTGTCTTGCAGGAAATCACGCACAGAACGAGCAGTATGGCTGGTGGCGTTGTCATGCTGGAGGGTCATGTCAGGATGAGCCTGCAGGAAGGGTACCACATGAGGGAGGAGGATGTCTTCCCTGTAACGCACAGCGTTGAGATTGCCTGCAATGACAACAAGCTCAGTCCAATGATGCTGTGACACACCGCCCCAGACCATGACGGACCCCCGCCTCCAAATCGATCCCGCTCCAGAGTACAGGCCTCGGTGTAACGCTCATTCCTTCGACGATAAACGCGAATCCGACCATCACCCCTGGTGAGACAAAACCGTGACTCGTCAGTGAACAGCACTTTTTGCCAGTCCTGTCTGGTCCAGTGACGGTGTGTTTGTGCCCATAGGCCACGTTGCCGGTGATGTCTGGTGAGGACCTACCTTACAACAGGCATAAGAGCCCTCAGTCCAGCCTCTCTCAGCATATTGCGGACAGTGTGAGCTGTGAGGGATTGTGCGTTCCTGGTGTAACTTGGGCAGTTGTTGTTGCCATCCTGTACCTGTCCCGCAGGTGTGATGTTCGGATGTACCGATCCTGTGCAGGTGTTGTTACACGTGGTCTGCCACTGTGAGGACGATCAACTGTCCGTCCTTTCTCCCCGAGCACTGTCTTAGGCGTCTCACAGTACGGACATTGCAATTTATTGCCCTGGCAACATCTGCAGCCCTCATGCCTCCTTGCAGCATGCCTAAGGCACATTCACTCAGAAGACAAGGACCCTGGGCATCTTTCTTTTGGTGTTTTTTTGAATCAGTAGAAAGGCCTTTTTAATGTACTAAGTTTTCATACCTGTGACCTTAATTGCCTACCGTCTGTAAGCTGTTGGTGTCTTAACGACTGTGCATGTTCATTAATTGTTTATGGTTCATTGAACAAGCATGGGAAACAGTGTTTAAACCCTTTACAATGAAGATCTGTGAAGTTATTTGGATTTTTACGAATTATCTTTGAAAGACAGGGTCCAGAAAAGGGGACGTTTCTTTTTTTGCTGAGTTTATTTATTTATTTGCTACTGCTCCACAACAACAAAAAATCTTGGTCGACCAAACAATCGACCTGTCGACAAATTGGGGTCAGCCCTAGTTGCACGTCCCTGATCACTCTATTGAATCAAAAAAACACTGACTTTTGATATGAAATGCAACCCCTGTCAATACACAGCTGGACTGACCTGGTCCTGCTTTCTCCCGTTGTGCTATTTACAAACAAATACGTGACTGGCTCAACTGTTCTGGGGAACTACAGTAATCTTCATAATGTAAAATAATGTGACAGGTGAAATGTAGAACGCAATCTGATTTATCTCTTACGTATTGCACAAGTTGACGCCAGGTATTCACTTAAGTAGCTACAAATAATACAATTTATTGAAAAACTTCGGGTAAATAGTTTTAACGGTATTGAAAAAACATTCCGTGGATATTTCCAAATACCCCAGCATACTGCCCAAGTCTAGTTTGAATTCCACTGCATCTAATTTTGCTCTTGTTGGGGGAATTTAGTTTTTAGGACTAGGCTATAGGCCTATCCAATAATTGTTTCCATTTACTTGCATCATAATGAAACAACTCTATATATAATTGTGGTTGTTATTGTAATTGAGATAATTAATTAATTTGAGAAATGTACTCAATAAATCAGACTGACATAATACCCAATAATATCACCTAGTTTTTTTCCAGTTCCTATTAGCTTATTTCCTAAAGGATTCCTACAGCTAGCATACAGTGCATTCGGAAGTATTCAGACCCCTTGACTTTTCCAAATTTTGTTACGTTACAGCCTTATTCTAAAATGTATTAAATTCTCAATCTACACAGAATACCCCAAAATGACAAAGCAAAAACAGGTTTTTAGAAAACAGATATCACATTTAGAGTTGAAGTCGGAAGTTTACAAAATGGCTTAAGGACAACAAAGTCAAGGTATTGGAGTGGCCATCACAAAGCCATGACCTCAATCCTACAGAACATTTGTGGGCAGAACTGAAAATTGTGTGCGAGCAAGGAGGCCTACAAACCTGACTCAGTTACACCAGCTCTGTCAGGAGGAATCGGCCAAAATTCACCCAACTTATTGTGGGAAGCTTGTGGAAGGCTACCCAACACGTTTGACCCAAGTTAAACAATTTAAAGGTATTGCTACCAAATACTAATTGAGTGTATGTAAACTTCTGACCCACTGGGAATGTGATGAAAGAAAGACAATCTGAAATAAATAATTCTCTCTACTATTATTCTGACATTTCACATTCTTAAAATAAAGTGGTGATCCTAACTGACCTAAGACAGGGAATTTTTACTTGGATCAAGAATTGTGAAAAACAGTTTAAATGTATTTGGCTAAGGTCTATGTAAACGTCTGATGTCAACTGTACATGAGTATTCAGACCCTTTACTCAGCCCTTTGTTGAAGCTTCTTTGGCAGAGATTACAGCCTCGAGGCTTCTTGGGTATGACGCTACAAGCTTGGCACACCTGTATTTGGGGAGTTTCTCACAATTCCTCTCAGCAGATCCTCGCAAGCTCTGTCAGTTTGGATTGGGAGCGTTGCTGCACAGCTATTTTCAGGTCTTTCCAGAGATGTTCAATCCAGTGTCTGGCTAGGCCACTCAAGGACATTCAGAGACTTGTCCTGAAGACACTCCTTCGTTGTCTTAGCTGTGTGCTTCGGGTCGTTGTACTGTGTGAAGGTGAACCTTAGTCTGAGGTCCTGAGCACTCTGGAGCAGGTTTTCATCAAGGATCTCTCTGTACTTTGCTCTGTTCATCTTTGGCTGACTAGTCTCTGTCCCTGCTTGTGGAAAAACATCCACACAGCATGATGCTGCCACCACAATGCTTCACCGTAGGGATGGTGCCAGGTTTCCTCCAGACGTGACACTTGGCATTCAGGCCAAAGAGTTCAATCATGGTTTCTTTAGACCAGAGAATCTTCTTTCTCATTGCCAAAAGGCACCTAAAGACTCAGACAAACTCCTAGCAGGCTTTTTTTGAGGAGTGGCTTCCGTCTGGGCACTCTACCATAAAGGCCTGATTGGTGGAGTGCTGCAGAGATGGTTGTCCTTCTGAAAGATTCTCCTCCACAGAGGAACTCTAGAGCTCTGTCAGTGACTATCGGGTTCTTGCTCACCTCCCTGACCAAGGCCATCCCCGGTTGCTCAGTTTGGCCGGGCGGCCAGCTCTAGGAAGAGTCTTGGTGGTTCCAAACTTCTTCAATTTAAGAATGGAGGCCACTGAGTTCTTGGGACCTTCAATGCTGCAGAAATATTTTTGGTACCCTTCCCCAGATCTGTGCCTTGACACAATCCTGTCTCGGCGCTCTACGGACAATTCCTTCGACCTCATGGCTTGGTTTTTGCTCTGACATGCACTGTCAACTGTGTGACCTTATATAGACAGGTGTGTGTGCCTTTCTAAATCCAGTCCAATCAATTGAATTTACCACAGGTGGAGTCCAATCAAGTTGTAGAAACATCTCAAGGATGATCAATGGAAACAGGATGCACCTGAGCTCAATTTCGAGTCTCATAGCAAAGGGTCTGAATAGTTATGTAAAGGTATTTCTGTTTTATAAACCTGTTTTCTCTTTGTCATTATGGGGTGTTATGTGTAAATTATGAAGAAAAAATATATTTGATACATTTTAAAATAAGGCTGAAACAAAATATGGAAAAAGTCAAGGGGTCTGAATACTTTCCGAAGGCATTGTATATGACCCTATCCTGAATGTTAATGTGTGGACTACAATGTATGCTTATAGACTGATATGTTATAGCCTAATGCAATAATAACAGATTGAATAACATTTTCTGTAAAATAAATAGATAGCTCTATACATTTACAGATTGAGTTTTGTGCTTATCCAATATGATTTTGGTGATGGTTTGGCTATTATATGGCAGAGGCTTCATGCTACCATATTCAGTATTCTGGCAGGGGGAGGGTAGAGGGTGAAATCATTATCATCTTCATTAGAGAGTGTCCTTCTGACCAATCAGCATCCTGCACTGCACTGGATTCCATAGGCACCCAGTTGGCTGTCGCTAGGATACCTCATAATCAGGAGGAAGGCAGAGGCCTGGTTGGCAGGCTGTGTCTGTGTTGATGTTGGGATGGGGAGCAGAGTGTTAGTAGGGGAGAGAGAGAGAGAGAGGCTAATGTTTGAATCCACCACACAGACATAGTCAGACAAAGAGGAGCAGCATCCTACAGGACCAGGGTCCCGGGGGATGGGGCATCACACTCCCGCAGCACGCTGGGAGGCCCAGAGGAGGTAGGAGCATTGGGGGCGTTGTCTCTGCAGCACCCCTTGTTCTATTATACCCATAAAGCCTTTCTAAAAGCCATTGATGTACATTAGCTGTGTTCTTTTACTATATTGATCCCGATAATTTGACTAATGCATTTTGTGGTATATATATACAGTGGGGAGAACAAGTATTTGATACACTGCCGATTTTGCAGGTTTTCCTACTTACAAAGCATGTAGAGGTCTGTAATTTTTATCATAGGTACACTTCAACTGTGAGAGACGGAATCTAAAACAAAAATCCAGAAAATCACATTGTATGATTTTTAAGTAATTAATTTGCATTTTATTGCATGACATAAGTATTTGATCACCTACCAACCAGTAAGAATTCCGGCTCTCACAGACCTGTTAGTTTTTCTTTAAGAAGCCCTCTTGTTCTCCACTCATTACCTGTATTAACTGCACCTGTTTGAACTCGTTACCTGTATAAAAGACACCTGTCCACACACTCAATCAAACAGACTCCAACCTCTCCACAATGGCCAAGACCAGAGAGCTGTGTAAGGACATCAGGGATAAAATTGTAGACCTGCACAAGGCTGGGATGGGCTACAGGACAATAGGCAAGCAGCTTGGTGAGAAGGAAACAACTGTTGGCGCAATTATTAGAAAATGGAAGAAGTTCAAGATGACGGTCAATCACCCTCGGTCTGGGGCTCCATGCAAGATTTCACCTCGTGGGGCATCAATGATCATGAGGAAGGTGAGGGATCAGCCCAGAACTACACGGCAGGACCTGGTCAATGACCTGAAGAGAGCTGGGACCACAGTCTCAAAGAAAACCATTAGTAACACACTACGCCGTCATGGATTAAAATCCTGCAGCGCACGCAAGGTCCCCCTGCTTAAGCCAGTGCATGTCCAGGCCTGTCTGAAGTTTGCCAATGACCATCTGGATGATCCAGAGGAGGAATGGGAGAAGGTCATGTGGTCTGATGAGACAAAAATAGAGCTTTTTGGTCTAACTCCACTCGCCGTGTTTGGAGGAAGAAGAAGTATGAGTACAACCCCAAGAACACCATCCCAACCGTGAAGCATGGAGGTGGAAACATCATTCTTTGGGGATGCTTTTCTGCAAAGGGGACAGGACGACTGCACCGTATTGAGGGGAGGATGGATGGGGCCATGTATCGCGAGATCTTGGCCAACAACCTCCTTCCCTCAGTAAGAGCATTGAAGATGGGTCGTGGCTGGGTCTTCCAGCATGACAACGACACGAAGCACACAGCCATGGCAACTAAGGAGTGGCTCCGTAAGAAGCATCTCAAGGTCCTGGAGTGGCCTAGCCAGTCTCCAGACCTGAACCCAATAGAACATCTTTGGAGGGAGCTGAAAGTCCGTATTGCCCAGCGACAGCCCCGAAACCTGAAGGATCTGGAGAAGATCTGTAGGGAGGAGTGGGCCAAAATCCCTGCTGCAGTGTGTGCAAACCTAGTCAAGAACTACAGGAAACGTATGATCTCTGTAATTAAAAACAAAGGTTTCTGTACCAAATATTAAGTTCTGCTTTTCTGATGTATCAAATACTTATGTCATGCAATAAAATGCAAATTAATTACTTAAAAATCATACAATGTGATTTTCTGGATTTTTGTTTTAGATTCCGTCTCTCATAGTTGAAGTGTACCTATGATAAAAATTACAGACCTCTACATGCTTTGTAAGTAGGAAAACCTGCAAAATCGGCAGTGTATCAAATACTTGTTCTCCCCACTGTGTATATATATATATATATATATATATATATATATATATATATATATATATTTGTGTCAACACAAACCGTCTGGTCCTCGTTAAGTGATGGGGGCTACTGCCCTTACTGCACTCTTAGCTCTGTAGAGAAAAATGCAAATTGACACCAGACTGTCTCTTATTTTGGTCTGGAATGACAAGAGCAAGCCCATGAATCCAATAGCATATTTGTTACATCTCTGTGTCTAGAGACTTGGTTTGCGATACAGCCCACTCCTAGTGTAGCCCTGTGCTCTCACCAACAGCGACCCAGTACAGGATTCCTGCTGCCTGCCAGTTGTGGGGGAGTAGGGTTCCATGACTGATGGGTGAGTGATTCCTCTTGGAGAGACAGGGGCAGCAGGATTGCCAGAAAAGGCAATAAGACCAAGGCTGTTCCCTACACCATGATGAAGAGAACTATGCTTTGTTCGATCCAAAATCCCTGTGTAACCAGACTAGATGTCAGGCATAACTCTCTCTCTGGAGCAGGCTTAATTATAGGGGGTACATCCAGATGTGAAATAATGCTCTCAATGATTGGAATTTTTGGCAGAATAATGCTGTTGTATTGTATAGCCATGGATAACCTGTAACTGTATGATGCTGTGTGTTGGAGTTAGTCTGGTTGTGCATGAGGTTGTAATACACAGTACCAGACGTTATGGTGGAAAAGGTGAGGTTTGTCACCACTCAATGTTTCTTAACCTACAGTGCACTGTATGCTATGGCTATGCCTGAATCCACTGAAAGCAGAATTAAAAGGAGGGAAGAGAAAATAGCTTAGGAATTGCAGCATAGCTGTTAAAGATCTTAATTATTTCCATCACAACCCTCCCCCAACCACTCACACAGTCAAAATCCACAATACATTCCAAAAACTCAATCTCTGCCCTAGGTTCTCTCTTTCCCAGTCCACCTTCCTCCCAGCTTTCTTAACCCCGTCAGCTGTTCTGCTCTCTCAGCCCATCCATCTCATCTGCCCAGTCTACTGAACCTCACTTCCTCTGCTAATGGGGCAGCAGAGCACTAGGGTGACAGACAGTCACTGGGATGCTCTAGAGTCAACTACTAATCTGTTCATTCTCACATGTTGAGGACAGAAAGGGTTCAGCAGCCAAAAGTTTAAAAAAAAAAAAAAAAAAAAAAAAAAGTGATTGGAGTAGATACAGTATCGGTGTACTTTAACTGTCATTTAAGTCCTTATGTTGTCAGTCCAGCTGTGGTTAGATACACCCTTCTTTCACTTAAATATGTCACTGGAATTCATTATCTTTCAGAACTTGCATTTTTCTGCCCCTACCAAATTGGATTTAATGCTCACCATTAGATGTTGAATTAAGTGGGTTATTGTTGTGGTAATCTGAGAATGGCGTGGGGTTAGTTTATTTTTAAAAGGCCCCCGAAACTCAGTTCCTCTTCTCTGTTATGAATTTCAATATGAAAACACAACGGCCTTCATTCACCAGAGAGCTCACGCATGGTGTGATGGTTACGGACATTTGTATTGATGAAAACCTACACGTCCCCCTGTCTGTCACGAATGTTGAATCAAATTAAGTTGCCTATTGTCCATAGGTTTGGTTCTTATATAGGTCGGAATTTGAGATAAAATATCCAAAGGAACATAATAATAAACTAACTTTCCAAACGTGGGTCTGCTGCACTCTTCCTCTGTCAAAATAAAAGTCCGCCACAAGTTATCGCTTGCTTGCGCACATAAGGAGCACGTGCATTACTTTTATTTTGACATGTGTTGAAGCAGCGAGGAGGTGATATGCCATGCACCTGCTGCAAACTCATGTTTATTTATATGTTCCTTTGGATATTTTGTCAAATTCCACCCTATATAAGAACCAACTGCATGGACAATTGGCGGAATAAGTTCAAATGGAATTATATTCAACATTTGTGACACAGTGGACGTGAAGCTAGCTTTCCTGTTTTCACAATGGCCTTTTGCGTGCTGATGATGTCCAAGAGATAGCATCGGTGCATCACGCCTGGGTGTGATGGGGCCTGTGACGATGTGGACTGCAGCGAGCTAGTTATCTAGTTTCCTAACTCACTCATTCTCCTCTATTCCCCATTCATGGACCAAAACATAAGTGCCTGAATATGACCTGCTAATTTTTTATTTAGCTAGCTAGTGTTCTTGATACTGTGTAACATGTTAATGTGTAAAATCGCTATGAAGGCCAAGTATGCATATCACCCTTGCTAGATGCTTTTAGCAACGCTGGTATATTGACACTAGCGTTGTTGGGAATTGGGTTGCAAAAAAACCTTAACAGACGGCAGGAAGCCAATTTCAACTCTGCCGGTGGTCTGGATGGTTGGTCCTTATAACCGGGGAATTAGAGACAAAATATCTAAAGGAACGTATTAATAAAAATACTTTCCAAACGTGGGTCTGTTGGTTTATTGTGGGTCTGTTTTATTTTGACATGAGGTAAACAGAGAAGAAGTGGGTCAACAACAGATCCACTTATGAAAAGTCTTTAATAATACGTTCCCTTTAGACATTTTGTATCAAATTCTGCTTGGCCTTCATAGCGATGTTAGACATTAACATAACGATGTTACACAGTATAAAGAACATTAGCTAGCTAAATAAAAATATGGGCAGGTCATATTCAGGTAATTATGTTTATTGAATGTGTATTGGTAAATATGAATACTGAAGGCCTAAATATTAGCTGTACATTGAGATATTTTCTGTTTACAATTTAATGTTTATAATTAAAATTGAGGTACTTGAACCTGTTTTGAAGTCTGAGTTTAATTTACCCCTTTTATTGGACCAAGAGGTATTGTTCAGGGAAGGGATAGGCAATTTAATTGTTTTCAGTCTGCTGAGGTTGTGAAACAAAGAGGGGCTATATTCCTAATGAACAATGTCATTGTAAGATGTGTCATGTCGCTTATGCATTTGTATTTAGGTGTCTAGGGATCTTAAAGTTTATTCAGCGAAAACGTATTTGTAACTCAATTTCCTTTTTGTTTTGTGTACATAGTTTGGTATTTTCGTCATTCACTAATGTTATATGGACATCCTGCATTCCTGCACCTGTAAATAACTCATTCTGTCTCATTTTAGCACATACTGAAATAAGACAAGTATGTATACACTATGATACATTGTATATCGCCTTAGAAGCGTCATGTCATGCTTATACAGGCTTATAGGCTTTAGGGATGCTTTATTAAGTTATACTGAGTGGGCTTACACAGTGACTGTCATGAACATGGCCCAATATGTCTGAGCCTATAGCTTCATTTTAACGTCCCTGTTTCCTGTCTTTTAGGTTCAGGAGAGCTTGTCCAAAGGGCAGCAGGGGAAGGGCCAAACGAGGAGAGGGCACCATGGACAGTGAGCAGGGGCCTCCAGCCTCTAGTGCCAGCAGCACTGGAGCCACTGCCACCAGCACCAGTACGACCAGTAGCAGCACTACCACCAGCAGCAACAGCACAGGAAGGCAGGCTGTGCCTCAGATCTCTGTGTACAGCGGGATTCCTGACAGGCAGACGGTTCAGGTAAACTTCAGGGTAAAAAAACATGCCAGTCCAGTGTGACACACACCCACATACACGTGTTTTGCATAAACCGTTTTCTCCATTTGCGTTCCCTGCAATAATGAAATTGTCATTGCCCTACTGCCATCTGTTGGTTAAACCATGTATGCACCGTATATCGGGCAGTATTGCACTTAGCTCACTATGGAATTTACTACACTGCTTATAATAAACAAGACTTATTACATTTAGACGAAGGTGCAATTCGATAATTTTTTCGCATTGTTATTTGATGTAGTACACTGGCATCATGTAATCTATCAATACTGACGACAGCAGATCAGGGTTGCTATGGTTCCAAGTTCCAGGCTCTGTCCTCTGCTATTTGCCCATTGACCAATGTGAAACTCAGCTTGGATTAGGCTCTCAGTTTACCCTCCTCTTAAAGGGTGACAGACAGATCTTAGGTCTCTCCTATCCTTTCTTTCAAATGCATGCACTCATCTGCCCGTAGGGAACTAGCAGCATTGTCACTACCGGCCTACTTAACATAGTGCAAGGCTTGTCATTTGGGCTCAATAAGAGAGAAGTGAATGGATGTTCCATCACAATCTCCGCCCTCTTTTCACCCTTGGAAGCTTAGCCTAATAGAGCTTCTCTGACCTATGTGCTCTGGGTCAATCCATCTCTCATGTTGCTTTGGCAACTATGCTGAGGCTGTCAGTAAAAAAAAATATCATGAAGATTGAAGAAAATATGTGCTCAAGGCCATAGGGGTGAGCATAGGATGCGATTAAGTTCATTACAATGTGCAGGGGGTGCAGAAGTGAGCCTGTTCTCCCTACATGAGAAGCACATTTTGCAACGGGACCAATATACCGTAGGAATCTCCCATACCTGCTTTTCAATGGCTCAGTAAAAACAGTGCAATTGGAACTTATTTTTTTCAGAGCATTACTCCAACCCAGTAAGTCCTTTTTAGAGCCTGTTTTTGAGAATGTTACCCCAACCGCTTACCTGTCTCTTTCTCCCTGTGTACTTAAGGTGATCCAGCAGGCGTTGCACCGGCAGCCCAACACGGCTGCGCAGTACCTGCAGCAGATGTATGCAGCGCAGCAGCAGCACCTCATGCTGCAGACAGCAGCACTCCAGCAGCAGCACCTGAGCAATGCACAGCTCCAGAGCCTAGCCGCCGTACAGCAGGTGAGCACTGAAAACACAAGAGACTGTTAAACTGGCGAATTAAACAGGCCGCCAACAAGCTGTGTTAGGATTTTAACAAAGACGTGAGATAAGGTCAGTGCTGGGGTTAGGGTTCTGAAAGTTTAGTTAGTAAATCTAACAGTTATCTTCAGATGAAGAGAAATATACTGTAAGTGTTGATCCCCTAACTGTTCTTACCTGTCATGCCACAGGCCAGTATTGCGGCAGGAAGGCAGAGCTCCACCCAAAATGGCACTTCATCCCAGCAAACAGGATCATCCCAGGCCACAGTGAGTGCAGTGAGTCATGTCTAGTAACTTAGGGGCCGGGTTCATAGATGTGTAATGTTTTTGTTGTTGGTGATGTTCTGTAATCCTTTCTGTCTTCTCTGTCCTGTCCCCAGATTAACCTGACCACGTCCCCGGCTGCAACCCAGATGATCAGCCGAACCCAGAGTGTCAGCTCGGCCCCAGCCGGCAGCATCTCCCAGCAGGCCGTGCTCCTGGGCAGCTCGTCCAGCCCCACCCCCCTCACTGCCAGTCAGGCTCATATGTACCTGCGTGCCCAGATGGTAAATCCCCAGGAGCATGCCCACTGGCACACACTAGCTGTCTTAGCCACACGTCTGGAGGCTTAGTGTGATGGAAGTGTTTGTGTGTGCTACCACTGTTGGAAGGAGTGTAGTAGGAAGGTTGTCCTGCATCTCAAACTGAATCAATTCAGTCTGATTACTTCACATTTTTTAAAGATTTTTGGACACATGATGCATGGGGAGAGTGAGTGTGAAAGAAAGCGACAGAGAAAAATCAGCTGCTTACAGTATTCTTTTTCTGTTCTCAAACCCATGGAGGAATTGTCTACACATACAGTACCAGTCAAAAGTTTGGACACCTCCTCATTCAAAGGTTTTTCTTTATTTTTACTATTTTCTACATTGTAGAATAATAGTGAAGACATCAAAACTAGGAAATAACACTTATGGAATTGTGTAATAACCCCCCAAAATTAACAAATCAAAATAGATTTGAGATTCTTCAAAGTAGCCACCCTTTGCCTTGATGACATCTTTGCACACTCTTGGCATTCTCTCAACCAGCTTCATGAGGAATGCTTTTCCAACAGTCTTGAAGGAGTTCCCACATATGCTGTGCAGTTGTTGGCTGCTTTTCCTTCACTCTGCGGTCCAACTCATCCCAAACCATCTCAATTGGGTTGAGGTCGGGTGATTGTGGAGGCCAGGTCATCTGATGCAGCGCTCCATCGCTCTCCTTCTTGGTCAAATAGCCATTACACAGACTGGAAGTGTTTTATGGGTCATTGTCCTGTGAAAAACAAATGATAGTCCAACTAAGCGCAAACCAAATGGGATGGTGTATCGCTGCATAATGCTGTGGTAGCCATGCTGGTTAAGTGTGTCTTAATTCTAAATAAATCACAGACAGTGTCACCAGCAAAGCACCCCCACCACACCTCCTCCTCCATTCTTCATGATGGGAACCATCATCCGTTCACCTAGTCTGCTTCTCACAAAGACACGGTTGTTGGGACCAAAAATCTAAAATTTGGACTCATCATACTAAAGGACAGATTTCCACTGGTCTAATGTTCATTGCATGTGTTTCTTGGCCCAAGCAAGTCTCTTATTATTGGTGTCCTTTAGTAGTGGTTTCTTTGCAGCAATTTGACCATGAATGCCTGATTCACGCAGTCTCCCCTGAACAGTTGATGTTGAATGTGTCTGTTATTTGAACTATGTGATGCATTTATTTGGGCTGCAATCTGAGGTGCAGTTAACTCTAATGAACTTATCTTCTGCAGCAGAGGTAACTCTGTGTCTTCCTGTCATAAGAGCCAGTTTCATCATAGCGCTTGATGGTTTTTGCGACTGCACTTGAAGAAACTTTCAAGGTTCTTGAAATGTTCCGCATTGACTGACCTTCATGTCTTAAAGTAATGATAGACTGTCGTTTCCCTTCTCTTATTTGAGCTGTTCTTGCCATAATATGGACTTCATCTTTTACCAAATAGGGCTATCTTCTGTATACCACCCCTACCTTGTCACAACACAACTGATTGTCTCAAATGCATTAAGAAGGATAGAAATTCAACACTTAACTTTTAACAAGGCACACATGTTAATTGAAATGCATTCCAGGTGACTACCTCATGAAGCTGGTTGAGAGAATGCCAAGAGTGTGCAAAGCCGTCATCAAGGCAAAGGGTGGTTACTTTGAAGAATCTCAAATTTGTTTAACACTTTTTTGGTTACTACATGATTCCATATGTGTTATTTCATAGTTTTGATGTCTTCACTATTATTCTACAGTGTAGAAAATAGTAAAAGTAAAGAACATCTCTTGAATGAGTAGGTGTGTCCAAACTTTTGACTGGTACTGTATGTTGGTGTGTGATTTTCAGGCACAGCAAAGCAACCTTGTGCAAGTAGCTAGGAGCCTAGGCCGTGCTGTTCCTTTGTCCCCCCAGCTCATCTTCACACCTACGGCCACAGTGACTGCAGTCCAGTCTGAGAGCTCCACGCAGTCCTCTGGACAACAGTCTGCCCCCTCACAGGTACGCTATTATTATCTCAACCATACACACAGAGTTGCTGTAGTAACTGCACTAGATGGCATATAATATCAGCACAATGAACCATCATTCATACAGGTGGATAGCAGATGCATTATGTTTACAGTTATGCTGTGATAACTAATTTAGTCTAAAAAAGTGCATTTCTCACTAATTCTGGAGACCCTTGACTGTGGGGCACCCCACCTCTCTTGCCTCAGGCCATGTGTCATTGCCTCCAGCACCTGACCTCTGTGTCTTTTCAGGTCCAGAACCTGGCTATCCGTAGCCAGCAGGGGGCGACCATGTCCTCCTTTCAAACACACAACCTCCAGGCCCTCAGCCTAAAGCAGACCCCTGTTGCCATCCAGCCCTCTCCCCTGATCAAAAACCCCAGCCAGGGGAGCCGGGGCTCTGGGGGGAAGGGCAGCCCATCCGACGTCCCCTTAGATGGGAGCAAGAAGGGGGACAGCATTGTGACGGAGGTGTGCGCTATAAACATGAGTCGCAGCGTCACGGCTTTGAGTGGCCAGCCTCTCAGCACTCCAGGTATGTATCAACCCCAACGTTCGCTAGCTTCTACAGACACTGGCTTTCATATTATTTCATGAAGTTGACCCATTCCCCGCTTGGAGATTTAGGCATGTTTGCTGAAATGATATATCGTTTTTTGTCCAGCATCAGTAAATCCACTGGCTGTTGTGAGAAGGCATAATTTTGCTGAGCTCCATGGTGATACTGAAAACACTGCCCCTGTGACTGTTTGTAGTAAGCTAGCTAAGTGGCTAGATGTCAAGATAAAGCTTATTGGTTACAGCAGAGACATTCAATCCCCTCCTGGATCATGCTCCCTGTTGCTTGTGCGTTGTTTTGTGCGTAAAAAAAGAAATAATGCCCCTTGTGTGCACTCCCGGTAATACCGTATACCCCAGTATGGTACAGAAATGGTATGAAAATCTGGATACCGCCCAACACCTACTCTGTGCCACAGATGCATCTTTTTAGACCACTTATTGTGTGGCTGAAAGTCAGCAGCTGGGTGGTTTTGTCACAGAGAATGACTGTGTATATGCCAGCAGTTGAACAGATTAACTCTGACTGTGTGTATGTGTGTGAGAGAGTGCGTGTGCTAAGCACTGCATGGGTTAACTTTGTGTGTTTTGCCATACGCCAGACTGGATGGATTAGCTGAGCGTGCGACTGCACAACTGTGTCTTTGTCTCGCTTTGTTTAAGTAATGGATTCTGATTAAACTAAAGGAAGGATGAATCTAAAAACCTGGCTACATACACTTATAAAATTAACATGGGTTGCCATGGCAATGGCCATGGGGAACAGACAGGTGTGCCCTGGAGATGTGAGAAGTATTCTGTCAGTTCACAGTGGATGAGACAAGGGGGAGATGGGGTAGCAGCTGTGGTGCCTGCCTGGCGGACTGGGGTTTAGGGTTGGATAAGAGGCTTCAATTTATAGAGCTGGGTGACATGGACACAAATCCATAGCTTGAATTGATGTGATAAATAGAATGATAAGTTTATAACATTAATGTGCACCACATTTGTTTTAAATTATCCTTTAAACTGCTACTACAAGTTTGATGGTTGTAGCCATCAATTGTCCCATTAACTATCACCCATATTAGCAAACTTCATTTCTCTAGTATGGGCTACTTATTGGAATGAAGGACATCCCTGCGATAAGTCCCTGCTCTACCATCTTATTCTATATGCACTGGCATCAACTGGGTCATTCATTATATATGTTGGTTCTTCAATGGACTCTAAGGTATCAGCATGCCTCAGTTCGGCTAGCCGAAGTTGGCTAGGCAAACCGAACGAGTGTGATCACATACCCCCTTAAAAAACACTTTGCTTGAAAAATGAGGAAAAAAGTGGCAATAGTACTTTTTGTCCCTTTTGAGACACCGTAGCCAGTATACACTTCCTAAAAAATAGTCTGAATTAATCTACGATAACGCAAGAAATCTGTCATGAATTTACGTTTTTGCCGAGGAGATCTTAGTCCCACAATTTTACATCTAACTTAAGATGTTTGGTGCAGTATTTCTCAATGAAAAAATGTGCATGAAAACAAGTCGTCTCTTTGTTGAATGACAACAAAGACTATTGAAGAATCCCTACTGTTGACCAATCACCGACGACGGGGCTTAGACTTCGGCTCCGAATTTCGGCTTGCCTCCAGAAAGATGTGTGTGCCTGAACAGCCAAAGGAAAAGTCCAAAACGTCACATTGTTGTAACATGCACAAACTTTTCCAAACTATTTCGGTTCTGAAGCATGCGGACACCTTTTTTCTGTTAGGCAACAGAATGTTGTAGTTTTGAATAAGGAAATACTTCAATGAAACACAAGTCCAATCTACCCCTCAATAATAATAATACTAATAATATGCTACATAACAAATATCTAAAGCAGTTTTACTTTCAACATGCTGTGAGAGAACACAGCACAGGAATAGGCCTAGTTTGTGTTGTCGTCTATTTTAGGACCGAGTAGTAATTGAGCCATCGGAGAGAAGAAGAGAGCAGATCTTGTGGGAGCAGCAGTGTGTCTGCTATTCCTACCACAGACAGGAGCTCGTTTTCCCTTGAATAGGGATTGGCTGGAAGCAGCTGTTCTGGTCATTGTGTACTTTAGTCTTTTCATCACCTCCTCCTTGGCAGACAAGTCTTCCCAGCACCCTACTACACCCACAGAACAGCACCGCATCAAACCCCACAAAGACTACCTTCCAGACTAAGTCTAGTTCTCTGCCCCTGCTAACTGCACTGTGGTTTTCAGTTTTTTCAACAAACAAATCCGTCCCTGGTGTCAAGTCTTCTCTTCAGTTGTCTTTGTGATTTGAAGCATAGCTTTAAGTTGGTTTTTAGCTAAGCATCCGTTTATGTGTTTGGACTGAGTGTAGTACACCTGAAAGGATCTCCCCATTCTGTTAATTCACCAAGCCCTTGAGTGCTTCCATGTACCCATACATAGTATCTCCATTACTTACTCCTTTTGACAAGCACTTAAAACACAATTAGTATAGATATGTTTGACATGTACACAGTTTATTAGGTACCTCACCCTGTTCATAAAAAGGGTTCGGTCCTACAGACAGTGAGTCATGTGGCCATGGCTTGCTATATAAAGCAGGCAGACAAGCATCGAGACATTCAGTTACTGTTCGATTGAACGTTTGAATGGGGAAAACTGACCTAAGCGACTGAGCGTGGTATGATCTTCGGTGCCAGGCGCGCTGGTTACAGTATCTCAGAAAGGTCCGGCCTCCTGGGCTTTTCGAGCATGATAGTGTCTAGGGTTTCCCGAGAATGGTGCGACAAATAAAAAAACATCCAATCAGCTGTAGTCCTGTGGGCAAAAACAGCTCGTTGATGAGAGAGGTCAAAGGAGAATGGCAAGAATCGTGCAAGCAAACAGGCAGGTCACAAACAGGCAAAGTACAACAGTGGTGTGCAGAACGGCATCTCGGAGCGCACAACTCGTCAGTCCTTGTCACGGATGGGCTATTGCAACAGACGACCACACCTGTTTCCACTTCTATCAGTTAAAAACAAGAAGAAGCAAGAGATCACCAACACTGGACAATTGAGGAGTGGAAAAACATTGCCTGGGCAGACGAATCCCGGTTCCTGTTGCGTCATGCTGATGGCAGTCAGGATTCGGCATAAGCAGCATGAGTCCATGGCCCCATCCTGCCTGGTGTCAACGGTGGTGGTGTAATGGTGTGGGGAATGTTTTCTTGGCACACGTTAGGTCTCTTGATACCAATTGAGCAACGTTTGAACGCCACAGCATATCTGAACATTGTTGCTGACCAGGTGCATCCCTTCATGGCAACAGGTTGGTCCGACACGGTACTAGACAGGTGTACCTAATAAGCTGGCCAACGAGTAGTTTTTCTCAAGCTGTGTTAAGATGTGTGTAAAGTGATTTACACTGTTGTGTGGGTGAGGTTTCTAAACTAAAGCAGCAGCAGTTGATTGCAGAAACTCAGGGATTTTCCAAGATCTGCTGTTGAAACATTTCCTCTAGACATCCTGAAACAACACACAGGCATGGGGGAGTGGTAGCGTAGTGGGGCCATAGAGGGGGGTCCGGCCTGAGTCATTCCACTCCTTAATCCCAAGGCCTTGAGGGAGAAAGGCATTTCAATGAATCCCCCTTTCTCTCCTTCCAAGACATTTCTCTGTTACTCATTAAAATGCTTGAAAAAGCTGTCAAGCAGGACTGAGTTCTGTTTCTTGTATCCGGTGAGCACCGGTTGGGAAATCCACTCAAGGGCTAGCTAGGTCTATTTGCTGAATTGATAGTCATTATTATACAACTTCTGTTTTCTATTTATACTTAATGAGGGCTGGGTGGTAGGTGTTATCATGTAATGTAACACTTTACGGTGTTATCATGTAATGTAACACTTTACGGTGTTATCATGTAATTGAGAGTATCCGTCCAGGGCTTTTATCAGAATACTTTCTGGAAGATGTGTCGGTCTTCACCCTGTACTTAGTGAAACCATAGCTAACCACATGCTGTGGTTTACATAGAGTTTTGCCGTGTGAAAATCAAACACTTTCCAGCAGATCCTGGGGTATAAATAACTAATGACATGCAATTCTGCCGGATGGAAACGTCTCTATTTTCACAGCAGGGTAGAGACTGTGGTTACAGAGAAACATTCAGACCAGATGGAGCCTATCCCACACAAAATATACAGATAAGGGGTTATGTATTTGGCATCAATCCATAATCAAAAGAGATCCACAAAGGTTAATGTTAGACACCTTTAGTTTACTAAAATCATGAAGCTACTGTAAGACCATAGGGCTTACTCCTGAGACAAACAGCTTAACAGCTCCTAGGAGAGATGATGCATTACAACCCTTTCTCTATATTTCTGTAATGATGAGGGCCAGATCCAACCTCATTGTTTCCTACGGAAAATTGCTTGGGCAACTGAAGGTTTGGGGGATTGATTCACAGATGACTACATACAGCATGGTCATAGATTATTGGCTTCTTATTGCCCTCTTGCTTTCTTCCTGCATCTGTCTGGCCCGGGGTGGCAAGTAGCCTAGAGGTTAAGAGCGTTGAGCCTGTAACCGAAAGGTTACTGGTTTGAATCCCCGAGCCGACTAGGTGAAAAATATGTCTATGTGCCCTTGGCAAGGCACTTAACCCTAATTGCTCCTTTAAATCGCTCTGGATAAGAGCGTCTGCTAAAAAAAAATGTTTTTATTATATTGCCCTCTTGCTTTCCTCCTGCACATATCTGGCCCGGGGCTACTCTGACTGTTGGTGTGTAGAGCACGTTTCACTAAATGACAGTACAATACATGATTGGTTCTGGGAAGATATGGGTCCTGGTTGTAATTTTGTCAGCAAAAACCCTGTCAGGTGATGATAGACCCTTTGGAGACATTAGTGAGTAATGTCTGGCCAAAACCTTGACAACAGTTTAGGGCAAGTCTGTCTTGTGCTTTTTGATGTTACATTTTGTCAACAATAGGTGTACTACTGGCAAAGGAGAGTAAAGAAACAAAACATTATTCCACTCTTCCATTGTTTTGAGTTAGTTAGGGTAGTCCATTTTCCTTTTGTATACAGACTTAACTGTCAGATTTTTTATGTATCCTATTTCTCGATTTCTGTTCCAGCATACACCCAGATCCCTTCCCACTCCCTGGTCCAGCAGCATAAGCAACATCAGTTTGTGATCCAGCAGACCCATGCTTCCCAGAGGACCCAGGGACAGCTGCTGCAGACTGCCTCCATCCAACCCCACCTGCAGACTCCCTCCCTGGTCCCCCAGTCCCCCAGCCAGGCAGGCCCTGTCCCTGTGCTACCCAAGCCTGCCTCTCACCACCAGCCCTCTACACCCAGCCAGCAGGCAACCATCTTCCACTCCACCATCAGCCCACATGCTCTCCACTCCAGCCTGAGCCAGACCAAAGCCCAGCCAGTGCAACTCACAGCCATCAACCTCCAGATACAACCAGCGCTCTCACAGGTGAGTACACAGCAGTAACAACAAGAAGTATGGAAATGAAAGAGGATCACTCTCACAATATACAATGAATCAGTAAACAAAATACTATATATCAGTAATTTCTAATCAATAGTCAAATATTATGTTTCACTAAACTCTTTCTCCCTTCTCTCTCTATTCTATTACGAACTCCCAGGCTTCCCGATTGGTCCAGGACCGTAAAGGACAGGAGAAGCCAAAGTCATTGGTGGTCAGGGATCTCTGCCCGACTCCCAGTGTAGAGCAGCAGCCCACCCCATTTACCCCCTCTGCCCCGTCTCCACCACAAGCCACCAAGCCAGCAGAGCAGCCCAAGACTGACCCAGTTATGCCCATCAGCCAACTACAAGGTAACAGGACTTTTGGTTTTAATAAGTTAACAAGTTTTTATTTCCCACTTTCTTCGTTATGTTGCCTAGAGGCAGGACTGTAACTAGGGGTCTATTGTTGTCATATCATATTTGCAACCAATTACAACCTTGGAGAACCAGACCAAAGATCAGTCGCTCTGCTATTTTCTGCTCTCCAGGTGTGGAGGCAGATCTGTTGTCTTACTATTTATTGTCAGCTGTGCTCGTCGTTTTGAGTCAGGGTGAATAATTTTGTCTGATTATCCCCAATGGGACCATTGAGGAGCAGTGAACACAGTGTTCCAGTCAAGGAAAGTTAAATGATAGATGTGTCAAATTATCATGGACAGGAAAATGTGTGTATCTATCCATCTATCTTTCACTCAAATGGAAAATAATCTGTGTTTTATGATGGTAGTCTTACACTCGCACACTAAGGCCCATTCAAAATGCTGAACATGCAGATTATATTAAGAGCTTTCATTTTTATTGCTACTTTTCTTGTAAAAATGAAAAAATGTAAACCCACAAGGCTCCTTTTTTATGCTTGGGTGTGAATGCATAGTTGAGGTGCTCCACTTGTTCAAAATAAACATAGTTATCTTTGATGTCTAAAAATAGAGCGGTAGGCCTGCAAGACCACTGGCTGTCTGCTTGGACCAGATTGCAACACAAAGTTACAGAATAGCCAACTGCTCCTGGTTTTAATGGAGTCCATGGTATTTATTGTGCATCTTTCGACAGACATACCAAGATATGTGCAGTATAGTATGTTGCCAAATAAAGAGAATTGGTTTGCAAGAATTGTCTGCTACATTGGGCCACAGGACCTACATTTGTATAAAGTGGTTCCTGTATGCCAATAGTTACTCAGATAGATTTGTGACCTGTGAATTTTCAGGGCTAAGATTATAGATGTGAGAAGAACCAGAAATGTATGTGTCAACATGAGTGAAGTGTTTCTATTTTATTGTGTGGAAATTGAATAGTAAACTCAAGAAAAGAAAAAAAGAAACGTCCTCTCACTGTCAACTGCGTTTATTTTCAGCACACTTAACATGTGTAAATATTTGTATGAACATAACAAGATTCAACAACTGAGACATAAACTGAACAAGTTCCACAGACATGTGACTAACAGAAATTGAATAATGTGTCCCTGAACAAAGAGGGGATCAAAATTAACAGTCAGTGTCTGGTGTGGCCACCAGCAGCATTAAGTACTGCAGTGCATCTCCTCATGGACTGCACCATATTTGCCAATTCTTGCTGTGAGATGTTACCCCACTCTTCCACCAAGGCACCTGCAAGTTCCCGGACATTTCTGGGGGGAATGGCCCTAGCCCTCACCCTCCGATCCAACAGGTCCCAGACATGCTCAATGGGATTGAGATCCGGGCTCTTCGCTGGCCATGGCAGAACACTGACATTCCTGTCTTGCAGGAAATTACACACAGAACGAGCAGTATGGCTGGTGGGTGATGTCAGGATGAGCCTGCAGGAAAGGTACCACATGAGGGAGGAGGATGTCTTCCCTGTAACGTACTGCGTTGAGATTGCTTGCAATGACAACAAGCTCAGTCCGATGATGCTGTGACACACCGCCCCAGACCATGACGGACCCTCCACCTCCAAATCGATCCCACTCCAGAGTACAGGCCTCGGTGTAACACTCATTCCTTCGACGATAAATGCGAATCCGACCATCACGCCTGGTGAGACAAAACCGCGACTCGTCAGTGAAGAGCACTTTTTGCCAGTCCTGTCTGGTCCAGTGACGCTGGGTTTGTGCCCATAGGCGACGTTGTTGCCGGTGATGTCTAGTGAGGACCTACCTTACAACAGGCCTACAAGCCCTCAGTCCAGCCTCTCTCGACCTATTGCGGACAGTCTGAGCACTGATGGAGGGATTGTGCGTTCCTGGTGTAACTCGGGCAGTTGTTGTTGCCATCCTGTACCTGTCCCGCAGGTGTGATGTTCGGATGTACCAATCCTGTGCAGGTGTTGTTACACGTGGTCTGCCACTGCGAGGACGATCAGCTGTCCCTCCTGTCTCCCTGTAGCGCTGTCTTAGGCATCTCACAGTACAGACATTGAAATGTATTTCCCTGGCCACATCTGCAGTCCTCATGCATCCTTGCAGGATGCCTAAGGCACCTTCACACAGATGAGCAGGGACCCTGGGCATCTTTCTTTTGGTGTTTTTTTTAGAGTCCGTAGAAAGGCCTCTTTAGTGTACTAAGTTCTCAGAACTGTGACCTTAATTGCCTGTAAGCTGTTAGTCTTAACGACCATTCCACAGCTGCATGTTCATTAATTGTTTATGGTTCATTGAACAAGCATGGGAAACCGTGTTTAAACCCTTTACAATTACGATCTGTGAAGTTATTTGGATTTTTACAAATTATCTCTGAAAGACAGGGTCCTGAAAAGGGGACGTTTCTTTTCTTTTTGCTGAGTATATATGAGCAGAGTACCTGTTTATGGAGAGAGAAAAAAGGGCGCTACCTTATTCAAGTATTTCATTCTTCAGCTCTGCCTGCCTCTCACAATTGGAGCAGGGCTGGGTCGAGCGAGCGTCTCAGCTCTGTCTTGCCTGCTTTGTACAGTTGACTGAATTCTCGCTTTCAAGGAGAGAGGCAGGCGACAGCGCGTTTTTGTATTGAATCGGATAAAGGCGCAAGTGAAGCGGGCAGGAATACGTTTGGTGAGCGAGTTCTTGTTATTTTACCTTTGAAATGGGACAGTTGTTAAACTTTTGCAGTACTTTTAAAATGTTTATCATTGTTGCAATTAGTCACCGAATCGTCTGCTGTTTTCATGCATAGCTAGCTACTAACGTTACTCGTTTACGGTAGCCATACGTGTTTTTGCTTTGGAAATTACAAACTAGTGATCTACCCGTCAAAAATGAGCGATGTTTTGGACTCGAATTACTTTTGACAGCCGTTTGTTTTATCTTCATATTTTGATATCGTGATCAATTTACATTAGTAACTATAATACGCGTCTAGTGAGTGACATTACAAACGCTTGATATTCGAAGTGGACCCCTTTGCACATGATTTGGCAGGTGGATGATAGATACAGTATATGATGCAAATTTGCTTGAGTACTTAAACGACTGTACAGCAGAGAACGTTAACTACATACTCTTAATAAATATTTTAGCATAATTTAAAGTGAAATTAATCAAATGAATCTATTCTAAAACATTGTGTACACATTTTGGCCACATAATTGAAAGTGATGCAATGTGTTAATTACTGCTTTGTTTTGTCATTGGCAGGAGTCCCTACTACCAAGAGGTTGAATGCACCTGAGACACCACCCCCAGCCATGACATCAGGAAATGAGAACGAGGCACCCACTGTGATCGGCAGCACCCCCCAGAATGGAGAGAACAAGCCACCCCAGGCCATCGTCAAGCCCCAGGTCCTCACCCACGTCATTGAGGGCTTTGTCATCCAGGAGGGTGCTGAACCCTTCCCTGTAAGTGCCCTCCCATGGTACTCCTTAGCAGCTACCAAGTAAGCAACATGTCACCATTTCGAGTGCATTCCCACAGGGGCATGTCCCTATTAGCAATAAACACAAACAATCATACAACTGCACTTACCGTGCTAAGCAATGATAAAGGGCAATGCCTTTATATTGTTTAACTTAGTAATGAATTCTAGTAGCCTACTGTAGTTCCAAAGCAGTGTATACAGAGATGTCTGTGAAAGAAGGCGCACAAATGTTAAGACCACCTTCCAAGTGTTATCATTCTGAGCAAAATGTTGATACACACACTTAAGTGACTCTGTTGGTGCCTGTTTTACTTATCGATTAACCTTCCTAGGACACACGTTCCGCTAGCGGAACCCCTCAACAACATTCCGCTGAAAGGGCAGCGCGGGAAATTAATTTTTTTTTTTTTGAAATATTTAACTTTCACACATTAACACGTCCAATACAGCAAATGAAAGATAAACATCTTGTTAATCTACCCATCGTGTCCGATTTTAAAAAATTACAAAATAAATAAAAATGCTTTACAACGAAAACACAACATATGATTATGTTAGATCACCGCCAAGTCCAAAAAACACAGCCATTTTCCCAGCCAAAGATAGGAGTCACAAAAAGCAGAAATAGAGATAAAATTAATCACTAACCTTTGATGATCTTCATCAGATGACACTCATAGGACATCATGTTACACAATACGTGTATGTTTTGTTCGATAATGTGCATATTTATATCCAAAAATCTCAGTTTACATTGGCGCCATGTTCAGAAATGCCTCCAAAATATCAGGAGAAATTGCAGAGAGCCACATCAAATAACAGATACTCATCATAAACTTTGATGAAAGATACAGTGGGGAGAACAAGTATTTGATACACTGCAGGTTTTCCTACTTACAAAGCATGTAGAGGTCTGTCATTTTTATCATAGGTACACTTCAACTGTGAGACGGAATCTAAAACAAAAATCCAGAAAATCACATTGTAAGATTTTTAAGTAATTAATTTGCCTTTTATTGCATGACATAAGTATTTGATCACCTACCAACCAGTAAGAATTCCGGCTCTCACAGACCTGTTAATTTTTCTTTAAGAAGCCCTCCTGTTCTCCACTCATTACCTGTAGATCTGCACAAGGCTGGGATGGGCTACAGGACAATAGGCAAGCAGCTTGGTGAGAAGGTAACAACTGTTGACGCAATTATTAGAAAATGGAAGATGTTCAAGATGACGGTCAATCACCCTCGGTCTGGGGCTCCATGCAAGATCTCACCTCGTGGGGCATCAATGATCATGAGGAAGGTGAGGGATCAGCCCAGAACTACAGGGCAGGACCTGGTCAATGACCTGAAGAGAGCTGGGACCACAGTCTCAAAGAACCATTAGTAACACACTACGCCGTCATGGATTAAAATCCTGCTGCGCACGCAAGGTCCACCTGCTCAAGCCAGCGCATGTCCAGGCCCGTCTGAAGTTTGCCAATGACCATCTGGATGATCCAGAGGAGGAATGGGAGAAGGTCATGTGGTCTGATGAGACAAAAATAGAGCTTTTTGGTCTAAACTCCACTCGCCGTGTTTGGAAGAAGAAGGATGAGTACAACCCCAAGAATACCATCCCAACCGTGAAGCATGGAGGTGGAAACATCATTCTTTGCGGATGCTTTTCTGCAAAGGGGACAGGACGACTGCACCGTATTGAGGGGAGGATGGATGGGGCCATGTATCGCGAGCTCTTGGCCAACAACCTCCTTCCATCAGTAAGAGCATTGAAGATGGGTCATGGCTGGGTCTTCCAGCATGACAACGACCCGAAACACACAGCCAGGGCAACTAAGGAGTGGCTTCGTAAGAAGCATCTCAAGGTCCTGGAGTGGCCTAGCCAGTCTCCAGACCTGAACCCAATAGAACATCTTTGGAGGGAGCTGAAAGTCCGTATTGCCCAGCGACAGCCCCGAAACCTGAAGGATCTGGAGAAGGTCTGTATGGAGGAGTGGGCCAAAATCCCTGCTGCAGTGTGTGCAAACCTGGTCAAGAACTACAGGAAACGTATGATCTCTGTAATTGCAAACAAAGGTTTTCTGTACCAAATATTAAGTTCTGCTTTTCTGATGTATCAAATACTTATGTCATGCAATAAAATGCAAATTAATTACTTAATCATACAATGTGATTTTCTGGATTTTTGTTTTAGATTCCGTCTAATAAAAATTACAGACCGCTACATGCTTTGTAAGTAGGAAACACTGCCGATTTTGCAGGTTATCAAATACTTGTTCTCCCCACTGTACATGTTTTACATAGAATTAAAGATACACTTGTTCTTAATGCAACCGCTGTGTCAGATTTCAAAAAAACTTTACGGAAAAAGCAATCACAGTAGAAGCATTTCAATAGGCGTTGAGTTGAAAATCGACCAGCCTCAGAATTTCCACTTCCTGTTTGGTTTTTTTTTTCAGGTTTTTGCCTGCCATATGAGTTCTGTTATACTCACAGATATCATTCAAACAGTTTTAGAAACTTCAGAGTGTTTTCTATCCAATAATAATATGCATATATTAGCATGTGGGACAGACTAGGAGGCAGTTCACTCTGGGCACGCTATTCA
Source organism: Salvelinus alpinus (assembly GCF_045679555.1). NCBI lineage: Eukaryota > Metazoa > Chordata > Actinopteri > Salmoniformes > Salmonidae > Salvelinus > Salvelinus alpinus. Next base: position 28,220,455 of record NC_092087.1, on the reverse strand, counting down.
TCCAAAGTGAAAATGCTGCCCCCTATCCCTAAAAAGTTAAAGACGGCATCCTAGTGGATGTTTGCTGCACATGTCTAAGTCTTTTCTCAGGCTTTATTATAGCTTATGGACACTGCATGGTAAGTTTGCCATTGTATTGCTGTCATAGCTTGGAAAGAGTAGCATTCATGTGTCACACTCTGTCTTAACCAGATTGAGCGGTTGCCTGTAATGATGGACAGCCCAAAGAAGCTGCATGAGCAGCTCTCCTCTGACCCAGACAAGACCCCTGTTAGTAACCCCACCAACACCACAGACTCTGAGACAGAGGAGCTGACCCCTCAAGGTAATAGAGGTCATGGCTGGAGTGATTAAAGCCATGCTATTTGACTATAAACCCCATAATGGACTTTCTAAATACTAACAATTCAGATGTAAGAGATGTTGTTGATCTACTATTTTGATTTGCACACAGAATTAAAAGACCAAGAGGTTTCAGATGCCCCCAAACTGAGATGTGAATTCTGTGGCTGGGTGGACTTTGCCTACAAATTCAAGGGGTCAAAACGGTTCTGTTCCATGGTGTGTGCGAAAAGGTAAGTCGCATTTGATGGGCCATTTCTATGCTTTGACTGGGTTATATCCCTTAGTGTCAGAGCTTCTCAGTAGTGTTGTCTTGGGATGGTAGTTGCCATAACAGCTATTATCGTTGTTGTGGAATAGGTATAATGTTGGGTGCACTAAGCGGATAGGCCTCTTCCGTCCAGAGAGGAGCAAAGCATCCAACCGCTGGCGCAGAAGGTCACACAACAGCTGCCGCCAGAGTGTCGAACCTAAGAAGCAGGTAGGATCCTCTCCTACTTCTCCACTGACAGGACAGCTCTCCTGTGAATTAACATCCTCCCCTCAGTGACACCAGGGCTGACTCATGGGTTTTATGTTTCAGAAGCTTTCCCCTAAACCTCAGCAGACTCAGGGAGGTTCAGTGTCCTCCCCGCTCCCCTCCCAACCCAGCCAGGAGGAGTCCAGCCCCTGCTCAGACATGTCTAGCTATGAGGAGCCTCCGTCACCCCTGTCAGGAGCCAGCTCAGGTCCCCCAGCACCCCAGGCGTTGTCACACCAGGCAGGGAGAGGCTCAGACCAAGAGGCCCCCCGAGGCAGAGAGCTGCCACTCCTCACTCAGCACTTCCTGCCCAACGACCCCACCAAGTGGAATGTAGAAGAAGTCTATGAGTTTATCCACTCCCTTCCAGGTCAGTCTCATACAAACACTACATGACCAAATGTATTTGGACACCTGCTCATGGAACATCTCATTCTAAAATCATGGGCATTAATATGGAGTTGGACCCCCCCCCCTGCCTTTTGCTGCTATAATAGCCTCCACTCTTCTGGGAAGGCTTTCCACTAGATACTGGTACATTGCTGCGAGGACTAGTGAGCCATGAGCATTAATGAGGTTGGGCACTGATGTTGGGCAATTAGGCTTGCAGTCAGCTTTCCAATTCATCCCAAAGGTGTTCAATGGGGTTGAGGTCAGGGCTCTGTGCAGGCCAGTCAAGTTCTTCCACACCTATCTCGACCAACCATTTCTGTATGGATCTTTATTTGTGCACGGAGGCATTGTCATGCTGAAACAGGAAAGGGCATTCCCCGAACTGTTGCCACAAAGTTGAAGCACAGAATCATCTAGAATGTCATTGTATGCTGAAGCGTTATTTCATGTCACTGGAACTAAGGGGCCTAGCCAGAAACATGAAAAACAGCCCTAAGCCATTACTCCTCCTCCACCAAACTTTACAGTTGACACTATGCATTGGTGCAGGTAGCGTTCTCCTGGCATCCGCCTAACCCAGATTCGTCCGTCGGACTGCCAGATGGTGAAGCATGATTCATCACTCCATAGGACGTGTTTCCCCTTCTCCAGTCCAGTGGTGGCGAGCGTTACATTACTCCAGCTGACGCCAGGCATTGCGCATGGTGATCTTATGCTTGTGTGCTGCTAATTTTTGTCTTGTGGAAACCCATTTCATGAAACTCCCGATGAACAGTTCTTGTGCTGACGTTGCTTTCAGAGGCCGTTTGAAACTCTGTAGTGAGTGTTGCTACGTGCTTCATCACTCGGCGGTCCCATTCTGTGAGCTTATGTGGCCTACCACTTTGTGGCTGAGCTGTTGTTGCTTCAAGACGTTTCTACTTTACAATATCAACACTTACAGTTGACCGTGCGGCTCTAGCAGGGCAGAAATTTTATAAACTGTCTTGTTGGAAAGGTGGCATCCTATAACTGTGCCATGTTGCAAGTCATTGATGTCTTCAGTAAGGCGAATTGTCTATGGCAGTGGTTCTCAATCCTGGTCCTGGGGATCCAAAGGGGTGCACATTTTTGTTTTTGCGCTCGCACTACACACCTGACTCAAGTCATCAAAGTATTTTGATGAGTATCATTTGAATCAGCTGTGTAGTGCTAAAAAAACATACTACGTATGTTATGCCTGAAGCAAAAACAAAAATGTGCAGCCTTTGGGTCCACAGGGCCAGGATTAAGAACCAGTGGTCTATGGAGATTGCATGGCTGTGTACTCGATTTTATACACCTGTCAGCAATGGGTGTGGCTGAAATAGCCGAATCCACTAATTTGAAAGGGTGTCTACACACACGTGTGTATGTATATATGTGTGTGTATATATATATATATATATATATATATATTAGTGCATTTAGTTAGGCCTACACCATAACTACATTCTTCTGAAGTATGTTGTAGTAGTGATAGTATACTTATTTCCGCTCTGGGGATGAATAAAGTCTATTCATTCGTCAGTGGATTGTCTAATGTAGACAGTGTTCATGAATTGTCTTTGAAATTAGATAGTTAAATTATTAGTCACATGCGTAGGTGTAGACCTCACAGTAAAATGCTTATTTACAAGCCCCTAACCAACAATGCAGTTTAAAAATATATGAATAAGAAATAAAAGTAACAAGTAATTAAAGAGCAGCAGTAAAATAACAATAACGAGACTCTATACCGGGGGGTACCAGTACAGAGTCAATGTGCGGGGGCACCGGTTCGTCGAGGTAATATGTGCATGTAGGTAGAGTTATTAGTGACTATGCATAGATAACACAGAATAGCAGCATTATTTAACTGGTTCACTGTGGCTTGTTGTTCCTAGGCTGCCAGGAGATAGCAGATGAGTTCCGCTCGCAGGAGATAGATGGGCAGGCCATGCTCCTACTCAAAGAGGACCACCTTATGAGTGCCATGAATATTAAACTGGGACCTGCACTTAAGATCTACGCACACATCAACATGCTCAAAGACTCTTAGCCATGATGGGTCGATATAGTGCTGGTTTGTTGTATGTTTTTGTATGTCTGTGTATGGTGTGCGAATGAGTGCATATGTCTGTGTTTGGTGGGAAGGAGTCACACTCTGGGACAAGACAAAACATGTCGCTATCGCACTGATGACTACCTGACCTCTGCACTACCATCTTTCATCCCACCTTTGGATTGGCTACTTCACGGTACGTTTAGCCATGGCCTGCAAACAGACAACTGATCATCCCTTTGGCTGTCAAAAAGAATAGTTTACAATAAATTTAATGGACTGACTGCCTTAGAATAATGGCACTAATAGTGCTAAAAGCACTGCAAGGATACATTTGAGTCTGTTTGAAAAGAGAGATGTGGGTATATCTGAAATACTTTCTCCTGAGATATAATTGTGAATTTAATTATCATTGACTGCATATGTAGTATGTTTCTTTTGGTGCTGATCTGATGTTATTGACAGCCATACATGTACTTTGTGTGTCCTGGGACAAATGAAAGCCGTCGCCAGTCTGAGTCTTATCCAACAGATGCTAAGCTCTATTTCATAATGATCACCAACTATACACATACATACACTGCATGGCCTTTGACTTTGCTCAGAGCAGTTTACGCTATGCTTTGAGACATTGATTTTGGTTTGTGATATTGATTTTGGTTTCATGTACAAAATCGTTATTTCCCTGTACATTATACTGGTTTAGAAGACACACAACCTTTTTTCAAAATGTGATTTACCAAGACATGCCATACCTTATTTATTTCTGGGTCAGATTTCACGTCCTGTGAGATCTTCTATGACAGTATGTGTCAACCCTACAATCTATGGGTTGACCCTAGTGGCGAAAAGACCACTAGAAACTCACTGTCGACATTCACCATCATACCTCTTACTCCACTAGCACTTAAAATTATTGGTTATATTCTCTTTAGTTTTAATTAATACAACCAAAATGACTTGATTGGGTCTGAAATTCATAAGTTAGGTTTGTTTTGAGTTGTTGAGCTATTTCGCTCCTGAGAAAGACTTAGTTCTGTGTGAGTCTAAAGCTGCCTGTATTTTCCTTTAAATTATCCATAATTGTTATATGAAAATCAAGTATTTAGAAATATGCAAACATGTAAATATCATGGCTCGAGGGAAGTGTCTTTTTAGTGTTTTTATAAAAATCTTGTTTACTTGTGCTTGTCATGTAATGAATGGTCAATTGTGTTTAATGTTTTGTTTGAGAATACTTTGTCAAATGCCTGTATTTATCAAATAACTGATTTTGTTACGCAACATTTTTCAATGATAAATAATCTGAAACAAGTTATTTGTCTTTTTGTGTAAAAATCTATATGTTCTAGAGTTTGATATTATGGCAAGTTCAGTACAATAGCAAGATCTTTTCTGAATTGCAGTTCTTTACGGAACTCTGAAAGATCCTTCGTCCTTCCTGTATCTTAACATGAGTATGTATTACATTAGTTAAGTGTACATTGTAACATATACTGAAGAATAATATAAAAGCAACAATTTAAAAGATTTTACTGAGTTACAGTTCATATAAGGAAATCAGTTAATTGAAAAATTCATTAGGACCTAATCTATGGATTTCACATGACTGGTAATACAGATATGCATCTGTTGGTCACATAACTCTTTTTAAAAGATAGGGGAGTGCATCAGAAAAACAGTCAGTATCTGGTGTGACTGCCATTTGCCTCATGCAGCGCGACATCTCATTCGCGGAGTTCATCAAGCTGTTTATTGTGGCCTGTGGAATGTTGTCCCACTTCTCTTCAATGGCTGTACGAAGTTACTGAATATTGACGGGAACTGGAACACCCTGTTGTACACGTTGATCCAGAGCATCCCAAACATGCTCAATGGGTGACATGTCTGGTGAGTATGCAGGCCAGGGAAGAACTGGTACATTTTCAGCTTCCAGGAATTGGGTACAGAACCTTGCGACATGGCGCAGTGCATTGTCATGTTCAAACATGAGGTGATGGAGGCGGATGAATGGCACAACAATGGGCCTCAAGATCTCATCACGGTATCGCTGTGCGTTCAAATTGACGTTGATAAAAAAGCAATTGTGTTCGAATTCTAGTTTATGGCTCCTGCCCATACCATAACCCCACCACCACCATTGGGCACTGTTGAGAGCAAACCGCTTGCCCACGATGCCATACACCTGATCTGCAGTTGGGAGGCCGGTTGGGCGTACTGCCAAATTCTCTAAAACGAGTTTGCTTATGTTAAAGAAATGAACGTTCAATTCTCTGGCAACAGCTCTGGTGGACATTCCTGCAGTCATCATGTGGCCTTTTATTGTCCCTAGCACAAGGTGCACCTGTTTAATGATCATGCTGTTTAATCAGCTTCTTGATATGCCATACCTGTTTTGGTTAGGGATTATTGTCTTATTTCACTGTAGAGCCTCCGGCTCTGCTCAAAATGCCTCAGCTAACCTTCTTGTCCCACCTCCCACTCATGTGGTGACCTCACCTGGTTTAATTGATGTCTCTAGAGACAATACCTCTCATCGTCACTCAATGCCTAGGTTTACCTCAACTGTGTTCACATCCTACCTTACCTTTGTACATTATGCATTGAATCTATTCTACCGCTCCCAGAAACCTGCTCCTTTTACTCTGTTCCGAACGTACTAGACGACCAGTTCTTATAGCCCTTAGCCGTACCCTTATCCTACTCCTCCTCTGGTGATGTAGAGGTTAATCCAGGCCCTGCGGTGCCTTGCTCCACTCCCATTACCCCAGGCCCTATCATTTGTTGACTTCTGTAACTGTAAAAGCCTTGGTTTCATGCATGTTAACATTAGAAGCCTCCTCCCTATGTTTATTTTATTCACTGCTTTAGCACACTCTGCCAACCCGGATGTCCTAGCTGTGTCTGAATCCTGGTTTAGGAAGTCCACCAAAAACCCTGAAATTTCCATCCCTAACTATAATATTTTCTGACAAGATAGAAGTGCCAAAATGGGTGGAGTTGCAATCTACTGCAGAGATACTGCAGAGTTGCAATCTACTGCTTGCTGTTTGGGGTTTTAGGCTGGGTTTCTGCACAGCACTTTGAGATAACAGCTGATGTAAGAAGGGCTATATAAATAAATTTGATTTTGATTTGAGATAGCCTGCAGAGTTCTGTCATACTATCCAGGTCTGTGCCCAAACAATTTGAGCTTCTACTTTTAAAAATCCACCTTTCCAGAAACAAGTCTCTCACCATTGCCGCTTGCTATAGACCACCTTCTGCCCCCAGCTGTGCCTTGGACACCATATGTGAATTGATCGCCCCCCCATTCTATCTTAAGAGCTTGTGCTGCTAGGTGACCTAAACTGGGACATGCTTAAAGCCCCGGCCATCCTACAATCTAAACTTGATGCCCTCAATCTCACACAAATTATCAATGAACCTACCAGGTACAACCCCAAATCCGTAAACACAGGCACCCTCTTAGATATCATACTAACCAACCTACCCTCCAAATACACCACTGCGGTCTTCAACCAGGATCTCAGCGATCACTGCCGCATTGCTTGCGTCCATAATGGGACTGCGGTCAAACGAACACCCCTCATCACTGTCAAACGCTCCCTAAAACACTTCAGCGAGCAGGCCTTTCCAATCGACCTGGCCCGGGTATCCTGGAAGGGCATTGACCTCATTCCGTCAGTAGAAGATGCCTGGTTATTCTTTAGAAGTGCTTTCCTCATCTTAAATAAGCATGCCCCATTCAGAAAATTTAGAACCAGGAACAGATATAGCCCGTGGTTCACTACAGACCTGACTGCACTTGACCAGCACAACAACATCCTGTGATGTACGGCATTAGCATCAAATATCCCCCGCGATATGCAACTTTTCAGGGAAGTTAGGAACCAATATACACATGGAGTTAGGAAAGCATCGGCTAGCTTTTTCAAACAGAAATTTGCATCCTGCAGCACAAACTCCAAAAAGTTCTGGGACACGGTAAAGTCCATGGAGAACAAGAGCACCTCCCAGCTGCCCACTGCACTGAGGCTAGGAAACACTGTCACCACCAATAAATCCACAATAAATGAGAATTTAAATAAGCATTTTTCTACGGCTGGACTTGCTTTCCACCTGGCTACCCCTACCCCGGTCAACAGCCCTGCACCCCCCACAGCAACTTTCCCAAGCCTCCCCCATTTCTCCTTCACCCAAATTCAGATAGCTCAAGTTCTGAAAGAGCTCCGAAATCTGGACCCCTACAAATCAGCTGGGCTAGACAATCTGGACCCTCTCTTTCTAAAATGATCAGCCGAAATTGTTGCAACTCCTATTACTAGCCTGTTCAACCTCTCTTTCGTATTGTCTGTTCAACCTCTCTTTCGTACCCCCTTCTTCAAAGACACTCTAAACCTAAACTGCTACAGACCTATATCTATCCTACCCTGTCTTTCTAAGGTCTTCGAAAGCCAAGTTAACAAACAGATTACCGACCATTTCGAATCCCACTATACTTTCTCCGCAATCTGGTTTCCGCGCTGGTCATGGTTGCCCGTCAGCCACGCTCAAGGTCCTAAACGATATCATAACCGCCATCGATAAGAGACAATACTGTGCAGCTGTATTCATCGACCTGGCCAAGGCTTTCGACTCTGTCAATCATCACATTCTTATCGGCAGACTCAACAGCCTTGGTTTCTCAAATGACTGCCTTGCCTGGCTCACCAATTACTTCTCAGGCAGAGTTCAGTGTGTCAAATCGGAGAACCTGTTGTCTGGACATCTGGCAGCCACAGGGTTCAATTCTCGGGCCGACTCTTTTCTCTGTATATATATATCAATGATGTCACTCTTGCTTCTGGTGATTCTCTGATCCACCTCTACGCAGACGACACCATTCTGTATACCTCTGGCCCTTCTTTGGACACTGTGTTAACTAACCTCCAGACGAGCTTCAATGCCATACAACTCTCCTTCCGTGGCCTCCAACTGCTCTTAAATGCAAGTAAAGCTAAATGCATGCTCTTCAACCGATCGGTGCCCACACCTGCCCGCCCGTCCAGCATCACTACTCTGGACAGTTCTGAATATGTGGACAACTACAAATACCTAGGTGTCTGGTTAGACTGTAAACTCTCCTTCCAGACTCACATTAAGCATCTCCAATTCAAAATGAAATCTAGAATTGGCTTCCTATTTCGCAACAACGCATCCTTCACTCATGCTGCCAAACATACCCTCGTAAAACTGACTATCCTGCCGATCCTTGACTTCGGCAATGTCATTTACAAAATAGCCTTCAACACACTACTCAGCAAATTGGATGCCCCATATACTACCCACCACTGCGACCTGTATGCTCTCGTTGGCTAGCCTCACTTCATATTCGTCGCCAAACCCACTGGCTCCAGGTCATCTATAAGTCTTTGCTAGGTAAAGCTCCGCCTTATCTCAGCTCACTGGTCACCATAGCAGCACCCACCCGTAGCACGCTCTCCAGCAGGTATATTTCAATGGTCACCCCCAAAGCCAATTCCTCTTTTGGCCGCCGTTCCTTCCAGTTCTCTGCTGCCAATGACTGGAACGAATTGAAAAATCACTGAAGCTGGAGCACCAGCTGTCAGAGCAGCTCACAGATCATTGCACCTGTACATAGCCCATCTGTAAATAGCCCATCCAACTACCTCACCCCCATATTTTTTATTTTTTTTGTTCCTTTGCACACTAGTATCTCTACTTGCACATTCATCTTCTGCACATCTATCACTCCAGTGTTTAATTGCAAAAAAAAAAAATGTTGCCACTATGGCCTATTCATTGCCTTACCTCCCATATCTTACGTCATTTGCACACACTGTATATAGACTTTTTTCTCTAGTGTGTTATTGACTGTACATTTGTTTATTCCATGTGTAACTCTGTGTTGTTGTTTGTGTCGCACTGCTTTGCTTTATCTTGACCAGATAAAGCAAAGCAGTGCTTGTTCTCAACTAGCCTACCTGGTTAAATAAAGGTAAAACAATTTTTAAATCGAAATACCTGTCAAGTGAATGGATTATCTTGGCAAAGGTGAAATGCTCACTAACAGGGATGTAAATAAATTTGTACACACATTTTGAGAAATAAGCTTTTTATGCATATGGAACTTTTCTGGGATATTTTATTTCAGCTCATGAAACATTGGACCAACACTGCGTGTTGCGTTAATCTTTTTGTTAAGTGTTATAACTGGATTATTTTGTCACACGTATCCTGTCCTCTAGTGGTGCTTAGAGGGTGGTGCTTGTACAACAGTTGAAGAATAGTTCAGTCAATGTCAAGTGGGTTTGAATCGAATAGGTTGGGGAATTGAATAGTTGGTCGAGTGGGTGCTCAATCACGTCAAGTGCGTGTTTAATTGCAAAGTCTCTCTTTCAATCATGTATACAATTGAATAGGATGTGTGACAGACAAATTATTTGGCACGACTTTTTTGTTGTTGTTTAGGAATGCAATATATGAACCTCAGGTTTCTAAAAAAGTAATGGGGGGGTAATAGTTCTTGAGATTACTTGATTCCTTTCTTACCACTAAAGAATGTATGACTCTGGCTTTGTTTTAGAGTAGGGGCCTGTTGCACAAAAGTAGAATTAAGACATCCGGGATAAATGACTCAGCTGAGCTCAATGAAGCCAAAACATGTGCGTCCAGGCTTAATTGGTTGCACAAAGACCAAGCCAGGATGAGCAGACACGGATTCATTAAGCCAGGTGAAACCAATCCTGGATAGGTGCGCGCTCACGGCTCACTCAAATAGACCCCGCCACAGATCACAGATTAACTGATTTACCATGGCAACTAGAGCCGCGTACTTTTCCCCGTCGGAAGCACAAATCCTCATGGAGGCATACGAGGAGGTAAAAGATATAATTAAGAAGAAAGGCAACACCGCCACAGTGATAAAGCAAAGAGAAAAAGCGTGGCAAAGTATTGCAGACCGCCTGAATGCGTAAGTAGTGCACAATTACACACTCACCGCTCCGCTGAAACATCACAATTACAATTCAAATATTTAATTCACATCTCCAAAAATGCAGTTGTACTGTAATTATGAAACGGTTAAATTTTTAATTGAAATGCACTGCAGATATGAGTGAAATTGTGTAAAGTAACTCCATCACACTGTATAAAGCTATGATACATTTTTTGATATTTTTACTGAAAACAAGACAAAAATACCAAATAATTTTTTGCAGTGTGACTCCATTAAATGTGTGTGTGTGTGTGTGTGTGTGTAGATTAAACATGAACGGGCCAAAACGGACATGGCAGCAGGTCAAAATCAAATACAAGAACATTCTGCAGAATGGTATGGTCCCTGACTAATATTTAACAAAGCACAAGCATATATTGTACCCAGAAGGTGCCTGCTCACACATTGTCTGTACTGTTTTAGCAGTGAAAAAGAATACCCACAGACAAGGCACGGGTGGTGGGTCACCAAAGGCTGACCTTACCCCAGCAGAGGACATGGCCTTGGAGCTAAATAAAGGCAGGCCCGTCTTAGAGGGGATCCCTGGGGGGAAAGAGACGAGCATAGGTTCCTCCCAAGATGCCACCCGCTTCATTCAAGGTATGTCCTTCCATCTCTACATGGGATACAACCACATTCATATTGAATCAATTTGGACTGTCTGACTTTGGTTTACCTATTGCCTTGCAGTGTCTGGCAGCACTGTGTTCCTGTTAGAGCCACCAGCACAAGCACCAGACGATGCTGATCCAGTGAGTACTCCATCAAAGGCATACTGTAGGCCTGGCATGTCTTGTCTACTAGCTTCAATATGAATCCGATTAAATGTGATAGGGTGAAGGCCCCAGTGCAGCAGCAACAGCACATGATGGAGACGATGATGAGGAGGAGACCATCTCTCTGGATTCCAGAAGGCATGAGGTATCATGTTAAGACTGTGAAAGTACTATTTACTCTACAATGGTGAGGAGTCCTCATCAAAATCAAAAAATCTAATTTCTTTTACAGGACCCAGATGCTATACAGTGGGAAAACCAGCCTGGCAACATAGTGCGTATTAATAAAAGGACACCACATCCTGCCAAATTCCAGCTGCGCTAATTGTATTGTGTTCACAGAGCTCACAAGCTATCAGAAAGTTGTATGGCAACCACCTCCGGCGCCAAATAGAACTGGCAGACATAGACATTCAGTACAAGAAGAAAAAGATGGAAAATCTTGCACTGGAGTCCGAAATAAAAAAGAGGACAATTAGGAAACTGGACCTTGAAATAAAAAAACTTGAGAGGGAGGTGAGATATGCCTTCAATGTACACTGTATGCTAACTGTAACACAAATGTATTAATCATTATTTTTCTTTCCTCCCCCAGCTCCAAGAAGATGACACAGCTCAAAATAAAAATTAGGTATATTCTCGTAAAGTCAAGTGAGCCATGACATATGAGCTCTTATTGTGAGCACACAGGACGGTGGCATCTTTCTAAGGTTTTTTTTATTTTCCCAGCAATCAGTACAACCAAGTCATCGTTATAAGGCATCGCCCTCTTTTGCCCACCCCCCCAGCACCAGGTGTGGCCACTAGCCTATATGAAGGCCCAAAATTGTGTGTTCCTTTCTGCTCTGACAATGGCATGCCCATTCGTGCGAGATGTGGTGGATGAAGAAGCACTTGTGCTGAGGAGAGCCTTCAGGCGAGAAAGGGTCTTCAGGGACCGGTTGGACCCACTGGCCTTCCCTGATGACCATCTATATGAAAGATACAGGTTTTCTGCAGATGGCATCAGGTATCTATGCAGACTACTGGGTCCCAGGATTAAGCACCGCACTGCACGGAGCCATGCACTGAGTGTGGAGCAAATGGTTTGTGTGGCCTTGCGCTTTTTTGCTAGTGGAGCCTTCCTGTACTCAGTGGGGGATGCAGAACAGCTGAACAAGGCCACAATTTGCCGCACAATAAGGAGTGTGTGTCTGGCTATCAAAGCATTAGCAGATGTCTTCATCTCCTTCCCTGGCCACAGAAGACTCTGTGACATCAAAGAGGAGTTCTATAGGATTGCAGGTAAGAGGATCTACAAATTACAGGACAACTGTTAACACATAGTAGGATACTCATTACTTTGTGTGACAGGTTTCCCCAATGTCATTGGTGCAGTGGACTGCACACACAAGGATAAAAGCCCCCTCAGGTGCCCATGAGGCCGATTTTGTGAATAGGAAATCCTTTCACAGCATTAATGTTCAGGTGAACATAACTTTTTGATATTGTCCATTGACGAACACTCTGCATTGCCAGTGATGTGCATTGATTGGTGTAATATTCCTCATCTTATGATTTCAGATGGTCTGCAATGCTGACTGTGTGATCAGCAATGTTGTGGCAAAATGGCCTGGCTCAGTCCATGACTCCAGAATCTTTCGGGCCTCTGAAATCTATCAGTGCCTATCACAAGGTAAGCCACACAACCCCTATTTATAACCATCATGGCTGTGTCAAGAATATCACTGTGTTTATGAGGTAGTAATGATGAGATTTTGTGTTGACAGGTGAATTCTCTGGTGTGTTGCTGGGAGACAGGGGTTATGGCTGCCAGCCTTTTCTCCTGACACCTTTCACAGACCCCCAGGAAGCACAGCAGGCCTACAACCATGCCCATGCCAGGACCAGGGCCAGAGTTGAAATGACCTTTGGCCTCCTGAAGGCACGCTTTCACTGCCTTCACAAATTAAGGGTCAGCCCTGTTAGGGCATGTGATATTACTGTGGCTTGTGCTGTCCTCCACAATGTGGCCTGCCTGAGGAAGGAGAGGGCCCCCAGAGTGCCACCAGCCATGGACTGGGACAATCCGGCAATCTTCCCTGATGACGACAGTGGTCGGCTGCTGAGGGACCAATATGTGTTGAATTATTTTAGTTAGTATGTGTGCTTTCAATTTTGGTTAAATATGTCCTGCGGTGGCAGAGGAATTTGGGTTTTTTTGGGTTCGTTTTTTGACGAATTTGGCCTCTTATGATGTTTGTGCGGTATACTGTGTGTAATACAAGGCTGCAGGGAGGCTACTGCATCCATTCATTTGTCTGTTCAGTTGATGTGTATGGATTTGTCCTGCATTTATTTTAGTGTGCAGACATGCAGGGTGTGTTATATACAGACCTTTGAATGTGTATGTATCATTTTGTATAATATGCTTGGATTCTGTGCTTTCCATCTTGTAGAGTCACTGTGACTTCAGTTTCGAAAGGAGCTGATGGTTTACCTGCTTTGTTTTGTCCTTATTCAATAAAGGAACATAATGTTACACATTGTGTTTTTATATTCATATGGAATGTGTATTTGTTTATATGACAGAGTACTAGGGCCACACTGAAGAAAAAGGATAAAGTCATAAATTTATGAGGCTGGTTCTTTCTGCAGAAAAGCTACATATTGTTTTTACAGTTTTGATACTTATGACAATGTGATACTTAATATTCTGGCACATCAGCATGTCTTTGTTTATGAAACCATACTGAAGTACAATTTCACGAAATGCCCCACATCTGTCATTTTAACAACTGTCCTCCTTTAAAACAACTGGTTACAATATTATGACTTGTGTTTTTTTCCCCTCTGTGGCCCTAATATTCTATCATTTTATATATAGCCTTATAGTCTATGGGAAACTGTAAATTATCTAATGATAGCAACATCATCTAAAAATCATTTTTTATCCAAAATCATTGAAATTAATGATCACAAACGTTTAAATAATAACAGTGGGTCTAGTTATATGTGATAACAATGTATAGTGAGCAGTGAAATAACTATTGGTTTCCATTTGTGGTGACTGCTGACTGACATTAGGGATGAGATTAAATAGATCCTGGAATTTAGCCTGGTCTGGAGCAGGCTAGCTCCACAGAATAAATCTCCATGGTAATTTATACCATAACATATCCTCCTGCCCCCTATCCATCTTTAGTGCAACCGGATTACGGATCAATTGAGCCAGGATCACCAAGATATCCTGGCTTAATCCCTTATCCTAGTTTTGTGCAACAGGCCCTAGGACTACCCATATGCCATTCACAGCAAGTTGCCATGGTACGTTCACACCTCTGGTATGCTTTCGTAACAAATTCAAAAAACGGACTAATATGGACATTTCCGGTTGTTTTACGGTTTCTATCTATTTCACTTTAGAAATAACTGTGAAACTGCACGTGCTTACTTTATTGTTTATTAACTCGTAGCATTATACATAAAAGCTCCTACTTGTCAAAACATTGCAGTTGCATTGCAAGGACAATCTCCGGGCTGAACTAGAAAAATACGGCAGGACACGCCCCTCTGTTTTGATTCAACCATGGAGCAAACCATCTGTCTGTGTATTATATTGACTTGAAACCAGAACATAAACCGAAAGGGCACTTTTTATGTTAAATTCATAAACATATTTATATCTCATATCTAGAGCATATCATTTTGTAGTAGGCCTATGCCTACTACATATGGAAACTTCAGGCATAAAAAATATCCCAACCTTACGTAATGGTTTGGTCTGCTTTTAAACTTCAGAGAGCCGATCTTTAACTGTAGCGGACAGATGCTTCCCTGCTATATTCATGTACTACACAGTTGCATTTGATCGTGTGAATATAATTTAAAACTTCACACTGATTTACAAACGTTGTCTGAAGACTCAACACAATTGCTGGTGAGTTTGGTTCTCTCTTTGATAGTTCAATAAGCTAACCAAAATGCAGTCGGACTCTTTTTTCATACCCTGTTTTGTTGATGGTGAATATGTATTACCTGTATCGACAGACCAAATCATATTATGAGACCATGATTACTTTATTTTCATGGTCCAGGCATGCAGAATGCAAACCCAATAGAGGAGGTGGGAGGCGACACACCCTGTGATGTGCCCTGTCTCCAGAAACTTGACTCCCCAACAGGTAACAGGCACTCCTCATGATCAGCTATTGGTATGGATTCATATTTTTAATTATGTGATTTTGTTGGTATTCGGTGTGTAATAAAGGTATTTTACTTATCTCTCCCTCCTCTCTCTGTGTGCGTGCGTGTCTGTCTGTGTGTTTGTGTGTGTCTGTCTTCATCTTCCAGGGAGCCCTCCCAAACAAGCCTCTCTCGCAGATATGATGGAGTTTGAGAATTGTGTTTCCAATCTCAGCCTTGCACATGAGATAGTGATGAACAGAGACTTCAGCTTCAGACAGAACAGCCCACCCAAAGACAGGCAAGACTAGCTATGAAACACACACACCATTTCTGTGTAATGATAGTCAATAATCTCTGTATGATCATAATTTCAGTCACTTTAAAGTCACAGATTTTTAATAATGATTTATTTTTTAGCTTGGAAGGAAGAATATCTGACATAGTTCACAGTGCTTTCTGGGACTGTCTTCGTGAGCAGCTTTCATGCAGCCCCCCAGACTATGTCCATGCTGTCATTCTGCTACAAGAGGTGAAAACTGTGAGTATGGTCATGTACCTTTACTAGCTCACTCCTTCCCCCAGTTTCTCAGCATAGTATAGCAAACAATAAAGGCTAAGTGACCCACTGTGTGGTTGTCCCCTGTGTGGTCAGACCGTGCTGTCCCTGCTCCTGCCTGGCCACGTGCGTCTGAAGGCCCAGGTGGAGGAGGTTCTGGACCTGGAGCTGATCCAGCAGCAGGCAGATCATGGGGCCCTGGACCTGCAAAGATTGTCAGGCTACATCATCAATACCATGGCCTCCCTGTGTGCCCCTGTACGGGACCCAGAGATCAAGACACTACGGGATCTTTCGGACCCAGTGGAGCTCCTCAGGTGAGGGACATGCTCAATTAACTAATTTTATGGTATAAAAAAAAAGTAATTATGTAGCATAATATCAGATATGAAAATGTAATGAAATTACCCTTGGAAAGACAAAATCTAAAATAAAAACTCTGGGAAGCTCCTTTGTAGACTATTCCACTACTCATTCATAGTTACTTTGGGTATGGTCCACACATGTCCAGTAATGAACCAAGGCCTACATTTGGTTAATGCTAAGAAATATGTTCCTTTCCTGACTAACAGGGAGATCTTCAGAGTCCTTGGCCTGATGAAGACAGACATGGTCAACTTCACCGTACAGAGCCTCAGACCTAATCTTCTTCAGCAGGCGGTCCAATACGAGCGAGCCAAGTTCCAGGAGATCCTGGAGAAGCAGCCTGGTAAATGAGACAATGTTCTAAGAGAAAATCTACACAAATTTAGAGTTCTACCAATCTGACATGCTCCTAACATCCAGAAGGAAGAACTTGTGCTTCTACATCTGCATTGTCTGCTCTTTGGGGTTTCTGTATAAGCACTTTGTGACATCTGCTGATATAAAAAAGCTTTATAAATATATTTGATTGATTGATTGTTTGATTGAACTCGGTTGGATAATCCCTTTAATCACATTCACACTTTCCATCAAATAAATGTCAGGAATTTCAAAACGGATATTGTTTGTCTAATGGTGGCTTCCATATGTTTTTTTTGCTTTTCTAACCATCCTTCTCAAGAGTTCCTGGACAAAACCACCGTTTGGCTTCAGGTGGCAGCACGAGAGGAGGCATTGGTCAGTGCCCAGTCTGACCTTGACACTGGGACTCCCAAGCCACGTGGTCCATTAAGTCCTACTGCCGTCCTGAACAGGGCTTACCTGCAACTGCTGAGCTGGGACCCCCATGACCAGAATTACCCTGAGGTAATCAAACGAGGACCCTGATTGGTTCTGTCTTCCCAGTGGCATAACAAGCATGTAGACGGTTCAAAGCAAATTGTATTAGTCACATGCGCCAAATACAACAGGTGTAAACCTTACAGTGAAATGCTTACTTACAAGCCCCTAACCAACAGTGCAGTTTAAAAAAAAATACGGATAAGAATAAGAGATAAAAGTAACAAGTAATTAAAGAACAGCAGTAAAAAATAACAATATATACAGGTGGGTGCTGGTACAGAGTCAATGTGCAGGGAAACCGGTTAGTTGAGGTAGTATGTACATATAGGTAGAGTGAATTAAAGTGTCACTGCATAGATGACAACAGAGAGTGGTGGTGGGGGGGAGGGTCAACACGAGTAGTCTGGGTAGCCATTTGACTAGATGTTCAGGAGTCTTATGGCTTGGGGAAGAAGCTGTTTAGAAGCCTCTTGGACCTAGACTTGGCGCTCCGGTACCGCTTGCCATGTGGTAGCAAAGAGAACAGTCTATGACTAGGGTGGCTGGAGTCTTTGACAATTTTTAGGGCCTTCCTCTGAAACCGTCTGGTATAGAGGTCCTGGATGGCAGGAAGCTTGGCCCCAGTGATGTACTGGGCCATTCGCACTACCCTCTGTAGTGCCTTGCGGTCGGAGGCTGAGCAGTTGCCATACCAAGCAGTGATGCAACCAGTCAAGATGCTCTCGATGGTGCATCTGTAGAACCTTTTGAGGATCTGAGGATCCATGCCAAATCTTTTCAGTCTCTTGAGGGGGAATAGGTTTTGTCGTGCACGCTTCACAACTGTCTTGGTGTGCTTGGACCATGTTAGTTTGTTGGTGATGTGGACACCAAGGAACTTGAAGCTCTCAACCTGCTCCACTGCAGCTCCATCAATGAGAATGGGGGCGTGCTCGGTTCTCTTTTTCCTGGAGTCCACAATCATCTCCTTTGTCTTGATCACGTTGAGAGAGAGGTTGTTGTCCTGGCACCACACAGCCAGGTCTCTGACCTCCTCCCTGTAGGCTGTCTCGATGTTGTCGGTGATCAGGCCTAACAGTGTTGTGTCATTTGAAAATGTAATGATGGTGTTGGAGTCGTGCCTGGCCGTGCAGTCATAAGTGAACAGGGAGTACAGGAGGGGCTGAGCACACACCCCGAAGGGGCCCCTGTGTCGAGGGTCAGCGTGGCGGATGTGTTGTTACCTTTTTATTTCCTTTTTTTTACATTTCACCTTTTTTTAACGAGGTAGGCCAGTTGAGAGCAAGTTCCCATTTACAACTGCGACCTGGCCAAGATAAAAGCAAATCTTACCACCTGGGGGCGGCCCGTCAGGAAGTCCAGGATCCAGTTGCAGAGGGAGGTGTTTAGTCCCAGTGTCTGCTTATTGATGAGCTTTGAGGGCACTATGGTGTTGAATGCTGAGCTGTAGTCAATGAATAGCATTTTCACATAGGTGTTCCTTTTGTCCAGGTGGGAAAGGGCAGTGTGGAGGGCAATAGAGATTGCATCATCTGTGGATCTGTTGGGGTGGTATGCAAATTGATGTGAGCCATGACCAGCCTTTCAAAGCACTTCATGGCTACAGACTTAGTGTTCTTGGGCACAGGCTCTATGGTGGTCTGCTTAAAACATGTTGGTATTACAGACTCGGACAGGGAGAGGCTGAAAATGTCATTGAAGACACTTGCTAGTTGGTCAGCGCTCGCAGTACACGTCCTGGTAATCTGTCTGGCCCTGCTGCCTTGTGAATGTTGACCTGTCTGAAGATCTTACTCACAATGGCTGCGGAGAGCGTGATCACACAGTCTTCTGGTACAGCTGATGCTCTCATGCATGTTTCAGTGTTATTTGCCTCGAAGCGAGCATTGAAGTAGTTTAGCTCGTCTGGTAGGCTCGTGTCACTGGGCAGCTCTCGGCTGTGCTTCCCTTTGTAGTCTGAAATGGTTTGCAAGCCCAGCCACATCCGACGAGCGTCAGAGCCGGTGTAGTACGACTCGATCTTAGTCCTGTATTGATGCTTTGCCTGTTTGATAATCGTTTAGTGGAGAATATAATTCAGGAAGAAGGTAGTTGAAGCCATTTTCAACAAGGAAATTACATCAGGGAATTATCAATGAATGGATGAATCACCTATTGCTCCAATAAATTAATAGATTGAGATTACATAATAATAATTCCCTGTGGTTTCACCCCCACATAATCTACTCACCCCCACTTATCTACTGGAAAACATTTTATAGTAGCTTATGTCCAAATTTCTCCTCTCCCTCCACAGACAGTTCTGATGGACAGAGCCCGCATAGATGCACTGGGGCAGAGGCTGAGTCTGCTGGTTCTTGAGGCATCAGTTCTGCTGTTGACTAGCACACAGTGTGGGGCCGCTGTTTTCTCTCTGCAGGGGTTTGTAGGTAAACTCAAGCAGACCATCACTGCCCTGCTGGAGGGCAGTCACAACAGGTAAGAGATGGGGGGGGGGAGGGTTTACTGTCTGTCTCGGGGCACAGGTAATGTATAACAGAAAAAAAGTAAGTTGACAAAAGAGCCCAGCTGCCACACTTCAAATGTCTGCAACAAACCCTGGCTTCTTCAGGCTCAAAATATAGCTCAAATTAACAAGGTGATAAACATTTAAAATAAAAATGTTTATACATGATTTCATGAAGCTATTCATGTTCTATTCTAAAGTACAATCAAATGTATTATTGAGAGTTCAATAAATCCTTATCCTGCTGTTGTTCTGAATGGATGTTTGACACCAGTCTCTCTGGTACGTTCAGGGACTTTGACCTGCAGGGGGCGTTGCTGGGGCTGAGGGAGCAGGTGCTGGTGCAGGTGAAGGAGGCTCTGATCACCCAGGAAGGACCAGCGCTGCCTCAGGACAGTGAAGACGTGCTTAAGGGACAGATCTCAGACCTGGCCAAGGACAACAACCCCATCCGCACTCTCATAGGTCAGTCACCACCAGTGAGGGGCAACCCAAACCTGACCTCCCAAGTTCAGCATTCCAGAGTAACTAGTTGCATGAGTTCCATGTTAATCCTGAGATATGTGGAGGTCAATTTAACCATTACTGATACAATTATGAGTCCGATACAATTGTACAGTTTAGCAAGGTATGTTCTGTGTCTGAAAAGGTTCTTGTAAGTAAGATGGGCAGTGCAGCAGGCTGATTTCTCTCTTTTTGCATACCACACATGTTGTAGGAGAAAGAGTGCAGGGCTACCTCCAGGCCATGCTAGAGGGAAGCACCACTAAAAAGAGTCCGTCCATGCCCCCTGCCCTGAGGCTGCTGAGTGCTGAGGTGGCAGAGCTGGGAATGGCCTTAGGGCGAATGGTCCATTTCAACCGCTCAGTTTTCGGCCCCTTCTACGCCCCCATCCTAAGGAAGATGCTGTTTCCATCGGGAGAGGCCGAGATGGGGGAGGACTCCCGCTAGTCCCCCCAACACCTCAGGTCGCCTGCATAAGCTGCCATTCAACATTTACACAATGTAGAGCAGGGTTCCCAAACTGGCGACCCGCGGGCCAAATATGGCACGCCAACAATATTATTTGGCTCCCCCAAAGACCCCCAAATTAAATTTTTATATTTTTTTAATTTAAAAAATGTATAAAAATCTCGGACCCGAGATGCAAAAACTCCCAAATGCAATGTCCCAAGAAGGAAGTTACCCTACTTAAATAATGCAAAAGTTAAGTTTTAACTTCATTCATGAGGAGAGAGAATGCAGGAGACAGTCAACTGATAAAGCTGGCAACGGACCATTTTGTGGTGCTGAAACTTAAAGCTGCAACCAGAGCACAATCAATAGGAGGTGAACAGCGCCTGGTGCTGAAAATATAGCTAACTTGTTATGCAAGTGTTGCACAGCGACAGATGGAGAAAACCTACACCAGTCGAGTAATTCATTTCAACAATAATCTTCATTTTATTTTGACTTTACAAACAAGAAGAAGGCTTAATTGTCTTCTGAGCCTAGGCCTACATAAAGCCTTGGCCTACATAAAGCCTAGGCCTACATAAAGCCTAGGCCTACATAAAATAACAACTGGCTGTGGTAGGCTATAAGGCTTAACAGTATCTTTCACAAGAAAAAAATATATGGCCTAATAGAAGTGGGATTTTTTTTTTTTTTTTACAAGGTCTCCTTACAATTCCAACTGGCCAAAAATGGAGCATCCTAGATAAAACAATAATTTAAAGAAAAAAAAGGTGAATGTCTATCAGCATAGCCTGCTTCTGTAACGACAGAACAAACAGATAATACTGTCAGCTTGAGACCTAAATATCCCTGGATAAGCACTCACAATAATGTTAGTATTTACTAAGTACAGTCATATAGGCCACTAAGTTACTCACTCAATGGGAAAAGTTGCATTCCCCCTCGATCTTGTGGATGTCACGTGAGATGGATGGGAGTTTGATGCGCAGGCAGTCAACGATTGACTTATGTGAAAGCCGGTTCCTGTCTTGAGTCTATATTGCGTTCATAGAGGAAAATGAGGACTCGCAGGTGTAAGTCGATCCGAACTTAGCGCATGAAATGCACGTTTCTTTATTGGGTGTATTTCTCTGAGCATGCCACCCAAAACGCACACAAGGACTCGGTACTCCTGAGCGCATCCCTGATTTGGCTCGATGTCTGTAATTCAATCAGCTCAGTTTGAATTGCGGCCTAATTTTTTTAATTTAAACTTTATTTAACTAGGCAAGTCAGTTAAGAACAAATTCTTATTTACAATGACGGCCTACCCAGTAGAGGTCGACCGATTATGATTTTTCAACACCGATACCGATTAATCTGACTATTGTTTTGTTTTTTGTAGTAATGACAATTACAACAATACTGAATGACCACTTATTTTAACTTAATATAATACATCAATAAAATCAATTTAGCCTCAAATAAATAATGAAACATGTTCAATTTGGTTTAAATAATGCAAAAACAAAGTGTTGGAGAAGAAAGTAAAAGTGCAATATGTGCCATGTAAAAAAGCTCATGTTTAAGTTCCTTGCTCAGAACATGAGAACATATGAGAACATATGAAAGCTGGTGGTTACTTTTAACATGAGTCTTCAATATTCCCAGGTAAGAAGTTTTAGGTTGTAGTTAGTATAGGACTCTTTCTCTCTATACGAATTGTATTTCATATACATTTGACTATTGGATGTTCTTATAGGCACTTTAGTATTGCCAGTGTAACAGTATAGCTTCCGTCCCTCTTCTCGCCGCTACCTGGGCTCGAACCAGGAACACATCGACAACAGCCACCCTCGAAGCAGCGTTACCCATGCAGAGCAAGGGGAACAACTACTCCAAGTCTCAGAGCGAGTGATGTTTGAAACGCTATTAGCGCGCACCCCGCTAACTAGCTAGCCATTTCACATCGGTTACACCAGCCTAATCTCGGGAGTTGATAGGCTTGAAGTCATAAACAGCTCAATGCTTGAAGCATTGCGAAGAGCTGCTGGCAAATGCACGAAAGTGCTGTTTGAATGAATGCTTACGAGCCTGCTGGTGCCTACCATCGCTAAGTCAGACTGCTCTATCAAATCATAGACTTAATTATAACATAATAACACACAGAAATAAAAGCCTTTGGTCATTAAAATGGTCGAATCCGGAAACTATCATTTAGAAAACAAAACGTTTATTCTTTCAGTGAAATACGGAACCGTTCCGTATTTTATCTAACGGATGGCATCCCTAAGTCTAAATATTGCTGTTACATTGTACAACCTTCAATGTTATGTCATAATTATGTACAATTCTGACAAATTAATTACGGCCTTTGTTAGGAATAAATGGACTTCACACAGTTCGCAATGATCCAGGTGGCCCAAACTGCTGCATATACCCTGACTGCTTGCACGGAACGCAAGAGAAATTACACAATTTCCCTAGTTATAAGAAATTCATGTTAGCAGGCAATATTAACTAAATATGCAGGTTAAAAAATAAAGAAAAGATACACTTGTGTATTGATTGTAAAGAAAGGCATTGATGTTTATGGTTAGGTACATTGGTGCAACGACAGTGCTTTTTTCGCAAATGCACTTAAATCATCACCCGGTTGTCGAAGTAGGCTGTGATTCAATGAGAAATTAACAGGCACCGCATTGATTATATGCAAAGCTGGACACACTAGATAAACTAGTAATATCATCAACCATGTGTAGTTAACTAGTGATTATGTTAAGATTGATTGTTTTTATAAGATAAGTTTAATGCTAGCTAGCAACTTACCTTGGCTTCTTGCTGCCCTCGCGTAACAGGTAGTCAGCCTGCCACGCAGGCTCCTCGTGGAGTGCAATGTAAGGCAGGTGGTTAGAGCATTGGACAAGTAACCGGAAGGTTGCAAAAACGAATCCCCAAGCTGACAAGGTAAAAATCTGTCGTTCTGCCCCTGAACAAGGCAGTTAACCCACTGTTCCTAGGCCGTCATTGAAAATAAGAATGTGTTCTTAACTGACTTACCTAGTTAAATAAAGGTGTAAAAAAATATATATATCTGCAAATCGGTGTCCAAAAATACAGATTACCGATTGTTATGAAAACTTGAAATCGTCCCTAATTAATCGGCCATTCCGATTAATCGGTCGACCTCTACTACCCAGGCCAAACCCGTACGACGCTGGGCCAATTGTGCGCCACCCTATGGGACTCCCAATCACGGCCGGATGTGATTCAGCCTGGATTCGAACCAGGGACTGTAGTGACGCCTCTTGCACTGAGATGCAGTGCCTTAGACCGCTGCTCCACTCGGGAGCCCAATCCAGCGAGGGTATCGTTTTCTTAGCAAAGGAGGAGTGTTCTCCACCTGGGCGGACTGTGAGAGGAGCACGTACAAACGCAATGATATCCATGGGCATTTTGTAGTCTTCAAATCTGGTGGAGAAGTTATCCCTCAGCTGCTTGATGAAATCTTCCATGCTGCGGCCTGGTCCCTCTGACTGTCGTTTCTTGTGTGCTGAAGTCCAAATCGAACAACTCAAGCTTCCACAAGTGTTTCCACCATGTCCATGACTGTTTTCCATCTTTCTTGTTCCTGGAGATTTAACCAATTTATGTGACAGAATATGTCAGAGAAAAAGGCAGTTTATGTAGCTTGCAGTTAACGCTTAAATGTTTCTGCGTCGGGCCTCTGTCTCAGGCGAGAAGACCACTTTGAAAGTTCCATGCTTAGATTCATAATAACGTATGAGATTAAATGATTTGCATTTCAAATAAGACACACTGGCTTGGCATGGAAAAATATGGTAAAATTAACGCAATCTCTTTGTACATTTTCCCTGATACTTATTGAGAGCGACATTTTCTCTTGCTATCAAGCCAATTGTTCGGAACGAATGTTGACGTTAAAAAATATTTGTGTAGGCTACAGTAAACCTGTTTTTCCCCACCAATCAACACACAGAGAAATAGACAAAAATAATAACTGAATAGAGACATGGGGATTTTATGAGCGTAATCAAAATGATTGTTATTGTCACAGAATGTATTATGTACTGATCAGATGTGTTTAAAAATGTTATTCAATTTGTAGTGTAGGCCAATTAATTGTGCTAGTATTATATACTAATTATGGTCTGGCCCGCTGACTATTAGCTCAGAGAAAAATTGGGCCAAAGGCCAAACCTAGTTGACGAACCCTGATTGTGTGGGTTCGTCAACTAGGTTTATACTAGTTGAGTGTTTATACTGTATATTTAGATTTTAGAATATAAATACATTAGTAACGTTTGTTAAACCAAAAACAGGCCATCAGATATGTAGAATATTCTTTATATGATCTTCATATAATCATACTGGAATATATTTTCCTCAGGACACATATAATATTTGTTGTGGCAACCCTTGTGATTATCATTTTACTAATATCTAGAGTTTGCATGTATGTCAGCTGGAATTGATTATATGTGCATTAGCTAGAGATTGTTATGTGTACAGTAGGTTTATTGAATGGTATGTACTGTATAATTTAAAGCACTTACCAAAGATATTTATGCACTTTTTAACTATTTAAAATACATCTATATATTAATATTTTGGAACTGTACATTACATAATGTGTGAAATTTGTTGGGGGATTATTGAGTGACATTTTTTATGCATTCTGACCAACTGAACAAAATATAAACGATACATGTAAAGTGTTGGTCCCATGTTTCATGAGCTGAAATAAAAGATCCCAGACGTTTTCCATATGCACAAGAAGCTTATTTCTCTCAAATTGTGGGCACAAATTTGCTTACATCCCTGTTAGTGAGCATTTCTCATTTGCCAAGATAATCTATACACCTGATAGGTGTGGCATATCAAGAAGCTGATTAAACAGCACGATCATTACACAGGTTTATCTTGTGCTGGGGACAATAAAAGGCCACTCTAAAATGTGCATGATTGGTATGCTGGTTGCAGGAATGTCCACCAGAGCTGTTGCCAGAGAGTTTCATGTTCATTTCTCTACCATAAGCCACCCCTAACGTCGTTTTAGAGAATTTGACAGTACGTCCAACTGGCCTCACAACTGCGGACCACGTACAGTACGTGTATGGCGTTATGTGGGCGAGCGGTTTGCTGATGTCAACGATGTGAACAGAGTGCCCCATGGTGGCAGTAGTATGGACAGGAATAAGCTGCAGACATCAAACATGATTGCATTTTATCAATGACAATTTGAATGCACAGAGATACCGTGACGAGATCCATAGGCCTATTGTCGTGCCATTCATCCACCGCCATCACCTCATGTTTCAGCATGATAATGCACTGCCCCATGTCGTAAGGATCTGACCACAATTCCTGGAAGCTGAAAATGTCACAGTTCTATGGCCTGCATACTCACCAGACATGACACCCATTGAGCATGTTTGGGATGCTCTGGATCAACATGTATGGCAGCATGTTACAGTTTCCGCCAATATCCAGCAACTTCGCACAGCCATTGAAGAAGCCATTGAAGAGGAGTGGGACAACATTCCATAGGCCACAATCAACAGCCTAATCAACTCTATGTGAAGGAGATGTGCTGTGCTGCATGAGGTAAATGGTGGTTACACCAGATACTGACTTTTTTATCCACGCCCCTTCATTTTTTTTTAAAGGTGTCTGTAACCAACAGATGCATATCTGTATTCCCAGTCATGTGAAATCCATAGATTAGGGCCTAATGAGTTTATTTTAATTGACTGATTTCTTTATATGATCTGTAAAATATTTTAAATTGTTGCATGTTGCATTAATATTTTTGTTCAGTATATGAAAAAAATGTATGACTTGTGACGACATTTTTTTCCCTCCATTGTTTCGATATGATTTTTATTTCAAACAAGTTCATGAAGAGGAGACAAAATTCAGTTATCATTTTAATTGTTTGGTTTTAGAGTAATGAGAAAAACATGTTCAAAAGGAAAGACTAAGGATTGTGGAGTTTGTTTTTCTTAGTAAGTGAAAGGAAAAGGGGTACCTAAAGTGGTAAGTAACCCTAAGCACAATATACTACTCACAACATAAATGACAAATCGATATACCTACAGTACCAGTCAATGGTTTGGACACACCTACTCATTCCAGGGTTATTTGTACTATTTTCTACGTTGTAGAATAATAGTGAAGACATCAAAACTTTGAAATAACACACATGGAATCATGTAGTAACCAAAAAAGTGTTAAACAAATCAAAATATATTTTATATTTGAGATTCTTCAAAGTAGCCACCCTTTGCCTTGATGACAGCTTTGCACACTCTTGGCATTCTCTCAACCAGCTTCATGAGATAGTCACCTGGAATGCATTTCAATTAATACGTGTGCCTTGTTAAAAGTTAATTTATGGAATTTCTATCCTTAATGCATTTGAGACAATCAGTAGTGTTGCAACAAGGTAGGGATGGTTTACAGAAGATAGCCCTATTTGGTAAAAGACGAAGTCCATATTATGGCAAGAACAGCTCAAATAAGCAAAAAAACGATAGTCCATTATTACTTTAAGACATGAAGGTCAGTCAATGTGGGAAAATTCAAGATCTTTGAAATTTCAAGTGCAGTTGCAAAAACCATCAAGCGATATGATGAAACTGGCTGTCATGAAAGGAAGACCCAGATTTACCTCTGCTGCAGAGGATAAGTTCATTAGAGTTACCAACCTCAGAAATTGCAGCCCAAATAAATGCTTCACAGAGTTCAAGTAACAGACACATCTCAACATCAACTGTTCAGAGGAGACTGGGTGAATCAGGCCTTCATGGTCGAATTGCTGCAAAGAAACCACTACTAAAGGACACCAATAAGAATACGTGACTTGCTTGGGCCAAGAAACACAAACAATGGACATTGGACCAGTGGAAATCTGTCCTTTGATTTGATGAGTCCAAATTTGAGATTTTTGGTTCCAACCGCCATGTCTTTGTGAACGGATGATCTCCACTTGTGTGGTTCCCACCGTGAAGCATGGAGGAGGAGGTGTAATGGTGTTGGGGTGGTTTGCCGGTGACACTGTCAGTGATTTATTTAGAATTCAAGGCACACTTAACCAGCATGGCCACCACAGCATTCTGCAGCGATACGCCATCCCATCTGGTTTGTGCTTAGTGGGACTATCATTTGTTTTTCAACAGGACAATGACCCAACACACCTCCAGGCTGTGTAAAGGCAATTTGACCAAGAAGGAGAGTGATGGAGTGCTGCATCAGATGACCTGGCCTCCACAATCACCCGACCTCAACCCAATTGAGATGGTTAGGGATGAGTTGGACTGCAAAGTGAAGGAAAAGCAGCCAACAAGTGCTCAGCATATTTGGGAACTCCTTCAAGACTGTTGGAAAAGCATTCCAGGTGAAGCTGGTTGGGAGAATGCCAAGAGTGTGCAAAGCTGTCATCAAGGCAACTTTGTTTGGTTTCTACATGATTCCTTTTCTGTTATTCCAAAGTTTTGATGTCTTCACTATTATTCTACGATGTGGAAAATAGTAAAAATAAAGAAAAACCTTTGAATGAGGTGTGTCCAAACTTTTGACGGGTACTGTATACATAAACCATTATACACTGTACATACACTTACATGTCTTATAAATAACTTCTGAAGTATAAAAGTGTGAGTATAAGGCCATATGATCTTGGTCAATAATATTCTGTAGTAATTTCTAGGATAAATTATTAGGCTATCACTGCCCTTAACAAATAATTGAGGTGCCACCCAGCCTGATGGAATTCAGCATGCCATCTCATTACAGAGTTAAACATTATTATATTATAACCACACTTCATCATTGGAGGTCTTAGCCTAACACAGGGATGGGCAACTTGTAGCCCAGGGGAGTCATGCACTCCCAAAATCTGAGGGGGAACAAAGTATGTGGGGATCGCTGGGAGGTGGAGAATAAGTTGAAGAATTTTGCATTTTTCAAACACCTGAAACAGCTTTTTCCTGCAATCTAGAGCCATAAACATTACGCTTAATTCTATGTAAAAAAGATATGTATATATTTTTTCTGCATAGCAAAGCATACCTCTTGAGCTGTCTATCCTCCTGACTGGTGGTTCTTACATAAAAATATATATATATATTCTTCTCTGCATCTCTGCTCAAATCTGGGTAAAGGATTGAAAATAAGTCTTATTCAGTACATTTAGGTCTAGATTCAATCAGATCAAGCGTTAACCGGCAATAGCAGACACCCTCATAGCGGACGCTTTGGAGTTGTAATTGCGTTGGAGACATTAAATCGGTGACAGCTGCGCTTGTGATCATTGTCACGAAGGCACACCCGCCCCCACTCGCATTAGAAGTAAATTAGACTCAAATTGAAAGTTAGGATTTATATCATCCTAATCAAGGTGTAGATTACATCTCACATTCCAGTTTTTGAACTTGGAAACATGGCTGCATGGGATTGCTGGCTGCTGGATTTCTCTTAATGCGACTCTGTGTAGCCAATGGCAATGTCCGCTTTAGGTATAATGACAGCTTCACCGCAGTTCCACCTCCGACACCGCCAAAACAACTACTATGCGGATGTTGGCTAAAGCGGATCTGATTGAATAGAGCTCTTAGCTATTGCTTGCTTTTCTAAAATCTACCAA
This sequence comes from Salvelinus alpinus, assembly GCF_045679555.1. Classification (NCBI taxonomy): domain Eukaryota; kingdom Metazoa; phylum Chordata; class Actinopteri; order Salmoniformes; family Salmonidae; genus Salvelinus; species Salvelinus alpinus. The sequence continues at coordinate 28,191,323 of NC_092087.1, read as the reverse complement.
CTTTTCCAGCTAAGATAGACAAGCCAGCTGCTCTACCTTGATTAATAGCCTTAAATGGCTTTTTGGTAACTAGTTATGAGGTTGGGAGATTAGGCTAGACAAAACCAACTTCATGAAGGTGCTAAGTGGCTAGTAGTATTACAGAAAAAAATGAATATTTTAAATAATGTTTTTAACAGAACACATCTGAAAGGGCACATGCCCCTGTGCTCCCTATGGACATGATACCTCTGTTGTGACCCCCACCAAAGTTGTCCATCCCTGGCCTAGTGCATCAACTGTTCTGAAATTCACTACATACTGTGTGTGGTATGTCAGTCTTTGAGGATCATAGTATCTGCTGGTGTTCATCCCTTTTTATACTATTTACTTACTGGTAAGTGATTTAAACCTACAATACCATGCTAAGATCTCACACTAAATACAGATACTAAATACAGCCCGTAGAAGCTACATGTGTAAAAGCTTCCAGTTTTTACAAGGGTAAAGAGTTTGTAAGTTGCATTTTCTTCCTAATTTTAAATAGTTGTCCCTCCATTGAATAATATATTTCATCCTCTTACTACATCAGTTAACCATATAAATATTGTGTATTTAAAAAATGCATCAGTTTATTTCCATCACATGATTTGTTCCAAATGTCTGCTAGTGAGGGAGTATGACTTTTGCATGCATACATCTATCTCCTCTGCCAGTCCCTGGGCTTGTCTTAGTGACAAAGAGATGCAATTAGCTCTCATAGAATATATTGTCTGGCAGCTCCTTCAAACTCCCATGCAAGTAAGATGCCCTAAGACACAATCAAATACCTTAAGAATGAGATGTTCCATTGTACTATTTAATTTCAGGTATATATTGCTTTACATTTTTAAACATTATCACATTATCATTGACAAACTATACTTTGCCCACAAATACATGGGCTTAGCATTATTATGCTGGTACAGTAGTTCTACATTTGATTCATGTACTCTTGTTCTCTCTTCTTGATCCTGGTAGTAACAACATGATAATCTCAAATATACCTGAATCAATAAAAATTGTCATTAATGGCCCATCATTAATTGTCTATATTCTGTATATTACTGTACCTACAGGAAGTCAGATGTGGAGGTAAAGACAGTCAGTGTGAGGCCAGGGAGGATATTTGACCTTTCAGACCGACCTTCTCAAGATAGGAGACAGGCCCTGCTTACCCAGTGGACAGACAGCTAGTGTAAGGTTATAATTTCTCTGTTACTTGGTATTCAGGAGAGGTGGTAGAAGGCAGCAGACCTTATCAAACAGTCCCTCATAGACCCGCTGAATGTATCCCTGTTGGTCTCTCTGGCTCTAGTCTACACACACGCAGACACCCACATTGGCTGCTCCACTTCAACTCACAGCTTGGTGTCCGGAAACTTGAACGCTGGAGTGAGCTACACAAGGAAAACACTGACGTTAAAAAACAGAAGCATGCACAGCCAAATCATGCCACCACAATTATGTCTGCTTGAAATAGCCTCTGCTCTTTAAAAACTTAAGGCTTTTATATGCACCCAAACCAAAACAGGTTGAATGTATTTTCATGATTTCAACACATAACAGGGAGGAACATACTTAGTGCAAGAGAAATGACAATGCTGGACAATGTAAATGAGATGAGGTGCTATATTTGTGAAACGAAGAAAAAAGTAAAACAAAACAGCAAATGATAAGATAAAACAAAACAGACACTGCTACGTACGTACACCTCAATGGGCCATCAGAGGACCAAACGCAAATACTGCCACATGCATCAGTACAGCAAAAGTCAGAACAGGACAGATTGACGATGAGACACAGCTGCAGTACCGCACAGAGACTAGCACGTCTTAACAGTCATTCTCCAGTCAGCCATCCTGTATTAACCAGGTGTCGTTTGGAGAAAGGCTAAACATAACATCTCCTGCAGCAGGGGACACAGAATGAGGACAGCAGCTAGAGACAGAACAAGCCATCTTCCCACGAGGACACAAACACAAGGCTACACAGCACACAGAATAAGTTGAGCAAAACACAAACAGATTGAGCCAACAGACACACTACATGACCAAAAGTATGTGGACACCTTGTTGAACATCTCTTTCCAAAATCATGGGCATTAATATGGATTTGGTCCCCTCTTTGCTGCTATAACAGCCTCCACTCTTCTGGGAAAGATTTCCACTAGATGTTAGAACATTGCTGTGGGGACCATTCAGCCACAAGAGCATTAGTGAGGTTGGGCACTGATTTTGGCCGATAAGGCCTGGCTCGCAGTCACCATTCCAATTCACCCCAAAGGTGTTCGGTGGGGTTGAGGTCAGGACTCTGTGCAGGCCAGTCAAGTTCTTACGCACCGACAAACCATTTCTGTATGGACCTCGTTTTGTGAACGGGGGCATTGTCATAATGAAACAGGAAGGGGCCGTCCCCAAACTGTTGCCACAAAGTTGGAAGCACAGAATTTTCTAGAATGTCAGTGAAGATTTCCCTTCACTGGAACTTAGGGGCCTAGCCCGAAATATGAAAAACAGCCCCAGACCATTATTCCTCCTCCACCAAACTTGACAATTGGCACTATGCATTCGGGCAGGTAGCGTTCTCCTGGCATCCGCCAAACCCAGATTAGTTTGTCGGACTGCCAGATGGTGAAGCGTGATTCATCACTCCAGAGAACGCGTTTCCACTGCTCCAGAGTCCAATGGCGACAAACTTTACACCACTCCAGCCAATGCTTGGCATTGCGCATGGTGATCTTAGGCTTGTGTGCGGCTGCTCGGCCATGGAAACCCATTTCGTGAAGCTCCTGACGAACAGTTATTGTGCTGAAGTTGCTTCCAGAAGCAATTTGGAAGTCGGTAGTGAGTGTTGCAACCGAGCACAGATGATTTTTTAATGCTGCACGTTTCAACACTCGGCAGTCCCGTTCTGTGGGCTTGTGTGGCCTACCACCTCACGGCTGAGCCGTTGTTGCTCCTAGACGTTTCCACTTCACAATAACAACACTTACAGTTGACCAGGGAAGCTCTAGCAGGGCAGAAATTTGACGAACTGACTTGTTGGAAAGGTGGCATCCTACAGTATGATGGTGCCACATTGAAAGTCACTGACCTCTTTAGTAAGGCCATTCTACTGCCAATGTTTGTCTATGGAGAGTGCGTGGCTGTATGCTCAATTTTATACACCTGTTAGCAACGGGTGTGGCTGAAATAGCCGAATCCACTAATTATAAGAGGTGTCCACATATTTTGTATATATAGTGTAGATAACTAGACCTGCGGTATAAATCCCTGTGAAAGGAAAAACAAGAATGCAGTTTCACAGATATTTTCAAACAAAAACTATTTGCACAATGAAAGCATATCTAATTACATTTTGATCCCTCAAATGTAAAGTTCCATGAGTAAGCCTGAATCTTTGGCCCTGTCGCTCATTTTTTTGTGACTAATTTGTTTAAACATAGTGTACCTCATACTGAACCTATGTGCCATGGCATGGATTACAACCCACGTAATCTTGATAAGATGCAACATAAGGAGTCCAGCAACACAAATGTGCCTTGCCTCGTAAATTGTCTAAAATTAAAACAATGTTATTGGAAATATCTTGAATCCATCACCATGAATTGGCAAATTCTATTATTGCCCTCAAAATTCCTTGGACATACCCAAAATATGGCCTTCATGACCATGGTGTTTTGGTAATTTCTCATACATTTGTACTTAAATTATTTACTACGCCGATAGATTGTGGTCTTGCTTCCCTTGGTTCTTTCACTAAATATATTTCAGGAAGCCCTGGTCTTTTTAAAAGCATATCTTATTAAAGAAACCAACCATATCCATTTTAAAACAATATTTTTTTTTAAGGTATAGTGCCATGTTTTAACACAGTGTTCTCTGATGAGCCAAACAGTCTCTGATGATTGTCTCTCTTGGTAATAAAATGACTGGTGAGGCACCATGCACACTGTGAAGCTACAGAGCATTATAGACATTATTATCTGGACAAACCTGTACCATTACAACAACTTCATTACAGCTCAGCCAAAGTGTTCATGTGTTGTCAACTCAAAAGTGCTGTTAGTCTTTTTAACCATGGAAGACGCATGTAGCAGTCAGCAGGTGTGGAGAGTGTGTGATGGTGGCAAGGGATGCTCAATTACATTTAGATAAACTGATAGATGGCCAGATTGAAGTAATTAAGGCTACTGATCTTGACAGATTGATGACGAAGTTGTGTACAAGAAGAGCACACAGAAATTTGAGGTTCAGTTCTTGATCCATTTTAAATGGAAAGGGAAGATTCCTTGATGATCCATCAATGTATGATAAAAAAAATGCGTAGAAAAAGTTTATTTTTTTTCTTATAGATTTTTTGTCCTTCATGCATCCCAGGTGATGTGTCTCCTCACAGCGCCTCACAGTGGTAGATGCCTGGCAAGACAGGACAAGCTACAGATAGGGAAAGAAAAATATTGAACTTGCCTTTAGCGAAAAACAAGTGAAATACAAAAATAAACATGGCATTAAAAATAAAAAAATGTTAATCCTTTTGGGAAGGGGGTAAACTATTGTTTATGACTGAGGAGGTTGTTTGGGACATGATAATGTTCTTTGTTCCACTCTATATGGGACCAAAACGGTAAATTGATAATATCACAAGAGTAGTAATCCTTTGGCGTTAGATAAAAAGAGGTACTTATGAAGGTTTGTTATTTTCTTGTTCACATTGGCAGTACAGCCAATGCTTATCATGTTACTATCAAGTAAAAATGCAACAAGTAGCTCAACAGAAAAAAAGTCATGCTTGTTTTGACTGAAGGGAGTCACTTGGAAAATAATGGCATGACAGGAAGAGAACAAAAATCCACAGTGTCTTCAATGATGATAAACCTAATAGTGGGTGGATGCAAATGCAAGTAGTTGGGAGGAGGAGGAGGCAGATCGGTTGAGAGAGCAGGGCCATTGTAGGTTCAGTTCAGGTCCATCCACAAGTCAAGGGGCTCCATCAGTGGCTGCAGGAGGAGCAGGGGCTGCCAAGGGGTGAGGAACAGGAGAGAGCTGCAGGCATGTGTGATGTCAGAGCAGGGTGAGGTTTGTGTAGGGCAGGGCAAAGAAGAGGGGGCAGCCCTGAGGGATGCTACCATCACAGTGAGAAGGCATAGGGCTTGTGAGAGAGAGAGAGAGAGGGCGGTAAGAGGGCAGGGGTCAAACTGGGTGCTAGTGCGAGGTGGGGATGGGGCAGAGGATCCAGTCTCAGAATATGGTGGTCTCGTACTTGGTGCTGACAGGGCGCTTGTTGGAGTCTCTCTGGTTGAAGAGCCAGGTGGTGCTGCCCAGGGACTGCATGTCTGCATCCATCTCCAGAGGGTCAATCTGCCGGGGGAGGGGAGGGGGGATGAGAGTTGCACACTCAAGTCCTCAGCACGTGCAAGTGGATTAAAGGCACAGTCCAGTGATGCTAGAATCACAGACACCAGGGCTCAATCCACAACTTATAGATGTCTGATAACAAAACAGGCTGCTGGAGACCTAACAGACCACACACACTCCCATCTGTCTCTCAGTCTGGGCTTCAAATTAAGTTAAAATGTGAAAACACCGTAAGGATTCAAACATGCGCTCTTAAACAATAGGTTCACCAAGAAAAAAAAGTGTCTCTGTTAACACATGAACAGCCAGAAACACTGATTACTACCAGGATAAACATCATATGTTATAGCTTTTCCTTATAAAAAATTAACTTCAATTAGTAGTCCTGTATGTCTGATTACACTAAATACCACTGATAAACCCCAAATAAAGTACATTGTGGCAATGCAAAACTGAAATATACTACTGTCTACATATTCAGTACCAGTCAAAAGTTTGGACAAACCTACTCATTCAAGGGTTTTTCTTTATTTGTACTATTTTCTACATTGTAGAACAATAGTGAACACATCAAAACTATGAAATAGCACATATGGAATCATGTAATAACCAAAAAAGTGTTAAATCAAAAATATATTTTATATTTGAGATTCTTCAAAGTAGCCGCCTTTGCACACTCTTGGCATTTTCTCAACCAGCTTCATGAGGTAGTCACCTGGAATGCATTTCAATTAACAGGTGTGCCTTTAATTTGTGGAATTGATTTCCTTCTTAATGTGTTTGAGACAATTAGTTGTGTTGTGACAAGGTAGGGGTGGTATACAGAAGATAGCCCTATTTGGTAAAAGACCAAGTCCATATTATGGCAAGAACAGCTCAAGAAAGCGAAGAGAAATGACAGTCCATGAATTTAAGACATGAAGGTCAGTCAATCCGGGAAATTTCAAGAACTTTGAAATATTCTTCAAGTGCAGTCGCAAAAACCATCAAGCGCTATGATGAAACTGGCTCCCATGAGGACCGCCACAGGAAAGGAAGACCCAGAGTTGCCTCTGCTGCAGAGGATAAGTTCATTAGAGTTAACTGCACCTCAGATTGCAGCCCAAATAAATGCTTCACAGAGTTCAAGTAACAGACACATCTCAACATCAACTGTTTAGAGGAGACTGCGTGAATCAGGCTTTCATTGTTGAATTGCTGCAAAGAAACCACTACTAAAGGACACCAATAAGAAGAAGATACTTTCTTCGGCCAAGAAACACTAGCAATGGACATTAGACTGGTGGAAATCTGTCCTCTGGTCTGATAAGTCCAAATTTGAGATTTTTGGTTCCAACCGCCGTGTCTTTGTGAGACACGGAGTAGGTGAACGGATGATCTCCGCATGTGTGGTTTGCACCGTGAAGCATGGAGGAGGAGGTGTGATGGTATGGGGATGCTTTGCTGATGACACACTTAACCAGCATGGCTACCACAACATTCTGCAGCGATACACCATCCCATCTGGTTTGCGCTTAGTGGGACTATCATTTGTTTTTCAGCAGGACAATGATCCAACACACCTCCAGGCTGTGAAAGGGCTATTTGACCAAGAAGGAGAGTGATGGAGTGCTGCATCAGATGACCTGGCCTCCACAATCACCCGACCTCAACCCAATTGAGATGGTTTGGGATGAGTTGGACTGCAGAGTGAAGAAAAAGCAGCCAACAAGTGCTCAGCATATGTGGGAACTCCTTCAAAACTGTTGGAAAAGCATTCCAGGTGAATCTGGTTGAGAGAATGCCAAGAGTGTGCAAAGATGCAATCAAGGCAAAGGGTGGCTACTTTGAAGAATTACAAAATATATATATATATTTTGGTTTGTTTAACACTTTTTGGGTTACTACATGATTCCATGTGTGTTATTTGATTGTTATGATGTCTTGACTATTATTCTCCAATGTAGAAAACAGTAAAACATTATGAAAAACTCTTTAAAGAGTAGGTTTGTCCAAACTTTTGACTGGTACTGTATATAAATTATAGCTGTCCAATATCAGATTCATCTGAATCCAAAAGCTGAGTAATATTGCAGGATTAAGACTAAATAGGCCACCTTAAGCATATTGCTATTTGTACCTATCACACATCTATGCAATTAAAACACTAGATCATTAGCAGCACAACTGTTAAGCCATAAATCATTTGTAGCTGGTTAAGTCAAATCTAAGCTGTAGCCTAATTATCCTCAGGAAACAATTCATGAGAAAGAACTGCTTATCTTAAAAAAGCTCAAATGGAATGACTATGAGAAAATAGAGAATGTGACAGAAATTCAGTGTAGGCTAAGTCAAATCAAAAGGGCAAATATTCTGTAGCTACAGTACATGAAGTGCCTGGAAAAAAACAAAAGATGGACATGGAATGACAAGAGAGAGAGAGTTAGAGGTATGTCAGGTAGGTTAGCAGATGGATGATGAAGTATAGCGGAAAGGAGGAGAGAGCAGGACCTGGACTCCAGGGCTAACAGAGTGCAACGGGAGGAAGGAGGGGCGGTGGGTAGTACACGTGTGACAGTAACAGCAGCGGCATTCTAGCGGAGGGGCACCCTGGGAAACGAGGATCAAGAAGAGAAGAGCAAAGAAATGTTAAACAGGGAAATAGAAGGACAGATCATGTATAGTGGCACTGAACTGACCAATGCGGTGCAAGATATCCTGTAAAGAGTGAATCATCTAGGTTGTTTATCACATCCTATTTGGTGTAGACAAATAATGTTAAGATTGAACTGAAACATTGTTTTATACTAGACAGCAGCTGGCATAGCAGAGCTTTATCTCATCTGCCAACTAGACTGGACTGTACTAGCCAGGTTCCCTTCAGTATCTAGGCACAGCCAGTACAGTACAGGGTACACAGTGCAGTGTTTAGGAGTAGTGAACTACATATAGTTCAACTAGTAATTTAACCCCATTTTGCAGTAGATTGGTGGTAGTTAAACTAAATTAAAATATTGGTAGTGTTTCAGTAGTTAATTACATTTTTGTCATGTAGCGGTGTAGCTAACTACTGGAACTACTCACTACTTTTCTTGCTAAAATAACATTTTCTCACTTAAAATAAAATATTCTTATTTGAAACATAGTTTTTGTGTTTAATAGGGTAATTACACATTCTGTTAACTTTTGAGCTCTTGTAATTTGTAGTCTATGACATTTCAGATGTAGATATGATAATGTATCACAAAGCAGTTTGGATGTAGTCAACTACTGTTTCAAAGTTACTTTAGTTAAGTAAACTAATTAGCTTTAGTGCAGCTCAACTTTTTCCAATGTGAAGTAATTGGTAGCAAGGTAAATTATATTTTCAGAGTAGCTTCCCCAACACTGACAGTATTCAGCTGCACAGTGATTTATGCCATAATGTACATGGGACAAAAACAGTGCACACCTGGCAAGAATTAAATCACGTCGGGAAAAAGGAAAGGTCATCTCACAATTGTGAAATCATTGTCCACATTAACAGCAGCAAATTTAGTTCTCGTGTTTTAGATGTTCCTAAAATTCCACTGCCTAAAACTCTATCATAAATACCAACAACTTGTGCATTATGCTGCTTACTGATTACCTCATATATTATACCTAATGTATTCAACCTCAAATATTATAGCTAATATATTATATCTCATATATTATACCTCATATATTATATCTCATATATTATACCTGACATATATTATACCTCATATAATATACCTCATATATTATACCCAGGGGTGAAACTTTGGTTTTAGAAGTGGGGGGGACATAATGTTGTTTTTTAGTTATTTTTTTATCCAGGCGGATAAACACTCTAAACACCCTACCCGACCACTCGGAAGCGTCCGTATTGTCCTAAAACACACCGTTGCCTCGTTTTGTATCACATTCCAATGATAAAACTGGAGGGGACAAAAATGCAATTTCAGAATGTGGGGGGGATATTTCTCCCCCGTCCCCAGTGAAAGTTGCGCCCCTGATAATACCTTATATATACCTATATCTTATACCTCATATATTATACCTCATATATTGTACCTCATAATATATTGTAGTAGATAATAAAGCACAGTGATTTGTGTGGATGCATAAACATGTTGAGCCGTGTGCATACATAGTCCAGACGGTGCAGCTTTATCAGGTGACAGTGATCACTGAGTGTTCATTATTCTGGGGCCTGAAAGGTTAATACATCCATACATGGCCTGAGGCATATGTAAGCATTTACGTAACACTCTCAATCAATATACATGGAAACAGAGGAGGGGCCTGGCGACCAGCAGAGACACAGCTCTCCCTCTCTCTCTTTACTCCCATAGGAAATTATATCCTGGCTGTAAGCAACAACAACAAAAAAGACTATTCATTCATCATGGTTCTTATATTGTATGGCTGCAGGAAAATCTACTCCGATCTGAGTGACTCAGAGTCGGGGAGATGAGATTGGTAGCAAAATAATGACTCATCAATTTCATCTCTCTACAAGTCTTCCTTTGTTTGTAACAGGGTGATCAGTGGTTTCAACTCCGAAGGAACACTCTGTGAGTCATCTGATCGTGCATATTTCTGCATAAACACATACACATCTACACATACATACAGAAACGCAGTATGTATATACACATAATGCACGTACAGAAACACACATGTTGTGCTACGAGTGAGATTTGTGTTTGTGCTCAGTGTGTGGTACTCACTGTTGATCTCCTCATGCTGCTCCATTGCTGTGATGTGGGCCGGCTGGATTTGGTCTCAATGACCTCTGACCCCAGAGATGGTGGGGGGACTGGGACATACTGCCTGGCTTTGGTCTGGAGAGCCAGCTGATAGGCCACCTCAAAGGCCTGACCCAGCGTCAGGATGATCTCATAGGTCTGGGTCTGTACCGAGGGAGGGAGTAAAGAATGAACAGACGGTTGCAGTAGTGACTGACAGCTACTTTGAGGAACTCTGAATGAGGTACTAATTACAATAAATCAGCATTTTTGTCATTGAGATGCCATTCGTAGCAGGAGCACTATGTTAATCAAGGATGCAATTAGACAATCGAGATGTAGCTTTGTATCGTGTGCCAGGCCTTTTTGAAACATGGCTTTAAAAGAGACTAATCAAGATATTAAGTTATTTGCATGACAGCAGGTGCATTACTTTAATCAAGACATTAAGGCAATTTAATTAATCAAGATATGAAGTTGCATGCAGTTTTGTCAGCAGGTTGCCAAATTCCAATAAACCTTTTCCTATCAAACATTTTATGATATTATATGGCATTTATAGTTAAATTAATAATAGTCAGAGTACTTTAGAAAGATTTTAAGGTGGGAAATGGGTGGTTGTATTTTGGCATACATATGTAGAATCTTAATTTGAGCCAGTTGGCCAGTTGAAAATAATCCTGCAGCAACAGAAAATGTGAATTATTATGTGGATTATAATTAATGGACATTTTTTGTAGGGGTTGATACATTTTACATTAGGGCAACTCAAGTCTGACATTTTAAAGTGGAAATTACAAAAGTTATAAGCATTTTAAAACCTTCCTGCTGTGCAGGACAATTCTCAGCAACAAAAAAGTGATCAAATTAAGATCCTACATTTGTAGTCTTATGGAGTAATAATAATGTATGGAGTGATTGAAGGGTTTGGGTTGGTGTCATCATCCTGTTCCTCACCACTTCCACAGTGCTGAAGACATGGCAGAAGTGGTGGCCACTTTTATTGTCCTTGGTGATGTAGGCGAAGGTGCAGAGTTCCTCAGGGTCCTGGGCTGCACAGGAGATGTTCCTAATCTCATGCTCGGCTACTATGGTCTGGTGAGAGGACAGAAGAACAGGATGGAACTGAGCAGCAACAGGAACAACAACATCGACCAGAAACAATAGACTTCATCGGCACCAACGGTGCTATCTTTATTTTAGGGGAATCAGTATGAGAGAGCGAAGTAGGGCAATGATGCTTCTGACATCATCATGCATCTCTCATTGCCTGCAGGCTCCCAGTACCTTAGTGGCTGCGTCCATAAACTTGACCCCTTTATAGGTGATGGAAAGGATGACAACAGGACCCTTTCTTGAATGGTCCTTCGACTTCTAGAAGTAGAAAGAAAATGGCAAGGGGTTCCATATCAATATGGAGTGCTAGAAAATAATTATTGAATATTGATCTGCAGTACGATGACATCACGTACCCTAATTTTGGCACAGGCTTCTTGAGTTGACTCAATCCCCCGTAGATCCCTGATAATCATTGATCCTAAATACTGGAAAAGAAGCAACAAAAAAGGTTATCATCTCTGAACTATCAATTTCTGATACATCAAGCAATGATCAATATTGGATAGCTGAAAGTGTCGGTGACTTATCTTCAGGGGGCATAATGACCGTAGAAATGACTTACACTGGCCTCATACCCACAGGACTCTAAGATGAGTTTCTCAGGCTGGTGATGCCAAGCGGACACTGTAGCGTATGTGGCAGACTGGCTAGGCGGCCGAAGGGTCAAACGGGGTTCCCTATGTCTGTCACTCTGTCTGTCCTAGAAAGACACATACAGTAGAGATGGATTGATTCTGTAGTGTACAGGGATGCTTATGGCATACAATTCTGTCACAAAATATTACTGGATAATAAAACTACAAAGATGCTGTAACACTTTGACTGATCAATATATATTTAATACAAGCATAGAATGACCCAATAATCTGTTAAACACAGCTTCTGTTTCAGATCACCCCAGCAGCAGCTTCCTCTCTTTATGACATGATTATCCCAAGCATACCACAGAGGAATATATTTTAGTCACTTTATGAGCTACAGGTAAAGACAGCGTTTTGGCAGGAGAACTAACGTGAGAGCGTGGTCTCTCGCTGTAGGAGCGCAGGGACACACTGCAGTCCTGGTCCATGGCTCTCCTCCTCCTGCCTGCCTCTCCCAGGGGCAGGAGCATGTCCATGGAGCGACTGGTGGACGGGTCCATCTGACTCAGAGGAGAGGTCCCTGTCTGGGACAACAAGTCCTGAAACTGACACATACAGATTGATTGATCAGATTGATGACGTGGGCGTGAAAGATTTAAAACAAAATAGTGACTCAATACATATTTCAATTAGGTTTTAGAATGTTATGTAGTGTCATACAGGTGAAATTATTGTTAAAATGTGACAAGGCTCTAACTAACCCTGATCTGTGAGAGACGGTGAGAGATCTGTGATTTGGTCGGGGCCTCCTCATAGGGCCGCTCTGCCAGAGACGCTATGATCCTCTTCCTGTGGCCCAGAACGCCGATTTTCAACACCTACAGAAACCGGCACAGATGGGACACAATGGTGACTAGACTGTACTAAGGGCTGTGTGCATATGAACACTAATACTGGCAAAAACAAATATGAATGAAAATACACCACAGGAGGTTGGTGGCGCCTTAATTGTTGAGGACGGGCTCGTGGTAATGGCTGGAGTGGAATTAGTGGAATGGTATCAAATACATGGTTTCCATGTGTTTAATGCCATTCCATTTACGTTCCAGCCATTATTATGAGCCATCCTCCCCTCAGCAGCCTCCAATGAAATACATAGCTGGACACCCATGCCGGCACACAACAGGCAGACAGAATGGACTCCTCAATTATTCAGCTCAAATCTGTTTTGCCTTAAGCTCAGTACAGCACTGTCTCCTCCCTGAGGCACTCTATAATTCACTAACAAAACATTGGCCTCACGTTGACAATCTCCAACTCCCATAGGTTCTTCACACAGTCCAAGGTACGGTAGCCACTAGACAGGAAGTTAGGCAGGTACTCCTGCAGACCTAGCACATCCAACCAGGTGGAGAGAGAGGTGCTGCCATCACAGCCAAGGGCCTTCACCTACAGACAGGGGCAGAAAATAGATCAAAATACATTAAAATAAAAGCAGGATTTCACAATTCCCTTCAGGATATTCCAACCATAACCAATGTCAAAGGGCTTTTTCATAGGATCTCTTTTGCCATAGCTACAGGCAAGATCCAAGCTACTTTACAATACCGGTCATCCTATCATGATTGATAATACTATGCACAAACGTAGATAAATCCAATGCACACTCCTTGAAACCTTGATGTTCTTAGATGAATGGTCAACCAGGTAAAAGGTTGCAGGTGGTGCCCTTGACTGATGATAACTACCTTGGGCAAGCTGCGTGCTGCGTGGAGGATCTTCTTTCTGTGTCCAGGGTCAGTGATTCCCATATCTCTAAGGTCCAAGTCCTCCATCACGTTACTGCCCTACACATGCACCAACGCACGCAGTACACACACGCACACGCACAAGTTAATCACACAAACTGCAGACACTTATGCATAAACACATATAATCACTTAAGCTAACTATTAACATAGACATTACAACATCTCCTACACTCTAGGTCTATATGCGTGGCCAAGCACGACTCCAACACCATCATTAAGTTTGCTGACGACACAACAGTGGTAGGCCTGATCACCGACAATGATGAGACAGCCTATAGGGAGGAGGTCAGAGACTTGGCAGGGTGGTGCCAGGACAACAACCTCTCCCTCAACGTGAGCAAGACAAAGTTGCTGATCGTGGACTACAGGAAAAGGGGGGCCGAACATGCCCCCATTCACATTGACGGGCTGTAGTGGAGCGGGTTGAGAGTTTAAGTTCCTTGGTGTCCACATCACCAACAAACTATCATGGTCCAAACACACCAAGCCAGACGTGAAGAGGGCACGACAACGGCTTTTCCCACTCAGGAGACTGAAAAGATTTAGCATGGGTCTCCAGATCCTCAAAAGGTTCTACACCACCGAGAGCATCCTGACTGGTTGCATCACTGCCTGCTATGGCAACTGCTCGGCATCTGACCATAAGGTGCTACAGAGGGTAGTGCGTATGGCCCAGTACATCACTATATAATAGGCGGTGTCAGAGGAAGGCCCAAAAAATCTTCAAAGACTCCAGTCACCCAAGTCATAGACTGTTCTCTCTGCTACCGCAAGGTAAGCGGCACTGGAGAGCCAAGTCTATGTCCAAAATGGCTCCTTAACAGCTTCTACCCCCAAGCCATAAGACTGCTGAACAATTAGTAAAATGGCCACCCGCACTATTTACATTGACCCCCCCCCCCCCCCCCCCTTTGTTATTACACTGCGGCTGCTATCTAGTTTTTAGTAACTTTTTTATTTAATAACATTTTATTTAACCTTTATTTAACTAGGCAAGTCAGTTATTTACAATGACGGCCTACCAAAAGGCAAAAGGCCTCCTGTGGGGACGTGGGCTGGGTTTCAAAATAAAAATGAATTAAATATAAATATAGGACAAAACACACATCACGACCAGAGAGACAACACAACACTACATAAAGAGAAACCTAAGACAACAACATAGCATGGCAGCAACACATAAGAACACATCATGGTAGCAACACAAGATGACAACAACATGATAGCAACACAACATGGCAGCAGCACAACATGGTAGCAGCACAAAACAGGGTACAAACATTATTGGGCACAGACAACAGCGCAAAGGGCAAGAAGGTAGAGACAACAATACATTGTGCACTTTACCCCCACCTACATGTACAAATTACCTCGACAACATATACCCCCGCACATTGACTCGGTACCACGTTTGTTTATCCCATGTGTAACTCTGTGCTGTTGTTTGTGACGCACTGCTTTGCTTTATCTTGGCCAGGTCGCAGTTGTAAATGAGAACTTGTTCTCAACTGGCCTACCTGGTTAAATAAAGGTGAAATTAAATAAAAAAATTAATAAAAACTGCATTGTTGGTTAAGGGCTTGTAAGTAAGCATTTCACGGTAAGGTCTACACCTGTTGTAGTCGGCGCATGTGACAAATACAATTTGATTTGATTTAGATTTATATGCACTCAATAATACACACAGACACACACACACATACACAGAGACACAGACATAAACACACACACGCGCATGCGCTTATTTATGTCCTCAGACAAACAGGAATGGCGCGGTGAGAGGACATTGGAGTCAAATAAATTGTGCATGCCAAAGGTAATCAATCTATTCTAATGCAACACCACCAAGGGAAAAGCAATCAAAAATGCAGGAGCTTTTACTTCTGAGCTACAGTGTTGCATTGAGACAAATTACATTGGGCATGAGAAAAACGCTTAGGATTATGTATCTGTGTGTTGGTATATGTGTGTGTGCAATGATTAAAGTCATCTAAACATTTCCTATTTTCCTTTACACAAATGATTGACAACAATAGATGTTCACCATTTGTTTTACATAACTTTCCATAAGTGGCACATGCTTCGTCATCTACATCAGCTTTATAGGGAGAAATAAAGATACAAGGAGATCCTTAAAAATGTGGAGCTCAGCATTTTCCCAGTGGACTGCTGCGGATAGATTTTTCCTGGCCAAGAATGTTCAAATGTAGCTAGTCTTTTCTAAATCTAGCCTCACTGCTTGTTTCTGGAGCACAATGCAGCAGTTACAGTAACACACTGATGATCACTAGAACAAGGATCCAAATAACGCAGTGTCTGACGTCAGGAATCGCCCAAAATAGATATTTCCAATAAAATTATTGTTGGACGTTCAAGAAGGTCCCACTGGAGCTTGTCATTTATACTTAATCAGGAAATATGATTAAGTAATTAATAGCTATTTTTGTTGTTATTTATAAGTACCTATTACATAACTGTGACACATACAATCCCTCATCACAAAGGGGGAAGGTTCCATGAAATGAGGAGGCACCGAAGGTCTGAAGGGTAGACTAACTCTAACTTTCTCTGTTTTGAAGAATTTGATCTATGACGCTCTTGCCTTTGGGATCAGCAGGGAAATCAAGCACTCAGATTTCTCAACTGGGCTATACTCTAAAAGAGACAGTGTATTTTATTTAATGAAGATGACAGCTTTGTCATCGCAGCTTTCAGGCCAGATGTTCACCGACTAATGTGCGTCTCCGGCACAGTCACCATTACCTTTGCTCCTCTGGGCTTCATGACAATGTATTTATATGTGATTTGATTTAATCTACATTAATTCGATGATGGGGTTGAACAGTGTCTCACAGAGCCATCTCAACCACTCAATAAAAGTTATACCTGGCAAAACCCAGTATACCACTTCCCCTGATCTAGAGTCAGCCCACGAAGCAAATCAACAAATAAACAGAGCAGCACTGCAGTGATAACTCGATGCATCTGGCAGAAAGTTCAATGGGACACCATTCAACCTTTACATCATCTCTCTGACTGCTGTGACCTATTCAGACAGTAACCTCCAAGTCCTTATAAGTATCTGAGGGGAATTTGTCCTGCAGAGAGCTAATCAATTATCTGGTTGGTACTTCCACTCCTCAGACATGAAAAGAGATGAACATTAGCATCACAATGCTAATGACCCATGATCCTCATCCTATTATAACCTTATTAACACGAACACCATTGGTACAATACTGGTTGGTACAATACACTCTACATCACTATGCTGACTATTCCCAGTCTATACACAGTATATCAGACTTCTTCCATTGGTTATGTAACCTCTCCAACAGGTGCAGTCCGTTGCCCCTGGCCAAGCTCTCATCTGTGGCAAACTCATGTAAACAACAGTACTGAAGCAGCTGTGTCATCAGATTAGTTCGTGTTTGCTTTAAAGACCATGTTATTCACCATTTACAACATATTTTTCAAAGTTACCTAATCAGTGGAAATATCAGTGTTGTTTTGAACATTCATTGGCAAATGTTGTAACACACTTCCGTGTGTTATAACTTAAAAGGAACATGATTGCCTCTCTTAGTTTGACACAAAACATACAGTCATTTTAGCTGCAGCTAAACCATTTTATTAATACATAATTCCAGAGGCACAGCCAATTGAATCTGCCTATGCTTTCCAGAAACAAGAGACATACAAGACTCAAGGGATGTCATAATGATGTTATTTTCTGGCTGAGGTGGCATAAGATAACCAGAAAAAAACATCAGTATACAACTTGACCATGACATCACAAAATATGTTTGAAGTCTCTACAGCAACAAAAAAAACATTCATGCCCTTAAAAAAAAAACTTTACTTTGCCACAAAATATCTTATAGAATTGCCAGGAAGTAAAATCCATACTGTGACCTCAACAGAGTGGTTTGTTGTATCTGCTGATGATTGGGTGAGCTATACTGTGTATGCTTTCTGGCCGAGCCAGCATGGGGGTTAAGGCTGTAGAACATAAATCAGCCTGACAAGATAGGGGGGATGGTGGTGACTATGGGAATTTATTGTAAATGAGATGGAATGATTGGGGATGAAGGAGAAAAGTTAATAGGTTTTGGTGTGATTCATCTTACCATTGGTGACCTCTTCTACACTTCAAAGGGATTTACAGTAAGCACATACAGTAAATCTGTATAGGGTCATCTACTGTATAGCAAGGAGAGGTGAAGAGCAGCTATGGAAGAAAGAGAGAAACTGGGGGAGACAGAATAAGGAACAGCAACTGAAATAGAAGAGGGGGAGATGGAAAAGAGGGAGAAAGGTAGATGGAAAAGGAGGGAGAAAAGGAGATGGAAAAGGAGGGAGAAAAGGAGAGGAAAAGAGATGAATAGTGTAAAAGATCTTAGAAACGTTGACTCACCATGTAGCATAGGTCGTCAAAGCCATTAAGCAGCAGCTTGCTCTCGTACTGCGGCAGCCCCACATGCTCCAGCCACTCACCCACGGGCTGGTCCAGGGCTTTGCTGCAGGCCCCATCTGCCGAGAGAGGGAAGCGCTTCAGCAGGGAGAAGCCGTTCAGCCGGTAGCAGCGGCACTCCGAGGACGAGACATGACATTGCCACATCATCCTCGGCCAGCACAGCCGAGTGCAGGAGCACCAGCAGGGCAGAGGAGACAGGGTCCAGGTTGGGGGAGGGCGGCTCCCACAGGGCAGGAGGGGGCCCGGCTATTCTTACACTAGAGATATAGTGGTGGAACCTGCCCACCGTGGTATACTGTACACCCACTGTTGTTACTGTGAGTGTCAATGTCAGGCAAGGGTGGAGGTAGAGGTGGATATGTAGATCCTTTGAATACTGATCACCACTTTCAATTGATTGAGCCAATCTGGCATCTTCTATCAAAATGTTTTGCTAATTACTGACATGGAAATTGCCAATTGCCAATGCCTCAAAATGTGCCTCAAAATGCACACTGTAATACGGAGCACTAAACAAAATAATTTTCCAGACCACACAAAGATGATACAGTATTACTGGATATCATATTCCACATGCTGTCTTTAAACCTGGTTAAACCATCATCAGCATCATCCTTTTTGAGATAATATTCCACAAGGGTATGGTAAACCACAGTAAGTTACAGCTCCACTTTGTAGCATTTGTTCACCTCTGTCTCTGTCCCATGGCTTTATTGGACAACCTGTCTGAGAGCTCTGACGGTAGAACCGTGATAAGGTAAGGCTATTCGTGTAATCTGGATTATGGGATTCTCTCTAGGATTTTGGTCTTATTCCACAAACAGAATGAGAGTCCAATCTCAAACACCAAAATTCAGGTTTCTCCTTTGGCTTCCGACTGTTGATGAAAAACTCCTGAAATAAAATCAGAATCCAATCACTAGCCGCTTGATAAAGCTCCAGCCGCCGGCATGCCTGCTAGCCTGAGGCTCTATGTTCTTGGTGTTCCCAGTGATCCTGGTGGTAAACCTGATGCTTCCCAACATATAGACTCCCCTTTGGAGGCTGGCTCATTCAGAGAAAGTTCTTATCATATCTCACACCAGTAAATCCAAGCTCAGCTCTAACAGAGCACAGGTGAGCCTCTTGACTCTTGGCTGAGATCTCCACAGGACCACCTTGGTTCAGCCTGCCTCCTCCCTGTGCGATAAGCCCCCTCTACCCCACCTGGCTCTCCCACACCGTGGGTACAGCTAGCTCCTGTGCTCAGAGCAGAGGTTTGCTGCATCCCCTGTCTGATGCATGCACTGTCACAAAGCAGCTGCTCTCGGCTCACACGCTCCCCTCACCGCTTCCCTCACAGGACATAACGTCCTGATGCTGGATACTCACGAGTCCAGAAAGCAGCCTCAACCGCGTCCTTCCCGCATCCACAACAGGCAGTCTTGATGCTCATCCCCCTTCCCATTCAGACAAATCCCTCAAGCTTTCTCTCTCTTCTGCTCTCTTTCTGGCTCTTTACCTCATTCCCTCATTCACATAGTCTCTCAATCCACTGCAGGGCTGCCGTATGCTGCCTGATGGAGAGGGTACTGCTCCACGTATCAGCTCTTCGTTCCTCCCCCTATATCTCTCTGCCTCACACTCTTACTATATAAATCCCCCTCCCTCTCCCTCTACCTCATAGCCTCTCTCTCACTCCCTCTACCTCACAGTCTCTCTCTCTCCCTCTACCCCAGTCTCTCTCTCTCCCTCTACCCGTCTCTCTTTTCCTCTACCTCACAGTCTCTCTCTCTCTCTCTCTCTCTCTCTCTCTCTCTCTCTCTCTCTCTCTCTCTCTCACACCCTCTACCCCGGTCTCTCTCTCGCTCTCTCTCTCTTCCCACCATCTGCACTGATTAGAATTGCACAGAGGCACTCTGATCTTGCTAGTGCTGAAAAGACACCACCGTCAGAGGCAGGGAACAAGCACTAGGAGCCTCAAAATCACAGACCTCTGTATGGAATGACTAGAATATAAAAAGGATGTATGTTTCTCCCCTTCTACATGGGCAGTGATTTCAAAGCTCGGCTTCCCATTGCTTTACAAGGAACATTAAAATAAAGAAAATGTTCAAGCTTATTCACAGCTGTCCTTAATTAATTTACATCTCGCTGTGATGATTGGGCGAGTGGGGCAGCACTGACTCAAGTCAGTGCAAAGCTCACACGCACGCACGCACGCACGCACGCACGCACGCACGCACGCACGCACGCACGCACGCACGCACACACACACACACACACACACACACACACACACACACACACACACACACACACACACACACAGTGTTTAATGGACTGTCTCTCATAATGACTCTCAAGTCCCTTTCATTGGATACCCCCCATGCTACAAGATGACAGGTGAAACATTACACTCTTAGAAAAAAAGGTACTATCTAGAACCATAAAGGGTTCATCTGCTGGTTCCAGGTAGAACCCTTTTGGTTCCAGGTAGAACCCTTTTCGGTTCCATGTAGAACACTTTCCTATGGGGACAGCTGAAGAACCCTTTGGGAACCCTTTTTTCTAAGAGTGTAACTCCTTTTGTTACGTCAGCACATATCACAAACTATTTTAGAATACAACAGTTGATGCGTGAAGCTTACAGATAACTGCAGGAATCAAACGTGTGAAATGCAACAGGATAATACAAATGGGCACACAGACTTCTATTGAAATAAAACCAAATAGGCATTTGCACCCACCTATGCAGGGCTGCTTACTGCGTCCATCACTGGTGTTATCTGGATACAGTTACAGGCACAGAGTAATTATGCAGGCTTTCAGTCTGCCTGTGAACGCCTCACACATCCCATCCCCAGCCAGCTGGCCAGAGGAGGAGAAGTAATGGTTACAGAGGCAAAGTGAGGAGCGATCGATTTGAGCTCCTGCCGTAATTGGCCGGCTGTAACCAAGTTGCTCTACCTTAATGAAGGTAAAGGTCAGGTCTTTGTGACCACGCATCCGAGATAAGCTCAAGAGCTAACACTCATAATTCATAATCAAGAACAGACAGCCCTTCTATTAGACATGCTTTGGGAGAAAGGATGAATGCACTCACTACTTACTGTAAGTCACTCTGGATAAGAACGTCTGCTAAATGACAAAAAATTATAATAATGTGAAAAGGAAAAGGAAGACAAATGAAGCAGACAGATAAGAGATGGACATAAAACGATGAATAGTGAAGATGATGAAATGTGCATGTGTGGGAGATAAGATGGTAATAAAGAAATAGGAAAGATTGGAGCAGACTCATTAAGTTTCAGTCAGACCCCTCCCTCTTCCCCCAGAGTTTTACCGATGGCAGCTTCTTTAATATATCACTCTAACAAAGCCTGTTAAAAATACCAGCCCTCCCCACCCAATTACAGCCATTAATTTGGGACGACATCAGCTCCCAGGGACCAGCACGGCCTAATTACTGAGTGATTGTTACTGTTAGGGGGAACTGGGTTACTACCTCAGCCCACTAAACGAGTCTTCACGTCCAGTTTGGGCTAGTGGGCTTCCGAAGGGACCGAGAGAGGTACCTAGGTCTAAACTTGGCTCTGGGGGAAATATTTACGGAGAGTTAATGGCTCTGCTATCTAGATAAAGCACTGCCTCTTTATCAATGTGAGAGGAGCCCTAGCTCTGTCAACACATCCACAACGGCAACACTACCGAAAGGAACCGCAAAGCTAAATTAATTCACAGGAACGGAAGACGGACACTATTTCTTTGAACGACAGAGGAGCGGCAAACACAAACTGAGCTGCAGGATGCCTCCTGTGTGTTGTTAGGAGAGCTCCCTCTCCCTCCCTGCTCGCTGTTTAAGTTAATTTACTTAATGCTCCTGTAACAGACAATTGAAGCACTTTCAAACCACAAATGCAAACAGCACATCGTTTAAGCATTCAATAGGCAGGGATATTTGAAGAGGCAAAATGGCACAGCAGTCACAAAAAAATATATTATAGTTTAGGATGAATTAGCACAGGTCATCCCTAGGAAATAGTATCCCCTCAAAGAGGGGTGAGGAGAATAGGAGGGAGAGAGAGATGGAAGGGTTGGGGGATAATATAGCTCCTTTACAATGGTGGAATAATGTAGGGGAGAATAGTGACAATTTGGCTTCCCTCTCCCTCACTCACTCTCTTCCCCTCTCTTGATATCTTAATCCGGAAGGGCACTTTCATTTTGTATCATTTCATTTTGTAGGAGAATACAATACCCTCATTATGCCTTTACCAAGAGGGCAAGTCAGTCAACACATTTTGGCTAAACGTAGGGTGGCAGGTAGCCTAGCGGTTAGAGCATTGGGCAAGTAACCGAAAGGTCGCTGGTTCAAATACCTGAGCTGACAAGGTGAAAGATCTGTCGATGTGCCCTTGAGCAGGGCACTTAACCCTACTTTGCTCCAGCGGTGCCGTACTACTACAGCTGACCCTGTAAAACAACACATTTCACTGCACCTATTTGGTTTATGTGACAATAAAACATATTTTGTTGAAAAACATTTTTACATCTCCTCTCCATGCCAAATGACAGAGTAACAAGAAATCAGGTACAATCAGGTGATAAAATCAGCACAGCTATGAATCAGCTGAATCTGGGACAGGTTCCTGCTGAGTCCTCTTTATGAAAAACTCAAAATACTGAAATAGTATAGAAGCACCGTCTACATCAACAAACACATCAATTACCATACTTTCCAGCCACATTACGTAGAGTACAATAACATCAGGTATAAAAATAATAGTAAATGAGTGGTAGATGAAATTGGAATAATAAAACTATATACTTTCAGCTGAAGGAGAGGAAACCACAGTGAGTTTCATTAGTGAGTTTCATGAGAGTGGTTATGACTAATGATAATAATCAATTATGCATCAAGGACCATATATGGACATGATGACGGTGGCCTGTTCAGTGTAATGGACACACATCGTCAGAGGAAGGCAGATGTGCTGTATGATGTCATGATGAAAAAGATCCTAGCACAGTCAGCCTGCAGTGTGGAGCTATTACTGTACATTAATAATACATATTAATAATACACATTACAACATTAAGCCAAAAGAGTGTCATTATCAATATGAGTTTGACCAAAAATCCTCATAGCACAATGACCATAATCCACTGAGGTAAATAGCTTTGGGGAATCACATTATAGAAAAGTGTCTAAGGGAGATTTAGAGATCCAGTATATCAAGTTGAGAATGTAATCTAAATAAACTGAGCATTTGTTAGTTGGCTCCTCACTGAGAGCCGCCTGAAGGATAGACTCGATGAAGCAGAGAATAGATTCAGCCTCTATTGATACACAGCACAGGAAAAATGATAGTCAAGTGAAGTTTGAATTTGATTTATCTTAAAGTGGAAATACACTTCACACCACAAAACCCCAGACAGATGACACAAGTTTCACACAAAACAAATTACACCTTGAATTGTTATGATTTATGGGAAAAACAAATCTTCATATCTTTTATGTCTTATAATATGGTTGTTGGTTTCTAATGAGCCTGTACAGCATAGAAACAGTCTGCCAGTGGTGTAAAGTACTTAAGTAAAAATACTTTTAAAGTACTACTTAAGTCGTTTTTTGGGATATTTGTACTTTACTTTGCTATACATATTTTTGACAACTTTTACTTTTACTTCACTACATTCCTAAAGAAAATAATGTACTTTTTACTCAATACATTTTCCCTGAACACCAAAAGTATAGGTTACATTTTGAATGCTTGGCAGGACAGGAAAATGGTCCAGTTCATGCACTTATCAAGAGAACATCCCTGGTCATCCCTACTGCCTCTGATCTGCTGGAATCACTAAACACATGCTTCATTT
Organism: Salvelinus alpinus; assembly: GCF_045679555.1. NCBI lineage: Eukaryota > Metazoa > Chordata > Actinopteri > Salmoniformes > Salmonidae > Salvelinus > Salvelinus alpinus. The sequence continues at coordinate 28,167,362 of NC_092087.1, read as the reverse complement.
GTAAATGATGTATGCGTGTTGTAGTGAGCCCCTGGTTATAAATAAAAAGAAAATAAAATTGTGATTAATATAAGCATACTTAAGTATATTTTTGCGATTACACTTAATTTTGATACATGTGGTATATTTAAAATCAAATAGTATTTTACTGGGTGACTTTCACTTTTACTTGGGTCATTTTCTATTAAGGTATCTTTACTTTTTCTCAAGTATGACAATTGGGTACCTTTTCCACCACTGCCCTTTACTTTAACGCTCTGTCATAAGGCCTACATAGAGCTGTCATAAGATGGCTAACTGTTTGTATGCAACCTTTACCTACATGTAGGTATTTACCTGTGGTGCGCTGCTGGTCATTGGATGACTCGATGCCTGCTCCAATCATGTTCATGAGCTTCTCAATCTGTGGAAGAGGAGTGAAACATTAGGACAAACCAGATATGGTTACCCCCAGGTAATGATCATCAACATGTGCTCCTAAAGCTTGTTTCTGTGTGTTTACAAACAGTGTACATGGATGCTGACTAAGGAGGAGGGCAGAAATGATGGATGAAGAGTAAAACAACAACATGGTGGGTAGTGTTTAATTGGTCCTTCACACAGGGTGTCAGGGTGAATTGCAATTTAAAGCGATTGAACCTTCGGTGCACGAAGCGCAGGGAAAACCTGTAGACCAAATTGCTTTAGATCTCTGCAAAATGACCTTTATAAGATTCAATAAGGCTCTCTGCCCCGTCTCTGAATAGAAAGTGAAAACCTGCTGTATACAGAGTAAAACAACAAGCCTGCATGGAGGTTAACACAAAACAATCCAAGCACATCATGGGCCTAAAACATATTGCCTTAGAAAATAACTAATAATAATTTATCTTCTGAAAGCAAAGTCAAGAAAATATTGCAGTAATATTGCACAGTTCAGCTCTGTCTGTTTGTGTGAGAACTGGGGTTGTGACATTCTCCAGCACCCTCTCCTCTTGGCAGACTGAGATTCCGGGACGAGAACTTCTCAGAGCAATGGAGGGAGCTTACTGTACTCTAACTGTTCAGGAGGTAGCTAATGCCATAATACAGCGCTATCCAGTGATTTAGCCAGCATATTCTACTACTATAAAAGTCTGAAAAGCTGAATCCGCTTTCACAAGTGACACTGGAGACATAGAAAGGGTTATTTGACATACTATTTAGTATTTGAGAAGCCCTATGCACTTTGCTAGTGGCATCAACACTCAGAAAAAGCCTTGATTCATTTAGAAGTCAGACAGGTGGGAAGCATGGCAGCTCCCTCCAGCAATACAGACCTCACATATTCCACATCGAATTAACCCAGTTACATTCTATATCACACACGTACCATCAACACATTGCCCATATGCTATAGTGCACCTTATCTCGGCCCAAAAGCAGTTGTTTGAGGAATTCCATCTCATTACAATTAAAGAGCTAGAACATGCGGAGACTCTTTCAGCCTGAGAGTAATACCATTAAGGCTACACAACTGTTCCACATCATCACTCTTGCCAGATGTACAGGACATCAGGCGAGAACAAATCTGTGGAAAATCCGTACAAAAATCTAGTTAGTGTAGCTGTCATAACGCATCACATAATATATGATTTTTCAAAGTGAATTTGTGACCCCTTAAGGGGTCTGATATAGACTTTCCAGTAAGCTCTTGAGTGGCAAGCCTTTGATTAGTGCAAAAGTGGATTGGAATAATCAGATATAGAGACCACAAAGAAATAAAAGATAACACAGTTATGAAGTGAAGGGCCTGTTGGTGGACGCTGTTAAATCAATTGTGTTCCTCTTAAAGTGATCACGCTGCAATCAGTTGGGATCTATATGCTAATCCTCTTAGTGGGCCATTCAATATCTGCTGCTGATGCCATGCTGTTGTCACACTGCTCTGTTACCCACACCAAGGAGCCAGGGAGAAGACCTGTTGTCACACTGCTCTGTTACCCACACCAAGGAGCCAGGGAGAAGACCTGTTGTCACACTGCTCTGTTACCCACACCAAGGAGCCAGGGAGAAGACCTGTTGGAAGCTGCTCTGTTACCCACACCAAGGAGCCAGTGAGAAGACCTGTTGTCACACTGCTCTGTTACCCACACCAAGGAGCCAGGGAGAAGACCTGTTGGAAGCTGCTCTGTTACCCACACCAAGGAGCCAGGGAGAAGACCTGTTGGAAGCTGCTCTGTTACCCACACCAAGGAGCCAGGGAGAAGACCTGTTGTCACACTGCTCTGTTACCCACACCAAGGAGCCAGGGAGAAGACCTGTTGTCACACTGCTCTGTTACCCACACCAAGGAGCCAGGGAGAAGACCTGTTGGAAGCTGCTCTGTTACCCACACCAAGGAGCCAGGGAGAAGACCTGTTGTCACACTGCTCTGTTACCCACACCAAGGAGCCAGGGAGAAGACCTGTTGGAAGCTGCTCTGTTACCCACACCAAGGAGCCAGGGAGAAGACCTGTTGTCACACTGCTCTGTTACCCACACCAAGGAGCCAGGGAGAAGACCTGTTGTCACACTGCTCTGTTACCCACACCAATGAGCCAGGGAGAAGACCTGTTGTCACACTGCTCTGTTACCCACACCAAGGAGCCAGGGAGAAGACCTGTTGTCACACTGCTCTGTTACCCACACCAAGGAGCCAGGGAGAAGACCTGTTGGAAGCTGCTCTGTTACCCACACCAAGGAGCCAGGGAGAAGACCTGTTGTCACACTGCTCTGTTACCCACACCAAGGAGCCAGGGAGAAGACCTGTTGTCACACTGCTCTGTTACCCACACCAAGGAGCCAGGGAGAAGACCTGTTGTCACACTGCTCTGTTACCCACACCAAGGAGCCAGGGAGAAGACCTGTTGTCACACTGCTCTGTTACCCACACCAAGGAGCCAGGGAGAAGACCTGTTGTCACACTGCTCTGTTACCCACACCAAGGAGCCAGGGAGAAGACCTGTTGTCACACTGCTCTGTTACCCACACCAAGGAGCCAGGGAGAAGACCTGTTGGAAGCTGCTTACCCCAACTGGCTCATCAACCCATAAAACCTCCTCTCCAAACCAGGCCCTCTCATGGGTCTGTGCCTCTTAAGGGTCCGTGGTTACATTTGTATAGTAATGTATGACCAATTTTTTTTAATGGCAATTCAACTCATTTGGGACAGTCAAGCTATCACTTAGCTAAGTCCCCATATAAACAAATGTAGATTTGTTAGTTATACACCCATCTATGTAGATCATGATGAATCACTGTCAGCTATAAGCTTTGTGTAGGATCAACGTGGTCTCAGGGAAATTCGTACTATCCTGTTACGTTTATAGATTGCATTATGAATGGAATAGCATATGTACATTATCATACGTATTATCGGACGTATTGTATCATACTTATTACACTGTATGTTCACCAGATGCGCATACATTTTGCTATATGTTGTTTTTGCCGGATGTCTAGTCCGCATTTACTTGACACACATATACTTCACAAACTGCAGAAAGGCTTGCAGCATGGAGAAGGTTGTTTCTCTGTCTCTAGGTTCCCTACCTTGTTTCTCTGTCTCTGGGTTCCCTACCTTGTTTCTCTGTCTCTGGGTTCCCTACCTTGTTTCTCTGTCTCTGGGTTCCCTACCTTGTTTCTCTGTCTCTGGGTTCCCTACCTTGTTTCTCTGTCTCTGGGTTCCCTACCTTGTTTCTCTGTCTCTGGGTTCCCTACCTTGTTTCTCTGTCTCTGGGTTCCCTACCTTGTTTCTCTGTCTCTGGGTTCCCTACCTTGTTTCTCTGTCTCTGGGTTCCCTACCTTGTTTCTCTGTCTCTGGGTTCCCTACCTTGTTTCTCTGTCTCTGGGTTCCCTACCTTGTTTCTCTGTCTCTGGGTTCCCTACCTTGTTTCTCTGTCTCTGGGTTCCCTACCTTGTGTGACCAAAGCGCCAGTTGCTACCAGGACGTCCATGTTAAACATGTCGCATGGAGACACATTGCCAATGCGATTGGATGACCTGGTCAGTTGAATGTGAAATAGTTTGCTGGAAAGTGAAAGCTAGGTGCTGGCAATTTCTTAGCTATGCTATCTAGAAAAGTAGTTAGCTTTGTAGTTAGATAGTTAGCTAACTTCTGTTCATACCACCGCAAGGTAAAGCCACGCTTAAGTTGAAAATATTGAACGCATGCGGTACACAGAACGCACCGCAGTCTAGTGCGGAATTCCCAATGCAGCGTTGCAGACTGCTCCATTGACAATGAATCACTTCCGCTGGAACACAATGAGTTTAACGCATCTGGTGGACATGAGGCTTTACCCGGTCGTACAATAGCATACTAATTGGATGCCATACCTTATCATACTTCTTAGAGGACATATAATATTATATGTCTTTCTCTGAGAACAGGTTGTTTGTTGTGTCCTAACAACAAAGGAGAATTACGGGGAGAATTTATGTTGGCGGTTAGGGGAACTAACGACAAATGTTAAGAGAATTTCCGTAGCAGGTTATGTTAAATGGTTTAAATTTAGAATAAGTGTTAGGGAAATGTAACAGGATCACTATTTTAGGACAGGCCACAGTACAGACTAATGGACAAGTGTACAAAGACCCATGACTGAAGACATGTCAGAGGTGGGCTGATTTTTATGGATGCTTGTTTCACCTGGTTCAATGCTGAACTATCCGTTGGCTCTATCGACTAGATGATAACAGAATTTAAATCAATAGATTTTTTATGTTTAACCAAGCAGGTTTGCTCACATCCCCGCACCATAATGACAGCCTGCTCTGTGTCTATTTGATGCAGTGGGTGGGATGGGGACATCGGGCGGGAAAGCGACATGGCCTTCGTGTTTCGCTGGGTGAGATATTTTTTGTCAAAATAGATCTTATAAATAGATGTTCTCTCTGCCCTAGCTAGCCACATAAATTATGAACTGAGTTAAACCAGCATATGTTCTGAACATGTTAGTCCTCTTTCCCAGCTAAAATTATTTTCAGCCAGGGTCCCAATAGACTGCAGCAATGTTAACACGATGAGAGAAATGGACGAGAGCATGCCACAACAGACTCAGACACACACACATACACACACACCACCCACTACAACCACAATCATCTCTCCGATACAAAAGGGTAATTTGAAGTGCACTCACTAAAGAAAGGAGATATTCAAAGCGTCTCTAATGGCTAGAGGTATCGAGGTATGCACCTGTAACATGTCTGGTTTAGACAGATGTGTCTTTAGAGAATTTAACAGATGTAAAGCTGTGAAGCTGTTGATCACAGTTGTCATCATACAAGTCATTAGCATACTGTGTGATGATCCCTTGTTTGCTAGAGTGCTCTCCCGCGTGGAGGACTGCTCTTATGCCAAAATGTCCTCACTATAACCCTTATATCAAATCAAATAAATGGGACAAGCATAATCAGGGTGAGATAATAACAAGGAATTACAACTATAAATTACTTCAGACGATTGTGGACAGAAATAAATGTCCAGCAGAGAATTTCAGGCTCTAACTGTTGGACATGCTGTAGTCTAAATCTGAGTGTGTCTAAGGGCTGAGAGCAAACCAATCTCAACAGGAATATGGCGTCCTCTGCAGTTACTCCAACATATTGCAGTATGCAGTGTGTGTGTGTCACACCTGGCTTCCTCTCTTCCTAAGTGTGTGTAATGTAGACACTAGCTCTGGACTGTCCGAGGGGGACAGAACGTTGTTGATCTCCTTATGAGTAAGTCTGAGTAAGTCTTTGCCCTTGCATCCTCTCCCCCGCCCTGCCCCAAATGACACTAGAAAAGAAACAGACACACGGGGGCAGCTGCAAAACAGGATGCCCTTAAGAACAGAACAGGACACCCCTCCCAGCGTGGCCTGAGTAAACAGTCCTGTCAGAGAGCAGAGAGAAGAGGGAAGAGCAGAGAGGGGGCCAGGGAACCAGACAGTCCTGTCAAAGAGGGGAGAGCAGAGAGGGGGCCAGGGAACCAGACAGTCCTGTCAAAGAGGGAAGAGCAGAGAGGGGGCCAAGGAACCAGACAGTCCTGTCAAAGAGGGGAGAGCAGAGAGGGCACCAGGGCACCAGACAGTCCGGTCAAAGAGGGGAGAGCAGAGAGGGGGCCAGGGAACCAGACAGTCCTGTCAAAGAGGGGAGACCAGAGAGGGGGCCAGGGAACCAGACAGTCCTGTCAAAGAGGGGAGAGCAGAGAGGGGGCCAGGGAACCAGACAGTCCTGTCAAAGAGGGGAGAGCAGAGAGAGGGCCAGGGAACCAGACAGTCCTGTCAAAGAGGGGAGAGCAGAGAGGGGGCCAGGGAACCAGACAGTCCTGTCAAAGAGGGGAGAGCAGAGAGGGGGCCAGGGCACCAGACAGTCCTGTCAAAGAGGGGAGAGCAGAGAGGGGGCCAGGGAACCAGACAGTCCTGTCAAAGAGGGGAGAGCAAAGTGGGGGCCAGGGCACCAGACAGTTCTGTCAAAGAGGGGAGAGCAGAGAGGGGGCCAGGGAACCACACAGTCCTGTCAGAGAGCAGAGGGGAAAGCAGAGAGGGGGCCAGGGAATCAAATAGTCCTGTTAGAGAGCAGAGGGGAGAGCAGAGAGGGGGCCAGGGAATCAAATAGTCCTGTCAGAGAGCAGGATGGGATGAACCAGAAAATACAATCATTTCTATCTAGACTAGAGTTCAAAACAATACAGCGTCAGACCAGGATTGAAGTAAGCCTACTTCAAGCCTGCATTAGCCTACTGGAAAGTAGGGGAAACAGCGGGGAACAGAAGAGACTTCAAGCCATGTGCGGGTTGACCCATAGTAAGCAGTCTGACTATCAGGAGTGACAGCCCAAGCCCAATTAGCCTTGTGTGCCAGGGTTGCTATGGGGTATCGGTGGGAGTGATCAGGCCACTCATCCATTCAGCACTTGCCTGCAGGCATTCTGCAGCGACTGTATGGGTAAAGTCAGCGCCACTGCTGCCCCTTTCCTCCTGTCTATCACTGTTCTTCCTCTCTTTATCACTCTTTATCACTCATTACAACCCCCCCTCCTCTCCCCTCTGCCCCTAAAGGAATTAAAAGCTATATTTGAAGCCTGACTATGCATTAACTCTCCCAGTGCCAATCCCTGCCTATCACCCAACCCAGAGAACCCAGAGAATTACCTCATCCCACTCGGAGGCGAAGGAGGGCGATCTCTCCATCTGTTTGTTCCCAGAACTGCAGTTAGCCACAGACTCACAGCAGCTGTTCAGACCCCCATCCTCCTCACCCAGGGGAGACACCAACAGGTCTGAGTCCGACTTGGAGAGGCTCTGGGTCAACTTCAGGTCCCCCGGAGGCTTCAGCCTGACTGGAGGAACAGCCACAGCCCCTGTCAACTCCCTGGCCTCAGCCTTGGCAGTGTGGACCACCGTGGCATAGATGGGATCAGCGTCCAGGAGGGAGGCTGACATTACTGTGGAGCTGCTTGTGTGGCAGTGTTAGGATCCTAGCCTCCCTGTACCCAGGCCTCAGGCAGCAGTCTCTCTTCTTATACCAACGGTCAGTGCAGAGAGGGCTGTAAAACACTGCAGGATCCAGCAGTCTCAGTCTGTACAGAGCTTCCTGTTGAATTCTGAGGAAAAGCCAGACAGAAGGGGTGATGTAAGAAACAGTGAGGCAGGAAATATCTCTGTCGTGACACTAATAAGAATCTGCCTACTAAATCATTTATGTTTAAAACATATTAAATCTATTCCGTTTGGTGAAACGGAGCGTGTAAGAGAGAGGATTGCTGCGTGTGTCCATAGCTCAGATACAATCATCAGGGTCCACCCACTAGTTGTATCCGGCTGCCCTCCCCTTAGTGACTGCTGCCTCCGAGTTTTTTATGCTTTCCTTCCCCTCTCTTCACGTCTCCCTCTCTTGCTTTTTCTCGCTCTCGCTCTCTTCCTCCTCTTTCTCTTTCAGCCTTTGCTCTTATTCTTGAGCAACATACTATCTTTCAAATGGTTAAGTTTCAAACAAGACTGCCTAGATTGAAAGACTATTCCCAACTAGATGAATGAATAAAACAGACACCAGTGTAGTCAAAAGGAAAATGAAGAAATGAATGTGATACACAACACACACAAACATACACACGCAAACATAACACACACAGGCAATTATCCCAGTAAGGCACAGCAATAGAATCAGATTCTGAATATTTCAAAGGACTCTAGCTGCTTTATACAGTTTTAAAATAATGCCCTGTGCTTGCTTTTCAAAAATGAATCTAACACAGCAACAGTTATTTGCAACAGCTGCTTTCAGGAACTGTAATAGCCTTAACAACGTCATGTGAAATCCCCATTGATCTGTTTTACCATACCTGCACACTTTGTCTTTGTCTGTCTGTGTTCTGAGAAGAGCTGCCGTCCTGTTCCTCATCTGTCCTCTGACTCCCTATCGGAGGACCAAGTCTGTCCTCTGACTCCCTATCAGAGGACCAAGTCTGTCCTCTGACTCCCTATCAGAGGACCAAGTCTGTCCTCTGACTCCCTATCGGAGGACCAAGTCTGTCCTCTGACTCCCTATCGGAGGACCAAGTTTGTCCCGTCCCGTGGTGGGGATCTGAGGCCTGGCCTTATTAAGACTGACAGCTGGGGTAATCAGGTTACTGACGCAGTGGGTGCCTGCCTATTCAGAGGGAGGGCTGCCTGCGAGGATTCCTCCACCACGCTCTGTGTGCTGTACCACTGGGTCTTGGATAAGCCCCTGAATGAATTCAAGTATATTTTCTGGTCAATATATTTGCTCCATTAGGCATTTGAAGTTGACTGCCAGGCATTTCAATGGTTAAAATGGGTGAAGAGACTTGATGGCTTGATGAGAATGCAGAACGGATCCCACACACTCTCATATACTGAGCAGTCTATTCATCAGGGGTTGATTCTGACAAAAGGCTCTCTTGTAAGGCGTCCTTAACCTTCAGCAGCACCCGCTGTCAGCATGCACTGTGTACCCCTTCCCTGTAGTGCCCTCAGTCAGCCAAGTCCCTGGCCCGCCCCCCTCTTCCCTTTGGATAGTACTGGTATGTACAAGACACAAGGGATAACATCATAGCCAGGGCGAGAGAGAGAGCAAGAGAGCGAAAGAGAGAGAGAGAGGACACTGCTCAGCAATGATGACAAAAAACTGAGGTGAAATAACCAAATTATTCATAACCATTTAGTTCATTTTGAAAGGTTCTGGGTGTTGAATAAATGTTTACAGAGATGTAATGATGCCTTAATGGTATATTAGAGAAACTAAAAGAAGAAGGAAATACGTATGCTCCTTCATCTGGCTGGAGAGCTCCAGGGCAGAGAGAATGACTCATGAACATGGTCCTCCAACCAAGCGAAGCACAGCCAGCAAACACAGCAGCACAGTGTAGTAAACACACGCAACACAAGCACCTCTCTGTGTTTCAGTGTGTTGTATGCTCTCTGACTCACAACTACATTTTAGATTTTAGGGTTCTTAGGCATTTGGTCTCTGAGGTACTTTGCACCTATGTATCCCAAGGCCCTCAATTTACATTTTCATAACACTGCAGGATTCCAGAAACACTCTGTTGTTCCATTACTTCTCTCCTGCTTGAAATCATTACTTCTCTTTGCAAACCTGGTGCTTTACATCATCTCGACAAGCCCCAGATGACCTGCATTCATTCTATGAAGTGAAAGGGGGCCCATTGTGTTATAAAGATAATCAGCCATAGATGTTATTGCCTTCTGTGAAGCAAGCTGTTTGGGTCGAATACAAATCTTAGAACCAAGCTAACTCATACTAGTGAAAACGGGGAAAACAGGAAAAACACTGCCTACCTCTCAGAGACACCTTGTATAAAATGAAACCACACTTTCTCTGTGTCTGATGATTGTTTTAACCCCATTTCATTGCAGTATATTAGAGGGTTATTATGCCTGTATACTAAGGATGAGATGTCCATCCTTTAGAATCACGAGAGAACTCCATTAGCTTAAACCAAGTCTTACTAGGGATTTTGAGAATTTTCCTGGGCCATGACACGGACTCTCAGCCTCTTAGAACTTAGAGGCTCTTACAAAAGCAACCTGTCACATGTACTGTATCTCAGCACTCTCGTTTATAGCCCAGAATGTGGTGCAATTGAAAAGACATGTTGGACTGTGAAACAGTAATTAAATTACAATCTGTGAGAGTTATGTAGGCTTACAGTTACTGTTTGAACTGAAACACACATTTTCAATAATGTTAAATTATTTATACCAGTTAAATGTAAGTAAATGTAATCGAAAATGTAGTCTACGTAATCCCCAAAAGTATGTATTTATCATGAGAGGGCCATGAACAATAACTAGTAATTCTGTATACTCCAAGAAAGGTTAAAGTCTCAACTTTATGGTAAAAATAGTTATAAATTGCTGAGGTGTAGTCACTTTTGAGGACACAAGCTCAAGTACACAGTACAAATATGATACAAATATGAAAATATGAAATGTTTTATATGATGTATTTCCTATTCAACAAAACTTTATGAATGAGGCTTTAAATGACATATATGCGTTCTAAATATAGTATAATCAAATGATAAAATGACTAACTATAACATTTCACCTTCCTTATAACTGTAAAATGCATACGGTGTCCACAGATCGATTTATAAGTGAAAATGTCGGTCGGAACCGGTACCAGAACCATGCAGGGACTTTACATCTAAGAGGGTTAACAGTGTAAGGAAAAGAGTAAGCCTATTGTCCATCTGTAAAAAATATCAAATTACCCTAATCTACAACAACTCAGACATCCACAAAACATAAAAGATCATGGTAGTCTGCGGTCAGCACAGATACAAAACAAAAGACATCAACCAGCTCAGAGAGCTCATTCAAGATGGACAGGCAGTCCTGTAAGAGGCTTATAACTGTCACAGTGGAGCTGACCTCCCAGCAGAGGAATACGAAGGAGAGCACGCATGGCTGAGTGAAAACCCAGCACTGAATATCTATTAGTGTACTTTCATCCCAGAGGAGAGACAAGAGACGACAACCTAACAGACCGAAACTGTAGTGTACACCATGCCACCAATGTTTTTCCTCAACCAACAGGGGCTTGGTCACCTCTGGAAAACATGTGAATATGTTCAAAAACAAACAAGATGAACTGTGGAAGAGACATACAGTACTAGAGGAAATGACATCCAATGCAAAGGTAGATACACATCTTAACTATTCATAAGGGTTATAAACCTTTGGTTTATTTCCCCTTCCAGTCTTAAGAACTTGATAGAGATCATTTTTAAGTGGCTTAGCTGGACAGGTATTGGAAGCAATCTCTTTAATTCAAATGGTAGAGTAAAGCAAGATGGCCCATCAAACTGGCATGTCTGGAAACTACACTAAATACTGTATTATCCCAGTAGACAATAAGAGTCATAGCAAATACAGTATTTAGTCACACTAGCTACTTAGATTTTATACAACTTGGGATCATATACTGTAGTTATTGCTTCTGGCCAAATGCCGATGTAGAGTTAGCATGCAGCTCCTAAAGTAACTATCAAAGCACACCATGGCACCATACCATCATTTGTTTGCAAAAAGGGAATGAGAAGAGGAAATATGCTATGTGAATACATGACTGTGACTGTGTGTGTATGCATGCATGTGTGTGTGTGTGTGTGTGTGTGTGTGTGTGTGTGTGTGTGTGTGTGTGTGTGTGTGTGTGTGTGTGTGTGTGTGTGTGTGTGTGTGTGTGTGTGTGTGTGTGTGTGCGTGTGTGCGTGTGTGTAAGAGCCAGCAAAGAAGAGGGTTTCCTGTGCAAGTTAATGCTTGATTTGGTGCCCGATGAAAACAATACTAGGCACAGTTCCATGTTTGTGGATTTCCCATTAGGAGCCAGTGATGACAATGACCAGTAAGACATTAAACATATTCCCGTTTCTATTGCCCTTGGCACAGATTTTGAAGAACAACACCAAAAAAAGTAATCATGCAAAAGGTAAAAAGTATTCTCTTTGTTGTTCTGTCAAATTGTCATGATTGTTGTTGGAATGAATGGACCAAGGCGCAGCGTGCGTAGAGTTCAACATGTTTTTAATAAATGAAACTCACCAAAAACAATACAGAACAAATGAAATGTGATGTAAATGCAGTGTTCACAGGCAATACACAAAAACAAGATCCCACAAACAACAGGTGGGAAAAGGCTGCCTAAATATGATCCCCAATCAGAGACAACGATAGACAGCTGCCTCTGATTGGGAACCATACCAGGCCAACAAAGAAATAGAAAACATAGATTGCCCACGCTAGTCACACCCTGACCTAACCAATTAGAGAATTAAACGGATCTCTAAGGTCAGGGCGTGACACAAAAACACTCCACAAATTTCTTGTTAACAAACTAGAGTTTTGGTTAGGACATCTACTTTGTGCATAACACAAGTAATTTTTCCAACAATTGCTTACAGACAGATTATTTCACTTATCATTCACTCGATCACAATTCCAGTGGGTCAGAAGTTTACATACACTAAGTTGACTGTGCCTTTAAACAGCTTGGAAAATTCCAGAAAATTATGTCATGGATTTAGAAGCTTCTGATTGACATAATTTGAGTCAATTGGAGGTGTACCTGTGGATGTGTTTCAAGGCCTACCTTCAAACTCAGTGCCTCTTTGCTTGACATCATGGGAAAATCAAAAGAAATCAGCCAAAACCTCAGAAAAAAAATGTAGACCTCCACAAGTATGGTTCATCCTTGGGAGCAATTTCCAAACGCCTGAAGGTACCACATTCATCTGTACAAACAATAGTATGCAAGTACAAACACCATGGGACAACGCAGCCGTCATACCGCTCAGGAAGGAGACAGGTTCTGTCACCTAGAGATGGACGTACTTTGGTGCGAAAAGTGCAAATCAATCCCAGAACAACAGCAAAGGACCTTGTGAAGATGCTGGAGGAAACAGGTACAAATCCACAGTAAAACGAGTCCTATATCGACATAACCTGAAAGGCCGCTCAGCATGGAAGAAGCCACTGCTCCAAAACCACCATAAAATAGCCAGACTACGGTTTGTAACTGCACATGGGAACAAATATTGTACATTTTGGAGAAATGTCCTCTGGTCTGATGAAACAAAAATAGAACTGTTTGGCCAAAATGACCAACGTTATGTTTGGAGGAAAAAGGGGGTGGTTTGCAAGCCGAAGAACACCATCCCAACCGTGAAGCACGGGGGTGGCAGCATCATGTTGTGAGGGTGCTTTGCTGCAGGAGGGACTGGGACATTTCACAAAATAGATGGCATCTTGAGGCAGTAAAATTATGTGTATATATTGAAGGAACATCTCAAGAAATCAGTCAGGAAGTTAAAGCTTGGTCGCAAATGGGTCTTCCAAATGGGCAATGACCCCAAGCATACTTCCAAAGTTGTGGCAAAATGGCTTAAGGACAACAAAGTCAAGGTATTGGAGTGGGCATCACAAATCCTGACCTCATTCCTATAGAAAATTTGTGGGCAGAACTGAAAAAGTGTGTGCGAGCAAGTAGGCCTACAAACCTGATTCAGTTACACCAGCTCTGTCAGGAGGAATGGGCCAAAATTCACCCAACTTATTGTGGGAAGCTTGTGGAAGGCTACCCGAAACGTTTGACCCAAGTTAAACAATTTAAAAGCAATGCTATCAAATACTAATTGAGTGTATGTAAACTTCTGACCCACTGGGAATGTGATGAAAGAAATAAAAGCTGAAATAAATCAGTCTCCCTACTATTATTCTGACATTTCACATTCTTAAAATGAAGTTGTGATCCTAACTGACCTAAGACAGGGATTTTCTACTGGGTTTAAATGTCAGGAATTGTGAAGAACTGAGTTTAAATGTATTTGGCTAAGCTGTATGTAAACTTCCGACTTCATCTGTACATGTACAAATTTCCTCGACTAACCTGTACCCCTGCACATTGACTTGGTACCAGTACCCCCTGCACATAGCCTTGTTATTGTTATTTCATTGTGTTACTTTTTGTTATTTTTCACTTTAGTTTATTTTGTAAATATTTGAACTGCATTGTTGGATAAGGGCTTGTAAGTACGCATTTCACAGTTATTTAATTTAATTTTTATTTCACCTTTATTTAACCAGGTAGGCCAGTTGAGAACAAGTTCTCATTTACAACTGCGACCTGGGCAAGATAAAGCAAAGCAGTTCGACAAAAAAACAACACAGAGTTACACATAAACAAACGTACAGTCAGTAACACAATAGAAAAAAATAATAATCTATGTACAGTGTTGGCAAATGTAGAAGAGTAGGGAGGTAGGCAATAAATAGGCCATAGAGGCTACATAATTACAATTTAGCATTAACACTGGAGTGATAGATGTGCAGATGATGATGTGCAAGTAGAGATACTGGGGTGCAAAAGAGCAAGAGGGTAAGTAATAATATGGGGATGAGGTAGTTGGGTGCGCTGTGTACAGATTGGCTGTGTACAGATACAGTGATCAGTAAGCTGCTCTGACAGATGATGCTTAAAGGTAGAGAGGGAAATATAAGACTCCAGCTTCAGTGATTTTTGCAATTCGTTCCAGTCATTGGCAGCAGAGAACTGGAAGGAAAGGCGGCCACAGGAGGAATTGGCTTTCGGGGTAACCAGTGAAATATACCTGCTGGAGCGCGTGCTACGGGTGGGTGCTGCTATGGTGACCAGTGAGCGGAGATAAGGCGGGGCTTTACCTAGCAAAGACTTATAGATGACTTGGAGCCAGTGGGTTTGGCGACGAATATGAAGCGAGGGCCAGCCAACGAGAGCATACAGGTCGCAGTGGTTGGTAGTATATGGGGCAAGTTGCTGCAGGTGGTGCTGAGATGTTGGCCGGGGTAGGGGTAGCCAGGTGGAAAGCATGGCTAGCCATAGAAAAATGTTTATTGAAATTATCGATTATCGTTGGTTTATCGGTGGTGACAGTGTTTCCTATCCTCAGTGCAGTGGGCAGCTGGGAGGAGGAGCTCTTATTCCTTACAGTGTCCCAAAACTTTTTGGGAATTAGTGCGACAGGAAGCAAATTTCTGTTTGGAAAAGCTAGCCTTAGCTTCCTAACTGACTGAGTATATTGGTTCCTGACTTCCCTGAAAAGTTGCATATCGCGGGGGCTATTCGATGCTAATGCAGAATGCCACAGGATGTTTTTGTGCTCGTCAAGGGCAGTCAAGTCTAGGGTGAAACAAGGGCTATATCTGTTCTTAGTTCTACATTTTTTTAATGGGGCATGCTTATTTAAGATGGTGAGGAAAGCACTTTTGAAGAGCAACCAGGCATCCGCTATTGACGGGATGAGGTCAATATCCTTTCAGGATACCCGGGCCAGATCGATTAGAAAGGTCTGCTTGCTGAAGTGTTTAAGGGAGCGTTTGACAGTGATGAGGGGTGGTCGTTACGCAGGCAGTCAATGAGGCAGTGATCGCTGAGATCCTGATTGAAGACAGCAAAGGTGTATTTAGAGGGCAAGTTGGTCAGGATGATATCTAAGAGGGTGCCCATGGTTACGGATTTGGGGTTGTACCTGGTAGGTTCCTTGATCATTTGTGTGAGATTGAGGGCATCCAGCTTAGATTGTAGGACGGCCGGGGTGTTAAGCATGTCCCAGTTTAGATCACCTAAAAGTACGAACTCTGAAGATAGATGGGGGGCGATCAATTCATATATAGTGTCCAGGGCACAGCTGGGGGCTGAAGGGGGTCTATAACAAGCGGCAACGGTGAGAGACTTGTTTCTGGAAAGGTGGATTTTTAAAGGTATAAACTCGAATTGTTTGGGCACAGACCTGGATAGTATGACAGAACTCTGCAGGCTATCTCTGCAGTAGATTGCAACTCTGCCCCCTTTGGCAGTTCTATCTTGTCGGACAATGTTGTAGTTGGGGATGGAAATGTCAGTATTTTTGGTGGCCTTCCTATGCCAGGATTCAGACACGGCTAGGACATCCGGGTTGGCCGAGTGTGCCAAAGCAGTGAATAGAACAAACTGAGAGAGGCGGCTTCTAATGTTAACATGCATGGAACCAAGGCTTTTACGGTTACAGAAGTCAACAAATGGGAGTGATGCTGGGGGCTGCAGGGCCTGGGTTAACCTCTACATCACCAGAGGAACAGAGGAGGAGTAGGATAAGGGTACGGCTAAAGGCTCTAAGAACTGGTTGTCTAGTGTGTTCGGAACAGAGAGTAAAAGGAGCAAATTTCTGGGCGCGGAAGAATAGATTCAAGGCATAATGTAAAGACAAGGGTATGGTAGGATGTGAGTACAGTGGAGGTAAACCTAGGCATTGAGTGACGATGAGAGAGGTTTTGTCTCTAGAGGCACCATTTAAGCAAGGTGAGGTCACAGCATGTGTGTGGGGTGGAACAAAAGGGCTAGCTAAGGCATATTGAGCAGGGAGGAGGCTCTACAGTGAAATAAGACAAAAATCAGTAACCAAAATAGCAGTAGACATGGCACATTGACATTATGGAGAGGCATGTGTAGTCGAGTGATCATAGGGTCCAGTAAGTAGCTAGGCGAGCTGGAGACAACTAGCAGGCCGGGGCTAACAGGCTAGCAGATGGGCCTCAGGGGGACGTCGCAATGGAAGAGCCTGTTGAAACCCCTTCGGAAGGTTACGTCGGCAGACCAGTCGTGATGAATCAGCGAGGCTCCGTGTCAGCAGCAAAGGGTCCAGGCCAATTGGCAAAAGAGGTATTTAAGCCCTGGAATTGTCTGATGGATCTCTTCGGCTAGCCGGGAGATGGGCCTAGCTCGAGTCTAGAGACGTTAGCCAGGAGTAGCCACTCGGATAGCAGCTAGCTAGCTGCGATGATCCGGTGTAAAGGTTAAATTCTTGCGATAGGAATACGGAGATGTGGTAGAGAAAAAGCAGTCCGATATGCTCTGGGTTGATATCGCACTGTGCAGACTGGCAGAAATTGACCTGGCTGAGGCTGGCTGATGTCCGAGTTAACGGCGTTGACCACTAGCAGTGGCTAGCTGACTACTAGCTAGTAGCTAGTTAGCTGGCTAGCTTCTGATGGGGGTTCTGGTTCTAAAGTATAAAAAATATCAGATCCATACCACATTGGGTGAAAACCTCTACCGAATCACCCTCCCGGATCCGGGATCCTCCTCATCAGAAACGCTGACTAGCATAGCCTAGCCTAGCGCCACAGGGAATATCATATAATATAATTTCATGAAATCACAAGTCCAATACAGCAAATGAAAGATAAACATCTTGTGAATCCAGCCAACATGTCTGATTTTTAAAATGTTTTACAGCGAAAACACAACATATATTTATGTTAGCTCACCACAATAGCGCAACACACAACGCCATTTTTTCACCGCAAAGATAGCTTTCACAAAACCCACAAATAGAGATAAAATTAATCACTAACCTTTGAACAACTTCATCAGATGACAGTCTTATAACATCATGTTATACAATACATTTATGTTTTGTTCGAAAATGTGCATATTTATAGCTACAAATCCTGGTTTTACATTGTGAACATGGCGCAAAAATGCTCCAAATTGTCCGGAGAAGTTTTGGAGAGTCACGTAATCTAACAGAAAAACTCATCATAGACTTTGCTGAAAAATACATGTTGGACATATAATTAAAGATACACTGGTTCTTAATGCAACCGCTGTGTTAGATTAAAAAAAAATTACTTTAGTAAAAAGCACAGCATACAATAATCTGAGACAGCGCTCAGCCATTCTCCGCCATGTTGGAGTCAACATATTCAACAAAAATACGAAATAACATCATAAATATTCTCTTACCTTTGATGAACTTTCATCAGAATGCAGTGCCAGGAGTCCTAGTTCCACCCCATAGTCTCCCTACTATTATTCTGACATTTCACATTCTTAAAATGAAGTTGTGATCCTAACTGACCTAAGACAGGGATTTTCTACTAGGTTTAAATGTCAGGAATTGTGAAGAACTGAGTTTAAATGTATTTGGCTAAGCTGTATGTAAACTTCCGACTTCATCTGTACATGTACAAATTTCCTCGACTAACCTGTACCCCTGCACATTGACTTGGTACCAGTACCCCCTGCACATAGCCTTGTTATTGTTATTTCATTGTGTTACTTTTTGTTATTTTTCACTTTAGTTTATTTTGTAAATATTTGAACTGCATTGTTGGATAAGGGCTTGTAAGTACGCATTTCACAGTTATTTAATTTAATTTTTATTTCACCTTTATTTAACCAGGTAGGCCAGTTGAGAACAAGTTCTCATTTACAACTGCGACCTGGGCAAGATAAAGCAAAGCAGTTCGACAAAAAAACAACACAGAGTTACACATAAACAAACGTACAGTCAGTAACACAATAGAAAAAAAAAATTATCTATGTACAGTGTTGGCAAATGTAGAAGAGTAGGGAGGTAGGCAATAAATAGGCCATAGAGGCTACATAATTACAATTTAGCATTAACACTGGAGTGATAGATGTGCAGATGATGATGTGCAAGTAGAGATACTGGGGTGCAAAAGAGCAAGAGGGTAAGTAATAATATGGGGATGAGGTAGTTGGGTGCGCTGTGTACAGATTGGCTGTGTACAGATACAGTGATCAGTAAGCTGCTCTGACAGATGATGCTTAAAGGTAGAGAGGGAAATATAAGACTCCAGCTTCAGTGATTTTTGCAATTCGTTCCAGTCATTGGCAGCAGAGAACTGGAAGGAAAGGCGGCCACAGGAGGAATTGGCTTTCGGGGTAACCAGTGAAATATACCTGCTGGAGCGCGTGCTACGGGTGGGTGCTGCTATGGTGACCAGTGAGCGGAGATAAGGCGGGGCTTTACCTAGCAAAGACTTATAGATGACTTGGAGCCAGTGGGTTTGGCGACGAATATGAAGCGAGGGCCAGCCAACGAGAGCATACAGGTCGCAGTGGTTGGTAGTATATGGGGCAAGTTGCTGCAGGTGGTGCTGAGATGTTGGCCGGGGTAGGGGTAGCCAGGTGGAAAGCATGGCTAGCCATAGAAAAATGTTTATTGAAATTATCGATTATCGTTGGTTTATCGGTGGTGACAGTGTTTCCTATCCTCAGTGCAGTGGGCAGCTGGGAGGAGGAGCTCTTATTCCTTACAGTGTCCCAAAACTTTTTGGGAATTAGTGCGACAGGAAGCAAATTTCTGTTTGGAAAAGCTAGCCTTAGCTTCCTAACTGACTGAGTATATTGGTTCCTGACTTCCCTGAAAAGTTGCATATCGCGGGGGCTATTCGATGCTAATGCAGAATGCCACAGGATGTTTTTGTGCTCGTCAAGGGCAGTCAAGTCTAGGGTGAAACAAGGGCTATATCTGTTCTTAGTTCTACATTTTTTTAATGGGGCATGCTTATTTAAGATGGTGAGGAAAGCACTTTTGAAGAGCAACCAGGCATCCGCTATTGACGGGATGAGGTCAATATCCTTTCAGGATACCCGGGCCAGATCAATTAGAAAGGTCTGCTTGCTGAAGTGTTTAAGGGAGCGTTTGACAGTGATGAGGGGTGGTCGTTACGCAGGCAGTCAATGAGGCAGTGATCGCTGAGATCCTGATTGAAGACAGCAAAGGTGTATTTAGAGGGCAAGTTGGTCAGGATGATATCTAAGAGGGTGCCCATGGTTACGGATTTGGGGTTGTACCTTGTAGGTTCCTTGATCATTTGTGTGAGATTGAGGGCATCCAGCTTAGATTGTAGGACGGCCGGGGTGTTAAGCATGTCCCAGTTTAGATCACCTAAAAGTACGAACTCTGAAGATAGATGGGGGGCGATCAATTCATATATAGTGTCCAGGGCACAGCTGGGGGCTGAAGGGGGTCTATAACAAGCGGCAACGGTGAGAGACTTGTTTCTGGAAAGGTGGATTTTTAAAAGGTATAAACTCGAATTGTTTGGGCACAGACCTGGAT
This sequence comes from Salvelinus alpinus, assembly GCF_045679555.1. Taxonomy (NCBI): domain Eukaryota; kingdom Metazoa; phylum Chordata; class Actinopteri; order Salmoniformes; family Salmonidae; genus Salvelinus; species Salvelinus alpinus. The sequence goes on along the minus strand of NC_092087.1, from coordinate 28,147,439 downwards.
AGTATGACAGAACTCTGCAGGCTATCTCTGCAGTAGATTGCAACTCTGCCCCCTTTGGCAGTTCTATCTTGTCGGACAATGTTGTAGTTGGGGATGGAAATGTCAGTATTTTTGGTGGCCTTCCTATGCCAGGATTCAGACACGGCTAGGACATCCGGGTTGGCCGAGTGTGCCAAAGCAGTGAATAGAACAAACTGAGAGAGGCGGCTTCTAAGGTTAACATGCATGGAACCAAGGCTTTTACGGTTACAGAAGTCAACAAATGGGAGTGATGCTGGGGGCTGCAGGGCCTGGGTTAACCTCTACATCACCAGAGGAACAGAGGAGGAGTAGGATAAGGGTACGGCTAAAGGCTCTAAGAACTGGTTGTCTAGTGTGTTCGGAACAGAGAGTAAAAGGAGCAAATTTCTGGGCACGGAAGAATAGATTCAAGGCATAATGTACAGACAAGGGTATGGTAGGATGTGAGTACAGTGGAGGTAAACCTAGGCATTGAGTGACGATGAGAGAGGTTTTGTCTCTAGAGGCACCATTTAAGCAAGGTGAGGTCACAGCATGTGTGTGGGGTGGAACAAAAGGGCTAGCTAAGGCATATTGAGCAGGGAGGAGGCTCTACAGTGAAATAAGACAAAAATCAGTAACCAAAATAGCAGTAGACATGGCACATTGACATTATGGAGAGGCATGTGTAGTCGAGTGATCATAGGGTCCAGTAAGTAGCTAGGCGAGCTGGAGACAGCTAGCAGGCCGGGGCTAGCAGGCTAGCAGATGGGCCTCAGGGGGACGTCGCAATGGAAGAGCCTGTTGAAACCCCTTCGGAAGGTTACGTCGGCAGACCAGTCGTGATGAATCAGCGAGGCTCCGTGTCAGCAGCAAAGGGTCCAGGCCAATTGGCAAAAGAGGTATTTAAGCCCTGGAATTGTCTGATGGATCTCTTCGGCTAGCCGGGAGATGGGCCTAGCTCGAGTCTAGAGACGTTAGCCAGGAGTAGCCACTCGGATAGCAGCTAGCTAGCTGCGATGATCCGGTGTAAAGGTTAAATTCTTGCGATAGGAATACGGAGATGTGGTAGAGAAAAAGCAGTCCGATATGCTCTGGGTTGATATCGCACTGTGCAGACTGGCAGAAATTGACCTGGCTGAGGCTGGCTGATGTCCGAGTTAACGGCGTTGACCACTAGCAGTGGCTAGCTGACTACTAGCTAGTAACTAGTTAGCTGGCTAGCTTCTGATGGGGGTTCTGGTTCTAAAGTATAAAAAATATCAGATCCATACCACATTGGGTGAAAACCTCTACCGAATCACCCTCCCGGATCCGGGATCCTCCTCATCAGAAACGCTGACTAGCATAGCCTAGCCTAGCGCCACAGGGAATATCATATAATATAATTTCATGAAATCACAAGTCCAATACAGCAAATGAAAGATAAACATCTTGTGAATCCAGCCAACATGTCTGATTTTTAAAATGTTTTACAGCGAAAACACAACATATATTTATGTTAGCTCACCACAATAGCGCAACACACAACGCCATTTTTTCACCGCAAAGATAGCTTTCACAAAACCCACAAATAGAGATAAAATTAATCACTAACCTTTGAACAACTTCATCAGATGACAGTCTTATAACATCATGTTATACAATACATTTATGTTTTGTTCGAAAATGTGCATATTTATAGCTACAAATCCTGGTTTTACATTGTGAACATGGCGCAAAAATGCTCCAAATTGTCCGGAGAAGTTTTGGAGAGTCACGTAATCTAACAGAAAAACTCATCATAGACTTTGCTGAAAAATACATGTTGGACATATAATTAAAGATACACTGGTTCTTAATGCAACCGCTGTGTTAGATTTAAAAAAAAATTACTTTAGTAAAAAGCACAGCATACAATAATCTGAGACAGCGCTCAGCCATTCTCCGCAATGTTGGAGTCAACATATTCAACAAAAATACGAAATAACATCATAAATATTCTCTTACCTTTGATGAACTTTCATCAGAATGCAGTGCCAGAAGTCCTAGTTCCACAATAAATCGTTGTTTTGTTTTAGAATGTCCATTTCTTCTGTCGAATTAGCAACTTTGGCTAGCATAATGGTGCTCAAGTGTCCATGAAAGTTTGGCGCATGGAACGAAAAATTCCAAAAGTCATAATAAAAGTCGAATAAACTGGTCAAACTCAGTTGAAAATCCATCTTTAGGATGTTTTTCTCATATGTATCCAATAACGTCCCAGACGGAGCATTTCTAAGGGTCTACCTAACGCATTGCAGAAAATGATATGGTGCTCCCAGGTGCGCAGCAAAATACTGTCAATATGGCTGACCTGTCACTCCAAAAGCTCTCATTCGGTCCCACATCAGGCTCGACACCTCATTCAACGTTCTACTGCCTGTTGACATCTAGTGGAAGGCGTATGAAGTGCATACATATCCATAAATACAATGCAATTGAATAGGAGCAGCCCTTCACAGAGACCCATTTCAGAATTTTCACTTCCTATTTGGAAGTTTGCCTGCCAAATGAGTTCTGTTTTACTCACAGATATAATTCAAACAGTTTTAGAAACTTCAGAGTGTTTTCTATCCAATAGTAATAATAATATGCATATCATATGATCTAGAACAGAGTACGAGGCTGTTTAATTTGGGCACTATTTTTTCCCAAAGTGGAAATGGCGCCCCCTATTAAGAAGAAGTTTTAAGAACAAATTCTTATTTTCAATGACGGCCTAGGAACAGAGGGTTAACTGCCTTGTTCAGGGGCAGAACGACAGATTTTTACCTTGTCAGCTCGGGGATTCGATCTTGCAACCTTTCAGTTACTAGTCCAACACTCTAACCACTAGGCTACCTTCCGCCCAATATGTTCAGTCCGTAGATGGAAATTGAGATAAAAAATATACAAAATATATACAAAATATATACAAAGAAAACGATATATACACAGGACGGGACAAGACAAACAAAACAGACATCCGACTGCTACGCCATCTTGAAACAAAAAAATGATTTGATGACAGCTTTGCACACTCTTGGCATTCTCTCAACCAGCTTCACCTGGAATGCTTTACCAAAAGTCTTGAAGAAGTTCCCACATATGCTGAGCACTTGTTGGCTGCTTTTCCTTTACTCTGCAGTCCAACTCATCCCAATTCATCGCAATTGGGTTGAGGTCAGGTGATTGTGTAGGCCAGGTCATCTGATGCAGCACTCCATCACTCTCCTTCTTGGTCAAATAGCCCTTACACAGCCTGGAGGTCTGTTGAGTCATTGTCCTGTTGAAAAACAAATGATAGTCCCACTATGCGCAAACCAGATGGGATGGCTTATTGCTGCAGAATGCTGTGGTAGTCATGCTGGTTAAGTGTACTTTGAATTCTAAATAAATCACAAACAGTGTCACTAGCAAACCACCCCCACACCATCACACCTCTTCCTCCATGCTTCACGATGGGAACCACACATGCTGTCACGTCTGCTCCCGCTCCCCCTCTCTGGCGCTAGTGGTCGCCAGGCTGCTCATCATTAAGCACACCTGTCACCATCTATATGCGCACCAGCGCTTCATCGAACTCACCTATATCTGCACTTCCTCAGTTTCATTCCCGTGTCTGCATTGATGTTGTTAAGTTTATCCTGTCCAAATGCTGTTCTTGTTTTGTTTCATGTCTATTTATTATTAAATCCACACAATGGACTTGCTTCTTGTCTCCCAATGTCAGTCGTTACAGAACCGTTACAGAATGCTGACTCCCCAATTGGAAGCATCAGGGAGTTTATTTGATATTTTTTTTGGGGGGGGTGATGGCATTGGTCCTCTATCCAGTGTCAATGTTCTTTAGCCCGTCTTAATATTTTATTTTTATTGGCCAGTCTGAGATGTGGCTTTTTCTTTGCAACTCTGCCTAGAGGGCCAGCATCCCGGAGTCACCTCTTCACTGTTGACGTTGAGACTGATGTTTTGCGGGTACTATTTAATGAAGCTGGCAGTTGAGGACCTGTGAGGCGTTTGTTTCTCAAACTAGACACTCGAATGTACTTGTCCTCTTCCTAAGTTGTGCACCAGGGCCCACTCCTCTTTCTATTTTGGTTAGAGCCAGTTTGCACTGTTCTTTGAAAGGAGTAGTACACAGCGGTGTACGAGATCTTCAGTTTTTTGGCAATTTCTTGCATGGAATAACCTTCATATCTCAGAACAAGAATAGACTGGCGAGTTTCAGAAGAAAATACTTTGTTTCTGGCCATTTTGAGCCTGTAATCGAACCAACAAATGCTGACGCTCCAGATACGCAACTAGTCTAAAGAAGGCCAGTTTTATTGCTTCTTTAATCAGGACAACAGTTTTCAGCTGTGCTAACATAATTGCAAACGGGTTTTCTAATGATCAATTAGCCTTTTAAAATGATAAACTTGGATTAGCTAACACAACGTGTCATTGGAACACAGGAATGATGGTTGCTAATAATGGGCCTCTGTTCGCCAATGTAGGTACTTCATCAAAAATCTGCCTTTTCCAGCTACAATAGTCATTTACAACATTAACAATGTCTAAACTGTATTTTTGATCAATTCGATGTCATTTTAATGGACAATTTTTTTTGCTTTTCTTTCAAAAACAAGGACATTTCTAAGTGACCCCAAACACTTGAACGGTAGTGTAAGTATTCAGACCAATTGCTATGAGACTCTAAATTGAGCTCAGGTGCATCCTGTTTCCATTGATTATCTTTGAGATATTTCTACAACTTGATTGGACTCCACCTGTGGTAAATTCAACTGATTGGACATGATTTGTGAAGGCACACACCTGTCTATATAAGGTGTCACCATTGACAGTGCATGTCAGAGCAAAAACCAAGCCATGAGGTGAAAGTAATTGTCCGTAGAGCTCCGAGACAGGATTGTGTCAAGGCACAGATCTGGGGAAGGGTACCAAAACATTTCTACAGCATTGAAGGTCCCAAAGAACACAGTGGCCTCCATTATTCCTAAATGGAAGAGGTTTGAAACCACCAAGACTCTTCCTAGAGCTGGCCGCCAAACTGAGCAATTGGAGGAGAAGGGCCTTGGTCAGGGAGGTGACCAAGAACAAAATGGTCACTCTGACAGAGCTCCAGAGATCCTCTGTGGAGATGGGAGAACCTTACAGAAGGACAACCACCTCTGCAGTACTCCACCAATCAGGCCTTTATGGTAGAGTGGCCAGACAGAAGCCACTCCTCAGTAAAAGGAACATGACAGCCTGCTTGGAGTTTGCCAAAAGACACCTAAAGACAACAAGATTCTCTGGTCTGATGAAACCAAGATTGAACGTTTTGTTCTGAATGCCAAGTGTCACGTCTAGAGGAAACCTGGCACCATCCCGACGGTGAAGCATGGTGGTGGCAGCATCATGCTGTGGGGATGTTTTTTAGCAGCAGGGACTGGGAGACTAGTCAGGATCGGGGGAAAGATCAACTAAGCAAAGTAAAGAGTGATCCTTGATGAAAACCCGCTCCAGAGTGCTGAGGATCTCAGACTGGGGCGAAGGTTCACCTTCCAAAAGGACAATGACCCTAAGCACAAATCCAAGACAACGCATTAGAGGCTACATGACAAGTCTCTGAAGGTCCTTGAGTGGCCCAGCCAGAGCCCAGACTTGAACCCCGATCAAACATCTCTGGAGTGACCTGAAAATAGCTGTGCAGCGACGCTCCCAATGCAAGTTGACAGAGCTTGAGATGATCTGCAGAGAAGAATGGGAGAAACTCCCCAAATACAGGTGTGTCAAGCTTGTAGCGTCATGCCCAAGAAGACTTGAGGCTGTAATCACTGCCAAAGGTGCTTCAACAAAGTACTGAGTAAATGTTCTGAATACTTATGTAAATGTGATATTTCCTTCTTTTTTTATATACATTTGCAAAAAAATTAAAAGATTTTGCTTTGTCATTATGGGGTAATGTGTGTAGATTGATGAGGGAAAAAATGATTTAATCCATTTTAGAATAAGGATGTAACGTAACAAAATGAGGAAAAAGTCAAGGGGTCTGAATACTTTCCGAATGCACTGTATTTGTTGTAATATTTGATCTGGTTTTTCAGGAGGATGAAAATTAAATTCTAACCAGCTTTGCATTGCTTGTTTTAGAAAAGGCAATACTTTGAACAAGGTTTCATTTTCAATTAACAAAAATGAGAGGTTGTAATCTTGATAAAGGAAAAGTTTGAGGGGCAAAAGCATTAAACGTCTCACTAAAAGCTTCAGAGGGTGAGCAATTCTTACTAATCCAATGAAGAATCAGTTTGGGTTTAAGTTCAACTTTTGTATGACTGAAGCTTTTAGTGAGAGGTTTTATGCTTTTGCTCCTCAAACTTGTATTAATTATATAAATTAGCAAGTTTAATTTTGTCTGGCTTACCGTTCCAAATCAAGTTAATTTTTTTTTGCTCATATAATTATAAAAAACACGTTTTCTGAAGTAGGTAGCAACTTAAGGAAATATGTAAACGGTGATATGACGAAATAGATAATCAGTGTAATTTTATCATAAATAGACAGGTTTGTACCTCTCCATGGTTGCAAGATCTTGTCTATTTTTGCTAACTTTGTATTCAAATTTGTTGTTCATTTCATTTATTTCTTTAGGGATATGAATACCAGGTATGCATACTTCATCATCAGATCATTTTATTGGTAAACTACAGGGTAATGTAAATGGTGTGTATTTTAACGATCCAATATGTAATACAATACACTTATCATAGTCCAGAGAGCCTAGAGGTGATCTAGATCTTCAATGAGATTGTGCAGGGGTCCAGATTGTGGATTTAAGAGAGAACTAGAATCATTGGCATACATTGACACTTTTGTTTTTAAACACTGGATTTCTAACCCCTTGATATTATTGTTAGATCGGATTTTAATAGCTATTTTTCGATGGCCATAACAAATATATATATGGAGACAGTGGACAACCTTGTTTAACTCCTCTTGACAGTTCAATACTTTCTGATAAGTAGATTATTTACTATTTTACATATGGGGTTTCTATACATAACTTCAACCCATTGTATAAGACATTCACCAAAATGAAAATAGTCCAGGCATTTATGTATCAATTATATATTATAATCCATAATCATCATTGATTAGATAGCTCTTTTATAAAAACTATTACTGAACAATTTAGAAAAGTTCAAGGTTTGGGCAGGAGTGCTCATTCATAAAGGACCTGTCTGTCCAAGGCTCCTCATCAATATCTGTCTCAAAGCTTCTGTCAAAAGGAAGGAAGGAAATCAATGAAATGATACAGACATTGGTGTGACATCCTCTCTCTTGCAGAGCTCTATAAAAGTAGTTTCACACATTTCGATGAGCAAATCGCTGGTATTAAACACCATTATTCCTATGTTCAGAGGGAGATAGTTACAGATGATGAGTTTTCAATTTCCCTCCAGATGGGTATTGATTGACAGAAGAGAACAGATGATAAATGTCGCTTGACTTAGAATAAGAATCAGTCATCTAATGGACAGGGAAACTCAGGCAATAATTGTGTCAACAATAGTGTGTTTTTCTTTTCTTTTGATCTGGTCAATGGTAATATGACAGAGGGTTGTAATTTCTTAACCACTGACAACCATCATAATGAAAACTGTACCATCAAGAGATGATGTGAAGTCCTCCTGAGTGGGGCAGCGGTTTAAGGCACTGCATTGCAGTGCTAGAGGCGTTACTACAGACCCGGGTTCGTTTCCAGGCTGTGCCACAACCAGCTGTGGCTGGGAGTCCCATAGGACGGCGCACAATTGGCCAAGCGTCGTCCAGGTTAGGGGAGGGTTTGGCCGGTAGAGCTTTACTTGGCTAATCGCGCTCTAGCGACTCCTTGTGGTGGGGCGGGTGCCTGCGGGCTGACCCCGGTCGCCAGATGAACGGTGTTTCCTCCTACACATTGGTGTGGCTGGCTTCCGGGTTAAGCTGGCGGGTGTTAAGGAGAGCGGTTAGGCAGGTCATGTTTCGGAGGACACATGACTCCACCTTCGCCTCTCCCGAGCCCTTTGGGGAGTTGCAGCGATGAGACAAGATCGAAAGTTGGGGAGAAAAAGGGGGTAAAATACAATTTAAAAAAGTAATAAAAAAAGAGATGATGTGAAGGTACCTCTGTTGATTCATGCATGAGTCAAAAAGGTAGGGCTAACCAGATCTTCTACTGTTTCTGAAGAGAGAAGCTAGGAGACAGGGAGAGCATGTGAACAGGGTCAGAGGGAAAAGGCCCAAATCCCACTAAACTCACACTTATTTTTTTAACCTTTATTTAACTAGGCAAGTCAGTTAAGAACAAATTCTTCTTTTCAATGATGGCCTAGGAACAGTGGGTTAACTGCCTTGTTCAGGGGCAGAACGACAGATTTTTACCTTTTCAGCTCAGGGATTTGATCTTGCAACCTTCTGGTTGCTAGTGCAACATTCTAACCACTAGGCTACCTGCCACCCCCCAGTCCCAGGAACTGTGGGCTAGGCTATATAACGGTGCATGTGTGTACGTCAATTGGATTGTGTGCTTGTCGTTGTGGCCATTTCAATGCATTTCCACTGAGGAAAACCCAAATGTGAAGTCATAAAAAGTTTTTAAATACAGGCCAAGTTCAAAAAGAAAGAATGGTTCAAATAGATGGGGTAGAGAACACGGGAGAGGAAGGACAGGGGTGAGAACTTGAAAACGGCCATTTCCTAAATTGGATTTGCTGGTAGGAATTTGATGAGTGAAAAGGAAGTATCTGCGTGATGGCACAGGCTGGACAATTTGCAAGGCAGGGATTCACTTACAGGATGGAACTTGTCATAGCCACTTGTATACAGAGAGTACTAAAAACATATCGCACGATGTGAAAGGACGTTTATAAAAAATTCAGGTCCCTCCATATGACATGAGTTTATATGAAAATATAATTCAGTTACATTGTTCCAAAATTACACTGACAATTTTGAATTGGGGACAGCAAAACACTTACAAAGCACTTACACTTGTATGAGAAGTCAATTACTCTACAATACGTTTTCCTTTCAGATGCCCATTGGCTGTTTATAGCAATCAAAAATCCTCACACACTATACTGTTAAGGATTACAGATTCAATGCAAAAACTCCAAAGCATAAATCATCATCATAACAACAAATTATTTTTTACTGTGTTTATACCAACATAATATATCGGCAAAAAAATCCCCTCCACATCCACACCAACCACAACAATGGTTAGATAATCTTAAAGCTGACCTATCAGGCACAACCCACTTATACCTACCTCTTTGGAGAGATACAGTAGTTAAATACTGTAAACTGTTTATCTGTCCCTTTGACTTGTCACAGAGCTGTGAAGTAGAAAATACTTTTCATGCAAATGTTGACTCAGAATGTTTAATGAGCACACATCTATAATACATGGAGATGCACAAGGCAGAGGAGCAGGTGTAGGAGAATCACTGTTCCTTATAACGTTGCACTGGCCACTCTGGTGCAAAACACTGTTCAAGAGGAATGTAAATGTTTCCTGTAGGTCGGATCATGTTGTTTTGCTGATTGTATGGTTTCACATTCCTAATGTTATATTGATTGCTGTTGCGTTCTTGGGCAGGTTTCCCTTGCAAAATAGACTATATGTCTCAATGTGCTTTTGAAATAAAAGTTTACGAGAAAAGAAAACTTAATTGGGTGGCATTGATCGTTTCCCATTTGGTGATCAGACACTGTTTAAGCATTCTGATTCTGAAGGAATGAGGGTGCTAGTATGTGGCATTCAAACATGTGATTATAAACCCATTTTAAACCAACTCCAGACTACTTCACGGCACGCCCATGTTTGTTTAATCCAGTAACACACATGAGAGGTCACACAACACAGAGTGCATGAGCGTCTGATGTAAGCTCTGTGTTCTCCTCTCATGCTCTGGTATGCAACATCTGTGTAGCCCTGCTGGCTCAGAGAAGACAGATGCCGCCAGCTCATTGGCTGCTAATCCTGCCACCGTGAGAGAACGGCAAATCAAGAGGCCATCCCCAAGGCCCAGGAAATATAGGATATTGATCCCGAGCCATGCCTAAATAGATTAAATTACAGAGTACTGTTGCTAGCAGCAGGGATGTTGAGGGAGGGCTTGAGAAGGAGGGAGAGAGGCAGGGAGAGGGTTGTGGGGGGGGGGGGGGGGGGTTGGAGGGTAACTCTACCAAGGCTTTGGCCACCCATGCCTGGCACTGGTAGACAGCTCACTCCCTCTTCTCCCCATAATCAATACTATTATCAATCATTCCCTCTGACTACCTCCTGCATGAATGAAGTCCCTAGAACACTCTCAGTCTCTATAACATGCCAGTCTTCTTGGTGAAATCAACTCAAATCAAAGTTTATTTGTCACGGGCACCGAATACAACAGGTGTAGGTAGACCTTACAGTGAAATGCTTACTTATAGGCTCAAACCAATAGTGCAAAAAAGGTATTAGGTGAACAACAGGTAGAGTAAAGAAATAAAAACAACAGAAAAAATACAGTGAAAAATAACAGTAGCGAGGCTATAAAAGTAGCGAGGCTACATACAGACACCGGTTAGTCAGGCTGATTGAGGTAGTATGTACATGTATATAATGGTAATGGTCAATTTGATTCAGACCGAGTGTAAAACTGTGAGGAAGGTATCGACTACATATTGGAGGGAGAAGATGCATCACAGACACAGGGGGGACTTGACTAACACCGTGTCAACATTAGTGGGAAAAGCTGGGTGGGAGGAGTCATTCACTAACCTGAAGTCATTAGTCTTCTTGTATAAGCAGTGATCCAGAGTCTTCATTCTTTCTCATTCACACCCTTTTTGTTCATGACCTGAAGAGAAGAGGGGGATACGGGTCTGAGTCTGGAGAGGATATCTAACAGAGTGCTTCCCCTGCATGTTCTGAGCTTTAATATTCTGCATAGAAATGTGTCCAATGGCATGACAGGAATATCGAAGAGGAGAGTGTGAACTAACGGATAGTAATAGCAACATCAAGGGATGGCTGTGCTTTCTCACTATAATCCATATCTGGATTCATAATAGTCATGAACAATTGGAAGATATTAAAAGATTTCAGTGTCTTTTTGAGTCCTGGTATTCTTCAGTAGTCATATTCAATTGCACTTGCAATCCTTTTTGATTTTAAGAAGTCCTTTCTTTGTGTTCAGCTTTGATACCTTTGTACATCAAGGGCAACTCTGTCATACTGTTGGGCCCATAGACTTATGGTTGGGCCCCTATCTTTTAGGACCAGTTTCCCAGTTTCCCAGACCAAGATTAGGCCTAGTCCTGAATTAAAATGGAAATTCTCCATTGAAATCACTTTTTAGTCCAGTTCTATTCTTAATCTATTTGTGTCTGGGAAACCAGCCCATAGAGCTTCAGTCACAAACATTCTTCCCCACTCCACTTCATCCCCTTCGGGCAGTGCTCCACTTCATGGCACAATTGAATAATCATAAAGAACCCATTACATTTACATTTACATTTAAGTCATTTAGCAGACGCTCTTATCCAGAGCGACTTACAAATTGGTGCATTCACCTTATTCACCATTAGATTCCAGATGACACACAGACAACAAACAGCACATGCTCGACATATGTAAATGTTAATTAAAATGATGTCCATTTCAGTGCAGTGATGTTCCAATCCCTATGACATTATGAAGAGAATGCATCATGGGTCCTTAATGGGTCCCTGTGTCCATTAGATTGACAGTCAAGGACGTCCCACCATGAGTAATACTTAAAGAAAAACTGCTGCTGTTCTATGTACAGTACAGTCGTGGCCAAAAGTTTTGAGAATGACACAAATATTAATTTTCACAAAGTTTGCTGCTTCAGTATCTTTAGATATTTTTGTCAGATGTTACTATGGAATACTGAAGTATAATTACAAGCATTTCATAAGTGTCAAAGGCTTTTATTGACAATTACATGAAGTTGATGCAAAGAGTCAATATTTGCAGTGTTGACCCTTTTTTTTCAAGACCTCTGCAATCCGCCCTGGCATGCTGTCAATTAACTTCTGGGCCACATCCTGACTGATGGCAGCCCATTCTTGCATAATCAATGCTTGGAGTTTGTCAGAATTTGTGGGTTTCTGTTTGTCCACCCGCCTCTTGAGGATTGATCACAAGTTCTCAATGGGATTAAGGTCTGGCGAGTTTCCTGGCCATGGACCCAAAATATCGATGTTTTGTTCCCCGAGCCACTTAGTTATCACTTTTTTCCTTATGGCAAGGTGCTCCATCATGCTGGAAAAGGCATTGTTCGTCACCAAACTGTTCCTGGATGGTTGGGAGAAGTTGCTCTCGGAGGATGTGTTGGTACCATTCTTTATTCATGGCTGTGTTCTTAGGCAAAATAGTTAGTGAGCCTACTCCCTTGGCTGAGAAGCAACCCCACACATGAATGGTCTCAGGATGCTTTACTGTTGGCATGACACAGGACTGATGGTAACGCTCACCTCGTCTTCTCCGGACAAGCTTTTTTCCGGATGCCCCAAACAATCGTAAAGTGGATTCATCAGAGAACATTACTTTACCCCAGTCCTCAGCAGTCCAATCCCTATACCTTTTGCAGAATATCAGTCTGTCCCTGATGTTTTTCCTGGAGAGAAGTGGCTTCTTTGCTGCCCTTCTTGACACCAGGCCATCCTCCAAATGTCTTCGCCTCACTGTGCGTGCAGATGGACTCACACCTGCCTGCTGCCATACCTGAGCAAGCTCTGTACTGGTGGTGCCCCGATCTCGGAGCTGAATCAACTTTAGGAGACGGTCCTGGCGCTTGCTGGACTTTCTTGGGCGCCCTGAAGCCTTCTTCACAACAATTGAACCGCTCTCCTTGAAGTTCTTGATGATCCGATAAATGGTTGATTTAGGTGCAATCTTACTGGCAGCAATATCCTTGCCTGTGAAGCCCTTTTTGTGCAAAGCAATGATGACGGCACGTGTTTTCTTGCAGTTAACCATGGATGACAGAGGAAGAACAATAATTCCATGCACCACCCTCCTTTTGAAGCTTCCAGTCTGTTATTCGAACTCAATCAGCATGACAGAATGATCTCCAGCCTTGTCCTCGTCAACACTCACATCTGTGTTAACAAGAGAATCACTGACATGATGTCAGCTGGTCCTTTGTGGCAGGGCTAAAATGCAGTGGAAATGTTTTTTGGGGATTCAGTTCATTTGCATGGCAAAGAGGGACTTTGCAATTAATTTCAATTCATCTGATCACTCTTCATAACATTCTGGAGTATATGCATATTGCCATCATACAAACTGAGCCAGCAGACTGTGGAAATTAATATTTGTGTCATTCTCAAAACTTTTGGCCACGACTGTATATTGCTTCCCTTGATACAAGAAAATAATTGATAATTTTCGGGGAATACTGCATGCCAATTCTACATAATTTCATAAAATATAGGCTACATAATACAGATTGCTCACCGGCACCGATAGGCCAAGATCTGTGGACTAAAGTGAAAAGGAATTTCAGAAACTATCGGGGGAGAGTGGAACTTGATAAAAATGCTTCTTGGTTGAAAACCAGACTACTTCGGCCCTGGGGGATTTAAAGAAAGAGAAAGTAATTTAAAAATGGCCTCCTATGGGTTTGGAACCAATCACAATATAACACAAAGCATGATGTAATTGGTAAATGAGTTGCAAAAATCTGACCAATCGGATTTGTATAGCCATTTTACAGCACAGTCAGACTGCATGAAATTTCAATATGGAGTGGCTGCGGATCCGACTTTTCTGGACCTCTATTTCGGAAGACTAAAGGTCCCAAAGCTTTTGTGGGATTCTTTACTTTACGGACAGTCTCTGGAGTAATAAATGGGGTGACGTTTAGTGTAGAGGTGGATCAGATTAGAAATAATATTTCTGGTGTTTGTGACGCCCGCCGTTTGGTGAGACGTAGACACGGTGGAAATAGTGTACCCTGTCTGTATTGTTGAACTTTGATACAGTTTCAGGTTGGGTTACATCAGCTATTCTGTGAAGGCCTTTGTTCCGAACCTGTTGCGGTGCTTTAGTTGCGAATGATTCAGACATGTTGCAGCAGTGTGTAGGAGAGAGATCCCAAGCTGCGAGAGAAGTGTGCAGGAGGGTATAGTCACAGGGAGTGTGAAGTTGGGGTAGAGAAAGCACAGTGTGTCAACTCTGGGGCCACCCATGCAGTAGGCTGAAGAGAGAGATCGCGTTTTAGTAAAGTATGACTTCTTGCGTTTATTGCAATGGTTATTAATTGTACTGCACTGATGGAACTTAAATCCTATGAAATAGATGTGGTAGTGGCACCCACCTGAATGAAGTCAAAGTGAGTCAAATACTGCTTTGGCGCCATCTGCTGGGCACAGCTGCAGATGAGCAAAGATGACCAAACCGGAAGCGGAAACGTAAAGGCTAGCTGGTGGTTCCACGTGCAGCAGAATTTTAGTCACAGTGCCAGAACCACAGTCCTGCAATGAAGCGCCCAGGTATGTGTAGCTGAAGTCTTTACATTTGGCTTGTACAGTCGTTTTTCTTTATTAATCACAAATAATATTGTCTTCAGTTGAATATATATGTGTACATTGCCAGTTAGACTGCTAACACTTAACTAATGACCCATGCTGGCTAGCATTAGCTTGCTAGCAAGCTAGCCCGAGACTTTCATGCGTGTTTCATGTTTTTCCAGGGTTAAAGAAAGCAAGTAAACGTGTGTCTTGCTCCAAACGTTACAAAATACAGAAAAAGGTATTGTGAATTGTATTATTTACTGTCAATACTTAATTATATTTAGGCTACTCCTAACTGTAGCAGTTGCTGTCATTAAGTAGCTAACTAAGTTAGCTAGCTCGGTGGGTTTAAAACCTCTCCTGCGGGGACCTCCATACGTTTCACAATTGTGTTGTAGCCCTGAACTAGCTCACCTAATTCACCTATTCAGGGGCATGATGAATAGTTGAATCAGGTATGCTGGCTAGCTCAGTATATTGTTCTAATAAGCTATGTACTGTTAATTATAAATATACTATATGCGCAATTGAAGTCTTGTCATGATTTTTCCCTCATTTGATTTTAGGTCCGGGAACACAACAGAAAACTAAAAAAAGATGCAAAGAAGAAAGGAGTAGGCAAAAAAGTGAAACGGGATATTGGAGTTCCCAACAAAGCACCCTTCAAAGAGGATATTCTGAGGGAAGCAGAACATAGGAGGTTAAAGGTGAGTTCATGAACTGTTTTGTGGTCCTCTCTCATATTTTAGGTGGCAAATAATTAGGCCTAGATGAACGTGTACTCATCTCTTTCCAACCCAGCTTGAAGAAGAAAAAGAGGGGAAAAAGCTTGCCAAGCAACTACAACGGGCTCAGAAGAGGAAGAAGGAAAACGCTGCCAGTAGTGATGGAGACACCAAAGTGAAGAAAGCCAGAAAGGTATAGGAAAATGTGAAGGGCATCAAAAATCATGCACTCATGTAGCTTGACAGTATTTTAACTCCACATTTTAACTCCATAGGAGTTACCGTCACAGGAGGACCTTGTCAAACAGATGGTGCAACAAAGTGACCCAAGGAATTCAAAGAAGCACTTTTGTTCAGAATTAAACAAGGTAGCTAAGATTATTAAATCTACATGTCTCAATTGGTATTAGGTGCCCAGGCAAGGAATGTTTAGCCCTTGTCTGGCAGAGTTGCTGTGCAAGACAGAAGCTTTAATAAAGACATGCCCTACCTGAGTGTCCCCGTGGATTAATATTCAGTCTATATTTTCTCCAGGTGATCGATGCCTCTGACGTTATAATTGAAGTCCTAGACGCAAGAGATCCCCTTGGCTGCAGGTGTCCACAGCTAGAGGAAGCTGTACTGAAGAGGAGTGGAAACAAGAAGCTACTATTCCTGTTGAACAAAATAGGTAATTATCTTAGGGATAAGTCTTTAATGTCAATTATATGTAGATGTAGTGTTATCTTTATTCAAAGGGTAATTCAACTTAACCATAAAATTACATTTCCAAATCCTGCAGATCTTGTCCCTAAAGAGAATGTGGAGAAGTGGCTGCAGTGTCTTCAGCTTGAGTTCCCAGCTGTGGCGTTCAAGGCGTCCACACAACTACAGGATAAAACAGTGGTATGGACTATGTACATGCAGTGCCTAAGTTAATGGATTTAATTTCACTGACTACTTGGGGAATCCATATTGATTACCGGGTTCGGTCACACGTGCAGAATGTAGAAAATTGGTCATTACTGTGTAGAATATTTGAATATGGATCATAAATGCTTATACATGTTTTTTTGTTAAACAGCAAGAGAAGAAGGCTAGGTTTGCAACTCTTAATGGAGTAGTAGACCAGACCAAAGGAGTGGCCTGTTATGGCAGCGGCTGTCTTCTCCAGCTCCTGGGAGACTTTGCAAATGGGACAGGGAGAGAGGGCTCAGTAAAAGTGGGCTTAGTCGGTAAGGAAGCTACTCCCCTCACCATTATTTAGACATAAACTGCATCTCCTCTCGTAATTAGTATGGCTCTCAAGTGGTGGTATTAAAGTGTTGTGCTTACGAAATTATGATGCTTTGTGTGAACTACTGATGTCTGTGACGACTACTACAACGCTGATCTCATCCATAGCGATCGCAGTGTCCTGTTGTGTACCCTATGTCATATTTCGTCTGATCTGTCTTGTGTTCGTTCAGTTTATTTTATCCAATTATATTATCGTACTGTATGCACACATTAGCCTGTCTTATCTGTTATATTACAACAAGATTATTAATCTTTAAGGGTTTATCCTGAATAGTATAAATGCACGTTGTCTTTTACTTGAACCACTTATGCCCTCCGCTGTCCTCAGGGTTCCCCAACGTGGGGAAGAGCAGTCTGATCAACAGTCTGAAAGGGATGAGGGCCTGTAATGCAGGAGTCCAGAGAGGGATCACCAGGTGAGTGAAGCTGAACCATTCATGATAGTGATGGAGTCCATTCTATTCGTAGATGGCGAGGAATTGTATGAAGCATGATGAAGTTGAAGATCTGACAAAACAATGGAGTCTATATTCAATCCAACACTGAGCTTCATACACCTCATCGAGGTCTTACCAATTAGGGCAGAACAGTCCAAAACCCTTGGTCATGTCTGTTTACCTGTATTTGCTCAAATGCACAAATGCCACTTGTAGCTTACCATCTGACTCTTGCAGGTGCTTCCAAGATGTCCACATCTCTAAAAATGTGAAGATGATTGACAGCCCAGGGGTAGTGGCGGCCCAGTCTAACACAAAAGCTGCCATGGCGCTGAGGAGTCTTCAGGTGGAGGACAAGCAGGAGACTGTTCTAGAGGCCGTCAGGACCCTGCTCAAACAGTGCAACAAGCAACAGGTGAAACTGAGATCACTGGTGTGAGGAAATGTTTACTGCCAAGTTTGAGATCAAGCCCTAGGTCTGCTGAGCCTACTAATAGTTAATCCTGGACTTTGTGTTTCAGGTAATGCTTCAGTACAATGTTCCAGACTTCAGAAACTCGTTGGAGTTTTTATCCTTTTTTGCCAAGAAACGTGGATTTCTGCAGAAGGGTGGAGTCCCTAACACAGAGCTGGCTGCCTCTACCTTCCTCAGTGATTGGACAGGGTGAGTGTTGTCATCGTCGTGATTTGTCACCAATCAAATTTAAAGTAAGTTGAGGCTAGCATGGAAATGAGGATAATTAACGCAATTCTTGAGTTCGAGTGAAGACTTCTAATCCAACTCTGATCCCTCTGCTGAGCCAGACTGAGCACTTCGCCTGGAAACTAGAATGAAAGGTATTTTTTGTAAATAGTTAAAATGTTTATCTTTTCAGGGCAAAGCTGAGTTATCACTGCAAAGCCCCTGAGAAGCCAAACCTTCCCCCATACCTCTCAGAAGACATTGTAACAGAGATGCAGAAGGGCTGGGACTTGGACAAGCTGAGGAAGAACAACGAGGAGACTCTAAGAAGTGTGTTAATTTAGTATTTCTCGTTTTACATTTCAGTCATTTAGCAGACGCTCTTCATCTAATCGGCTCGGGGATTTGAACCAGCGACCTTTCGGTTAGTGGCCCAACACTCAACTGCCAGGTTACCTTCCGCCCAGTAATGAATGAGTTTGTTGATATACACCAGTGTTTCCCAACTCCGATCCTCGAGTACCCCCACCAGCATACCTTTTTGTTGTAGCCCTGGACAAAAACACCTCATTCTATTTGTCAAGGGTTTGATGATTAGTTGACATGTAGAATCAGGTGGGCTTGTCCAGGGCCACAACAAAAATATGTACTGGTGGGTGTACTGGAGGACCAGAGTTGGAAAACTGATGTACACTGAGGTTACAAAACATTACAAACACCTGCTCTTTCTATGACAGACTGACCAGGTGAAAGTTATGATCCATTATTGATGTCACTTGTTAAATCCACTTCAGTTGGTGTAGATGAAGGGAAGGCGACAAGTTAAATAATGATGTTTACACCTTGAGACAATTGAGACATGGTTTGCCATTGAGGGTGAATGGGCAAGACAAGATTTAAATGCTTTTGAGTGGGGAATGATAGGTGCCAAGTGCCCTGGTTTGAGTGTCAACTGCAAAGCTGCTGGGTTTGTCACGCTCAAGTTTCCTGTGTGTATCAAGAATGGTCCACCAGCCAACTTGACACAGTGGTGGGAAGCATTGGCAGTCAACATGGGCTAGCATCCCTGTGGACTGCTTTCAACAACTTGTAGAGTCCATGCCCTGACAAATTGAGGCTGTTCT
This sequence comes from Salvelinus alpinus, assembly GCF_045679555.1. Classification (NCBI taxonomy): domain Eukaryota; kingdom Metazoa; phylum Chordata; class Actinopteri; order Salmoniformes; family Salmonidae; genus Salvelinus; species Salvelinus alpinus. The sequence goes on along the minus strand of NC_092087.1, from coordinate 28,128,640 downwards.
GAGTGGAAATGGGTGCAACTCAATATTAGGAAGGTGTTCCTAATGTTTTGTGCAGTAAGTGTATGTGATGACTGACCTACTCTCCTCCTAGGTGTAAAGTTCCCAAACCAGGCCAGCAGCATTGTCCTCCTTTCTAAAGGCCCCACTGCCGGAGTGCTGAGTGACAGTGACGTGGTTGAGGACAAACCTGCTCAAGGGTCCACTGAAGAAGAGGAGGAGATGGAGGGTAGCTGTGCGAACCAAGAGGTAGCTGAAAATCTTTACACTTCTTATTTCTCACCTGATAAATCAGATTAAAGTAGGATCAGTCTGTTCTAGCATGGACTGAATTAATGAAGACATCTAATCCAACTCTGATTGCCTTGTCTGGAATTTACAATCAATGTATAAAATGTCTAAACTATTCTTTTCAGGGCAGATCTGAGCTATTACTGCAGAGAAATAAAGGCCTTTGTAATGGAATATCTCTTAATTTCAGGATGATGGGGTTGAAGAGGTGTCTGATGCAGATGAAACGGATGAACCACAGATAAAGACACCAGTCACAAGTAAATCAATATTAGAGACCAGCTTCATCCCTGTTATGTTCCTTATTGACATAGGATCGGTCTGTGTGGAAATGAGGACAATAAAGCAAGTCTGACTTTAAGTGAAGACTTCTAATCCAACTCTGATCCCACTGCTGAGCCAGACTGAGAACCTTGCTTGGAATCTAGAATTAAATGGATATTTAATTTTTTCCCTCGGGGAATAGCTTAATTCCTGTTACATTCCCAAACAAGTCTGTCAACATCACTTAACTAATGATTTCTCCTTTTTGCAGAAGAACCAGCCAAAGTGAGGTTCCAGGTTCCTGTCCCAGTCAACGTTCTCTCCTCAGTCCAGACAGATGATGCCTATGACTTCAACACAGATTTTAAATGAACATCTATGACCTTCTGGCTGCGTTTGACAGGCAGCCCAATTCTGGTTAGTTTTTTCACTAATTGGTCTTTAAACCAATCAGATCAGCTCTGAGAAAAATCTGATGTGATCAGTCAAAATAATTGGTGGAAAGAATATTAGAGTTGGGCTGCCTGTGTAAACGCAGCCTTTGTTTTTCAACTCTCTCATATCTTAACCTTACTAGCTGTACTGGCACCATCTGAAGTTACTGTTTGAAGGCCTGTGTGTGTGGATGTAACCTGTAACAATGTTTTGCCTTTTGCGTAAAGGTCCAGCGGTAAATTGTTTAAGATCTGTCCATGGTCATTGTGAATTATTGTATATAGCCTGAACACAAATAAATTGATCCATATTTTGGCTCAAGTTGTGCTTTCTCATTCCAGTTAAAATGGTGATGAACACAACAGCTCAACCCCACATATGATGTTCAATTTTAGTTTGCCATGGTGTTAGGTTGCCTTATCAGGACCAAGACTCAATGTGGTTGACTGTTTTAGTAAGCTGCTTTTACAAAAGGATGACAATTTGAAAATGTACATTGGTTAGATTAATCCTTTTGTACAAAGTAAAGAAATGGTGTAACTTAACACCATGTTTAATACTTTGTGGATTGTGTAAATAAGCTACTTGACAATTATCAAATTCATAACCATTTCAGCTGTTGCATATGTATTCACACTAGTGGTTTGGGTGTATGACATCCATCCTTAGCACAAAAGGCATGACACTGCAAAATGCAATCAAGATAAAGGATAGTAGGCTTGTGTAAAGTTGTGGTAGTGATCCTGATACACAAATTACTTATTTTTATTTAACCAGGTAGGCTAGTTGAGAACAAGTTCTCTTTTACAACTGCGACCTGGCCAAGATAAGGCCTAGCAGTGTGACACACACAGTTACACATGGAATAAGCAAACGTGCAGTCAACACAATAGAAAAGTATATACAGTGTGTGCAAATGAAGTAAGATTATCGAGGTAAGGCAACAAATAGGCCGTAGTGGTGAAATAATTACAGTTTAGCAAGTAAACACGATGTGTAGAAGATGAATGTGCAAGTAGAGATACTGGGGTGCGAAGGGGGGGGATATATATACATCAAATAATATGGGGATGAGGTAGTTGGATGGGCTATGTACAGGTGCAATGATCTGTAAACTGCTCTGATTGCTGATGCTTAAAGTTAGTGAGGGAGATATGAGTCTCCAGCTTCAGTGATTTTTGCAATTCGTTCCAGTCATTGGCAGCAGAGAATGGAAGGAAAGGAGGAATTGGCTTTCGGGGTGACCAGTGAAATATACCTGCTGGAGCGCGTGCTACGGGTGGGTGCTGCTATGGTGACCAGTGAGCTGAGATAAGGCGGGGCTTTACCTAGCAAAGACTTATAGATGACCTGGGGCCAGTGGGTTTGGCGACGAATATGAAGCGAGGGCCAGCCAACGAGAGCATACAGGTCGCAGTGGTGGGTAGTATATGGGGCTTTGGTGACGAAACAGATGGCACTGTGATAGACTGCATCCAATTTGCTGAGTAGAGTGTTTTGTAAATGTCATTGCCAAATTCAAGGATCGGTAGAATAGTCCGTTTTACGAGGATATGTTTGGCAGCATGAGTGAAGGATGCTTTGTTGCGAAATAGGAAGCCGATTCTAGATTTCATTTTGGATTGGAGATGCTTAATATGAGTCTGGAAGGAGAGTTTACAGTCTAACCAGACACCTAGGTATTTGTAGTTGTCCACATTCTAAGTCAGAACCGTCCAGAGTAGTGATGCTGGGCGGGCAGTGATTGGTTGAAGAGCATGCATTTAGTTTTACTTGCATTTAAGAGCAGTTGGATGCCACAGAAGGAGAGTTGAATGGCATTGAAGTTCGTCTGGAGGTTAGTTTACACAGTGTCCAAAGAAGGGCCAGAAGTATACAGAATGGTGTCGTCTGGATAGAGGTGGATCAGAGAATCACCAGCCGCAAGAGCGACATTGATGTATACAGAGAAGATAGTCGGCCCGAGAATTGAACCCTGTGGCACCCCCATAGAGACAGCCTTTTAAAGGATAAGGAGTTAAAGTGCAAGACAACCGGCAGTAACAAAACATTGATCCTTGTTCTAACAGTATCAAAGTGAATGTCTAAGGAAAATGGTGATCTTGGCAAATTGTCACAGGGGACAGTTCCTGAACACTACTTCATGTTATAGATATACATGATCTTTTCTCATGTGAAGCTAAGCCCAGAACCATGGGTGCATCTCAACAGTCTTAAGTAGCTGCATCTGCATTGATGTGAAAATATAAGACAGAAGGAAGGTTACTAGACTATTGAGATGTAGCCCAATGGACTAAAGGAGCCTAGCAATCCTTATAGTCCAAGGACCTTACATGTTCTGTTTAGAGAGCAGATTGGCTTGGCAGCCAAAACATTCAAATACTCAATCTAAACGTAAATAGATTATATATTGCGGTACAGTTCTAGAAACATTATGCCCTCTACTTTCAGATCACATCAAACTAATTTCATAAATGCAGAATATACACACTGTTTAACTGGTTTTAACACAGTTGCTGGCTACAGTATCTTTCTGTGACAGTGTTAACACCTTTGTGGCATCCGTTTACACACAGGTGTTCGGAGACGCAGATAGCTAATTAGCACAGGTAGGTAGTCGAATCTGTCTTCAGTCTGTTTTCCGTAAACAAGCGCTGTAACATGGATATGGCCGTGTGGGAACGCTAACCCTATAAAGGTGTGTAGTAATTTAACCTTTGTTTTCTGAAAATGATTTCTTGCTGATATGAAAGATACGTTCCTTATGTTTCCAAAACCGTACCACAAGCGATGCGTGTTCAAGTTCTGACCGAGCGTTGGGACTTTTGAGAAAAACCCCTGGTCAGAACATACTATCGGCAATAGGTGCGAAGGTAGCTAGCTTTTATGAATGGGGTAATTTAAATGTATGTTATGTATGACATTCATTTCTCTGCAACATCCTCTTACACCATATGGAACATGCCCTGTCTCTGCCTGAGATAAACAACACCATCGTGGTATCACGTTAGGTGTATGTTAGGGTTCCTGAGAAGTCACTGGAGGACGGGCAGATGAGCTGTTGTCTGGTCACATCCCTGCTTTAGTCTACTTGTCCCCTGTATGTTTTTGAACTGGGTGGAATTTACCCGTGGGATGTTGAATATACCACTTGTCCGAGACTTCTGTGAATGAAGAGGTCCTGAACCATGGTTTGTAATGTTTGTTGCAATGGAGGAGTTTGGCAGCTTTCACAAACTGGGGAGAGTAGCGGTTTCCAGCACCAGTAGCCCCAGAAAATAGAGGAATACTGAATATTTCTATGCAAACAAAGACCAACAGCTTGCTAGTTTAGAGGAGAATAAACTGTACAGGGCAATGATGATACTCTAACTATAACCTTTATTTGTACTTTTCCATACAACATTACACCACTAAGTGTGCCAGGGCTGTCTGCAGCTCATCGTTAGGGAAACATGGACAGACCATAGTAGTACAGTTCTTACCTGATGTGCCACATGGGGTCGATGCTAGAGTGGTGTTTCTAGAAGACAATTAGCAGGGGAGGTGTGGTGATACTCTGCCAGAGTCTTACTGTACAAGTCTTCCCTGACAAAAAAATGTATACAATTAAAGCAAATGAAAACTCAAAGGGAATGCTTTTCAATTGTCTACAGTGAATGTCTATTTGGATTGTTTTAATTGATATACCGTGTAGATATTTTATTTCAAAATAATCTCTGGAGTGCTGAGGGAATTATGCCCCTGAGGCTGTCTGGCTCTGCTGGTGACTTACTGTGCATTGAGCTCCATCCAGTGTTCCAGTTGGCTGGTGATGTTGTGATGCTTCGACTCCGTCAGGTTGGCCACGATCACCCCAGGATTAAAGGAACACGTGTTGGCACTCATGCCCAGCTTCTCGATGGCCTTCTTTTTAAAAGCCAATATAGTTGTTCTAAAGGAATACATACTTAAGATAATTAAAACGTTGACATTATTTGATATGGTATCAAGTACAAATATGAAGGGGGGAAAATGCTTTCATACCATTATGTAAAATAAGACCCCTTCTGTTCATTCATTTATTATATTGAGGTTTTATTTCCTTTGTGTGTCATTGTAGAGTCCACAGCTTGTGTTGTGTACTTGGTTCCCAGCTCCTCCAACGATGTCCTTTGTGGATGCAGAATCACTGTCATCTGACAACGCAGCTGCATGCCGACTTTAGGCTTGTGTCAAAAAGCTCTTGGATGTCCCCTGCAAATATATCATATTCATATGTCTAGTATTCATTCAAATCAAAAGTTTATTGGTTGCATACACAGATTTTCAGGTGCAGAGAAATGCTTATGTTACTAGCACCAACAGTGCAGTAGAATGTCACTCAAATATAATAGAAATACCTGGAGACCAAGGGATGGCCCCCACTGTGTGTCGCCAGGTTTATGAAGGGGGTTTGTCGCCTGCGTCCAGCTAGGACCCGCTCAATGGCGAGCTGGGATTCGAACCGTTGGGAGTCTGCCTCCCCGAAACACCTCTCTATGAAGGTGGTTTTCTTAGTAGCGATTACTTCCATGAAGAGGGTGGGTGAGCTCCATGCTTTATCGGTAAATTCTGAGTGCTACCGGATGAACCCCGGTGGGAGGAGTATATCGCTCCGCCCCAACCCTTCATTCCTCCCGAAGGTTTTGTCAGACAGGCATGTGAACATCCCTTTTATCCTGTCTGCTTACGACCCCCCGGCAGTGGCAGGGGAGTCTGGGCCTCCCTCCGACATGCTGTGTCCTGTGCGGACACTGGCCACCTATTTGGAGTGGACACGGTCAGTGAGAACAACAGACAGGATTTTTGTCTGCTATGGTGAGAGAGTCCTGGGGGATGGGCTATCAAGCAGAGGCTCTCTCACTGGATCGTGGACACAAATACAACAGCATACCGCCTGGCTGGCAGGCCAGTGCTGGGATCTGTGATGGCACATTCAACATGTGTGGCTGCGTCCTGGGCTCTACTGAGAGCAGTGCCCCTCGCTGATATCTGTGCTGGGCTTCCTCTTGCACCTTTGCTAGGTACTATCGGGTAATGCGGCACCTCCCTCTGTGGTTGGTTGGCTGGCCAGGTCCCTCTAGCATTGACTAAATCTGGTACGGGTATACCAATATATTGGAGTGATCCAATAAAGTGAAACATAACGAAGGTAACGAAACACACTCCAATCCTCTACGGTGCCAGAGGCGCCTCAAAAATGATGTAGAGAACATGTGTCGCGGCCATGGGGTCTATATATAGGGGTGGAACCCAGCCTGTGACACAGGAGTGAATCGGTAAATCCTCACTTTGGATGTGGAGTGATACCAATATATTGGAGTGATCATATAGCTCACATAATCGTGGTTACATGCTTAACCTTCGCTCTCCTTTGTTATCTTGCACAGAATGTACAAATGAAGCAAAATGTTATAATGATCCATACAAAAAACGAAGTACTTTGATTTATATAGTGATTTAACCACTGTCCCACAAATAAGCACAATAACAAACCCGATGGTTACGCTATGATTTCTAAACCAAATCAAATCGTTTCTTATTAAAACAACATATACATACAATCTGGGGTAAAGGAAAGCGTGAGTATATGTTCTGTAACGTTTAACAATGACAAAAACACACAAAAGCAATTCAAATCAAAAGCGAAGTGCCAACTCAACATCAACAAGTATGTCGCCTGTTAACTTGAATGGCCATAGTTGCCTACATATTTGCCTGTATTTAAATCGCAAAGTCTACTGTAGGATAATCATAAATTACAATGGAGTTCACTACCACAACATCACTTTGAATTGTATAAGTATTTATTTAGATATTTTTAAGTCGTTGAAGGGGTGGGAACTTAATTAGAGGACGAGAAGTAGTAACGTTGTGTAGCTGCACAAGCCTCGCGCAGATTTGATGCGCTTGAATGCATCAACAGTCTGGGTTCCTTCGAAATACTACGTATGCTTTTTGAAACCGGAAGTCTAACCAGACAAATTGAAGAATTTTTCTTCTTTCATCTGATTATCCAATATAGCAAGATGTTGTCAATATTCAACTCCATTCCAACACACATGGTAAGAGTTTGAATTATTAGTGAACTCGCCGACTGTTACAAATAGATACCAATTTAAAAACGTTAGCCTGTTGCTACAAATATCAAGGTAACGTAGCTAGCTAACTTGCCAAGTGGTAATTGGCAACTAGCTAGCGAGCTACACAAGTTAGTTAGACCGATTCAGTAATCATATTGAACATGGTTAAGACTAACGTTATGATAATTAGCTAGCTCTTCATCACAACCATCAATCCATTTCATATGAATTGTTTGGATGCTAGCCAGCTAGATGCCCATATGGCACGTCTATGAACCTGTCGTAACCAAATGTATAAATGCATCCTCAATAACAAAGCTTAGATATAATATTCACAACCCTCTTTAAGTCACCACTTCGGATGAACCTTCCTGATTTGTTTTGATTATTGACACTTCAGATATTAGTTTTCCAGTTGTGATCAACCATCTACCAGTCCTTCCTCAAAAATAAAACTTGTGATGTTATAGGATTATAAAGGACAGAAACTGGCGGAGCAGATCTTCCAAGGAATCATACTTGTCTCAGCGGTGAGTGGCCTGTCAAACATAACTAATAAAATTGACTTTTCATATGTGTTGTTTTTACACAAGGCTAACCCCTTGTATTACCTTCCAGGTGATTGGATTTGCTTACGGCCTCATCATTGAACAGTTTGGGTGGACTGTGTACATAGTGTTAGGAGGTTTCGCTGTGTCTTGTTTGGTGAGTTAAGTTTCATTCCAACCTCCTTGTATATGTTTATTTGACATTCTTTCAGTTGTGCCAAGCAGAAAATGTTGCACTTGTGCAAATAGTGCACCCACAGACCCACGTTGACTTCAATCTGCTTTTACAGGACCCAAACTAACTTCTGATTTACATCTCACAATCTCTCCCTCACCACCACCTTCTGTCTCAGCTGACCCTGCCCCCCTGGCCCATGTACAGACAGAACCCCCTCTCCTGGCAGCCAGCCCTACCAGAGACTACGGGAGAAACCCAGCAAAAGCCTCAGGAGAATCTGAAGAAGAAGAAGCACAAGTAGCTCATGAATGTTTGTACCAGTTTGCCCAAGACACGTTTTGTAACTGAAACTGTTTGTCTGTACAATAAATACTTGTTTGAAGGACCAAGGGAAGGAAGTTTAAAGGAAGCCTTTGTTAACAGTGAATTTTCCATCAGTGGTGGAATGTCTCATGTCAAACTAATTTCTGCTACTGTGGCTACTTTGTCGATTTCACACATGTTGATTTTGTCCCAACTGTTTAATCATGTGGATAAATCAAAACAAACTATTTTCACATTATAAAGTCAGAGGGGTTGGAAATATCTACACTACTTCTACATCCTGCAACTTATATTATACAATCAGCAAATTAAGGATTTCCTATGTAGTATTTATAGGTACATCTCGTTTCACTAGTTTGCATTTGAAATATTAACTCATTTTATTAGTATTTTGCTACAATAATCTACCTGACAGGTGGACACAGTAACAGAAGACTCAAATTCATTGCATATTGTAACCTGTATGGATAATTAGAAGACACCGCTGTGTGCGAAGAAAGAAAAGAAAACAGATTACAACCATGTCTAGCTAAAAAGGACTATCATGGATGCCATGTATTTTCTAAATTTGCTCTTAAAGTGAGGTATAAAAATAGTCTACATGTACATGTACATAGAAATGGAGATATGATTGTCTATACAAAAAGTATTACATTGCTTGTGTGTAAATGCATTTTTCATTAGGTGATTCTAACCCTTGAAAGAAACGTCCTCAAAGAATTTTAGCTGCCGCACCATCAAAGCATATGACTGGTACTTGTCCTCTCCCATCTGCCTCCGAAGACACAGCTGTGTGCGAAGAAAAAGAAAAATTACAACCATGCCTAGCTAAAAAGGACTGTATCATGGATGCCATTTTCAATCCTAACCTCTCGTTTGTCCTCGTCATCGTCCTCCATTATGTCCAGGACTCTGTCCAACAGCTTCACCCCAAGTCCCTTCACCACATCTCTTTTCAGGTGCTCAATGGCTCTGCGGATCTTTGCAGGTCCAGATGTGGTGCCTTGTAAGAGGTGGGTTGAATACAAAAAACATAAGTTTCAAAGAAATCCATTTATTCCTCCATAAGAAATAAATTGATTTCTCACTGATAAGCCAGATCATGTCGACAGCAATTTTGCATTGAAACATGCAAGTATGTAGACACCAGATAGAATCTACTAGGGCAGAGTTTCCCAAACTCGGTCCTGGGTGTACTTTTTTTATTCTCCAAAAGCACTACACAGCTGATTTCAATAACCAACTCATCAACCTTTGACTATTTGAACTAGCTGTGTAGTGCTAGGGCAAAAAAACAAAATGTGCATCCAGGGAGGCCGCGGGACTGAGTTTGGGCAACCCTTTGCTAGGGAAACTCAGAGAGACTGTTTTGGCTGAGACTTACCGGTGGATAATTCACTGAAGTGGAACTCCTGCTCCTCTCTAGCTTTCCCATGCAGCATCAGGGTGTCCCTATACTTCCTGTTCAGCTTAAACTCAGCTAGTGGAGTAGATCTAACACCATCCAGCTCACAAACAGTATCTCTGCTATCCATTCGCAATGTCTGGGTCATCATCTGAACCAGGTCCTGCATATCACTGGATTCACTCTTTCTGCAATGTAAAAAGAGAAGAAAATAACAATGTGTCAGATTTAAATGTGAACATTACCAGCAATACAAAGGGGGTAATGTGCTTCTATGGGTGTGGTGTGGCACTGCTCCCAAAGAGCCACAAATTGCTTTTACCCCTCTTTGCAGTCCCCCTCTGAGTGATCTGTTGAGCTGGTGGAGGAACTGCATTCGTCCTCGTCTGATGGGCGCCCCAAAAACCTGTCCTGCTACAGGAACACACACCACTGTTATAGACTGAAGCCATATTTTGAACTTTTAGCTTACTGAAACAGTAAGACAATGGAGATGAACCTATATTTACCTGGTTGGTTTCCTTTCCCATTTCAGATACAGAGCGAGTGACAGTGGAGTTCTGGGACTCTGGCTGCTTATGTAAAGAGGCAACATCATAAGACGCCCTTCTTTCTGCATTGACAACTGTGGGAAAGAAGAATACTACAGTGAGCAATAGTAAGCAGAGCTACCGCTTTATTGTTCAAATAGGCAGACTATACTAGACAAAATGTCCCTTGCTAATTCCTTCTGGTCCCATGGTCATATGAAATATTGACAACAGAGGTCGGAGGAGTAGCCTGGCGGTTAGGAGCATTAGGCCAGTAAACGGAAGGTTGCTGGATTCAATCCCCGAGCCGACAACGTACAAATATGTCGTTCTGCCCTTGAGCAAGGCAATTAACCCTAATTGCTCAAGAATCAATGTCAATAATGGCTGATCCCCTGGCTGTGACCACACTCGGAGGGTGTCTCAGGGGAGTAGGATGTGCAAAAAAAATTATTCACAACTCACACTTGTACATACAGTGAAACAGGACTATATAAGTGCCCCCTAATTATTATTATTTACTTGGTTGGCTGGGGTTCTGCTGGGACTGCCTCAGTCTTCTCCTCTCCCTGGCTGTCAGAGGACGCTCCTGCTAGCAGTAGAGATGTTATTAACGTTACCTGCCTATGTAACTACTGTGTAAATACATAGTATTAGGGGCACTTGTGAGTGGGACCAACACAACACAAAATACACTTCTTTACAATATACATTCCAGACCTCAAGACAGTTTTTTTGTGTGCAGTAACACTAATCTACCTTGTTAATTGTTTAATCTATTTAGCTCACCTGTGGCAGTGGAGTGTTGCCGTCCTTGGAGGAGCTAATGGTTGTGAAGGAAGTTGTTGCGGTGGCCCTCTTCTTATCTGTGTTCGTCCTGCTTCTCTTATTCACCTCCACTACCAGTGCATTAACAGGAGGAGGCGGTAGAGGTCTAGGAGCTGCTAATTTATTCCACTGTAGAAGAACAAGCAAGGGATGAGGAGCCTTTTGTTATAAAGTACAGTTTGATAGCCCAAAGCCATGATAAAAAGTTCCTGACACTGTCCTCACCTTGTCCTGATCACTCTGTATCCGCCCCCTGTCCCTTTGTCTACATTGGCAGGAGACAGAGGGTTCAGAGGAGGAGGGGGTACACAGAGGGGGCGTGTCCTGCTCTGGGACTTGGGGGAGGGGCTCCACATGACAGGGTGCCTGCATACACCAATAAAACATAAACCAGTGTCAATGACCTCTAAAATATTGTGATATCTCAATAATATCTGGAGTCTGGTAGAGTAGACTATGCATGATCAAACACAGGTAAAATCATGTTCTTACCACAGGAGGAAGGGGCTCTAAGAGCTTTTCTGTGGATACCAAGCTCTCCTTTAAAGACAATAACGCAGAGAGGCTTACTCTCATTCACCAAATTTATACCGTATGTGCACTGTGTGCAGCACATGATAGTATCATTCCCCATCCACAAGCCAGGCACTTACTTTGACAACGGCAGTATGTTTGTGTGCAGGAACTTCCTTGAGAAGATTCCTGGTGTCATCCTTCTTCTCTATATTTACTTCAAAGGTCTGTCCAGTGGATTCCACTTTGAGTTGTCCTGCAGACCTTAACTCAGACAAACTGGTAGAAACACCCAGACATATACTATGTCCAGTAGCTTGGCTCTCAATGACCACATCCTTGAGTAGCTCCATTGTGTCATCTTTATCATCCGTGTTCACAGTTTTCTCTACAGAGGTTCTGACTCTGTCTCTGGTCTTTGGGGCGCCCTGCATTACAGGTCCATTGGTGGTCTTGCTCTCCTCTTCCCTGGTACTGACACTTGATAGCAGCCTGTGCAGAGGCAGGGGGGGATCCGGATTCCCTCCACTCTGCTCCTCCACAGACCTCTGACAAAGAGCTTCATTATCTGCCCTGGCGTTGGACACGGTCTGGGGAGGATCCCCTCTCTGGGCGTTTGTCTCCTCTTCCTGTGTCTGGAGATCAATGTCAATGTTACTGATGGTTGCCAAAGACACACCAGTGGTGTTGAGAATGTCTTGTGTAGGGGATTTGGTTGTTAGATGTGTCTGGGGTGGGGTGTCCTGTGTGATTCCATTGCGTCCTTTGTGCTCCTGTGTGTTGATCTCTTCCTTCTATGAATGATAACAAAAAAACAGAACAAACACACCGCAATTTAAAAAATCGAGACACTCGTGGGACTTGATGAGCATCGTTTTTACTTCATGGCCGCTCTCTATAAAAAAAAATATAGATGTTATCCACTGTATTTTAGTGCTGTTCTGTTAGCTGTTAACTCACCCTTTTCCCTCTGGTGTTTGGGTCTGGCTGGGGACATTGAGGGGGGCGCTCAGGCCTTGGCTGAGATGAAACCACAGATGCTGCACTATTGGGTCTGCGACTGCCACCAACCGCTTTCTTTCTGGACTTGGCAGTTTTCCTGGAGTGAATCAAACAAACAAGGCATCCAAGATGAGATCAATCCAACAAACTTAATTTACTAACTCTTGGTTCAACATACATAGATGAGAGAGAGAGAGTACTAGCCAGGTACTACAACAGATGATGCCACCTACTCTTTGGTGGCCTCTAAAAACATGGCGATTTGTCGTTTGATGTAGGGCTGACGTAGGATGAGTTTGACATCAGGTCTGTCCTCTGGTCTCTTACACAGCATGCTCTTTATCAGAGCTCCCAGCTGAGGGTCATACTTACTCGGCATCTGAGGCAGCTGGAAAGACATAGATCAATTAATCTAGTAGCAGACAAATAATCTGTCATCGTGACTAATAATTTGGGCAAGATGTAAGGGACTGACCTTTCCCTCTACAATGCGGTAAACAAGTGAGTTCATGTCCTTGGCATTGAAGGCATGTTTCAGGGTGGACATCTCGTACACACAGCAGCCCAGCGCCCACACGTCAGACTGGGAATAAAAGGAGGGTTGAGTTAGCCTAGTGCACACAACAGCATCTACCTCCTCAGATTCCTTCTGGCTCAACATAACTGGTGCTTCAACAGTGATGATCTCAAGCATGGATCTACTGTATACACACAGTACCTTGTGGTTGTAGGGTTTGTTGGAAAACAGCTCCGGGCTCATGTAGTACGGTGTTCCTATTAGAGTGCTGGCCATGTCGTTCTGATTCTCCAGAACCCGGGCGATGCCAAGGTCTCCTACTTTAATGATGTTAGACTTGGTCAGGAAGATATTCTGGGTCTTTAGGTCCCGGTGCAAGATATGCTCCTCATGTAGATACTACAATTCAACAGAGAACATGGTGTTGTCACTGTAACTCTCCTGTAATTAAGCCTCGGCCTCTGCCAAAGGTAATGGCTGGGGGCAGAGCAGATGTTGCAGCATATCAATCAATCTGTATATAATATCTCAGCTATGATTTGATTAAATGCACTTTAATGTACCTGGAGGGCCATAGCTATCTGGACGAACCACTCCACCACCTGCCTTTCAGGCAGGAGTTCCCCCTTCTGTTGCTTGAGTCTATGGTAGAGGTCGCCTCCCTCGCAGAAGCCCATGGCGATGTAGAGTTGGCAGTCTTCTCCTTCCCACGACTCCCTGTAAGTCACGATGTTTGGGTGTCGTAGTCGCGAGAGAAGCTGAGCCTCCTGTTCCGCGGCTCGCCGCTCACGTTTCGAGGACGTGGTCAAGTTCAACTTCTTTATGACATACTAAACAAATTTAAGAAAAGGGCTCGACACGTGCTGCACTCTGCGAACATTCTGTCTAGATGCATTAGTGGCGAACATTCTGCCTAGACAGTTTTGTCACAAATGCGTCTAGACAGAATGTTCACCACAAATGCCGCAGTTATTTATTTCTAATTGGCAAACATTATTTGTAGATCCCTTAGTATTGGCACTATCAAAGTTGGTTGGTTAGCTTAGCTAGCTACTTGCTAACTTGTAATGTCTAAGATTCATGAAAGGGGAGAAATGTATCAGAGTCGACCAAACAAAGCTATTATAACATTATTGAAACCCAGTTTTGAAGTGGATTGTTGTATTACCTGTTTACGGTCTGTTTTGTGTTTCACCAGATTCACCTCTCCATAACTCCCCTTTCCAACAACTCTGATGAACATGTAATTATTCATGACTTCAAATCGTCCAATCTTTGTAAATATTACCCCGAATTCAAAGGGTATAATCTAACTACGTAATTGAAGAAAACCTGTGAATATCTCCCATTTTCTGGACATAATAAATCCAGATATCTAACTTACTTAGCGCAGGCTAATGTACCAACAGGACGATTGTCAAAACAGGAAATCATCAGTAGCTTTTCCGTCACTAGGCAACTGGTACATCAACGTCGACGTTTGTTTGACGGGTGTACCACAGATAGAACAATGATACAGATATTTCACTGGATGTATAAATATGAAGCATCCGTTTGGCGTTTCCACTCACTACCAAATATGGTAGTGAGAGGAAGCCCACTGGCGGGTAGTGGGAGAAGATGGATTTTGGCCTACATTCTGCACATTTTCTCATCGATGAAACATTTGATCTCAATACACTTTTCTACTCCCAAAACGACACTATGTTATGAACTGAGTGGACTAAGTTTTGTAGACTTTAGCCTTTACAAATCGTGTTGTTTAGGAGTGCAAAGTCGAATTAAGTTATTGCATACGCGCATTTCACAGAGTAGGCGTTCCCTAACGGAAATATGCAGATGTGAGCTAGAACGGGCCAATGGGATCTCGCTAGCTCGTGCTTGGCTTCCCACCTTTACATTTACATTTAAGTCATTTAGCAGACGCTCTTATCCAGAGCGACTTACAAATTGGAAAGTTCATACATATTCATCCTGGTCCCCCCGTGGGGAATGAACCCACAACCCTGGCGTTGCAAGCGCCATGCTCTACCAACTGAGCCACACGGGACCACCTTGCATGTTCTGCCCACTATGACTCTTCTGTTCCCATTGGAAATGACAGGCTGCGGTCTATCTTGGTTTAGTTGGTTTAGTTATAAAAAATCCCATATACGACTAGGGTCGAAAATGTGGTGGCAGTTGTTGTATGGAAGTGTTCCCCGGATATTGCACAACGTTTTTTGTGTGCATCTACCTTTCACACATTCTTTTATAGCTCAATGCTGTCTGCCTTTCACACATCACTGATTTATATTGCACTTGCATCGATATTCAGAAAATGCTTAATTACAAATAGTATTGTTTATAGTCATGCTCCCAACCTGTATCCAATAGCCTATATCGAGTCCCTATAATGTCATGCATAAAGTCTCATGAATGAATGGGGATTTGTATTTGAGATGGATGGAAAATAATGAGTCATCTATGAGGTAACGCCACTATCATATCATCCACTAGAGGGCAGTTGAATCTAACAAAGTTGGTGGTGCAGTTGTTTAGATTTTCATCTTGCTTTAGTCATTGATAACTTATGTTGTCTATTCTTCTCACCCTGACATTGTGTATAGCCTATGGCGACAATACAGATAGGCATATTGAATACAATTCCAGTGGGAATGGATGTTGCCTACTTCTACGACATGTCATCATTGTAACACATGTCCCATCTAATGAAATATTAATTTGTTGGATGTCTTTAGTAGGCTTTATATAGCCTGTCTATCTATAGCCTAACGATTTATCTAATCATCTGGGACAACTTACCCGTCCAGATAGCCTTTTCGATTGCTACGTTCACCATTCTATTTAAGTTAACATAATAACAAAAAATTGAATGGTGAAAGTAAAGATGTGTCCTTGGACGAAGAAGACACCGTTCATGACTGAATGCCAGGCAAATAAAATAAACCAATTATGAAGCAGCTTGCTTACCTGTGTGCCACAAACAGGTTGTTGATTGGTTGATTGACAAGAATGGTCGGCCCCTTGTGTGTTGGCCACTCCCTCCGCTCTTTGCCTGACGTCAGGAGAGTGCAGATGGGGGGTGTCGAATCCAGTTTTTCGGCGAACGCCGTGAGTCTAAATTGGAGAAGCAGTGAAGAAAGAATCGACCTTTGAGATCGTGCAATTTACAGGTACGAGTCTCTGTCATGTTGATTGTAACATTGTGTGGACAAAATGAAAATTATTGACATAATCGAGATGTATTCGCTATATGGAAACATGCCCTAAACGCGAGAATAGTTGACATTTCTGGTCTGTTTGAAATGTTAAACCATACATAGCCTAATAGTTTATTAAGTTTATAAATGTAGTTACTTAATAGTTTAAATTAATAATGTATGGAAAGTAATAGTTTAACGCAGCTGGTTGACATCGCAGAATGAAACAAGGTTATGACTCTGCCGGAGAGACAGACAGTGCCCCGTCATATGGAATGTTCATTCATAATATGCATGCTAATGTATTACATTAATATTAATATTAATAATGCCCAGATACTGAAGGGAATATTTGTTTATGGCACTCTGTGTATTTCTCAGTGGATATCAGAGGGACTGATGGAGTGTGTGCAAACCAATAGAACAAAGATAAACTGAAAGCAGTGTTTAATTTCCCATCAAAGTTATTATTCACATTTGAGAGTGTGTTATACTTATTGTACTTTTTGTACATATGTGTTTAGTGCCTTACTGAACTGGGATGCTTTAGGTATTTTGTATTTTCCTCTCTCTCTCTCTCTCTCTCTCTCTCTCTCTCTCTCTCTCTCTCTCTCTCTCTCTCTCTCTCTCTCTCTCTCTCTCTCTCTCTCTCTCTCTCTCTCTCTCTCTCGCTCTCTCTCGCTCTCTCTCGCTCTCTCTCTCGCTCTCTCTCTCAACTTTGAGTGTTCATAATTTTTTTTAGAGTCAATGATATTCACACACATACATGGACACACACTCACACGACACACACGACACACACACACACACACACACACACACACACACACACACACACACACACACACACACACACACACACACACACACACACACACACACACACACACACACAGACACGACACGCACACATACAGACACGACACGCACACATACACCATCGCTTTCTTTCCACATGCCAGCTCGGAAGGAGAAGGCGGCTTATCAATTAATAAGCTCATTTTGAAAGGGATTTGCTTAGTGTCCTGGACACCGGTGCCCCAGATGAGCTTGTGGTTCAGATCAGGATGTTATCATGACAAGGAGAATGTGATATCTGTGTATGGGACAGTGAGATGTTACTGTAACACAGAGGCACTCATGTGGCAGCTCTCAATGTGGATCTATCAGTAAGGATAGCCAACGTGTTCTTGACTTCTTGTCATAAGGGGTAAAGTTATGTCAATAGGCCAAACATATAAAGGTGTGTTAACTACAGTGGATAAAAGCGACTGGGGACACAGCATGTATTTGCTCAAGGCTTGTCTGGAATTACTGTTAGGCTAGAGCGATTTTGAAAACGTATAGCATAATGATTGCCATAAATATTGACTTTTATAATTGACCATGTTTTTAACCTGATTTGTTTTCTTTTTGTTATGTCGTACTTAGTTTCATTGTTCCTATGCGCACCTCTGTCCCTGTTCTCTGTTGGGGGCCAATATCATGCACACACACACTCACACACATAAACATACACATACACACACATCCCTGCTGCCCTTTGGCATTCTCTGCCATGCTCATATGACAGGTATGCTGCTAGGATAGTCCAGTCTACATAGCTGTGTGTGATCAGGAAATGATCCCTATCCCTAAGTGAATGATGACATTATACAATAAAGATAGATAAGCTTGAGGATCTTTATAGACAGATTGTACTCAGAATGAGCTTCAGAGAAATGGCCAGGATGTTTTTAATTTTCCATTGCATGTTACTGAGGGCTTATTAAGCAAGAGGGCTTGCCAATGGGTCTCCCCACTTCCTTTGTGTCTGTGTGTGTACGTGTGACTGTGTGTGGATGTGCGTGCGTGTGGCTGTCACTATGTTTGTGTCTGTGTGTGTACGTGTGACTCTGTGTGTATGTGTGGTTGGAGCACATCTAAAAAGGGACTCCTTATCTCTTTTGCTGCAAGCCTGTGAGGTCACAGGTTTCAGAAACTCCCAGTTTGTCAAACTGCCTTCTCATACATGTCAGCACTTTTCTGTATGTGTGTTTCTTCTGTCCACTGCGCAGCAATGGGAAACCAGTGAGTACAGTGCTTCTCTCAATAAGCTTAACAACGGCGAATGCTGCATGTCAAATAGCTCTTAGGAATGTGGTTATGGTTATATATTTTTATCCAAAAAGCCTGCACAATCCTGTTGCCTCCCGGATATGTCGCTGGGCGTCTTGACGTTTCCTGATGAATGCAAACGATCTAATCAAACAGAAAATCTTGTTTCTCTCAGAACATTGTTGGGAGCTCTACCTGCATGTGGTCCTCTTCAACTTCCCTTTATAACTTCTCCTATCTGCTCCTGTCCGCTCTTATGCAAGTCTCAAGCCCTACTGTTTTTATATAAAATAATCCTTGTTTGTTTTAAGACACTTATCCCTTGCTCTTTTTGAACTTTTTCTATTGTTTTTTGTCCCTTTTGAGAGCTCAACTTCAGCTCTACAAGCCTGAATAGGTTAATATGTGCATTGTATTGTGGGTCTTGGATAAATATACAATTGTCTGTGTTCATTGGCCTGTCCTCTGTCCTGTTCAACTGAGTTGCAGAAGTGTCTCAAGCATTTTGGAGTATATGCTTATATGTATATGCTGATACTGTATACCATAGCTGAGGGAAGTAGGGGTGCTGTAGGTTCACATGAAATAATGTTTTCTAAATGATATAATTACTCCTGTCTGAACACTGACTGAATTTGGGCAGCACACGCTCCAAATAACGAACAACTTGTTACCATGCGGCCATAGAAATACAGTATAATCCATAGAACCCAGCTAGCACATAACGTTCTGAGAGCCGTATAATTATTAGAGCTGGGTGAGGGCATGATTGTCCTTTGATTATTTTGCATACAACCTTCCCATAACGTTTTCTACAGATTTCCTCATGGTTTTATTTAAAGTAATGTTCTCTAACTGTTCAGATAACGTTAGCAAACAACGTTCTTCTGTGGGAATTTCAGTACAGCATAACGTTTCTTCGTGGTTCTATTTAAAGTCATGTTCTCAGAACATTGAGAAACAATGTTCTTCTGTGGGAATTCCAGTACTTCAGCATAACGTTTTCTACAGGTTTCCTCATGGTTCAATTTAAAGTCCTGTTCTCAGAACATTAAGAAAACTTTCCATAAAAAACATAAGAAAACATTAGTAATGTTCTTGAATGTTATTTAAAAACATATACATTCCGTTCTCAGCTTCAACAAAACTCTCTCTATCGTCTATCTTGTTAAGTGTGTTCAGGTGTGTTGGCCGCGTTCACAAATTGGCCACACTTGATCTTAATGAGTGCTCGTTTCCTTTGAAATTAGGGTCTGTTTAAACAGACAAAAATTAACATCTTGGTATGGGTTAAAAAAACAACAACATTGCATGCTAGCTCCATCCTGGTGGCGCAGTGGCCTAATTCCATGGATAAAGAGCAGAAGATCATAGGTTTGAATATCACTTGACGCCATGCCACAATAAAAAGAAAAGCATTAT
Source organism: Salvelinus alpinus (assembly GCF_045679555.1). Taxonomy (NCBI): domain Eukaryota; kingdom Metazoa; phylum Chordata; class Actinopteri; order Salmoniformes; family Salmonidae; genus Salvelinus; species Salvelinus alpinus. The sequence continues at coordinate 28,108,982 of NC_092087.1, read as the reverse complement.
AAATGCTTAAGCAAATGTATTTATATCTATTTCTAATGTGTTCTATCTGTGTTCAAAACAGTTAACAAAAACTAGCTAGCAGTGTTATTAAAAGTCTTATTTTAACATGTTCTCAGAATTTTATTTAATTACCTTCAAATAACCTATAATTTTTGTTATCAGAATGTTAATAAAATCTCCTAGGAAAACTTTCAGGGAACCATAGAAAAACATTCTCAGAACCTCCCTGCAACCTAAAAATGTACATTCCCAAAACAGGCAACATTTTCACTTCTGTTCTCAGAACGTAATTTATTTTTCAGTTTTAAAGGTCAGGAAACTTATGGCTTCATTCCCAGAACCAATGGGAAACCAAAAATGTACGTTCCCACAATTTCCAAGGAACCAAATATGCTAGCTGGGAAGGGTTTTGGAACCTCACCCGGGTAATTTAACTGGTAAATGGGTATGCTCCAAATGGCTGTTAGTCCTGACTTGAATGGGTTCTATGGATTCAATTTCTCTTTGCACTGTCAGTGAATAGCTGACAGTAACATTTGCCTTTTGCAAATGTCATAATACAATAGCGGGAAATACCTTTGTAAAGCAAATGGCTACTGCTAAAACGAGAACACTAATTTGTCAGTAGAAGCTACCATTTATTTTGTCAACACCTCGGACGAACAGCACTTTTTTTCCCAAAGTAGCTCAGGCCTATGTTGAGACCATCACCAGTACGGTGAGAAGCCTAGGCTACCCGTATTCATGCTATCTTCATCATGCCACTGGAAAGTTGATTTAGTAACTTACTCTTGCCTATAATATTTATATATTTCCTCATATTATTGTGTGCATCTCTCTTCTTTTTTTACCCCAATTTCATGGTATCCAATTGGTAGTTACAGTCTTGTCTCATCGCTGCAACTCCCGTACGGACTCGGGAGAGGTGAAGGTCGAGAGCCATGAGGCCTCCGAAACACAACCCAACCTAGCCGACAGCTTCTTGACACAACGAACATCCAACCCGGAAGCCAGACACACCAATGTGTCGGAGGAAACACCGTACACCTGGTGACCTGGTCAGCGTGCACTGCACCCGGCCCGCCACAGGAGTCACTAGTGCGCGATGAGACAAGTATATCCCTGCCGGCCAAACCCTCCCTAACCCGGACGACGCTTGGCCAATTGTGCGTCGCCCCATGGACCTCCCGGTCGCGACAGAGCCTGGGCTCGAACCCAGAATCTCTGGTGGCACTGCGATGCAGTGCCTTAGACCACTGCGCCACCCGGGAGGCCCCGTCTCCCTTATTTTTATTGGCCCTGAGTCAGGTCAAGACCAAGGCCCGGTTTGGCAAAAACACCTTCAAGTTAAATTAATCTCAGAACCATTGGATCCTATGGTTCTAACAATGAACTTAGCTTAAGATGTTTTTGGGAAACTGGGCCCAGGGCGATTTTATTTATCTGTTTGACAGTGTCAGAGTAGCCACTCATTTTGGTCCTTTGTGTAGTATTAACAAATATTCTGATAATGTCTCCTAAATTACGTAGAATTGCATGAAATGCGTTTATAAAAGGCCACATTTTTCTCGACCCTGCTAAGATTTCTCCCCCATGTGTGTAAATCCTAAAAATGTTTCTCCGTAACTGTATGCCACTAGGCAAATGAAATAGATAGAATGTGTTATTATAACAGGGGAAAAAAATTTAAACAGCACTTCCAACTCAAAACATCTTCCTGCGGCTAAGCTGTATATTGTATTGTATAAAACCCATCTATTTTGCCAGTACAGTGGATAAACATATTATAATACATTACATCGACACACTTAGACTTTAACAGTCATTATGGTAGAGGTACAGTATAAGAAGACACCCTTTAATAGAGAAATTATAATCCATGCCATTGCCAACTTTAGCAGCGTTGATCTTTCTGAACAACATTGCTCTTGGCCAGTATCTCTTTGCAGTGCACCTGTGTCAACTAAGGGCCCATAACACAGACACTCAGAGAGCATATAGGCTAGGGCTGCATCAATACTTTCCTCTCTGCTTACTTTCCTTCATCTGCTCTGATCTATAATAAATGGACAGGTTTTAAGCGAAAATACTGAGCTGGGTATTTTACACCATGTTACTCTCAGCTATCCCGTCTTCTCAGCTCAGTGCAGACTAGGAAGAGGAGAGCAGAGGAAGCCACTAGACTATTGAGATGCTGCACATGCTACCAGACCAGAAATGCCCAGAAGACTTGTGTTACTAATGAGAGTAACTGACAGGGCTCTCTCTTTCTCTGTCACACATTTGACTAGACTTCCTCTTACTGCTTCCCCAAGCAGATTTCTTTCCATACTGGTCTATGATGTCTACTTCTAATTTCAGTTCCTTTTATTTGTAAAGCTTTCAGTATCCATGTTTTTTCTATCCACAATTTTTATGCGAGTAAAGTAATACCATATCAAACAGCTGTGACAGAAACAGGTTGTTTCGGTACAATTTTATAAATGCCAATAGATAATTTGTTCATTCAACATGGTGGGATCTTTTTGTGTCTCAAAAATTAATTATGCATGAAATATTGATATAAAAACCATCCAATCGAAGTAAACTTTCAGTCACACGATGATATGGTGTGTGGTCCTCCCACGACGACTCGGGAAACCATGCAGTTTATTAGGCTATAGATTAAATAATTTATGATGAATTTACCAGGGTGGTGAAAGTGCAAGGTGATCTTGATGCTCCTTTCCAATAAATATTGAGGGTCTTATTCTGGTGACATGACGATTGATGCTTGACTGCTGGTTGACAAATACAAATATTATCCATAATAATCTCATCATATAGACTAGCCTACCCGTACAGCCTAACCGTACTGTATCTGCCAGCTGTTGGCTAGAGCTCACGTGCCAAGACCAGAGTAGACATGTTTAATATTTAATGCAACAGTTTTTGTGACAAAACTATCTGTAGAGTTAAAAATGCGATGGAAAAACATTGAACTTTTAATTTTGATTACAGTGTTTTAGCTAAGTGCTTAATGCACTCTTGGCAATAAATCTCTTCCATCCGCACAGACCTGGTGGCATAGCAGGACATTCAAGTCACTGGCAACCAAGAGGTGGTGAGCTCAAATCCCAGATGAGGTTGAGTCCCAAGTGTGCTCACAGTGAAGAATTTAACCAAAAAAATACTTTTGACTAAAAGTATCAAGTTCACTCAACAAGTTCTTAAATCGAAATGTATCAGTTTAACTTACTATACTAAATTGAAGTAACTTTAGATTAACTTAACTCAACATTAGATTTAGATTGTTTCCCTGCTGCGTTAAAATCCAAACTTTTTAAAGTTGACTCAACAAATCTTTTTTTTACAATGCAGAAAGATTGTGTCTGTGAGGACTAATTATAGTAACACAGAAATTGTATAATGTTTGACCTAGTTATGGTTGTTTTATTGGTTGAATCATAACTACATCTACTTTCCACAGTGTTTCGGTTTAAAAGTCTGCATTGCTATGGACCTGCAAAACTAGTCTCTGATACTTCTCTTTGGTGTTCGGACTGGTAAGAATAGCAACACGAGATGTTGAAGTGAAGCTTAAGTTTTGTTGATTCAGGATGATATGAGGTAAAGGAAGAATAGGACTGACAACCCTTGTCACCTGAAGCAGTTTGTAGAAGTTTGTCTGTTCTGTGTGAAATATTTATTGTTTTAAGTGCCTGACTCACCTTATCAAACTTAGTTTCCAGGTAAGTCTAACACAATTGTGTCAAACAAAAAATGTCCAAAAGATGTCCAGTCCAGTGACTTTGTCAGTCATCCCTTATCTCTTTGTCTTTAAATCCTTTTCAGTGTGATCCTGTAAAACAACACATTTCACTGCACCTATCCGGTGTATGTGACAATAACGCATATATTTTACATTTTATTCTCTATCTTATCCTCAAACACAAATAACTCTTATCGTTTCAATTTCAACTCATACCTAGACAAATATTTGGGTATGCAACTATCCAGAAAGAGTGTGTCTTGTCTTAACAGTTTTTTCCCGTTGTTTAAACAATCAGTTTCTCTCCTCTTCTCCAGTATTGTAGCCGACCGACAGAAAAGAAAGATGCCTTTGGGTGATGATGGACATTCCTGGAAGAAGAAAACATCAGATGTGAAGGAAAACTACGACTTCAAGGAGATACTGGGGACGTAAGTGCTGAAATCATATCTAATTTTGTTGTTGACAATATGGTTCAAGAGTGTCTAAGCCTTTTACTATCCCTCTACTCATGATGAGAACACCCTGAAGAGTTCAGCGGTGTTATTCAGATGCAAGCTACAGAACTATAACTACAGAGTAGTTTTCTGTACCTGTACTTATTGAATTTGTATGTTTGACATGGACTGACTTGACTACCTCTTTAGGTATAATGGTATTGTTTAATGCAGGCCACAGTGGACAGTGTGTGGGTAGAAAGTGATTGGGGGATATCCTCTTCGTGTAAAGCCCTTAGATCAGGAATCTAGCTTGGTGATATGCCCATGGGTGGTCATTATTAATGCTGAGGTCTACTAGCCTATTGGGAAAATTGGCCATGGTTTTAGATTACATTGTTTAGTTGTGTGTGCAAGTGCGTTCGTGTGCTTGCGTGCATGTGTGTGCGTGCGTCCGTGCGTTCGTGTGTGGGTACGTGTGTACATGCTGGCGTGCACATGCATGTGAATGTGTGTGTGTATTTGTGTCTGTATAGGCTCTCATGTCTCTTTTGTACGTTTCTGTCTGGTCCAGTTGATAATGTATTCTAACAGCAGCTCTGGGGTATATATGCTGTATGATAGAACTTGCCTTGCTCTGAGCAGTGCTTTGGCGCGTCACGCGTATTATCACTGAATTATAAATGGCCCGGGGGATTTTACACTTTTGCTTTTTATATTTAGCTTTTCATGCAGTTTCCAGAGTGTGTTGTGTTTCATGTCTTTATGTGATTATAGTGGAAATTACGGCAATGGTGTGCTAGATATTCTGTACCACATTAAGTATGAAAGTGCAAGCTAAAATAGAGATTTTTTTTAAAGAGCTGACATCAGCTGTTCTATTTTGACATATAGTGCCTTCAGAAAGTATTCACACCCCTTGACTTTTTCCACATTTAGTTATGTTACATCCTGAATTTAAAATGGATTACACTGAGATTTTGTGTCACTGGCCTAAACATAATACCCCATAATGTCAAAGTGGAATTATGTTTTTAGAAATGAATACAAAATAAAAAGTTGAAATGTGTTGAGTCAATGAATATTCAACTCATTTGTTATGGCAAGCCTAAATAAGTTCAGGAGTGAAAATTTGCTTAACAAGTTACATAATAACTATATAATAATAACATATAACATAATAACTAATAACTGTGCAATAATAGTGTTAAACATGATTTTTGAATGACTACCTTATGTCTGTACCCCACACATACAACTACCTGTAAGGTGTCTCAGTCAAGCAATGAATTTCAACCGCAAACTCAACCACAAAGACCAGGGACCTTTTCCAATGCCTTACAATGAAGGACACCTATTGGTAGATGGGTACAAAAAATGGAGACATTGAATAAACCTTTGAGCATGGTGAACTTATTAATTACACTTTGGATGGTGCGTCACTACAAATATGCAGGCCTCCCTCCTAACTCTGTTGCCGGAGAGGAAGGAAACCGTCCCCATAGTGACCGTACGTACATATCCCAACCAGAAGCCATGGATTACAGGCAACATCTGCACCGAGCTAAAGGCTAGAGCTGCTGCTTTTAAAGAGAGGGACACTAATCCGGACGCTTATAAGAAATCCCTCTATGCCCTCAGACTAACCATCAAACAGGCAAAGCGTCAATACAGGACTAAGATTGAATACTACTACACCGGCTCTGACGCTTGTCGGATGTGGCAGGGCTTGAACATTATTACGGACTACAAAGGGAAACCCAGCCGCGAGCTGCCCAGTGACGCGACACTAAAAGACGAGCTAAATGCCTTTTATGCTCGCTTCGAGGCAAGCAACACTGAAACTTGCATGAGAGCACCAGCTGTTGCAGACAACTGTGTGATCACGCTCTCCGTAGCCAATGTGAGCAAGACCTTTAAACAGGTCAACATTCACAAAGCCGCAGGACCAGATGGATTACCAGGACGTGTACTCAAAGCATGCGTGGACCAACTGGCAAGTGTCTTCACTGACATTTTCAACCTCTCCCTGACCTAGTCTGTAATACCTACATGTTTCAAACAGACCACCATAGTCCCTGTGCCCAAGAAAGCGAAGGTAACCTGCCTAAATGATTACCGCCCCGTAGCACTCACGTCGGTAGCCATGAAGTGCTTTGAAAGGGTGGTAATGGCTCACATTAACACCATCATGAAGGAAACCCTAGACCCACTCCAATTTGCATACCGCCCCAACAGATCCACAGATGATGCAATCTCAATTGCACTCCACACTGCCCTTTCCCTCCTGGATAAAAGGAACACCTATGTGGGAATGCTATTCATTGACTACAGCTCAGCATTGAACACCATAGTACCCACAAAGCTCATAACTAAGCTAAGGACCCTAGGACAAAACACCTCCCTCTGCAACTGGATCCTGGACTTCCTGATGGGCCGCCCCCAGGTGGTAAGGGTAGGCAACAACACATCTGCCATGCTGATCCTCAACACTAGGGTCCCTCAAGGGTGCGTGCTTAGTCTCCTTCTGTACTCCCTGTTCACCCACGACTGCGTGGCCAGGCACGACTTCAACACCATCATTACGTTTGCTGACGACACAACAGTGGTAGGCCTGATCAACGACAACGATGAGACAGCCTATAGGGAGGAGGTCAGAGACCTGGCAGTGTGGTGCCAGGACAACAACCTCTCCCTCAATGTGAGCAAGACAAAGGAGCTGATCGTGAACTATACGAAAAGGAGGGCCGAACAAGCCCCCATTAACATCAACAGGGCTGAAGTGGAGTGGGTCGAGAGTTTCATGTTCCTTGGTGTTCAAATCACCAATGAACTATCATGGTCCAAACACACCAAGACAGTCGTGAAGAGGGCACGACAAAACCTGTTCCCCCTCAGGAGACTGAAAAGGTTTGTCATGGGTCCCCATATTCTCAAAAAGTTCTATAGCTGCACAATCGAGAACATCCTGACCGGTTGCATCTCCTCCTGGTATGGCAACTGCTTGGCATCTGACCGTAAGGCGCTACAGAGGGTAGTGCGTACGGCCCAGTACATCACTGGGGCAAAGCTTCCTGACATCCAGGACCTACTGTATATACTAGGCGGTGTCAGAGGAAGGCCCAAAAAATTGTCAAAGACTCCAGTCACCCGTCATAGACTTCTCTCTCTGCTACTGCACGGCAAGCCGTACCAGAGCGCCAAGTCCAGAACCAACAGGCTCCTTAACAGCTCCGATCCTCAAGTCATAACACTGCTGAACAATTAATCAAATGCCCACCCGGAGTATTTACATTGACCACCCACCCCTTTGTTTTTACACTGCTGCTACTTGCTGTTTATTTTCTATGCATGGTCACTTTACAAATTACCTCGACTAACCTGTACCTCTGCACATTGACTCGGTACTGGTAGCCCTTGTATATAGCCTCCTTATTGTTATGACATTTTCTTGTGTTACTTTTAGATTTTATTTTTAAATTTTTTTTTTTTTTTAATTACTTTAGTTTATTTAGTAAATATTTTCTTAACTTTTGTTATTTTCTTAACTAAATTTCTTGAACTGCATTGTTGGTTAAGGGCTTGTAAGTAAACATTTCACGGTATTTGGCGCATGTGACAAATAAAATTTGAATTGTATTGAAACCGCTCAGGGATTTCACCATGAGGCCAATGGTGACTTTAAAACAGTTAGAGTTGTGATAGGAGAAAACTGAGGATGGATCAACAACATTGTAGTTACTCCACAAATACTAACCTAAATGAAAAGAAGGGAGCCTGTACAGAACAAAAATATTCCAAAACATGCATGTGCCAAAATGCAAACTCCTTCCGTTTGAGTTATGTTATCAGTAAAAAAAAATTGCAAAGAAAATAACTTCATGTCCTGAATACAAATTGTTATGTTTGGGGAAAATCCAACACATCACGGAGTACCACTCTTCATATTTTCAAGCATGGTGGTGGCTGCATCATGTTATGAGTGTGCTTGTCATTGGCAAGGACTAGGGAGTTTTTTAGGATAAAAATAAATGGAATAGAGTTAAGCACAGGCAAAATCCTAGAGGAAAACCTGGTTCATTCTGCTTTCCAGACACTGGTAGACAAATTCACCGTTCAGCAGGACAATAACCTAAAACACAAGGCCGAATATACACTGGAGTTGGTTACCAAGATGACATTGAATGTTCCTTAGTGGCCTAGTTACAGTTTTGACTAAAATCGGCTTGGAAATCTATGACATGGCTTTCTACTAATGATCAACAACCAACTTGACAGAGCTTGAATAATAATAAAAAAAGACTAATGTGAAAATAATGTACAATCTAGGTGTGCAAAGCTCTTAGAGACTTACCCAGAGAGACTCACAGCTGTAATCACTGCCAAAGGTGGTTCTAACATGTATTGACAATAAATGAGCAAAAATGTCTAAAAACATGTTTTCACTTTGTCATTATGGGGTATTGTGTGTAGAAAAATAATATTTAATACATTTTGAATTCAGGCTGTAACATAACAAAATGGGGAATAAGTCAAGGGGTATTAATCCTTTCTGAAGGCGCTGTAGTCCCTGGTGGAGGAGAACATTTATCCTAATAATAATTTATTTGTATTTATTTTTTATTCTTCAGTGATGTTGTTTGCCTGCTCAGTGTGTCGACGTGTCCACTGACCCATGACCCAGGAAGTAGTTAACAGAGGGGCTCTGGTGCCCTTTCCCTGAGAGCATGGAAGAGAGAGACCGGCAGGAACCAGAAGTTACAGGAGAGACAAACTATATCCATGCAGGAGCCAGTTCTAGTGAGGAACTTTACATTAAGAAGGCCTTGCAGTACAGTGTCAAGTGAGATAAAATGATAAATATTATATCCATATCTTTGCTTAGGTCAGGTCATTGGTAAAGAGGAATGAAAGGTTGAGAGAGACTAAATGTCTAGCATGTACAAGACGCAGACAGAGAGAAGAGCCAGGAGTGTGCATGAGATACATGCAGGGGGCCAGCTGTAGCTCCATCAGAGTAGTGCCTGTGTCAGTGCCAGTTGTAGCTTCATGAAACCATTCCTTTCAACCACTCTGTGTTTAGGTTCGAGGGGGTCTGCCTTCTACACCAAAGCATTGACTAATCCAGTCGACAGGGCCTTTCAACAGGGTCTACTCTCTTCATTTAGCCCTGAGTGGTGGATAGATAGGTGGCTCTGTTCCCCCTCACAATACCAATGATGAGAATATTGTTCCCAGTTTGTTTGTTTGTGTGTCTGGTGTGTCTGGTGTGTGTATGTGTGTGTGTGTGTGTGTGTGTGTGTGTGTGTGTGTGTGTGTGTGTGTGTGTGTGTGTGTGTGTGTGTGTGTGTGTGTGTGTGTGTGTGTGTGTGTGTGTGTGTGTGTGTGTGTGTGTGTGTGTGTGTGTGTGTCTGTGTCTGATGTAAGGAGGGTTTATTGACATAAATTAGTGGTTAACAGATACACACCCTAATGGTCAGAGTGCGCTGGTTATTTCTTTAACATTTAGGTCAGGGGATTTCACGCTCAATTCCCCAGTAGTAGGCGTTGTAAGGAACTTATTGTGATGCTCTTAGGTTCTCAGGTAAATGTCTCTGGCCCAGCCTGTCTTCAGACTGCTGACTACTCTGTTCTGATCTCTTCCTGGTGCCTGGATAATGGAATCAGGCTAAACCTATTGTCCAGTGGAGGTGTTTAAAAGGCTTTTGTGTACCAAACAGTGCTATTCTCTCACTTACTATTCCCCAAGCCCTTAGGGAGGCTCTCAAACTAACGCCTGTCTTTGCGTGCATTTGAAGTGAATTTACCTGGGATTATGTTGTCTCTATGCTGCTTGTCTTTTGACATTTTTTGTTATTACTTTACATTCATAGCTTCTGTCAGTTCTGGCTTGAGCCTACTCTATTTTGTGCAAAGAGTAAAACATTTTATTTTATTTTAAATGTAACCTTTATTTAACTTGCCAAGGTAGTTAAGAACAAATTCTTATTTACAGTAACACTTAGCAATGAACTCTTTCAATGATACAGGATGTTTATCTAAGGTGCGCTTACATTAGACACACATACATTATATGAAGTGCCCGTTAAGTACACACATGGATTATTGTTAGTGAGGATTTAAACATCATCCATAACACGCTTTACATAATGTAGCCCAATGATACCTTGTGTTCCCCAGGCTCCTGTGTTGGTGTATGTATAAGCCAGTCTGTATTTGATTGGGATAAACCTACCACAGTGCTTGTCTCATTCCTATCATCGTGATGTTTGTCAAACATTTTGGGTAAACAACATTTACATGGTAAACCACCTTTTCTCTCGGATCCCTTTGTTAGGAATGTGTTCGGTATGTTTTCTTTCCCCCATATCCCATGGTCTGCCAGTTGTGTTGTCCACACCTGTTTATGGAAAGATCACCGGCTCACCACATCGCTCAGCTGCAAGTTCACCGTTGGCTGGTTGTCTTGGCAACAGGAGGAGACACTTTCCATATGGACTCTAACAGTCACTATGGAAACAACGTCTTTATCTGCTATTAATAATCCTGGCCTGTGAATGTGTGAGCATTGTGAGGGGCGATTAAGTCCCCTCATTGTATACACTGTTGAATGTGTGAGCATTGTGAGGGGCGATTAAGTCCCCTCATTGTATACACTGTTGAATATGGGAGCAGAGCTAAATTCCTGGAGCCTCCCTCTCTGACATTCTGTCACGAATAGGCCTTATGAGGGAAGAATCTGTGTGTGTGTCTGTTCATGTGTGGAGTTCACCATGTAGTCCCCTGTCCACATGACTCCCATCCCACCCTCCACCCCCTCATGCCATCTCTTCATAGCAGACGTTCTCTGATCATGGCCTAAGCTTGTGTCCTCGCCTGTGTTTTCATCTTATTCAGCTCTAATCCACAGCACAATAGCTGACTGATCAATCTGCCTCTATCAAGTACAATGAATTTATGTATCCACTATCTTCTCATTCATAGTAATGAAGCACTCTAATGACAAACCATTTCATTAATTTAAAATCGAATTCAGGCCCTCGTCTACCCAATGATGTATTCTGTCACACAGAGAGAGGCTGAGGCATCTTGGGGAGAACCTTTTTTCTACTCACTGTCTTGTCCTGTACTGACACAGGGCTGATGTGCCTCTATTTGTTAAGGATGTAATGAGTCTCTTTAAGTAAATATTTTTTTGTCAGACTACAGAATGCACTCCTGGTTAATGAATGTGTGTCTTCATGTAGTGAGTTTTTGAAGGTGACTTTTTCAGACACATTGAAGAATACCTTTTTTGGGCTATGTGCCCTATGATAAACATCCCAGACTGTTGCCATCATTTTGTGTGTGTGTGTGTCCTGCTGCTGCATGTGTTTCTGTAATTAAAACAGATCTGGATTAATGATGCACACACAGTCAACATCACTGCCACTGCAATCAACTCAAATCCTCTCCCCCTCACTATGTTCATCTCTTTCTCTTTTCCTTTCTTCCGTGCTCCTTATCTTAATTGTTATCTTTGCTGTTGTTTCTTTATCTGTCCTTCCATCTATGTCCTCAGCTTTTATCTCTCTTTCACCTTCCCCAAACACAGCTTTATTTTAGCTTATATCCCTAGCTGCCTCTTAACTATCCTATTTGAAATCCAGCTCCATTTTGGCTCTCTTCTCCCCAAGTGCCTCATAATCAGTAGCAGTTTTCACACTGGGGTTTCTATGCCACTGGGCCCTGGAGTGTGTTGTGAAGCTGAAATGGGAGCACCACTGTGCAGGCTGATGGGGGCAGTGAAACATAAAAACACATATTGATCATTTCCATAGCTGACAGACAGACTGTATGTAGGGTGAAATAGACAAGTATGATAAGCAAGGGTTCAATGGAAACAGAAGCACACTAACACACATACATACACGTGCACACAAAAAATAACTGGGAATGTTTAGAGCCCCCTGGCAATTTTCCAAAGAGGAATATTTGACTACGCCTTGAGCAAATGTGATTAGTTAATCGCCATTTTAATTTGTTGGCAGAATGTCTTGGTTGATTATGTTTTTGGCATGTGTTGATATTTTAATAGCTGTGTATCTTTCATTGTAGTTATTGTTTTACTATTTATCAGTCTATTGCTCACACTGGGCCCACTGACTACATAGCACTTCCTAACCAGCATCACTCTCCTTGTTTAGATTGTACTGTGTAGTAGTGGTTCTCTTTTAAAAGTCCATAGCTATGTCTCAGTGACCTTTGGGTAGACTGGGGTTTCTCAACAAACTGTTCATACTGTACAACCGCCTTTGCCAGTGCCATTTTGACTTCTAAATGGCTTAGTAATACATTGCAAGGACAGTCCGGGCCCCAGCAGTAAGCACAGGCCTCTAGAGGAAAATACTTTACAGCCCTTCAATACAGTTATTATGTGCAATCCCAGAATGCCTTGCAAAGCAGGGAAAGGGGGTGTGGGATGAGGAGAGGGGAAAGAGGAGAGGAGAGGGGGAGGTGGGGAAAGCACTGGAATAATCTAAAATCAATAGGGCTAATGGATCAACGTTCCCCAGTGTTGACGTTTAATGGTGGCCCAGTGTGCTCTGTCTCTCACTGGCTGCTATTTCTGGGATTGTTTCTGTGTGTCTGTGTCGTCTTTGTCTGTGTGTGTGTGTGTGTGTGTGTGTGTGTGTGTGTGTGTGTGTGTGTGTGTGTGTGTGTGTGTGTGTGTGTGTGTGTGTGTGTGTGTGTGTGTGTGTGTGTGTGTGTGTGTGTGTGTGTGTGTGTGTGTGTGTGTGTGTGTGAGAGAGAGAGAGAGAGAGAGAGAGTAAGGCTCTGAGAAAAGCCTGTAGGCTCTGAGAAATGCCTGAAAAGCCTGAGAACACCAGCTCAGCATATTGTGCCTGTTATGGACACGGACAGACATGGGGACATTGTTTCCTCAATACCTTCATAATACAGGCTGCATATTAAATCAATAACATGTGTTTATTGTTTTGTTGCAGTATTTGGTTGAAGTGGAATTAAGTCCATAGCTTTTTTTCATTTCCTAGTCAGGGCCAGTGATCTGCCTGCTCTCTTGGACACAGGGCAGTTGTCCCACTGGACCTCTTCAGCAGGCCGCTTCAGAGCTCGGAGACCTCAGAATGATGGATTAACCACCTCTTTGAAATAAGGAAACTCTGGGCTCCGCTCCTCCTCCTGTCTTTCTGAGATGTCCTACATTGTTCTTATCGCTTCATCTTTGGAAAACACAGCGATATGTGTTGTAAAGTATCCTAGCCTTTTTCCAGCGGAAAATCTTTTCAACGCCAATGGATTTACTATAGGATTGGATTTACTATACTCATTTTGTCCAATGAGAGAGAGAGACTTTGACTTTTTGTCTTTCTTTACTGAAACCTTCTCATTTCATAAAAAAAAACTCACCCCCCCCACTTAAAAATAAAACACCAAAATATATCCTGTACTGCATTCATGTACCATACTCACCTTTCCATCTACCACATGATACAAACCAACATCACAATACCCAAAACAATACCCACTTCTACAACCGTATATCCAAAACATCTTCCCCAGCTATACAGACAGCCCCCCAACACACCATATCTCCTGAAACATCTCCACACTTTTTATCATTCTATAGTACTCAAACTCAACCCTAAGGAGCACAGAGACCATCCCATTAAACAATAGTAAAGGGTCTGTTATCCCCCCACCTTTGACCCTGTTCCTCCTTGTTAGCCAAATAGCCAACTTCGCCTGAGCAAACAGAAAATTCAACAAAACACATTTGGCCTCCTTAATCGAATACCTGTATCCCATTATAAACATCCCAACAGTAAAACCCGCCCCCAACCTCTCACACAGACATTCCAACAGAGATATTAATGACATTAACCTGGTGCACACAGAAAACACATGAATCACAGTTTCTTTCATTACACAGAAAGGACACCCAGGCCCGATTCCCAGTTCAACCAGCTGTTAGTGGCCAGAGCTCCATGAAGAACCCTCCACTGGAGGTCCCCTGACCTCTTTGGTACTGGGGGTTTGTAGAGCCCCCTCCATCTAAAACCCACCATACTCTCCGCCCCACATACCCCCTGCCACTGATGTGACTTCACTCCTGTTAGGCTCCTAATGTTCCTAACCTTAACGCAGAGGTTGTAGAGGGCTTTACTTCCCCCCCCAGGCTCGGAGTGTTAAAATCTAACAAGTCCTCCAGACCCCCTTGCCAGTCTCCAGTCTCTGCCGTCACCTGTAGTGGTGGAAACATTGGTGGCCCCTCCCCCTTTGGCCGCTCAAACACCTCCCTTACCGGCTCAGACAGTGCCTCCTGGACCTCCTCCAGGAATCTCTCCAGCAGCCTAAGAAACATTATTCCTGTTTGTTGTGCCAAGACTTCCGGGGTTTTCCACCCCTCCTCTCCCAGCAGTCTCAGGTCACCCAGCCTTTGTAAACCTGGCCGACTGAACCGATCTCAAAGGGATGGCTGGGTTGTTGAAGATAGGCTCCTCCCACACCCACAGCCCAGGCTCCACACCCCCTTCTCGTGTGGGCCTTAGCAGCTGCCAGGCCCTCAGCACTGCAGAGTAAAAATCTGAGAGACCTGCTGTACTCAGCCTCTCCAGCTTCATGAGGAACAGCTGCTGGTCCAACCCTAATCTGCCAGCTCTCCTCAGCAGCGCGCATGCTGGTTCCCTCCAGCCAACATCAGTATGGTACAGCAGTCTCTGCACCGCCTTTAGCCGGAAAGCAGCCATCCTGCTCTCCAGTTCCACCAGGCCCTGTCCTCCTTCGTTGACGGTCATGTACAACACTGCCGCCCTCAGCCAGTGATGGCCCGACCAGAAAGAGTCCACCAGCTTGCGTTGCAGGTCTGTGAGCAGAGCGGCGACAGGGTTGAGGACAGCCAGTTTATGCCACAGGGAAGATGCCACCAGTTTGTTGATTATCAGCACCCTCCCTCTATATGACACTTGGGACAGGAGCCATCTCCACCTGGCCAGTCTTGACACCACTGCCTGTGACAGCCCCTCCCAGTTCTTCCTGACCCACTTCTCCGAGCCCAGGTACAAAAAAATAACTCCTCATCCTCTTCCTCACACTCACTTTCCTCCTCATCTCTATCTCCCATCCTGACCACCTGGCCTTCCTCTCTGGTCAGGGTATCCCCCACAGCAACAGGCAAAGTTTCCATGGTGCCTTTGACCACACCCTTTTTCCTTTTCCGCTTGACACCCTCCTCCTCCCCCCTAGTCTCTTACACTTCCCCACTATACTCTCCTCATCCACTAGCATAACCTGACTAGACCCAGCCTCATCTACACCACCATCCATAGGATGACTAGGCCCAGCATCATCTACACCACCATCCATAGCATAACTAGGCCCAGCCTCAGCTACCCCACCATCTCTAGCCTGACTAGATACAGCCTCCGCTACCCCACCAACTCTAGCCTGACTAGACCCAGCCTCTGCTACACCACCATCCATAGCCTGACTAGACCCAGCCTCCGCTACCACACCATCTCTAGCCTGACTAGACCCAGCCTCAGCTACCCCACCATCCATAGCATGACTAGACCCAGCCTCAGATATCCCACCATCCATAGCATAACTAGACCCAGCCTCAGCTACCCCACCATCACTAGCCTGACTAGGCCCAGCCTCAGCTACCCCACCATCTCTAGCCTGACTAGGCCCAGCCTCATCTACACCACCATCTCTTACATGACTAGGCACAGCCTCATCTACACTACCATCCCTGGCATGACTAGGCCCAGCCTCTGCTGTCTGCATCTCATTACCCCCTGCACGTTGACCTCAATTTCCCCCACTGGCGCTTGTACCCTCACCTTGTCTACAGCTTTTATGTGGGCACGCAAAGCTCTTATGCCCCAAATCCCCCACACTCAAAACACCGTAGACTATCTGTGCTGGCAAACCCTGCGTAGAGCCCCTCCCCATGTCTCACTTTAAAATGCACATTTAGCTGTTGCGCATTGTTATTCAGAAACATAAACACTTGCCTCCGGAACGAAACAACGTGCTTAACGGCATCTGCCTGAAAACCTGCCGACAGTACACGAAAAACGCTAGCAAACTTACCAAAACGACTCAGCTCTTTCCTGATTTGATCATCCGTAATAAACGGAGGCAAATTTTCAACTACCACTCTTGTCGAAGGGGTAGAGAGAGGTGAAATTGGCACCAACACACCCCTTACAAATATTCCACTAGCAATTAGCCTACCAACCAAATTTGCTCTTTTCATGAACACAACCACAGCTTTGTTCATTCTAGAAGCAGAATGTATGAATTCAGCTCCTACCTGTTCACCGACCGTGAGCAGAACCTCCTCCACCTTAACTCCATTTGCAGGAACACACCTGAATCCATGCCGTATCGACAGCGTCTCCTCCGCGCTAGGCTGAGAAGCTAACTTTGAAAAAATTGTCGATACCGCTAAAACAAATATTGCATTAACCCTCCACCATAGAAAATAAAATTGAAACAAAAGACCAAGAAAATAATCAAGAAAGTTAGTTAGGACAGAGCCCTCCACACCAAACACTCAAACGCCAAAAAACTCCCAGCATGCAGAGAGAGAGAGCGAGAGCGAGAGAGAGAGAGAGAGAGAGAGAGAGAGGAAAATACAAAATACCTAAAGCATTCCAGTTCAAAGGAGTTATTTCAAATGTGAATAATAACTTTGATGGGAAATTAAACACTGCTTTCAGTGAGAGAGATAAACTTGGACCTATACAGGATACTACCCTCCACAACATAAACTCCAAACCTACACCCTTCCTACTACCAAATATTATTATATATTTTACTTCATAGGGACTAAATTCTAAGTTAAGGCTACCAAGTTGCTAGGACAGAACACAGATTGTACATACAGTTGAAGTCGGAAGTTTACATACACTTAGGTTGGAGTCATTAAAACTCGTTTTTCAACGACTCCACACATTTCTTGTTAACAAACTATAGTTTTGGCAAGTTGGTTAGGACATCTACTTTGTGCGTGACACAAGTAATTTTTCCAACAATTGTTTACAGACAGATTATTTCACTTATAATTCACTGTATCACAATTCCAGTGGGTCAGAAGTTTACATACACTAAATTGCCTGTGCCTTTAAACAGCTTGGAAAATTCCAGAAAATTATGTCATGGCTTTAGAAGCTTCTGATAGGCTAATTGACATCATTTGAGTCAATTGGAGGTGTACCTGTGGATGTATTTCAAGGCCTACCTTCAAACTCAGTGCCTCTTTGCTTGACATCATGAGAAAATCTAAAGAAATCAGACAAGACCTTAGAATTTTTTTGTTTGTTTCAAGTCTGGTTCATCCTTGGGAGCAATTTCCAAATGCCTGAAGGTACCATGTTCATCTGTACAAACAATAGTATGCAAGTATAAACACCATGACGCAGCCGTCATACCGCTCAGGAAGGAGACGCGTTCTGTCTCCTAGAGATGAACGTACTTTGGTGCGAAAAGTGCAAATCAATCCCAGAATAACAGCAAAGGACCTTGTGAAGATGCTGGAGGAAACAGATACAAAAGTATCTAAATCCACAGTAAATGAGTCCTATATTGACATAACCTGAAAGGCTGCTCAGCAAGGAAGAAGCCATTGCTCCAAAACTGCCATTAAAAAAGCCAGTGTCACGCTCTGACCTTAGATATCTCTGCTTTCTTTATATTTTGGTTAGGTCAGGGTGTGACGAGGGTGGGTATGCTAGTTTTTGTATTGTCTAGGGTTTTGTATGTCAGGGGTTTTGTAGGTCTAGGTATTTGTATGTCTATGGTGGCCTGATATGGTTCCCAATCAGAGGGAGCTGTTTATCGTTGTCTCTGATTGGGGATCATATTTAGGTAGCCATTTTCCATTTTGTGTTCATGGGTTCTTGTTCTATGTTTAGTTGCCTGTCTGCACTATTCATATTAGCTTCACGGTTCATTTAGTTGTTTTGTTAGTTTGTTCAGTGTTCATTCTTTTAATAAATATAGAATGGACGCATACAACACTAAACAAAAATAGAAGTGTTTGGCCATAATGATCATCGTTATGTTTGGAGGAAAAAGGGGGAGGTTTGCAAGCCGAAGAACACCATCCCAACCGTGAAGCACGAGGGTGGCAGCATCATGTTGTGTGGTGCTTTGCTGCAGGAGGGACTGGTGCACTTCACTAAATAGATGTCATCATGAGGAGGAAAATTATGTGGATATTTTGAAGCAACATCTCAAGACATCAGTCAGGAAGTTAAAGCTTGGTCGCAAATGGGTCTTCCAAATGGACAATGACCCCAAGCATACTTCCAAAGTTGTGGCAAAATGGCTTAAGGACAACAAAGTCAAGGTATTGGAGTGGCCATCACAAAGCCCTGACCTCAATCCGATAGAACATTTGTGCGAGCAAGTAGGCCTACAAACCTGACTCAGTTACACCAGCTCTGTCAGGAGTAATGGGCCAAACTTCACCCAACTTATTGTGGAAGGCTACCCAAAACGTTTGACCCAAGTTAAATAATTTAAAGGCAATGCTACCAAATACTAATTGAGTGTATGTAAACTTCTGACCCACTGGGAATGTGATGAAAGAAATAAAAGCTGAAATAAATCATTCTCTC
The DNA here is from genome assembly GCF_045679555.1 of Salvelinus alpinus. NCBI lineage: Eukaryota > Metazoa > Chordata > Actinopteri > Salmoniformes > Salmonidae > Salvelinus > Salvelinus alpinus. Next base: position 28,090,161 of record NC_092087.1, on the reverse strand, counting down.
AACTATTATTGTGACATTTCACATTCTTAAAATAAAGTGGGGATCCTAACTGACCTAAGAAATTGAATTTCTACTAGGATTAAATGTGAAATTGTGAAAAACTGAGTTAAATGTATTTGGCTGAGGTGTATGTAAACTTCTGACTTCAACTGTATCAGACTGCATCTTCAATTAGCACTGAGGTGTGGCTTGAGAGATGTCAAAGCCCTTGAGCCCAACAATGGCAGGAGAGTTTCACAGCCAGGAGAGTTTCACAGCCTACCTGGATGTAAAAAATGATAAGGCAAAAACCTGAGAGTACAAAAATAATCTCCTTATGGAAAATCAAGAGATACTTTTTGCTGTCTATTATAAAACTGGGAACAAAAGCAACTTAATCTTCCACGCAGACCATCCCCTGGCATGGCGCAGTGCTATATTTACACACTACCAATCTGTTAAGAGGGGGGTGTTAGCGATGGAAACTCAGGATATTAGACAACGATGACTGAGTCAGCCAATGTTAACCTGTACAATTCTGAAACAGTAATGGTACAGGGCAACCACATTGTGGACTTTCACATAATCAAAGAGAGCTCAGCAGGATAAGCTCTCTCTTGAGATAGATACCCCCACCTCTAGCGTGTCAGACCAGACCTCTTCATTATACAATCCCACATACGAGCAACCCCAAGCGGAAAGTCAACCTCCCAGCATAGAGTACTACTCCCTCATTGAAATGAAGGATACATTCACCCAGACCCGGAGAGCTGGAGGTGGAGAGAGACATATCTGCACTCTGGAATGTGGTGAGACAACATCAACAGGAGAAAGAGCAGAGGCAGGAGAAGAACAGAGCATTAGAGGAGAGGATCAGACTGATGGAGGAAAGGGTGAGGGTGATGGTGTGTGACAGAGAACCACCCATTAGAGAGCTGACCACCCCCGCAGAGAAGCCAGCAGAAGAGCCCACCTCAGCCCCTGACCATAGCCTCGACATCACAACAGGACAGATAAATGAAGAACCCCAAGCCCAGGGGATCCTACCCCCTTCTGAACCCCCCACTCAGCCACCCTGATAGTCCTCCTGACAACCCCCCCCCCCACACTCACTGAGGACATACACAAGCCACAGATTGTACTGCTTATGGACACAAACGGAAAATATATACAAGAAAATAAACGTTTTCCCAAATACAGTGTCTAATCTCTGGTGTTCAAACACCCAGCTCGCCCTAGACCTTCTGTCTGAGAACCAACTAGGGTCACCCAGCCACATAATAATACACACAGGCACGAACGACCTGAGAGCACAGCAGGAAAGGGTGGCCACAGCACTCAAGGGACTGATTGATTGAAAAACATTCTATTTTCCCCAACGGTTATCTCCACCCTGCTACCACGAAAACACTTCCACCCTGCTACCATACAACAGGTAAACGCAAGTATTTCCTATGACTGTGCCTCAAAACCAAATGTTTACCATGCCCACCACTCCACCCTAGACTTGAACAGCCTTTATGACGAGGTCCACTTATACAAGGCAGCAGTGCCCACCTTCGCCCGGACCCTAAAGGACATTACCCTCAACCGCAGCCACAACACCTCACACAAGAGCAACAGATCAATAGACCCCCCCCCCCCCCCCCACCACCAACCAACACAGAGGACCCACGCCGAGAGGACCTAAATCCAGACCACAGCACCACCAGCCACATCCACCCCCCTCAACCAATCAATCCCCCCAAGTCAACCATGCCCACACCCCATTTAGGCCCCCTCAGATCAGACCTATACCCTTCCTGCCCACCCCATTCCCCCCACTCCCACAAAGAGGGCCTCAACATGAAGGTCACACAGACGCCAAGGCCGGGAGCAGGCAAACAGGCCCAACCCCCAGATGCTCAACAGGCTCTGCTCACACTTACTGGTCTGAGGCCAAACCAAATGACTAACAACATTGGACACTTTATGGAACACAATGCCTTCACTATGTCATCCTGGAATATCCAAGGCCTGAAGTCATCTGCCTTTGGCCTAAAGAGCAGGAACCTGGACCTCACCAATGAAATCAGAAATACAGACATTGTCATCCTACAAGAAACATGGTATAGAGGAGATGGACACACTGCTTTCCCTCTAGGTTACAGAGAGCTGGTAGTCCCATCCACCAAACTACCAGGTGTGAAACAGGGAAGGGACTTGGGGGGTATGCTAATGTGGTATAGAGCAGATCTAACTCCTTGTATTAAATTAATCAAAACAGATACATTTTAGATTTGGCTAGAAATTCTAAAGGAAATGATCTCAACAGAGAAAAATGTCCTCCTGTGTGCTACCTATATCCCCCACTAGAATCCCTATACTTTAATGAAGACAGCTTTTCCATCCTGGAGGGGGAAATCAATCATTTTCAGGCCTAAGGACATGTACTAGTCTGTGGCGACCTAAATGTCAGAACTGGACAAGAACCTGACACCCTCAGCACATGGGGACAAACACCTACCTGGAGGTGACAGCATTCCCTCCCCCATATCCCCCCCCCCCTCTAGGCACAACTACAACAACATAACCAACAAAAATGGGTCACAACTCCTGCAGCTCTGTCGCATGCTTGGTAGAAAAAAATTTAGAAACCTATCCAACCAAAAACATAGAGACCAAGAAAACCTGAGCCTTCAGTATGGTGAATCACTAAGACAATACAGAAATACACTACGGAAATTGAAGGAACAGCATGTCAGAAATCAGCTCAGTGTAATTGAAGAATCCATAGACTCTAACCACTTCTGGGAAAATTGGAAAACACAAAATAAACAACAACACGAAGAGTTATCTATCCAAAACGGAGATGTATGGGTAAACCACGTCTACAATCTTTTGGGACCTATAACAAAGAACAAACAGCAAACACATATACTTGATTAAATACAAATCTTAGAATAAACTATTAAAGACTACCAGAACCCACTGGATTCTCCAATTACATTGAATGAACTACAGGACAAAATACAAACCCTCCAACCCAAAACGGCCCGTGGTGTTGATGGTATCCTCAATGAAATTATAAAGTATACAGACCACTACTACCCAAAATTACAACCAATTAATTGCAGCATTACCACAAAAATGGAAGAGGCAAGTAGAAGGGGAAAAAAGTAAGGAACTTGTATGTCGGCCCTGTATTAAAGAACATAAATGGTTAAAGAAAAGTGTGATAAATAAAAACATATACCAATTTCATTTAAGGACCAAAAAACTGACAGCTGTGCCATATAAATTGCAAAATAGTTGGGAAGAGATTTTCGATGTACCCATTCCATGGCACATGGTTTATGAATTGATATGCAAAACAACGCCGGATTCAAAACTTCGAATTTTTCAATTTAAATTACTGTACAAAATTCTTGCAACTAATAGAATGTTATATATATGGGGTATACAATCTTCCCAGCTCTGCAGATTCTGTTGTGAGGAGGCAGAGTCATTAGATCATTTATTTTGGTATTGTCCATATGTAGCTCGTTTTTGGTCACAGGTCCAGGAATGGCTGAAGAATTGCAACATTTGCCTAGAACTAACGCTACAGATGGCAATACTGGGGGATTTGAAAAGCCATAGTCAATCAATCAATAATATAATAATTATTTTAGCAAAAATGTTTATTTTTAATTTACAATCTGTAGAAGCTATGAGAATAGGAAGGTTCAAATCTTTTGTGAAGCATCACAGCACAGTTGAAAAATATATGGCAAATAAAAATCCGAAATGGATGATGTTGGAAGATAGATGGGAAGGGTTGAGTGGAACTGAAGGGTGGGACTAATAACAAGATAAACAATGTAGGGCATACGGGATCTGTGAAATGTGTATAGGTGCGGAGCTTTTGTGAAATAGCACAGTTACAAGTGGAAATAAAATTGGATGGACAACAGAAATAGAGGAAGGACTAAGAACAAACAAGAGAGAACTATTATAAAGTAGACTGTGTCTGTAAAATAGGTATAAGATGTATAAATTGAAGGTAAAAGCAGAAGTGTTTATTAGTTTACTCCAATTGGGGGAGCGGTGGTAGGGTTGCGGGGAATAATAATAAAGGTATATTCTTTAAAAAAGTATGTATGTCTATATAGGTATGTGTATGTATATATGTGTATATGTATGCATGCGTGTATGGATATATATATTTACCCCAAAAAATATGGGGGATTGGAAATGATGCAGACAATTACATTGGAAGCAACATTCTTTCCGCAATATTAAGCTGATCCACCCCTAAAAAATAAAATAAAAAATAAAAATAAAAAATAAATAAAGTATACAGACCACAAATTCCAATTGACTATACTTAAACTCTTTAACATCATCCTTGGCTCTGGCATCTTCCCCAATATTTGGAACCAAGGACGTATCACCTGAATCCACAAAAGTGGAGACAAATTTGACCCCAATATCTTATGTGTCAACAGCAACCTTGGGAAAATCATCTGCATTATCATTAACAGCAGACCCGTACATTTCCTCAATGAAAATGTACTGAGAAAATGTCAAATTGTTTTTTTACCAAATTACTGTACGACAGACCACATATTCACCCTGCGCACTCTAATTGACAAACAAACAAACCAAAACAAAGGCAGTCTTCTCATGCTTTGTTGATTTAAAAAAAGCTTTTGACTCAATTTGGCACGAGGGTCTGCTATACAAATTGATGGAAAGTGGGGTTGGGGGAAAAACATACGACATCATAAAATCCATGTACACAAACAACAAGTGTGCAGTTAAAATGGGCAAAAAACAAGTTTCTTTCAACAGGGCCATGGGGTGAGACAGGTATGCAGCTTAAGCCCCACCCTCTTCAACAAATATATCAATGAATTGGCGAGGGCATTAGAACAGCCTGCAGCCAGCCTCACCCTACTAGAATTTGAAATCAAATGTCTATTGTTTGCTGATGATCTGGTGCTTCAGTCCCCAACCAAGGAGGGCCTACAGCAGCACCTAGATCTTCTGCACATATTCTGTCAGACCTGGGCCCTGACAGTAAATCTCAGTAAGACAAAAATAATTGTGTTCCAAAAAACGTCCAGTTGCCAGGACCACAAATACAAATTCCATCTAGACACCGTTGCCCTAGAGCACACAAAAAACAATACATGCCTCGGCCTAAACATCAGCGCCACAGGTAACTTCCACAAAGCTGTGAACGAGCTGAAAGACAAGGCAAGAAGGGCCTTCTATGCCATCAAAAGGAACATAGAATTTGACATACCAATTAGGATCTGGCAAAAAATACTTGAATCAGTTATAGAATCTATTGCCCTTTATGGTTGTGAGGTCTGGGATCCGTTCACCAACCAAGAATTCTGCATGCAGAATCCTGCGAAAAATATCCTCCGTGTACAACGTAAAACACCAAATAATGCATGCAGAGCAGAATTAGGCCGATACCCGCTAATGATCAAAATTTAGAAAAGAGACGTTAAATTCTACAACCACCTAAAAGGAAGCGATTCCCAAACAAAGCCAACACCTACAAAGAGATGAACCTGGAGAAGAATCCCTTAAGAAAGCTGGTCCTAGGACTGTTCACAAACACAAACAGGCCCCACAGAGCCCCAGGACATCAACACAATTAGACCCAAACAAATCATGAGAAAACAAAAAGATAATTACTTGACACATTGGAAATAATTAGCAAAGAAACTGAGCAGACTAGAATGCTATTTGGCCCTAAACAGAGAGTACTGACACCATATATTGTGATAATGTTTACTTTTAATTTGTATTGTTGGAGAGAGAGGGAGAGATGCCCTTTTAGTGTAAGAGCTGTTTGAAAAGACTGCCTGAAATTTCAGCCTGTTTTGACCTTCCATGGTGACATCACTACGTAGTAAATTAGTTAGTAGACCAATAAGAGTGTTTCAAATCATCTCTCCCAATAACAGCAACTTTTCAGTTTTACCCTCCCCACTAAACCACTACCAGACAGTCCTAGCACATTTCTTGTTTGTGAAATTGCTCTTTGCTAAGAAGCCATTTTTTTACCATTTTAATTTAAAACAATCAAAGCAAGTTACTTATTGTTACCCATAAATTGTTACCCAGATAAAAATGGTTGCATTGGACCTTTAATAGAAAGTCAACATACTTTTTTAACCTCCAAATTATCCTAGCCCTCCTTTCATAGGTACAGCAGTTGTAGTTTTTCTCCCTGGAGGTAGTCTAGGCAAGTCTGGAGAGGCAACGGAGCAGCTGTCTCTCCCAGCATGGGGAAAACACAGGGAGGTGTCTCACTCCATCAATTATTCAGCCTCCCCCTCGCTCCCCTCTAACCGCCATACTCACTCCCTTAGCCTCCCTCCATAGATCACCCCTCCATACCCCTCCATACTGAACCCCACATTTCCCACACCCACATATTTCCATCTCTGCTTGGGAAAAAGTTCAGTTCCCCACAATGAAAGTAACAGTACACTGAACCTCTTTTGAGTGTGCCCATGTAGGCCCCTACCCATCTGTAGGTCTGTACCCATTCTTTGTGAACAAATGAGTCTTTCCCCTCTCCAGAGACACTCTCCAGAGGACAAACACAGACAAGCATGAGAGTCCATCTCCCTGTTCATGGCACCATGTCTTTAGCCCTTCCTCTGTTCCACCACTCCACTGTCCCTCAGCTCTGCTCCATACATTTCTTCCATCTATCCAGCTCTTTATCCCACCAGCTCCCCCATCTGTCTGACTCTCTGTTCTACCACATCCTGACTTATCTATCATCCCTCCATCCCATAGGTCTCCACGACAGTGTTCCCTCTGTCCTCTACAGCTCAGGCTGTAGGTTCAGTGTGCTGACACAGCTCTCTGTGCTGCATGTCTGAGTTACTGGCTCAGCCAGGAGAACATAACCCCTATCTATCCTGAGCCAGCTCAGACAGCACTGTGATTTACTGTACTGGACCCTATAGAGAGCTATCTTCTCTCCCTGCCCTCGATCTCTCACTCTCTCTTTTTCTCATTCCTCTTATCTTGTCTCTTCTCTCTCTTCTGCTCACTTAAACACACGCACCCACATACGCATTCACACACACACACACACGCAGGCACACATTCACATGCATGCACTGGTTGCATCACTGCCTGGTATGTCAACTGCTCGGCCTCTGACCGCAAGGCACTACAGAAGGTAGTGCGTACGGCCCAGTACATCACTGGGGCCAAGTTTCCTGCCATCCAGGACCTCTATACCAGGCGGTGTTAGAGGAAGGCCCCAAAAATGGTCAAAGTCTCCAGCCACCCTAGTCATAGACTGTTCTCTCTGCTACCGCACGTCAAGCGGTACCGGAACGCCACGTCTAGGTCCAAGAGGCTTCTAAACAGCTTCTACCCCCAAACCATAAGACTACTGAACATCTAACCAAATGGCTACCCAGACTACTTGCATTGCCCCTCCCCTTTTATGCTGCCGCTACTCTCTGTTATTATCTATGCATACGTCACTTTAATAACTCTACCCACATGTATATATTACCTCAATTACCTCGACTAACCGGTGCCCCCGCACATTGACTCTGTACCGGTACCCCCTGTATATAGCCTCGCTATTGTTATTTTACTGCTGCTCTTTAATTATTTGTTACTATATTTCTTATTTTTTTAGGTATTTTTCTTAAAACTGCATTGTTGGTTTAAGGGCTTGTGAGTAATCATTTCACTGTAAGGTCTACACCTGTTGTATTCATCGTATGTGACAAATACAATTTGATTTGACACACACAAACTTGATATACAGTATCTTCTCCCTTGTTTCTCTACCACTATCTCAATATTTCCCCGTTTCTTTTTCTCTCTTTTCATCTCTCATCTTTTCTTCCTGGTTTTTGTGCGTCTCATTATAATTTGCCTAATCTTTAGAGTAAATAATGCACATATGCAAAACCACAGCAAGTACTTCAGCTTCGACTCAATCTGTTTGCATTTGCTGTTGACTGCATCACATTTGGTTTACAGATTACTAACATTTGATAGAGAGAAAGGGAAATGGAGTGAGAGAAACGGAGGGAGAGAAACTGAGAAAGGGTGATAGAAATAGTCACTTGTGCACGTGAGAGAGGGATGTGCTAGAAAGTAGGAGAGGTTAGATAAGTGAGAGAGAGAGAAGGAGAAAGGATGAGTGCAGATACCTTGGTTGTTTACTGTGGCCCTAGGCAGCTCCTCCTGTTAGCAACATGTTTTGGTAACAGGAGGATTCTGAGGGAGAAACCTGCACATGCACACTGCAGTGACTGTATGGGCCCTGTTGTTGTGGCTTCAGAGAATTACTAATGACACCATTGCATGCAAGCAGTGGGTCATGTTTAGGTTACATAAAGAAGTCAAGTCAAGCGCTCATCTGTCCTGTGAGAGGAAACCAGTAACCCCTATCTATCCTGAGCCAGCTCAGACAGCACTGTAATTTACTGTACCGGACCCTCCAGACAGTTGGCCCAGCTCCTCTATCCTCTCTCCCTGCTCTGTCTTTTTCTCTTTCTCCTTATCTTGTCTTCTCTCTCTTCTGCTCTCTCTCTTAAACGCACACACACGTTTGGTAACAGGAGGATTTTGAGGGAGAAACCTGCTGAATGGGGCCTGTTGTTGTGTCTTGTGGCTTCAGAGAATCACTAATGACACCATTGCATGAAAGCAGTGGCTCATGTTTAGTTTAAATAAAGAGGTCCTGTCAACCAGTCATCTGTCCTGTGAGAGGAACCCAGTACCAATTTAGCCTCACCTTATGAAAGTACGAATGGAACTATATATATATATATATTTTATCTCCACTAGCTCAATGCCATTTATATTTGTTTTGTTATTTGTTGTTGGGCAGGTTACAGGTGCATTTCATGTACCCATAGGCTGCCACTCAAAAGAAAAAAAAACATTAAGAAATACATACAGAGTTGAATAATACAACGTTGAATAACAAATTTAGTATTAACAGGAAAAGAAAGCAAAAAAGAAGTGGGCCTGCACCCCCAACCTCCTATCCCATTCCCCCAACCCCACGCAGTCAACATGTCTCCATCTAACCCCCCACTCCTGGAAACAATGCCCCCCCCCCAGAAACTAGGGTTGCTCGTCAGTCACCCACCTGAGGCATATTGCTTTGCCATTCATCTGCCGCCATCACCTCATGTTTCAACATGATAATGCACTGCCCTATGTCGCAAGGATCTGTACAAAATTGCTGGAAGCTGAAAATATCCCACTTCTTCCATTGTCTGCATACTCACCACTTACCCATTGAGCAAGTTTGGGATGCTCTGGATCGACGTGTACAACAGAGTGTTTCAGTTCCCGCCAATATCCAGCAACTTCGCACAGCTATTGAAGAGGAGTGGGACAACATTCCACAGGCCACACCAGATACTGACTGCTTTTCTGATCCATACCCCTACCTTTTTTAAGGTACCTGTAACCAATCCATAGATCAGGGCCTAATTAATTAATTTGAATTGAGTGATTTCCTTATATGAACCGTAACTAAAATCTTTGACATTTTTGCATGTTGAGTGTTTATATCACTTGTTAAATCCACTGCAAACAGAATGAGATTGGTTAACCTCTACAGGATCGGTGTCACCCCCCCTCTCCCGCGGGACAGTTGAGCTAACGTAGCCTAATGTGATTAGCATGAGGTTGTAAGTAACAAGAACATTTCCCAGGACATAGTGGCTTGCAAAAGTATTCACCCCCTTGGCATTTTTCCTATTTTGTTGCCTTACAACCTGGAATTAAAATTGATATTTTGGGGGTTTGTATCATTTGATTTACACAACATGCCTACCACTTTGAAGATGCAAAATATTTTCTATTGTGAAACAAACAAGAAATAAGACCAAAAAAAAGAACTTGAGCGTGCATAACTATTCACCCCCCCAAGGTCAATTCTTTGTAGAGCCACCTTTTGCAGAAATTAAAGCTGCAAGTCTCTTGGGGTATGTCTCTATAAGCTTGGCACATCTAGCCACTGGGATTTTTGCCCATTCTTCAAGGCAAAACTGCTCCAGCTCCTTCAAGTTGGATGGGTTCCGCTGGTGTACAACAATCTTTAAGTCATACCACAGATTCTCAATTGGATTGAGGTCTGGGCTTTGACTAGGCCATTCCAAGACATTTAAATGTTTCTTAAACCAGTCAAGTGTTGCTTTAGCAGTATGCTTAGGGTCATTGTCCTTCTGGAAGGTGAACCTCCGTCCCAGTCTCAAATCTCTGGAAGACTGGAGCAGGTTTCCCTCAAGAATTGCCCTGTATTTAGCACCATCCATCATTCCTTAAATTCTGACCAATTTCCCAGTCCTTGCTGATGAAAAATGGTGTTCTCGGGGTGATGAGAGGTGTTGTGTTTACGCCAGACATAGCGTTTTCTTTGATGGCCAAAAAGCTCAGTTTTATCTCATCTGACCAGAGTACCTTCTTCTATATGTTTGGAGAGCCTGGTCCGTGAGTTTTGGTGGGCGGCCCTCTCTTGGCAGGTTTGTTGTGGTGTCATATTCTTTCCATTTTTTGATTTAATGGGGATGTTAAAAGTTTGGGATATTTTTTTACCCAACCCTGATCTGTACTTCTCCACAACTTTGTCCCTGACCTGTTTGGAGAGCTCCTTGGTCTTCATAGTGCTGCTTGCTTGGTGGTGCCCCATGCTTAGTGGTGTTGCAGACTCTGCGGCCTTTCAGAACAGGTGTAAAAATACTGAGATCATGTGAGAGATCATGTGACACTTAGATTGCACACAGGTGGACTTTATTTAACTAATAATGTAATTGGTTGCACCAAATCTTATTTTGGGGCTTCATAGCAAAGGGGTGAATACATATGCACCCACCACTTTTCCTTTTTATTTTATTTTTTGAAATAAGTGATTTTTTTCATTTCACTTCAACAATTTGGACTATTTTGTGTATGTCCATTACATGCAATGTAAATAAAAATCTATTTAAATTACAGGTTGTAATGCAACAAAATGTAAAAACTCCAAGGGGGATGAATACTTTTGCAAGGTACTGTATCTGATAAGGGCAGAAAGCTTAAATTCTTGTTAATCTAACTGCACTGTCCAATTTACAGTAGTTATTACAGTGAAATAATATCATGCAATTGTTTGAAGAGAGTACAGAGTTATGAACTTGAAAATGTATCAATAAACCAATTAGGCACTTTTGGGCAGACTTGATACAACATTTTGAACAGAAATGCAATGGTTCATTGGATCAGTCTAAAACTTTGCACATACGCTGCTGCTATCTACTGGTAAAAATCGAAATTGCGCCTAACCTGGAATAATACATTGTGAACTTTCTCTTGCATTTCAAAGATTATGTTTTTTTCTCTGTATTATCTTTCATCAGATCTAATGTGTTATATTGTCCTAAATTAATTTCACATTTCCACAAACTTCAAAGTGTTTCCTTTAAAATGGTATCAAGAATATGCATATCCTTGCTTCAGGTCCTGAGCTACAGGCAGTTAGATTTTGGTATGTCATTTTAGGTGAAAAGAAAAGGGTTCGATCCTTAACTTAATTCACCAATACATTTCTTGTTAGTCCAAAAAATATTGCTATCAGCTGGCCTGGTACATTGTTTGCTACTGCCACCTATTCGGGGTGCACCGTTTCAGTTTCAATGACTCAATATTTTGAACAAAAACAGATGACTGTAACTAAGACTGTGAATGTCAATACAATCAAACTAGCAAGGGCACTTATCACAAGTCAGTCATAACGTGGCTAATAGGCTAGCGCACTTGTGTTAAACACAAGACCCATGGGCCGAATAGGACACACATGCGAGTATAAATGCGTCAACAGTTGAGTCATCTACTTTATGAAATTACAGCCTGATGTGCATGCATCGGTGAATTCAACTTCAATTTCACTGCTTTCTTGTGCTCCTTTTACAGCAGGCAGCGGAGAGAAAGTGTACAGACACATGCCACAGTCTTAGCTAGGCTACTAAAATGTTGCAGTCTGGCTTTGGTTTTTAAAGCTTGACAATGAATAACCAAAAACTAAACCTGCAACAAAACATCATGCAAAAGAGAAACATGCAGGCCTATTACAGCAACATTTGCTGTAATAGGCCTACAAGCAGGCAAGTTCCAATTCAGTTGTCAAGCCGTGGGTTAGGACAAGCATGCATTGGTAGGCAAGTTGCAGAAGGATGAGTAGGCTACTTTTCCCCATCTTTAATCAGTGCAATTTTGATGGCCTACTAGCTGAAAAAGTTTGAGAGGGTTTATCTAATGTTCCCTCCTTAGATTTTAGCTCATCTTCCTCTGGCTAGCATTAGTTGTTGATCTGGTTGTTGATGATGTGCTTAGGCAACTGAGGGAGAGATGTAAGAGGACTCCCGTGGTATTTACATATTTGCAGAAATCCATTCAGGTGTATTTTGTGGCTTTTGGCGAATGCTTTCTAATGATCTAAAGTTATTCTGTTGCAACTGCCTGTAAACACACAGTCCAGTTAAAGGGCATGATGGCAGGCCCATTTGGCAAATGGCTTATTTGCATATAGGCCTATTGTAGCTCTGATTGGCTATGGTACACTGGTTTGCGTAGATGCCGGTCCTGGACTGGACAGATTTTTATTTGGTTTTATTTATTGCAGTGTCTATAACTTGTCCAAATGCGTGGCAGCTTTCCCACTCTATATTGCTATAGAATTTTCCAAAAAACCTTACTATACGTCATTCCCAAACATGCTATGAATTTAGGAAAACTTGAAAATGACGATATCTAGGTGCTCGCTTGTCAGAAAATGTAAAATCTTTATATGAACAGATTTGAATACGATTTAATGTTGCTGAAATGCTGTCAGTTCCACGTTAAGCCTTGAGACAATTGAGACGTGGATTGTGTATGTGTGACAAAAGATTTAAGTGCCTTTGAAAGAGGTATGGTAGTAGGTGCCAGGCACACCGGTTTGTGTCAAGAACTGCAACACTGCTGGGTTTTTCACACTCAACAGTTTCCTGTGTATATCAAGAATGGTCCACCACCCTAAGGACATCCAGGCAACTTGACACAACTGTGGGAAGCATTGGAGTCAACATTGGCCAGCATCCCTGTGGAATGCTTTTGGCACCTTGTAGAGTCCATGCCCTGACAAATTGAGGCTGTTCTGAGGACAAAAGGAGGAAAGGGGTGCAACTCCATATAAGGAAGGTGCTCCTAATGTTTGGTATACTCAGTGTAAGTCTTGAAACCTCACTATCGATTTTATCCCAATAGCCAGAAGGAGGAGACAAGTGAGGCTCAATGTCAATCTGTCTCATTTATTGATTTAAGTATTACGCTTTCATGTCATTTTAATGTGCTTGGAGAATTCAATTCACAGTGTATTTTAAGCATTTTAACTTAATTATCTGACACTGGTCCCCTAACTCCATGCTAACAACTCCCAGGATGTAATCTTTCTGTGGGCACATCAGTCACTAATGGGCCTACCACCACCACCATAGATCTCTCTTTACTTTGATGTCCACCAGCGAAAGCATGTGAAGGATCAGTCAGGAGAGCAGTGTTTTGAGGAATGCTTTGTGAGTTCTAACTAACTGCCCCCTGATACTTTTCATGCTAGCGGGAGGAAAGGTCTTTTTGGTATCAATTTACTCACAGGTTGTATGTCACTATTTACAAGAACAGTGGTAAGCATGAATACTGTAACATGCAAAGCTTTTACAGATATCAGTTTTTGGATGTATCAGTTTGGACATATCAGTGTACTTCAAGTCTATGAAGGTTTTAATAAAAGCTGTAAAGTGCAACCCGAAGTAGAATGTCTCTGTGTTTTTTGTGTCAGGAGAACAAATGGCTCACTAGAGACATGGACAGCAGTTCAGCAGTGTACATTAACCACCGGCAGCTCTGTCCTGACCCACTTCTATTAGTATCAACCCTACATAATAGCAGCACAGCACAGGATAGCCTGCAGTGTCTGGGCCACACACACCTGGTGTTTGTCCCTCTTACATAAGACCATCTGCTTTCAACCACTACTGAGAGGGGTTCATGACTGATGGCCAAATATGCCAGACACTCAGTAACACACAAGGCACTTTGGACAGCTACTATAGGAAAGATGCTAACTGAGTGTTTATCAAAGAGTCTGTTTAGGTAACCTTCTGTATGTTGAACCTTTTGGGGGCTTGGTGGTAGTCTGGGACATGCACTGTTCTATTAGGTTCTTACTCTTTCAGTGATACGGCTCCCTGGCTTTCAGTTGGGTCATAATGGTACTTTGCTTTTTCTCCAGATTAGGATAACTCATGCTAAATAAATGGACATGAGGATGATTTTCTCACTTGCCAAATAGGAAAAAAGTAATCCCTCTGTATTTAGCTCAGTAAGAGTTAGTGAAAGTCTGCTTTATCACTTATCAGCACATGAGTTCCTTTGGCTGAACCTTTCTGTTCCAGTAGCTTCCACACTATATGTGACTACCTCTCCCAGCTGTGTTTGTGTGCTTGTCAGATCGTAACAGATTCTTCTTCACAGAGCTTTTGAGGAAAAGTATCCTGCTTCTGAAGAAGGCTCATGCCTAAACTTGGTCAGCCTTTTCTCTAATAACACGTCTTTATTTTTAGCCCAGTTTCCTGTACGAAACCACTCAATGCTGGCACAAATGTGAGCATTTCTGTCAGCCTGGGTTTACTTTCATCTTTGTTAAAGTGTTAAGTAGTCAAGCACATAAAATGTGAGTTTCCCATTCCTCTGCCACCCTAGGTGTCTGCCCCCCTTATTATTTTGTCCCACTTTCTCCTCTGTCTCAGAGAACTAGTGGTGACTCCATCACAGAATAGGCCCTAGAGCCACAAAGCCTCAGCCAATCATACACAAGATGCACTGGGAATTGTGAGAAACAAGCGGAACAAATGTCCCTTTGACATCAAGTCATGAATTCCATGGACGTTCCAGTTAAGTGTGCTTATTGGCCTTTATTGTCCTCATATTACCATGTGCACTACGTAGTGTGTCGTGAAAGGAGTATGAGAGAAGTAATAGTAGGAAAGAGAGGACAGAGGGGAATATTAGTGGACATGGAAACACTATCATAAGGGGATAGGGAGTAAAAATGGAGAATGAGGGGTGGAGGGGGATTCAGAGAAAAGGAGAGTGAGGGATATGAGGGGTTGTCCTCCCTCTTCTGGCCAGGCCTGCTGTCGTCACAGTAATACCAGTCTGTAATCAGTTGTCATAGATGATGCTGGCCCAATGGAGAAAAGGAGGAGGATAGGATGGAGGAATGAAAAAACAGAGAAAATTAATGTGAGAGCGAAAGAGATGGAAGAAAGAGATCAGGAGAGGGAAAGAAGATAGAGATGTCAAGGGGAGAGAGCGTGTGAGAGAGCAGGGAGGAGATGTAGCTCCTTTGATCAGTCTTGCAGAGCGGCGGAGGATAGGATCGAGGGATGAGAGGATTGGAGGGAGGAGAGAAAGCAGGGGAATGAGAGTGGTCTCTTTAATGAGCTCACCGGGACCATTGTTTCCATCAGGCAGGTTTGCATGTTATCAAAGATGATGAGGGAAGTTTGGAATGTCCACATCAGTAGGGCTATAGCAGGGGTGCCAGACAGTGGGTTGCTGCTCTGTCGTCACTGGCTTATGCAAGAACAGACTGGCTCCCCGGGCTAGCTGAGAGCCATCTGAGTGACCCTGAGGGGGATTAGCAATACACAGAGAAAAGTGTCATTCACACTATATGCTGTTACTCATACTGTTAGACACAGCTCTATCAGGGTTCTCTTAAAGAAGCGTTTGTAGTCACGGCTGTCATTTTGCACGCAAATGGTCCAACATTTTGCCAGTGTGCTCTTTGAGTTGTTTTTTGACACGCACTATCAATGGCTTTTAGGCAAGATCTCAAACGGTCATATCATAGCATTGTTAAGGGTGTTGAAAAGAGGAATGAAGGATTTCATCACTCGTTTTTTATTCAAAGTAGAGAGAGCTGACCTTTCCTTCGCCTTGCTTCATTTGGCTCATATGTTCTTGTTTCCTACCTGCTTGACCAAGAGTCTAAGTGGTACAGATGGCTCAGTTGTTGCATGGTCCAGAAAACACCAGGCCCATGTTCAGCAGGCAGGAAATAAGAGCAAAGGCCCAAGATGGTGTATTCCTATCTCAGTTTGCCTCACTATGGGGGAGCTCTGTGTTTGCTTCCCAGAATCTTACACACCAGCAGAGACTGCTTTCATTTTAGCCTGGTACTGCTTTATATGACCTTTATTTCTGCCACACGACAACACTCTAATGAGTGTGTGTGGATGGGTGTTTGCCTGTGTGTGTGTTTGTGTGTGTGTACACCTTTTTTTGTGCGCTTGTGTGTGGGAGAGTGTGTTAAGCTTTGAATTCCTTTGATGCACAGCAAAGTCATTAAAATATGAGGCAGAGAGAGAGCGAACCACACTCACAGGGGGTTGCTATTAGCAATGGAATCTAAGCAACACCAAGTCTTTATTTTAAGCGCTATTTGCAGATGGGGGAAATGTTCTAACAATCTTCCACTGCCAGAGATTTAATGGCTCGATTATTCCAATGTTTGTTTTTTGTTTCATATAGAGCAGATACCCTTCGCTTGTCAGCGTTAATGTGTTGTAAGATCAGATAGGACAAGTGTTTTAACTTCCCCGGTTTGGCAATAACAAAGCTCTGTGCACTTTCTGGCCAGTACATAGTGTTTTAGTGTATGTCTGCTTGATTCACCTTGTTTTATTGGTGCATAATAAAGTTGCATTGGTGCATAATAAAGTTTTATTGGTAGATAATAAGGTCTTGTATGACATCATGACTGCGTGATGGCTTGTGAACAACATACTCTGCAACTCTCTGATAACACTAGTCAGTCCTCCTGAACCTGTAGTTTGCATACAGACCATAGCCTTTACAAACAGTATGCTATAGTTTACATGTAGCTTATATACAGTTTGCATAAGGAGTGTGAAGCGATGAATTATACATGCACTGTATCATGGCTGTATATCGTAGGATACACTGTGTGCATTAGAGCTGGTAGTGTGTATGTGGTGTAGACCTATGCGCTAGCTCCTTGCATTACAGTATGTGTGGTGTACGAGAGGACTGGTGCTAGCCCAATGCGTACAGCAGGATGTGTGTCAGTGTCCTGTGGCTACACTCATCCAGGCCTGCCAGCCTGGTGCAGATGGAGAGCTGATTGGATTTCTACTGTAATTGTGTCTCGGAGGTGCCTGAGCAGTGAGGCCTGAAGCCTGAGGCAGCAGTATGGCCACTGTGGCTGCAGCTAGCCTACATGCTGTTCTCTAGAAGTCATATCCTGGGTGCTGCCTGCCTGGGACTAGTGTATACAGTAAATAGTCTCCAAGTCTATGGGTTAGATATAGTGCACTTAGATTTATAGAAAAAAGCTTGAACTTTGTCCTCTGTGTCTACAAGACAAAGACAATCAACCTGTATTGAGTCAACTTGTTTTAGAGGAAATCCAATTGTAAAAGTTATTTGTAATCCAATTGTAAAAGTTTCAGAAGACAATCATACACACTTTTCACTGGCCCTTAGTATATTTTTAACTCTCTCCCTTAGAGACCCTGCCTTGCCACAGAATGAATTTGGCATTGCTTATGAAAGCCTTTGATTCAAACAGTGAGGATCTTAAGGCTCCGTTGGGACACTAGACTGTCAGCATAGTGACAGACTGTCTTAAGAAGCTCTGAAGACTCCGTTGGGACACTAGACTGTCAGCATAGTGACAGACTGTCTTAAGAAGCTCTGAAGCAAAATGTTGATTTAAGAGATGGACTGTTAAGGGACAGTTGGCTGTTAAAATAACTTTCTGCTAGGATGCTTGACTATGTGAACAATTGGCTGTTTTAACTGTTGATTGACTTAAATACTAAACCTTTTGGTATTATTATTAGTATAGTTGACTGTTTGGATTGTTTGACTACACTCTTAGAAAAAGGGTTCCAAAAAGTTTATTCGGCTGTCCTCATACGAGAACTGTTTCTGGTTCCAGGTAGAACCATTTTTGGTTCCAGGTAGAATTATTTTGAGTTCCATGTAGAACCCTCTGTGGAAAGGGTTTTACATGGAACCCAGAAGGGTTCTACCTGGAACCAAAAACGGTTCTTCAAGAGTGTAGTATGATAGTCTGTATTGAAGAGCACAAAGCTGTGTACCGTTGCGATAGGAGGGTGTTTGGATAGTGTCTAAGCTGTGTACTGTTGCGATAGCTGTGTGTTTGGATAGTGTCTAAGCTGTGTACTGTTGCGATAGCTGTGTGTTTGGATAGTGTCTAAGCTGTGTACTGTTGCGATAGCTGTGTGTTTGGATAGTGTCTAAGCTGTGTACTGTTGCGATAGCTGTGTGTTTGGATAGTGTCTAAGCTGTGTACTGTTGCGATAGGAGGGTGTTTGGATAGTGTCTAAGCTGTGTACTGTTGCGATAGCTGTGTGTTTGGATAGTGTCTAAGCTGTGTACTGTTGCGATAGCTGTGTGTTTGGATAGTGTCTAAGCTGTGTACTGTTGCGATAGCTGTGTGTTTGGATAGTGTCTAAGCTGTGTACTGTTGCGATAGGAGGGTGTTTGGATAGTGTCTAAGCTGTGTACTGTTGCGATAGGAGGGTGTTTGGATAGTGTCTAAGCTGTGTACTGTTGCGATAGCTGTGCGTTTGGATAGTGTCTAAGCTGTGTACTGTTGCGATAGCTGTGTGTTTGGATAATGTCTAAGCTGTGTACTGTTGCGATAGCTGTGTGTTTGGATAGTGTCTAAGCTGTGTACTGTTGCGATAGCTGTGTGTTTGGATAGTGTCTAAGCTGTGTACTGTTGCGATAGCTGTGTGTTTGGATAGTGTCTAAGCTGTGTACTGTTGCGATAGGAGGGTGTTTGGATAGTGTCTAAGCTGTGTACTGTTGCGATAGGAGGGTGTTTGGATAGTGTCTAAGCTGTGTACTGTTGCGATAGCTGTGTGTTTGGATAGTGTCTAAGCTGTGTACTGTTGCGATAGGAGGGTGTTTGGATAGTGTCTAAGCTGTGTACTGTTGCGATAGGAGGGTGTTTGGATAGTGTCTAAGCTGTGTACTGTTGCGATAGGAGGGTGTTTGGATAGTGTCTAAGCTGTGTACTGTTGCGATAGGAGGGTGTTTGGATAGTGTCTAAGCTGTGTACTGTTGCGATAGGAGGGTGTTTGGATAGTGTCTAAGCTGTGTACTGTTGCGATAGGAGGGTGTTTGGATAGTGTCTAAGCTGTGTACTGTTGCGATAGCTGTGTGTTTGGATAGTGTCTAAGCTGTGTACTGTTGCGATAGGAGGGTGTTTGGATAGTGTCTAAGCTGTGTACTGTTGCGATAGGAGGGTGTTTGGATAGTGTCTAAGCTGTGTACTGTTGCGATAGGAGGGTGTTTGGATAGTGTCTAAGCTGTGTACTGTTGCGATAGCTGTGTGTTTGGATAGTGTCTAAGCTGTGTACTGTTGCGATAGCTGTGTGTTTGGATAGTGTCTAAGCTGTGTACTGTTGCGATAGGAGGGTGTTTGGATAGTGTCTAAGCTGTGTACTGTTGCGATAGGAGGGTGTTTGGATAGTGTCTAAGCTGTGTACTGTTGCGATAGCTGTGTGTTTGGATAGTGTCTAAGCTGTGTACTGTTGCGATAGGAGGGTGTTTGGATAGTGTCTAAGCTGTGTACTGTTGCGATAGGAGGGTGTTTGGATAGTGTCTAAGCTGTGTACTGTTGCGATAGGAGGGTGTTTGGATAGTGTCTAAGCTGTGTACTGTTGCGATAGGAGGGTGTTTGGATAGTGTCTAAGCTGTGTACTGTTGCGATAGCTGTGTGTTTGGATAGTGTCTAAGCTGTGTACTGTTGCGATAGGAGGGTGTTTGGATAGTGTCTAAGCTGTGTACTGTTGCGATAGGAGGGTGTTTGGATAGTGTCTAAGCTGTGTACTGTTGCGATAGCTGTGTGTTTGGATAGTGTCTAAGCTGTGTACTGTTGCGATAGCTGTGTGTTTGGATAGTGTCTAAGCTGTGTACTGTTGCGATAGCTGTGTGTTTGGATAGTGTCTAAGCTGTGTACTGTTGCGATAGGAGGGTGTTTGGATAGTGTCTAAGCTGTGTACTGTTGCGATAGGAGGGTGTTTCGATAGTGTCTAAGCTGTGTACTGTTGCGATAGGAGGGTGTTTGGATAGTGTCTAAGCTGTGTACTGTTGCGATAGGAGGGTGTTTGAATAGTGTCTAAGCTGTGTACTGTTGCGATAGGAGGGTGTTTGGATAGTGTCTAAGCTGTGTACTGTTGCGATAGCTGTGTGTTTGGATAGTGTCTAAGCTGTGTACTGTTGCGATATCTGTGTGTTTGGATAGTGTCTAAGCTGTGTACTGTTGCGATAGGAGGGTGTTTGGATAGTGTCTAAGCTGTGTACTGTTGCGATAGGAGGGTGTTTGGATAGTGTCTAAGCTGTGTACTGTTGCGATAGCTGTGTGTTTGGATAGTGTCTAAGCTGTGTACTGTTGCGATAGGTGTGTGTTTGGATAGTGTCTATGTGAGTGTATCTTAGAGGAGGCTCTCTCTACTGGTATTAGTAGTATGTTGGGACTGTTTGGTGTTGGATAGTGTCAGGGCCAGGCGTCTTCCCCGACCTATGTCTCTTGGTGATGATAGGAACATCCTGTTAGGATCAGCTCAGTAAACACCCACCCCCCGGCTCTGCTCCATCCCAGCCAAAACCCACAGCACAGCACGTCACTGAACCAAAACCACCCGCCCTGTTCCTAATAAATATTAAGAAGACTGCATAGTATATTTTCTTAACATCCCTCAAGATGTCCAGGGGATTGTTTCAGCATTAGTCAAAAGGATCTATGTTGTTTGTTATGAAAAAAACTGGAGGTGATTTAAAGGCTCCAAGATTTTTTATAAGGCATCATTATCAGTCAAACATCTAAATGTACTGTAGAGCATGCTTACTGTCTGTTATCACGTATCTTCTGTGTAAATACAGCAGGTCTGTGAAAACAGGACACATTGGCACGTGAGAGGATGTGGTACTGTCATGTTTGAATATACCCTGACAATAGAGCAAGCTAATCCTAAAACAGACTTGCAAGCTTATGAGATCATCATTATCACCATCATCATCCATCATTGTTATTATCATGGGTCCATTGCACTCTCTGCCATTTCTAGTCTGGTCTTTCTGGAGGCAGCTTCAGAGTTCAGAATTGCATTTGCTACAGATTCTAGAGTGGAATTTGAACTGGTGACTCCCCACCCTCTGCTGCAGGGCTGGATTTGGGCCCAGAGTCACAATGACCAGTATAGAGCCATGTTTCCTAATGGTGAACTGTGGCCAGCAGTGGCGTGTATTCATGGAGGCAAAGGGAAGCCAGGTTTCCCCCAAGATTCTTTTAAAAATATATTTAGTCTCTTTGTGTTTCACAATTTTCCTTTAATTATCAAGAGGCTGAATGTATCTCACCAGAGAAAGCATCCGAGTTAAACAGCGCTCCTCTGTCTCAGGATGTGTAGGCCATCTATCTGATTCTGTCTGGTCAAAAAGAGTATGACATTGTTGCTGCCCGTAGCATTGATTGCAAGGGAAGCCAGCAAACATTTGGCTTCTCTTGATAATAAAAAATAATAATAATAGCCAATCGCCGTTGAGCTAAACTGAGTGAGCTCAACTGTGAATGGTCCTGGCGCACCAAAAACAAAAGTGTCAAGGGAAGCCAGTTTGGATTTGGCTTCACACCAATCACAAGCCAAACGTCATTTACAGATTTAAAAAAAACTTGAATTGTTGCATCTCATCGTGTCGTTGTCCTCCAGTGGCTAGCTATCTAAAATCGTCCCATTCCTAAATTAGCCATGGATGGAGAAAGGGATTTGGACTTGTGGTTTTTACTTAATTCTATTTACTGGCCAATGATTAAAACAGTGATTCTGATCTAACCATAAATGCATACATTGTGCCCCTGACCTGAGAGGATGGAAGTTCAAAATGTAGCTAGATGTGGTATGATAATGTTTACTAGCAGCACAAACACACACACACACACACACACACACACACACACACACACACACACACACACACACACACACACACACACACACACACACACACACACACACACACACACACACACACACACACACACACACACACACACACACACACACACACACACACACAGAGATCATATTTAGCTCACGTTGATTAGTCTAAATTGTTTTTGGTATCTTAGTTCTCACTGTATTAGACTAAGCATAGGTGATTTTATTATTTTGAACAATTGAAGTTTAATTGGTGCTGGAATAATGAACGCAGCTCCTGTTTTCTTTGCGACTTGTGGTAACTCTCCGTGTTTCTAAATCAATAGTTTAGTTTAGTAGTCTGAAAATGTTGGAAACATTAACTTGCTTGACCATGCTGTAGGTCAGGGTTACCCAACTGACGGCCGAATTTGGCCCGCAAAGTTTTTTTTTCATTGTAGTACATTAAAGACTGTAAAAACACCAGGAAATCAGCTCCAAGTGATTTAATTTAAGAAATCTATTTCCAAGGATTCCCACACATAATAGAGAGACACGTGATCGTATACAAATGTAAGCAAGGTTTGAAATTATTATGTTTTAGTCAAGCATTATATCTGTTTGGGATTTCTACGGTCAATTTGCTGTCTACAAATTATTTATAATTATGTTCCCGGCCCCCTGACCATCCACTCAACAAAAAATCGTCCCCCGGCTGAATCTATATAGTTGATGATCCCTGCTGTAGGTCATGTAACTGTTTTTTTGTGGACTTCACCGGACAGATGTTGCTCTCCAGTTTTGTGATGAAACAAAGGTGCGATTGAATTTATTCTGCCACTGTGCCTTCTTATTGTCTCGGCCTTAGACCTATATATGACGGTGGCAAGGGATATGAACTAACAAGTTATAGAGCAAACAACGCAATTATCACAACACATAGGTTGTAATCTGGCTTGGCTTCTTCAGTAATTTTACCCAGACACCGCTACTGGTGGTCAGTCCCCTTGGGTCGTAGCTGGGTTGAGACAAGAAACATGGTTGTATTGAGTGAATCACAAGAATACTAAAACGTTCCGTTTCCACAGTGATTTAGATGAGATAATATGTTTACACTTTGTCTTAGCAAGAGCAGGAAGAAGACTCAACAACAACAACCATATACCAAATTCAAGATTTTGCGCGACATTGATGAATTACCATTGAAAACCCGGTTTCGTCAAATTGACAATTTATAGAAGATTTGTCTCTTTTGTTTTCCTGCAAGTTGTTGGTGTGTTTCTACTGAAATAACCCGGTGAGCACAATCATTCCCATTGTGGTTTAAGGTCAGTGATTGGCTTGACTCCTGAATGTTAAGCGTTTGATGCTGTTCTGCAGGGTTATAAATAGCATGCAAACGTTATTTTTTCTTTCTGTCCTTTCAAATGAATGAACCAGTCCCGAGGGTCAAAACACAAATCTAACACATCCTTTGTTGTCGTTACGTGTAACACCTGTGCCCATGTGTACCAAACACACAAACAATAACATGTGTTGTCCAACAGCCATTATGTCCTACTTTAATTCCAGGAAGTTAGAATCAGATGGAGCATGCTGACCACAATAACCCCTCAGTTCCATCTCAGGTGTGCCTGAGAGCATGCGTCATCATTATCCAAAGCCAAATATATGGCTGGCCTTTGGGATTTGATCACCTGTATTGGAAAAGTCAAATTTCATGTCATTTTAGTAAAACATTTTTATTCTCTGACTGTGTATTGCACCTACGGCTTGCCATTAGTGAAGAAGATTTTGTTACGCAGAGTCTTCTCTGAGACCCTGGCATGGTGCCATCGTGCCATGCCTTGTCTTACTGTAGATTATGTTTGTATAAAACCTGCCCTCTGAGGCTTAAGGCTCAGCCATGTCCATGTCCTGCACACAGCTACCAGCAACCTAGAGAGAGATAAGACTGAGTGAGGCTGGGGACTGTTACCACTGCATAACACACACATATGTACACAAACCACGCACATGCACACATACGTCCTCAGACATTTACGCAAGTTACAACACTTGAGGAAATAAGCCAACCCATATGCTCCCAGTCCAAAGTCCAGTTTCCTCAGTATTCGTTTAGAGGATAAATAAATAAAACTAAAATTGAAACTTGTTTGATGTAGGCCACTGCATAAAATCTAGAATGTTCCAAAATTAAGTGAGCTACCCCTGTAGAGTTGCTTCTGGTTCATAAACTTTAATAAGGAGTTTTTCCTTGCCATTGTTACAGTACCTCTGCTTGCTCTTTTGGAGTGTTTGTCCTGGGTTACTAATAAAAATGATTGCAGATGAAAATACATGTGATTGGCAGTTTGTGTTGTCTTTGGCTGACCTGTCTTGTTTTTGTTTCAGGGGGGCTTTCTCCGAGGTGGTCCTAGCAGAAGAGAAGAGGACCCAGAAACTGGTGGCCATCAAATGCATCCCTAAGAAAGCCCTGGAGGGCAAAGAGAACAGCATTGAGAACGAGATTGCTGTCCTACACAAGTGAGTGACAAACACACACACACACACCCACATGTTGCTCATCGATTTTAGGGGAGGAGGAGATTTAACTCTGAGTCAGATAGTGACTACAATTGTGGTAATGACAGTCTGGTTAAAATACCTCACTTTAAAACAGGGGAATTACGTACCAAGCCGGAAACAACGGAACTAGAGGGGCCTAAGCTATTTATAGTGCTCTTGTTGCCTGGGTTACAGGAGACACATAGGCCTAGTGAATATATAGGGATCCTTCTAGAGGTGAGGATTGGGGTTCGAGAGGGAGAGAGTGAGACAAAAAGAGAGAGAGACAGAAAGAGAAAGAAAGAGACATACATAGACCGTAGTTTAAACTACTAAAAGTACAAATAAGCCAACATTTCTTTGAGTAGTGTTAGAGGATGTCACTACTGCCACCAGGACAGAGCTGCTTAGTCACCGATAGTGTCATCAGATAGCAAGGAGGTGGTTAGAAGACAACATCAGTGATCGAGATTGTGGATGTAGTTAACATCATTGTAGAAGTCAGCGGGTAGTTACTATCAGTGTGAAGGGTTGTGGATACAGTTATCAACTGAGATAGAGAGAGAACCCTTTATAGAGGGGCTGTGACACTAACCTTCCTTACTGTATTGTACTGAGAGAGAGATCATAGCTTTCACTTGGTCAGTCTGTCATGGAAAGAGCAGGTGTTCATAATGTTTTGTGAAAATGATTATAATGCCCTTTTAGTGTAAGAGATGTAGCCTAATATAGTGTACTGTACTGTATCCCCCAGAGTACTGCATGAAACCATTAGTCAGCCCCTGTATGGAGCAATTCATTACCTCCGCTCACTCTCTCCACTCAATAAAACATACTTTACTGAGACCATAATGAAATCAAAGGGCTTTTATAATCTCCCTCTTGTCTCAGTTGGATCACTGCCAATGACAAAGTGTTGTGTTTTTCCCCAGACAACAGTGTTTCAGAAAGGGCATAGTTACACACGTGATACTAGATTAATACTGCGGTGCGGTTCCATGTTTGATCTGGCCTCTCTCTGAGCTGTGTCTGTCATCAATGGGGTGCTGTTCGTCTCTCTGATTGTCTGGCTATCTGTTGGTCAGTCTCAATACGACTCCTATACACTGAGTGGACAAAACATTAGGAATCAGTGTAGATGAAGGGGATGAGGCATGTTAAAGAAAGATTTTTAAGCCTTGAGACATGGATTGTGTATGTGTTTCATTCAAAGGGTGAATGGGCAAAACAAAATATTTAAGTGCCTTTGAACAGGGTATGGTAGTGCGTACCAGATTCACCGGTTTGTGTCAAGAACTGCTACGCTGCTGGGTTTATCACACTCCACATTTTCACTTGTGTGTCAAAAATGATCCACCACCCAAAGTACATCCAGCCAACTTGACATAATTGTGGGAATCATTGGAGTCAACATGGGCCAGTAGTTACCCGTCTGCTTAAATTCCATGGGAAGAATGACTAATGTTGGCTCTCCCTGTGAGTGTCAGTTGCTGCTATACTGAAGACTTAGGCCACTTTTATTTTTTTTAATTTCATTTAACCTTTATTTAACGAGGCAAGTCAGTTAAGAACAAATTCCTATTTACATTGACGGCCTACCCCGGCCAAACCGGGACGATGCTGGGCCAATTATGCGCCACCCTATGGGACTCCCAATCATGGCCAGATGTGATGCATCCTGGATTCGAACCAGGGACTGCAGTGACGCCTCTTGCACTGAGATGCAGTGCCTTCACCTAATATCATTCTTTATGGGCAGGTCTTCTCAAAATTTAGTGACACAGATGGATGAGTTTTCGGTAGTTTAAGGGGAAAGCAATGTATTCTACCTGTGCTGTGCCATGCTACTTTGGTGTAGAGAGAGAGAGACCTAGAGACAGAGTAGGAGCTACTCTTGCAGTCATAGGAGGACTCAGCCTTGTGTCAGAGCATTGTTAGCTTTCTACCCCATGAATGGTTCTGCACTCCTGCAGAGCTAAAACCAAAGATAGAAAAATGGCAGTGAAGAAGATGTGTCAGTAAGGTGAGGAGTGTCTAAGAGAGATTGAGAGATTGTGTGTGTTTGTAAAAACCGCCTCCAGAGCAGTGAATCACCAGTGTTCTGTCACCACGCCAACGACTCTCAGGGCCGACGGAATACACTGCTCAACCAATTAGAGAGCTGTGTGCCACCACACAGTCTGACCACTCTTGATAAAACTCTAGCTCCAGATAACTAATATTACCTTTTTAATATATATTTTTTAAACTTTTTCATATAGTGCTCCTATGAAGTTAATTTATATACAAAAATGATCTAAATGATCTGAGAGAAAATTGAAATGCTATTTTTAACAATCACACTGTGTCAAGAAAAAGACAGTTCTGTATTTCTCATGGTAACGTAGACTGAGTATACAAAATATTAGGAACAGCTTCCTAATATTGAGTTGCACCACCCACTTTTGCCCTCAGAACAGCCTCAATTCGTCGGGCATGGACTCTACAAGGTGTTGAAAGCGTTCCACAGGGATCCTGGTCCATGTCGATTCCAATTCATCCCACAGTTTTGTCAAGTTGGTTAGATGTCCTTTGGGTGGTGGACCTAGGGCTGTTGTGGTGACCCTATTACCGCCACACCGGCAGTCACAAGTCATGAAGGCAGTCAAATTCCACGTGACCGTTTAGTCACAGTAATTAGGCTTCTCCAAGCTCTGATGTTGCTGCTGGTCATTAGTAGCCTACCAAACTTGCTAACTATCTGGTACTCAGCACTCTATTGTCCTTCTAATCACTCTGACATAAATCCAAATGTTATCGAAAATCTAATCAAATACTTAATGAGAGCCCATGAGCTCATGTTGGGCAACATTTCTATAGGCTATACAATTGCGTGAGAAAACAGAGTGATGGCCTCTACTAAAAAAAGGAGGTTCCCATCAGCTTTCTATAGACTAGGCCTACTATTTTATTTCTCAACTTTCCTAATATTAAGCACATTGTTTACCTTTACAACAGGACTACATGGCTGGCATGAAAATGAACCACAGGAAAGCATCCTCCATTCGCTATTTAAGTGCATAGATGACATGTACTTTTTCCCACTGCCCCTGTTTCGAGACAGCTCCATGATAATGGTCCATTCTAAATCAAAACAAATTTCACACATGTATTATTTAGTATATGTAAAGAAAAGATTAAATCAAGAATAGTCTGATGGGTGTCAATATTATCCTATCACTTGTGAATTATATATTGTCACTTGTAAATGATGCCCAGCATAAGAAACTTCCTTTTTTTTGGCGACTTTTTCGAATCATAGTCACACACCTCATGTAGCCTAGCCCATAGGCCTATGTGTTTTTAGAAGGTTTGTATCACAACTGAAGTGGCCAAATAACTTCTTAAAATGAAGCACATTAATATGCTTTACAAGGGGTTTAGAGCCTAACTGGCATACATAAGCAACACGTTAGTTTCAAGTTTGGGGAAGATAATTTTCACCATAAAAATAAATGCACCTTTATAATTAAAACATTACATGCAAAATTGCATTTGCAGTCACTTTTGATAATGGTGTTTTCCCGTTAATGGCACATTTGCGCTTATAGCCTACTGCCATGTGCGCATTGCAGCGCTTCTAATGTGAAGAAATAGCCTAATAGTTTATCAACATTTTAGGCTAAACATCTCTTAGGTCAGCCACATTGCGTAAAAAAATATTTTTTGATGCTAGTGATTGTATTAATTTGGGATCTATTGCACCCCACAACTGTCCCAGACTATGTTTGGCATATTTATTTCTTGCACAGAATAGAATTGGTCAACTTTTGTACTATGGGGGATAGTAGATTGCTGTTCGTCAGGCCTATTCATCTTGTTGGCTGATGAAAAGTAAATGTGGACAGTTCTTCCAATATCTTCAATATGCACCTCGGGAATTGAATAAGGACACACGCAGTTGCATCCCTGATGTGTCTGTCTTCACTTGTAGCCTGTGAGAAAGACCTGATCACGTGATGAAGAGCCATGTGAGTGAGAGGCGCTTCGGATTGCGCCGCAATCAGGAAGAAGGGAACAACGCTGCACATTTTTTTAGGGTGCATTACGGCCACAAAGGGGATGCTGCTGTG
Source organism: Salvelinus alpinus (assembly GCF_045679555.1). Taxonomy (NCBI): domain Eukaryota; kingdom Metazoa; phylum Chordata; class Actinopteri; order Salmoniformes; family Salmonidae; genus Salvelinus; species Salvelinus alpinus. The sequence goes on along the minus strand of NC_092087.1, from coordinate 28,061,480 downwards.
AAATTCGAGGCATTATCAAGTGCTTTCTAAATTGTGAATGAGAGACTATTGAAGTGTGTACAGCCTGCAAAAAATAAAGCAGAGCTCATACCTTTCAAGCAACTTTTTTCAAATCATAATTTGTCTCATCATGAATCTCATCATGCAGCCTTACAATGTACAATCCTAACATATAGCCCAATGTTTGAACAACAACTAAAGTTACTTTAAAACTCAAAATTACATATATAGGACTACCTACTTATTTGTTAACCGCTCAACACAGAATAGTTGCATGTGCGCACTCCCTCAAATATATTTAGATTTTATTCAGCTTTGTTCAATTGTATTCTTCATACTATAAAATAATGCCACGGAATTCAAAGCAAATCTTGTCTGATAAATGGACTAGTGTAGCCTACAGCCATTTGGCATAGCCACATCAGGACCTAACATAAGGACAACTCAGAGTATGCTGTTCTTTTCTTCTGAAATAGACTACATTTTCTTCATATCATGCTTCTTTAGACCTGTCTAAATTAAATAATGGATTTATTGTGATGGTGTAGGCTATATTATATGGATTTATTAGACTTATTAAAATGTAGATGTTCCCAAGGTCTGCATCAGTGTCTTGCTTGTATGCTATGTGTGGAAGCCAGGAGATGCTAAATGTGTTTATGTTAATTAACGCTCAATTACCGTGAGACGACAGTTATTTGCTTGACAATCACCGGCTTACTAAATTTTGTGACCCCACAGCCCTAGGTGGACCATTCTTGATACGCACAGGAAACTATTGAGTGTGAAAAACCCAGCAGCATTTAAATTCTTGACACAAACTGGCACCTACTACTATACCCCATTCAAATGCACTTAAATCTTTTGTCTTGCCCATTCACCCTCTGAATGGCACACGTACACAATCCATGTCTCAAGGCTTAAAAATCATTATTTAACCTGTCTCTTCCCCTTCATCTACACTGATTTGAAGTGGATTTAACATGTCACATCAATAAGGGATCATAGCTTTCACCTGCATTCACCTGGTCAGTCTAGGTCATGGTAAGAGCAGGTGTTCATGACTATGACTCTAAAGTTCTCTCCCTCTCTCTAGGTTAAAACATGCCAACATTGTTTCCCTGGAGGACATATTTGAGAGTAAAACCCACCTCTACTTGATTATGCAGCTGTGAGTGACCATCCTGCTGTCTTTATTTTGTCCTTCTTTCTGCTATCTATCTCTGTTCTCCAATTCTACCCACGTCAACACTTCCTGTCCCTAAAACAACTCACTCTCTGCAGCCTTCAGTTTAAAAACTTACAGGATTATGCTTCTGTAATGTGTGTTTGCGTGTGTGTTTCAGGCTCCCTGCCTGTGCTGTCTCCCACGCACAGTGTCATTCTCCATTAATTACTCTCTGAGCTCAGGGGCCTTTCTGTTCACTGATCTCAAGAGAAGCCCCCCTCCCACACACATACAGACATACACTCACAGCATCGTGCCTGCTGACAACCACTGGGGAATATGTCCTCACACAGTAACTTTGCTCTCTCCCACCCATCTCTCTTCCTGAAATGTCAGAAGGTGTGGAGCAAGTTAGAGACAGAGAGAAAGGGGGAGAGAGAGAGAGTTTTTTTTGCTGTTGAAAACAGTGGGTGGTGTGATGACAGAGGGATGTTGTGTTCACTTTAGCAACACTGCCGTAAGGGCAGTCAGATTTAACCAAAGAACAGTTGGGGGTTTGCACACATAAAAATCCCCTCTCTCTAACTCTTTCTCTCACTCTTCCTCTTTTTCTCTCCCTCCTCTCTTTGGGAGGCAGCTTGACAGGGCTTTAGCTTGTTGTTAGTGCTGAATCATATAGAGCAGTGGTGGGTACATCTAGGAAGAAGTGATGCCTCCACCTAGTGGTGATGTAGGCTAATACCAGGTTGAAGATAGATAAAGTAGTTTGAAGTTAGACGACATATAATCAAATCAAATCCAATTTTATTGGTCACATACACACAGTAAGCAGATGTTATTGCGAGAGTTTCGAAATGTTTATGCTTCTAGATCCGACAGTGCAGCAGTGTCTAACAGGTAATATCTAACAATTCTACAACAAAACCTAATATCTAACAAATTCCACAACAAAACCTAATATCTAACGAATTCCACAACGAAACGCAATACACACAATCTAGTAAAGGGATGGGATAAGAATATGTAAGTATACAATATATGGATGAGCAGTGACCGAGCGGCTAAGATGCAATAGTTCGTAAAGAATAGACAGTGACGGATACAGTATACATTATATACATATGAGATGAGTAATGCGAGATATGAAAACATTCTTGAAGTGGCATTATTAAAGTGACTAGTGTTTCATTTGTTAAAGTGGCCAATGATATCAAGTCTGTAGGTAGGCAGCCGCCACCCTGTAGCAGTTAGACGGCAATATATAGCAGTTAGATGGCCATATGTAGCAGTTAGATGGCCATATGTATATCAAAATCATTCCTCTTCTCTATCCAGGGTGTCTGGTGGGGAGCTGTTTGATAGGATTGTGGAGAAGGGATTTTACACAGAGAAAGATGCCAGCAAGCTCATTCAGCAGATCCTGGATGCTGTTAAATACCTCCATGACATGGGCATCGTACACCGCGACCTGAAGGTGAGCCTGAGTCAAGGGTCAGGTGGTGAGGACGATATTTAGATGGGCATTTAGGGGCTCCAGAGTGGCGCAGCTGCTAAGGCACTGCATCTCAGTGCTAGAGGCATCACTACAGACCCAGGTTCGATTCCAGGCTGTATCACAACTGTCCGTGATTGGGTGTAAGGGAAGGACAAAGGGCATGAAAGACAAGATTTCAGAGTCTTTAACAATGGAGTCCTTTACCTTCTCGTTTCTGTCCAATGACTGAATAGTCACAAGACTGGATGAGTGATAGGTATCCCCACCATGAAAACTGCAAAATGTTTGTTTCCTACGCTAGTGTTTTGCCCCAAGCATTCTGCAGTGCCTGCAAATTAGATTAATTAACTATAATTTGTTTACAGGCAGTTCAGCAGAGTGTAAACTGATTGATCATTAGTTTGGATAACTAATTATTTCCCCAGTGTGTGTGTGTGTGTGTGTGTGCGTGTGCGTGTGTGTGTTAAATGTTTGTGACAATAAAGTTGATTGATTTCTCTGTCTTTTCCAGCCGGAGAACCTTCTGTACGACAGTATGGAGGAGGACTCTAAGATCATGATCAGTGACTTTGGCCTGTCCAAGATTGAGGGATCTGGAAGTGTCATGTCCACAGCCTGCGGAACACCAGGATACGTGGGTAAGGAGGACTGGCACTGATCAGTGTATGCCTGTGTGTGTGTGTCTTTATCTATTTGTCAAGAGCATGTGTTTTCTATGATTTTAGTGTGTTTGAGAACAAGCGCACACACAGTGATCATGTCAGACTACATGTGTAATGATGCTGATGAAAACACTGCTCTGATGTCTTGCAGCCCCTGAAGTGTTGGCCCAGAAACCCTACAGCAAGGCGGTGGACTGCTGGTCTATCGGGGTCATCGCATACATCCTGTGAGTTATGGGCTTGGACTGACTCTTTAACTTTAGTCTTTCTCCTACCAATCTTAAAACATAATTTCTGTGTTACATTTCTTTCCACTACATTGTTTTCAACAATCAACTCATACCAGATCAATGATAACTTCATGGATGCATTTTGAAGTATGAAAGCACTACAACAGGTCTCCTAACTCTCCTGTGATGCCTTTACGCTCTTATTCTGACACAGTTTGTGTGGATACCCTCCGTTCTATGACGAGAATGATGCCAAGCTCTTTGAGCAGATCCTGAAGGCTGACTATGAGTTTGACTCTCCGTACTGGGACGATATCTCTGACTCAGGTACAGTAATCCTCTCCTTTCTCTGCTCCCTGGAGAGAGAAATAAAACCTGGACACTACAGCATAGTGAAATACAGTATGTATAACATTATGTTGCCATTATTAGTTCCCCTTGTCAGCAGTTTCATATTAATGGAAATTACTCCCTAGCTCTAGGGTTTGTTATGCTTTGAGTGTCTGCCAAGCTGTCAGTGTGTATGGGATTAACCATAAGACACTCACTGGCCATAGAACAATCACTGAGGCCCTGTGAGATCACCATTTCTTAGTCCTGTAGGGAGTTTCTGAAGTCAGGTCAAAGGCATGTGGACAGTTTTTCTTTTTACTGTCAGTCTGGACAGTGTTTCTGATGCAGTGAAGCTTCTTGTACTGTAGTAACCTGGGAGCTAGTCTATTTCTACTTTAGCTACCTTTTTTGTCACCTGTATGTAGCATTATTAGTTACTGTATATCTCATGTAAATTAAGAAAAAAGGCATTGTTTTTGGGTGAAATATGTGAGTTGTAAATGTGTGGCTGTTCATGTGTTGTTTTCAGCCAAAGACTTCATAGTTCACTTGATGGAGAAGGACCCCAGGATACGCTACACATGTGACCAGGCTCTGCAGCACCCCTGGTAGTGTACACCATATTTTCCTTCACACACACACACAGGCATGCACATAACACAACTTTATCATAATCTACTACATTTGTGCTTTTGTCTAGTTTTCACCTGTTCTTGTGACAACCAGCTGAACTTGTCCCCTCATGTCTTTCTCTGTTCCTCAGGATCGCTGGTGACACAGCTCTAGATAAGAACATCCATGAGTCTGTCAGTGCCCAGATCAAGAAGAACTTTGCCAAGAGCAAGTGGAGGGTGAGTTACTTTTTCTGTGCACCTGGCCTTCTTAAAAATGCAAAGACATTTTTGCTTTGTTTACTATATAAGTAGAATCCTACAGCATTCAGCTGTCTGTCATTGCCAGTACAGTTTTCTATGGCAGTTATTATGTATCACTTTTAAACATTCTGATTTGAATGTGTTCCCTCCTGCAGCAAGCGTTTAACGCCACGGCAGTGGTGCGTCACATGAGGCGTCTGCAGCTGGGCACCAGTCAGGAGGGCCCCAGCCAGACCACCCTGCCCAGCCCCCTCCGAGCCCACCTGCTGCTGCCCGAGGCCACAGAGACAGAGCACACCACTGGTCAGTGGGGCAAACCTCCATCACACAACACAAGTTAGGACTAAGTGTAGCAAAACATAATTGAATAACTGGAGACATGACATGATATTGTGAATGCCCCACCCCTCCAAAAAAATACTTAATTTAGCTGTTCTGTTTTGTTCATCCCCAGTATGTCTTGTTGCTATGTACAGTATGTTGTTAGTGAATAACCAGTCCTTTTCACAGTGTATTAGGCTCAGGCTTACGTACTTCTCAAACACAATCAGTTACACTGTCTCACTCATTAACACTTTGATATGTAATCTTTGTCTAATGCCCAATAGGGGACTGTTTGAAATAAGCTAATAAGAGGCAGATTTATAGTGTAGTTAGAAGCGTCCTGAGTTTTCAGATTTCTGTGTGGTGATCATCCACTCTCACTCTGTGTTCCAGAGTCTCCGTGCGAGGGATGCTGCTCCCAGAGTGCTGATGGGGGGGCTGAGCGCGACCCCCTCTCCAACTGCACCTACCGCTGCCATCCAACCAGTCTGGTCTGATCCCTGCCCAGCAATGGCTTTCCCATTTATTTACCTCTGGACACCAGCGAACTACCCAGTCTGGCCAGGAATACAGAGTTGTTCCAGTGCCCTGCCAACAGGGGGGGAAGGCGGGTTATGAATTCAGGTTGGGGAGGAGGGACTTGATGCCAACAAGAGGAGGTAATTTGAACGGATTGGGGGAGATGAGGAGAACAAAGAGGAGGAGAGGTGTGGTGCTCAGAGTAATCCTGGGTATTATTTTTTGAGGTGCGGGACAAACTGTTTACTTGTCCTTTTAAAATGTGTGTCTGCTTTTTACATCTCTGCATTTATGTACATGCTGTTTTCTATCTTAATTATCCTTCCCCTTTGACAACTTCTAGAAAGAGAATCCACTAATGATATCTGCATGGTCAGAAGACAGGTCCCTATTGGAAACATGTGTTTTATAGCATGAAAGGTCTATTGCACAATCATGTATGGTGGTAACCATTGTGTTATAGTTCCTGTACTGCAGATACACATCTTTATGACGATAATAAGTTTAGCCCCTCAGAATTATAATTGTATGGCTTTGTTGTATTTTATATTTGTATAAATGTAGCCTTACAATACACAGATGCATTCACCTAATACCACTGCTGGAGAATCCATGTGGGAATACTCCATCTATTGGACTATATACTTTGTCTTTTTTTTCTCAGCATGTTTGTGCTTCACCACTGTAAGTTTGTAGTTGTGCTCCCCAGGCTTGTAACAGAACAAGGCTTTCTGATTTTAACTAATTCAGCACAGGAACTTCCTCTCTATGCCTTTAGGACAATGTCAAAGGTTTATTTTCTGGTAGCTTTTACAAATTTAAAGATACACCTATATCTCTGTACAGTTAATGCAGCATTAGAGGCAATTTCATTTCTATCATTGTATTGTTGTACATATTTCATTGTGGTAATTGAATCATTAAAATACAGACTTTTCTCTTCTGTCTAGATCTCTTTCCCAGTTGAGAAGTGTAATACCTCATGGGAGATAGACTTACATACACAGCCATTCCTCTTAGTACTAAGAATAGGTCTCAGTTAACCCACAGTTTTTACTCCTTGATGTTTCTTAAAAGCCACACTCTTCCCTATGGGGGGAATATGATACCGTTGATAAAGCTGCTCAAGACTTAATCCATTATAGATATTACTGTAAGACCATGGAGAATGAAATGAGGTCCGGCCTTTCCTCAACCCAAAGCAGGATGTGGATGTTTTTAACTAAAGACACATTTGTAAGTGTAGATACTTATCTGACCATGTAGATACTACTAACGTTCCCACTTTGACTACTCTTCCATGGATCTTACCTCCATTCATATGTTGGTTGTTTTCCGAGCCAATGTATCTGTACAGAGAGAATTTGAATTAAAGAATGTAAATATACATCTCATTGTCTCACCTCTTCATTTCTTCTATCTCACTCATCTTAAGGTCATTTAGCTCTAAAAGAGAAAGCAGGATTTGGGCTTTACTCTACAATTTTTTCCCCCCACAGTTCAGTTCACGTTCTTTCCATCATCTTCATACATTTACTGTACACAGCACTAGCTGACAATAGAACAGATGTGCCATATTATACTCACACTTTGATTAATGAACACATACTCACTTGATTTAATTATCTGATGAGAAGGGTACAATGGGTTTCCATCACCAGGACAGTCCAGTCCAGTGGGTTGTAGCTCCTACTGTAAGTAAGATTTAGGGCTTTCTTACTTTCATTCCAATTGCCAAGTGAACAAGACTTGGAAGTGTGGCAACGCGAGACTAGAGGGGAGAGGGACGTGATCCTATCCTAAGCTAATTGATTGACATATTTGCCTTGGCGTTTCCTGTTTCAGTGGCTTTTGTGTACTGTGCTGGTCTAAATGCTGATCATTGACTGTGCTGTTCCCCTTATTGATATTGAGCTGTGATTGATTGTTTCTTACAGTCAAAATATAGACCTTTTGATTCAGTGTTTCTGTCAATGTTGTGTACTCAGCAGTCTACTCTACACAATTCCTCATCGGTTATCTTTTCAAAGAGCCATTCATTAAACTGAGAGTAGAGCTATTTTCATAACCAAGGAATGACTTCAAATAAAATTAGCACAGTGTTAGCGACTTATCACTAAAAGGAGGCAACATTTGGTTTCCTGAGCTGAGATTATCAATGAGATCGACTACATGTTGAGGTCTTCCAGATAAAGTGGAGGTGAACCAGGACAGGGACTAATGACTGTGTCTCTTTCTGCTCAGTGATGTTATTATACAGTGTGTGACAATTAAAAGAGGCTAACTCTTCTCCAACCCTGGCTTTCCCCAGTGTGTAGCCTGTCCAATGATTGCACGGTGTGATTCAAAATGTGAGGGAGAGGATAAAACATGTATTGTATTAACACAGCACTAATTGTAAGCTACACACATAAAATAGCCGCCTTTATTCTGTAATCTTCATACCAACAGTTTTATTTTAGGTAAATGATATTCACCAAATCGGAAACTTGACATGTGGACAGGGACAAGGGCAGTGCAAGTTGTCATATCTGTTCAAGTCTGAGTAACAGTAACAATTGATTATTGGCTTTATCTTCTATTTGAAATCCACATATCTGTTTGGATAGTGAAGTAGTTTGTGATGCAGTGAAAATTTCCCTAGAGTGTGTGAGCGCTAGTGGTCTTTTAGAGAGGATTCTATCTACACATGACAAGAACACATTCTATCCATACCTAAAGTGGAAAACATTCTATATGCAAAATGTATGAGAAGGGCTTACACTGTATCTGAAAAGCTGATGATTGTTTGATAGCTGATGGTTATTTAATGAGCTTACAGTGCCTTGCAAAAGTATTCACCCCCCTTGGCGTTTTTCCTATTTTGTTGCATTACAACCTGTAATTTAAATGGATTTAATTTGGATTTCATGTAAAGGACATACACAAAATACTACAAATTGGTGAAGTGAAATGAAAAAAAAATACTTGTTTCAAAAAAACATATGGAAGAAGATACTCTGGTCAGATGAGACTAAAATGTAGCTTTTTGGCGATCAAGGAAAATGCTATGTCTGGCGCAAACCCAACACCTCTCATCACCCCTAGAACACCCCTAGGGTGGTGGCAGCATCATGCTGTGGGGATGAAACTGGTCAGAATTGAAGGAATGATGGAATGCGCTAAATACAGGGCAATTCTTGAGGGAAACCTGTTTCAGTCTTCCAGAGATTTGAGACTGGGACGGAGGTTCAGCTTCCAGCAGGACAATGACCCTCAGCATACTGCTAAAGCAACACTCGAGTGGTTTAAGGGGAAACATTTAAATGTCTTGGAATGGCCTCGTCAAAGCCCAAACCTTAATCCAATTGAGAATCTGTGGTATGACTTAAAGATTGCTGTACACCAGCAGAACCCATCCAACTTGAAGGAGCTGGAGCAGTTTTGCCTTGAAGAATGGGCAAAAATCCCAGTGGCTAGATGTGCCAAGCTTATAGAGACATACCCCAAGAGAATTGCAGCTGTAATTGCTGCGAAACGTGGCTCTACAAAGTATTGACTTTGGGGGGGTGAATAGTTATGCACGCTCAAGTTTTAATTTTTTTTGGTCTTATTTCTTGTTTGTTTCACAGGAAAAATATTTTGCATCTTCAAAGTGGTAGGCATGTTGTGTAAATCAACTAATACAAACCCCCCCAAAATCCTTTTCATTCCAGGTTGTAAGGCAACAAAATAGGAAAAATGCCAAGGGGGGGTGAATACTTCCGCAAGCCGCTGTACACATTGACATTTGCTTACTCCAATTTAACAATCTGAACAAATCCTTTGATAAGAAAAGTATGTTATGTTATATTATCTGTTCTTAAAAAAAAAATCGAAGTAAATTGTAAAAATGTATATTTGTATGCATATACAGTTGAAGTCGGAAGTTTACATACACTTAGGTTGGAATCATTAAAACTCGTTTTTCAACCACTTCACAAATTTCTTGTTAACAAACTAGAGTTTTGGCAAGTCGGTTATTACATCTACTTTGTGCATGACACAAGTAATTTTTCCAACAATTGTTTACAGAGATTATTTCACTTATCATTCACTCGATCACAATTCCAGTCGGTCAGAAGTTTACATACACTAAGTTGACTGTGCCTTTAAACAGCTTGGAAAATTCCAGAAAATTATGTCATGCTTTAGAAGCTTCTGATAGGCTCATTTACATAATTTGAGTCAATTGGAGGTGTACCTGTGGATGTATTTCAAGGCCTACCTTCCAGCTCAGTGCCTCTTTGCTTGACATCATGGGAAACTCAAAAGAAATCAGCCAACACCTCAGAAAAAGAATTGTAGACCTCCACAAGTCTGGTTCATCCTTGGGAGCATTTTCCAAATGCCTGAAGGTACCACGTTCATCTGTACAAACAATAGTACGCAAGTATAAACACTAGTGGAACCACGCAGCCTTCATACCGCTCAGGAAGGAGACGCGTTCTGTCTCCTAGAGTTGAACGTACTGTGGTGCGAAAAGTGCAAATCAATCCCAGAACAACAGCAAAGGACCTTGTGAAGATGGTGGAGGAAACAGGTACAAAAGTATCTATATCCACAGTAAAATGAGTCCTATATCGACATAACCTGAAAGGCCGCTCAGCAAGGAAGAAGCCACTGCTCCAAAACTGCCATTAAAAAGCCAGAGTACGGTTTGCAACTGCACATGGGGACAAAGATCGTACTTTTTGGAGAAATGTCCTCTGGTCTGATGAAACAAAAATAGAACTGTTTGGCCATAATGACCACCATTATGTTTGGAGGAAAAAGGGGGAGGCTTGCAGGCTGAAGAACACCATCATTGCTGCAGGAGGGACTGGTGCACTTCACAAAATAAATGGCATCATGAGGAAGGAAAAGTATGTGGATATATTGAAGCTACATCTCAAGACATCAGTCAGGAAATGTAATCTTGGTCACAAATGGGTCTTCCAAATGGACAATGATCCCAAGCATACTTCCAAAGTTGTGACAAAATGGCTTAAGGACAACAAAGTCAAGGTATTGAAGTGGCCTCAATCCTATAGACAATTTGTGGGCAGAACTGGAAAAGCGTGTGCTAGCAAGGAGGCCTACAAACCTGACTTAGTTACACCAGCTCTGTCAGGAGTAATGGACCACAATTCATCCAACTTACTGTGGGAAGCTTGTGGAAGGCTACCTAAAACATTTGACCCAACTTAAACAATTTAAAAGGCAAAGCTACCAAATACTAACTTCTGACCCACTGGGAATGTGATGAAAGTAATAAAAGCTGAAATAAATCATTCTCTCTACTATTATTCTGACATTTCACATTCTTAAAATAAAGTGGTGATCCTATCTGACCTAAGACAGGCAATTTTTACTAAGATTAAATGTCAGGAATTGTGAAAAACTGAGTTTAAATCTATTTGGCTGAGGTGTATGTAAACATCCGACTTCAACTGTACCTAATATTGTGTTTTGCAAAAGCTACAGTACTAATGTATGGATGCAATGCATCGTGAGTTATTGAGTATTAACTATGGAGTATTGTTAAGTATCAAAACCAATGATTTGTTCTTTGAACACATTTGCAAATGGATGGTATATTAAAACTTCTCTGTCTATGCATTATGTGTCTGACTGTCCTGCCTTATAGCCTCTTGAGCCCTTGAAGCCCAGCTTGATACTCACGCTGTGTCCTAAGAGTCTGATATGATGCTTTCGTTGCAGACAAACTGCACCAGGATACTGAATTCATACATGAAAACGTGAAAAGTTCCACTCACTCTGGTGATGAGTAGAGGCTTAGTGGTTTGGATGTTTGGATTTCCTGCATAACCAGCCATGTAACTTTCCCTAAGATGTTAGTGGTTTATACCCCACTAACCCCAGCCTTATGAAAGTAATCTCTCCTCCCTTTAGAAGGGATGGAGAGACTTGGTGGCTTGGATGAAAACCCTAGATAAATGTCAGCAACGTGATAAGTGTCTGCGGCCGGGCTGGGAAGCTGAATCAGAAGGAAGGAGGTAGCAAAGTGAGAGGGAGTGGGGTGTGGTAACTCCCAGCAAAATCAAATGACCATTCAACAAATCAATTCAATTTCAGATAATGTAAAGTGCTCAATGGCAACCTGGCAATGACAAATATTGGATAGAACTAGAGTGATACCCATCCATTTCTGACCCATCCACTTTCTGTGTGGTCTTACCCTAAACATCCAGCTCTGCCTACTATCATTCTCTCTCTGCATCTTTCCACTCTCTCCTTCATCCACATAGTCCCTCTCTATATTTTCAATCAGTCTAATTTTCCTGGTAATACCACATAATTCCTACCCTGTGTGTTCTTTCCTGAGTGAGACCACTAGACTCCTGCTTTCTATCTCCCTACCACATACATGTGAACGCTTCCTTTTCTTTCCTAGATTCCGTTCCTCTCCCCCATTCCTTTCCTCCTTTCATAGATCCCTTTCTTTTCCTTCTGTCCTAGCTTCCTTCCCTCTTTCCTAGATAATTCCCTCCTTTCCTAGCTCCATTTTTCTAGCTTCCTTTCCTTAAACATTTCCTTTCCTCATTGTATATCCTATATTCCTTTCCTCCTTTCCTCACTCCGTTTTGTTTCCTCCTTTCCTCCTTTCCCAGAATCTTCCTTTGCTTCCCCAGCTTCCTTTCCTCCTTCCCTTGCTTCTTTTCCTTCTTCCTTTCTTTTCCTCCTTTTCTTTCCTAAAATCCTTTCCTTCTTTCCCCACTCCCTTTTCTTACATTATTTCCTAGCTACATTTCTTTTCCTACTTTCTTAGCTTACTTTACTTTCGTAGCCTACTTTCCTCTTTTCCTAGATTCCTTTCCTTCCATGCCTCCCTTTCCTCGCCTCAATCCCTATTTCCCTTTCCTTATTTCCCTTTCTTTCGTATCTAATTTCCTATCTCCCTTTCCTTATTCATTTCATTTCCTCTTATTTTTTAGATTCCTTTCCTCCATTTTTCACTGCCTTTCTTTCCACCTTTCCTGGCTTCCTTTCCTTTCCTCCTTTCCTAGGATTCGCCACGGCCAGTAGAGAGGAAAGGAAAGGAGATAAGGAAAGGGAGATAGGGAAGGGAGCTAGGGAAGAAGGAGAGGAGCTGGGAGTGGAAAGAAGATAAAGAAAGGGAGATAGGGAATGAGGAAAGGAAAGGGAGTTAGGGAAGGAAAGGAAAGGAAGCTAGAAAAGGAGGAATGGAAGCTAGGGAAAGAGGAAAGGAATGGAAGCTAGGAAAGGAGGAAAAGAAAGGGAGCTAGGACAGAAGGAAAGGAAAGGGAGGGAGGAAAGGAATCTAGGAAAGAAAAGGAGGAAAGGGAAAAAAAATAAGGAAAGTCAGCTAGGAAAGGAGCAGAGGAAAGGGTGGAAAGGAAGGAATTTAAGAAAGGAGGAAATTAAGCTGGTAAAGGAGGGAAAAGAAGCTCCGAAAAGAGGAATGGAATCTAGGAAAGTAAAGGAGAAGTTCACATGTATGTGGCAGGGATGAACCATGGCCAGTAGAGAGGAAAGGAAGTTAGGAAAGGAGGAAAGGAAGCTAGGAAAGAAGTAAAGGAAAGGGAACTAGGAAAGGAGGAAATGAAAGGGAGCAAGAATAGTAGGAAAGGAAAGAAAAGGAGGTTCACATGTATATGGTAAGGATTAACCACGGCCAGTAGAGAGGATAGGAAAGGAAGAAGGAAAAGAAGTTAGGAAAGGATGAAAGAAAGATAGGACAGGAGTAAAGTAAAGGGAGTGACAAAAGGAGGAAAGGAATATAGGAAAGAAAAGGAGAAGTTCACATGTACAGTATGTGGTAGGGATTAACCACGGCCAGTAGATGGCGATAGTATTGGTTTTAGTGACAGGCTGATTTTTGTGACAGGCTAGTTTTAGTCACAGGCTGCTGCGTGGCTACAGCTGGATGCATCTCACTTCACCATCTCAAGTCTCCAGCCACCCAGTAGGGACAACAAAATTAAAGCTCCCATCCAAGCCCCTACTTGGGGCCCAATTCAATTGTCTATTATATTGACAAGATAGACAACAGGCCATAGAGATACAGATACAGCACTCATCTTTGTATCTGTGCAAGTATAGCGTCTGTGTCACACCCTGATCTGTTTCCCCTGTCTTGTGCTTGTCTCCACCCCCCACCAGGTGTCTGCCATTTGTCCCCATTATGTCCTGTGTATTTATACCAGTGTTTTCTGTTTGTATGTTGCCAGTTTATCTTGTCCCGTCAAGTCTTACCAGCGTGTTTTTTCCGTTTTCCAGTCTGTCTAGTGTCTGTTTTCTAGTCTTCTCGGTTCTGACCCCCGTTCTGTACCTCTTTGACTCTTCATTGGATTACTGACCTCTGCCTGCCCTGGCCTGTCCCCTTGTATAATAAATATTATGAGAACTGTACCATCCACCTCCTGTGTCTTCATCTGGGTCATCCTGAGTCGTGATAGTATGAACTGGCCATGACTGACACAACAGACTCGGACTAGCTCTGCAACACTGTCTCCTCACAAGGAGCCACCATTGGAAGACCAAAGGAGTTGCTACAAAACCTTATGGAAGGATTCCTCACCGTGGCAGAACGCCATGACCAAACCCTCCACACCTTACTGGAGCAATTCTGCGGGCTATCTAATAGGCAGCCAGCCACAACGGTAACCACCCAGACTCTCAGTAACCCCGCTACTAGCGGTCCTTCTCCCCTTCCTACCCCGGCTCTCCGAGAACCCCACTTACCTCCTCCGGAGCGCTAGGCTGGGGATCCTGAAACATGCTGGGCGTTTCTCTCCCAGTGCTCCCTCATCTTCGAGCCGCAGCCCTCTTTGTTTCTTTCAGATCGCTCGAAGATAGCGTATCTTATAACGCTGATGTCTGGGAGGGCGCTCGCCTAGGCTACGGTGGTGTGGGAGCAACAAACTTCCGTGTGCCATAATCTGGAGGCATTCGCGGCGGAGGTAAGGAAGATGTTAGATTCTCCGATGTCCGGGAGAGAAGCGGCTCAGAAGCTACTGCAACTGAATCAAGATTCCCGTAGTGTACCTGACTACGTGGTAGACTTTCGCACATTGGCCGCCGAGAATGCCTGGAATCCGGTGTGCCTTTTCGACACCTTCCTTCATGGATTATCGGAGAGGATTAAAGACGAGCTCGCAGCCCAGGAGCTACCCGTGGACCTCGACTCCCTCATAGTCCTGACCATAAAGATTGATGGGCGATTACGAAAATGCAGGAGGGAGAGGAAGTCTGTTCCCGACCACCCTCGCTTGTCCTCGGTTTTTCCCTCGCCTCTGAAAAATCCCGGAAGTCCCCGACTCCTACACTCCCGAGAGAATCTGAAGTTACCAGAGCTCCATCTGGAATCATCAGAGGACTGTCAGAGGACTGTCTCAGAGGACTGTCAACTCGTCTCCTCCGGCGCCCATGCAACTGGGCAAGGCTAGATTATCCCCTGAGGAACGTTCAAGCAGACTGAGCTCTAATAGCTCTCAGTATTGTGATATTTCGGGACATTACATTTCCACCTGTTCAATAAAAAGCCCAGGCCCATCAGTAGGTACGAGTACGCTGGTGGGCCATACAGGGAGTCTCCCATCTCCCTTTACTTGTACTCCTCTCCATGCTATCCTGTTGTGGGGTGACCGGTCTAAATCTCTCCGGGTGCTCCTGGACACTGTCCTAGTGTCGGAGCTGGGGATCTCCACACAACCTCTCTCCGTTCCCATGGACGCCAGAGTATTGAATGGGCGCTCTATTGGCAGGATCAATCGGCAATAGGGGCGGGAGGGTGGCCTAGTGGTTAGAGCGTTGGGCTAGTAACCGAAAGGTTGCAAGTTCGAATCCCCGAGCTGACAAGGTATAAATCTGTCGTTCTTCCCCTGAACAAGGCAGTTAACCCACTGTTCCTAGGCCATCATTGAAAATAAGAATTTGTTCTTAACTGACTTGCCTTGTTAAATAAAGGTAAAAAAAAAAGAATCATAGCACTATTCCTATTAACCTAAGAGTGTCAGGGAATCACAGTGAGTCCATGCAGTTCCTGCTCATTGAATCTCCTCATGCACCTGTGGTTTTGGGATTGTCATGGCTCCAGAGGCACAACCCCCTGATCGACTGGGCTACGGGTTCTATCCTGTTGTGTAACCCATTCTGCCACGCACATTGCCTCAAGGCGGCGCAGCTTAGCCCTTGACATCCTCCCGTGGGCCTGGGTAAGGCCTTTGATCTCTCCACCGTCCTCGCGGAGTATCAGGACCTCCGGGAGGTTTTCAACAAGACCCGCATTCTGATCATTCTGCCTGCCCTGACCCTGAGCCTGCCTGCTGTTCAGTACCTCTTTGACTCAGCCCTGGATTACTGACCTCTGACTTCCCTCATCCTGCCCTGGCCTGTCTCCTTGTGTAATAAATATTATGAGAACTGTACTATCCGCCTCCTGTGTCTGCATCTGGGTCATATCCTGATACGTGATAGTCTGTAACAGCATTGGCAGTGCCATTAACCTTTCACGAGCCTCTACCCCGGGTCCGGGATCACCCCCCACCCCCCCCACACACTGATTAGCATAGCTAGCATAGCTTCACAAGTAGATAGTAGCATCTAAATATCATTAAATCACAAGTCCAAGACACCAGATGAAAGATACAGATCTTGTGAATAAAGCCACCATTTCAGATTTTTAAAATGTTTTACAGGGAAGACACAATATGTAAATCTATTAGCTAAACACGTTAGCAAAATACACCACTTTTCTAACTCCATCAGTTTCTTACTCCTTCAGGTGCTATCACCAATTCGGCTAAACTAAGATATTGATAGCCAATAACCTATAAAAAACCTCTTCAGATGACAGTCTGATAACATATTTATGGTATAGGATAGGTGTTGTTAGAAAAAAGTGCATATTTCAGGTAGAAATCACAGTTTACAATTGCACCGACCATCACAAATCGACTAGAATTACTAGATAGAGCAACGTGTATGACCAATTTACTCATCATAAAACATTTCATAAAAATAGACAAAGCATAGCAATGGAAAGACCCAGTTCTTGTGATTTCAGACCATATTTCAGATTTTCTAAGCGTTTTTCAGCGAAAACACAATAAATCGATAAGTTAGCATACCACATGTGCAAACGTTACCAGAGCATCGATTCCAGCCAAAGAGCGCTATAACGTAATCACCGCCAAAATATATTAATTTTTTCACTAACCTTCTCAGAATTCTTCCGATGACACTCCTGTAACATCATTTTACAACATACATATACAGTTTGTTCGAAAAGGTGCATATTTAGCCATACAAAACCGTGGTTACACAATAAAAATACTAGGAAATCAAGCCTCAATATGTCTGACGTCATCTATCAGAGTGATCTAGTTTAATTGAAAGCTAATCATATACTTGACTAAAAAATACAGGGTTGACAGGAATCGAAAGACAAATTAGTTCTTAATGCAACCGCTGACTTACATTTTTAAAATTATCCTTACTTTTCAATACAGGGTTCGCCAAGTGACGCGATAACAAACAAAATGGCGAAATATGCGTTTAAAATATTTCGACAGAACAACGATTTATCATATTAAATATTGGTTACTTTGAGCTGTTCTTCCATCAGATTCTTGGGCAATGTATCCTTTCTATGTTGTAATCTTCTTTTGGTCGATAGATGTCCTCTGTCCTTGGAAATATCCACTAACGATCGAACGGGACCACAAAACGTGTCCAAAGTTTCAGAGTGCACAACAAAGAAATTCCTCAAAATCGCACTAAACGGATATAAATTGCTATAAAACGGTTCAAATTAACTACATTATGATGTTTTTAACAACTATAACGACTGAAAACATGACCGGAGAAATATTGCTGGTTAGACAACGATTTGGAATGAGGCAAGTCCGATGTCCTTCACGCTTCAGGCGCGCGACGAGAAAGGGAGGTCCCTATACATTTTGTGGTTTTATAATGGCTGTGATTGTGCAATCGATTCCATTCAAAACGTGATGACGTACAGACACCCAGAGGAAGACGTAGGCAGTGTCGGTTTCTTCATAGCATTCACTGTCGCCTTAAAAACAGACTCCAGATCAGGGGTAAAAATTTCTGAAATCTGACCCCTGTCATGAAAAGTGCTGTAGATATTGTTCTGTACCACTCAGAGACAAAATTCCAACTTCTATAGAAACTAGAAAGTGTTTTCTATCCAATAATAACAATAATATGCATATTGTACGATCAAGAATTTAGCACGAGGCAGTTTAATTTGGAGACCCAAATATGCTAATGCGGAACAGCACCCCATATAGTTGCAAGAAGTTAAGGCTATAACCAAGTAGACTAGTTTCTTAATTTTCATTGGCTGATCGCTCACAACTAATAGGAATACCCACCCAGTTGATTACTTTAAAATGGTGGAAACTCTCAATGGCAATATCCATGCTTAAATGGGTTATATACATGTTGAGCCAACATGTTGAGCAACTCCGATATAAAGTCATTTTTTCAAAGTTGCTGAAATAACATGTGCGTCCACTTATAATTACAGTTGAAGTCGGAAGTTTACATACACCTTAGCCAAATTAATTTCAACTCAGTTTTTCACAATTCCTGACATTTAACATTTAACCTAGGATGACCACTTTATTTTAAGAATGTGAAATGTCAGAATAATAGTACAGAATTATTTATTTCAGCTTATATTTCTTTCATCACATTCCCAGTGGGTCAGAAGTTTACATGCTACCAAATACTAATTGAATGTATTGCCTTTAAATTGTTTAATTGGGGTCAAACGATTCGGGTAGCCTTCCACAAGCTTCCCACAATAAGTTGTGTGAATTTTGGCCCATTCCTCCTGACAGAGCTGGCGTAACTGAGTCAGGTTTGTAGGCCTCCTTGCTCGCACACAATTTTCCAGTTCTGCCCACAAATTGTCTATAGGATTGAGGTCAGCGCTTTGTGATGGCCACTCCAATACCTTGACTTTGTTGTCCTTCAGCCATTTTGCCACAACTTTGGAAGTATGCTTGTGGTCATTGTCCATTTGGAAGACTCATTTGTGACCAAGCTTCAACTTCCTGACTGATGTCTTGAGATGTTGCTTCAAAATATCCACATACTTTTCCTCCCTCATGATGCCATCTATTTTGTGAAATGTACCAGTCCCTCCTGCAGCAATGCACCCCCACAACATGATGCTGCCACCCCCGTGCTTCACGGTTGAGAAGGTGTTCTTTGGCTTGCAAGCCTCCCCCTTTTTCCTCCAAACATAAGAATGGTCATTATGGCCAAACAGTTCTATTTTTGTTTCATCAGACCAGAGGACATTTCTCCAAAAAGTACGATCTTTGTCCCCATGTGCAGTTGCAAACCATAGTCTGGATTTTTAATGGCGGTTTTGGAGCAGTGGCTTCTTCCTTGCGGAGTGGCCTTTCAGGTTATGTCAATATAGGACTCGTTTTACTGTGGATAAAATATAATTTTGTACCTGTTTCCTCCAGCATCTTCACAAGGTCCTTTGCTGTTGTTCTGGGATTGATTTGCACTTTTCGCACCAAAGTACGTTCATCTCTAGGAGACAGAACGCGTGTCCTTCCTGAGCGGTATGACGGCTGCGTGGTTCCATGGTGTTTATACTTGCATACTATTGTTTGTACAGAAGAACGTGGTACCGTCAGGCGTTTGGAAATTGCTCCCAAGGATGAACCAGACTTGTGGAGGTCTACATTTTATTTTCTGAGGTCTTGGCTGATTTCTGTAGATTTTCCCATGATGTCAAGCAAAGAGGCACTGAGTTTGAAGGTAGGCCTTGAAATACATCCACAGGTACACCTCCAATAGATTCAAATGATGTCAATTAGCCTATCAGAAGCTTCTAAAGCCATGACATCATTTTCTGGAATTTTCCAAGCTGTTTAAAGGCACAGTCAACTTAGTGTATGTAAACTTCTGACCCACTGGAATTGTGATACAGTGAATTATAAGGCAAATAATCTGCCTGTAAACAATTGTTGTAAAAATTACTTGTGTCATGCACAAAGTAGATGTCCTAACCGACTTGCCAAAACTCTAGTTTGTTAACAAGAAATTTGTGGAGTGTTTGAAAAACAAGTTTTAATGACTCCAACCTAAGTGTAGGTTAACTTCCGACTTCAAGTGTAGATCAGTGCATTCACAACAACATAACCATTACGAAACCTCTATTCGATCAAATAATCCTCACGTAGCAAATGAGCAATTACATTTTTTGTTGACTAAATTCGACACTCATTGACCTCCATACAAAAATTCCTCACTTCTGTGGGCTTATTTTCTAGGACAGACTTTGGGCTGAGTAAAACCTCTCCCTTCGCCTCTTGGTTTACTGGAAACGGAGGGCTCCATTCACATCGACAGGGCTGTATTGGAGCAGGTTGAGAGCCTCAAGGTCCTCTGTGTCTTCCACCGCCAAGCCATCGCTGGCTCCTAATGGGAAATCCACAAAAATGGAACTGTGCCTAGTATTGTTTTCATCGGGCACAGAATCAAGCATTAACTTGCACAGGAAACCCTCCTCTTTGCTGTCTCTTTCACACACACCACACACACACTTTCAAACTCTTTATACACACTGCTTCTATTCTGTTTATTATCTATCCTTATTGCCTAGTCACTTTTACCTCCCTGTAAATATTACCTCATTTACCTCAACTATGTTGAACCCTGCACATTGACTTGGTACCGCTACTCCTTTTACATAGTAATAAAATAACGATAATGAGACTATCAGATTTTTTGTTCTTACCTTTTAACTGCATTGTTGCGAAAAAAGGCTCATAAGTAAGCAGTTCACAGTAAAGTCTACACCTGTTGTATTCAGTGCATGTGACAAATACAATTTAAATTACTTTAAACTGCGTTAGAGCTGTCAAATCCACAAGTGGCTCCCGGCATTACACCTAAAGCAGACATTGCCATTGGCTGCAAGGAGTCCCATTAAGAGAAATCCCATGTCCACGTCCCGGTTCAACCCTAACCCTAGCCTCAACTATAACCCCCCCAAGAATGGCTCCCCTACCTCCGAATTCCCAATTTAACCTGTGGATATCAAATCAAATTTATTCATAAAGCCCTTCTTACATCAGCTGATATCTCAAAGTGCTGTACAGAAACCCAGCCTAAAACCCCTGTCGTGTCTTTGGCTATGCCTGATTAAGTGATATGACATGCTATTCTATAAAATCGTTTCTCTGTAATAACTATTACCTGATTGAGCTAGTCATGTAAATGTAATTAACTAGAAAGTCGGGGCACCACAAAATAAGTTTTATAGAGCTGTTATCTTCCGAATAAACTCTTAAAGACCTAGTAATATTTTACATAAATAGCAGTCAATATTAATCGTCACCTTATTTCAGTCTCATCTGAAAGTTGTAAATTCTTGGTTATCTTCACGAACCCTGGCTAACAAGTTGAATCAGCAATACAAAATTGGGTTTAATTATTTATTTACTGTGACGACCCTCCCACTCTGTCTGCTGTATTCTCTCTTTGTTCTTGTTTCCTTATTAGGATGTCGGTGGGCGGAGTTGGGAGGGTCGTCAGATACATGGGAAACACCTGGGCCCGGTGTCTCCCAGGATAAATACACCACTTCCCCATTCATGGAGGAGACTCTCTCCATGCAGACACCGTCATAGATTTTGTTGTGGCTTTTTGTGACTTTTTGGTTGTTTGCTTTAGCACCTTTCAACACACCGCATTATCACATTCATGCATGCAAAACACTCACTTACACTACTGATTACTGATTACACACACCATTGTTAATTGCATTTAGGTTACTTTATTTAATAAATATATTTTTGTTACTCCTTACCTCCACGTTGTCTCCCTTTTGTTACGGGCTTTGAGCCGGTTCGTGACATTACTAAATACCTAACTAATCACACAGAATTACACATACACATAATTAATCATAACTTGATTACAAATTACGTCATAAAGGAAAACGTCCCTAGTGGGCGGAACAGATATGACAGCTGGTTACAAAAGAAAAGGAGGCTGGGTTTCAGTGAAAGAGCGGGAAGACTTGAGGAACAAAGAAAGAAGCCATGCTATCGTAAATACAGTATCCTATGCATTCTAAATTACCGTCCATTTGGAAAAGGAAAATGCAATAAATATTTACTCTGAGCTGCGCTTCGGTAGGTTGGTGGTAGATGGAAGGACGTGTTGCCCAACCGAGTCCTTTGTCCTTTGAAGAATGTCTCTGCTGGTCAATTGGATACGTTGTAGTAACGTCGTTGTGTGGTAGACGGGATACTCTGTCTGTCCTATCCTAATTTACGTTTGCAGCTGCTGTTGCTAACTCAACGTCTAGGAGGTATCACTTCTATAGTGAATAAGAGTTCAAAGTTCATACCATTCGCAACCAAAGCTCACGCTGATGTTGGCTTCGTTCTGTAGTTATTATCTGAACCATTCTGACATCGGACCGTCGTCCTCACATCCTCGGAACAGGAGGTTACATTTTCGTCAATGGCTTATATAGTGGAGGGAGAAAAGGGGTGTGTTTTATAATTTACAACCTAGGTCTCTTCACGTGGGCGGGCCACTGAGTCGGGCCTAATTCACTCATGAAAACCCAATTCTCACATTTTAGAAGCTAAAATCACATTTCATCCCATCACGAATAATTTCATATTCAAACATTTGAATTGAACAACAATTCCATGTGAATCCGATAACTCTGATGTGTAGACTTTCCACAGTAGAGTTTATGTCATTCTATCATTGATGAGAATGTGCCAGATGACAACCGAACTGACATAATATACCTTAAGTACCACCGCATATGTTCAATTGGTCGGATTACCAGAATATAGTTAATTTCCCCCTAACTTCTGATGTTCCCAGAATCTCTATGTTAACCAAAGGGTTTTCTAATGTCACATCAGTAGAGTAGGGAGAGGAAAAGGGGGGAAGAGGTATTTATGACTGTCATAAACCTACCCCCAGGCCAACGTCATGACACCCCAAACAGCAATTAATGCAGGTGTAGAAGCACGGTGTCTAGGAAAAACTTCCTAGAAAGGCCAGAATCTAGAAAGAAACCTAGAGAGGAACCAGGCTATGAGGGGTGGCCAGTCCTCTTCTGTCTGTGCCGGGTGGAGATTATAACAGAACATGGCCAAGATGTTCAAATGTTCATAGATGACCAGCAGGGTCAAATAATAATAATCACAGTGGTTGTCGAGGATGCAACAGGT
Source organism: Salvelinus alpinus (assembly GCF_045679555.1). Taxonomy (NCBI): domain Eukaryota; kingdom Metazoa; phylum Chordata; class Actinopteri; order Salmoniformes; family Salmonidae; genus Salvelinus; species Salvelinus alpinus. The sequence continues at coordinate 28,038,631 of NC_092087.1, read as the reverse complement.
CAGCACCTCAGGAGTAAATGTCAGTTGGCTTTTTATAGCCGATCATTCAGAGTATCTCTACCGCTCCTGCTGTCTCTAGAGAGTTGAAAACAGCAGGTCTGGGACAGGTAGCATGTCCGGTGAACAGGTCAGGGTTCCATAGCCGCAGGCAGCACAGTTGAAACTGGATATCCAGTTTTAACTTCCTCGTGAATCTACTAATCTCCAGACAGAAACTTGTGGTTGGGGTTTTGGTGTGACGGGATCAATTTTAAGTCCCTCAGCTCCCTCTCTTGATCTTTGGTTAGTAGAGACCAAGGACCTCTTCTAACAGGGAAGGCTTTATCACCTGTGTGTGAGCCAAGTCCTCGGGGAAAGTTGACATTAATAAGCTTGTTCTGTTTCACCTGCTGACCTGATGGACTGAGGATTTGACCTTTGAACTCTCCAACATCTGTAAGTCTGATATTAACTCTGACCAATGACTCATCACTCAAGCACAAGATCAAGCCCTGGGGACATGAGTATGCATTACAAGGTCATTTGAGTGGATTTGGAACCTTATGTGGGAAAATGAGCCTAGGTACCAGTCTCATAACAAACCTTATCTATTATTTGCCTCATTCAAATGTTATAATTAGAAACTGTTGCTGTTCAATATCCAAGGTTATCTTGCTCAGCGTACATATGTAAAAGTGCTGAGTCTGGAGTGTATTGGACTAAATTAAATATTTGGTGCACACACACACACTGTCACTCTCACGTCCCATACAGCTGTCGTCAGGACCCCATTGTGTCCGTGTCTGTCAGTGTTGCCGGGAGTTACTTGTGCCCGCTATGTCAATCAGCACCTTCCCCATTCTCTTTCTTTTTACTTGTTCTACCTTTACCGTTACCATATTAACTGACCATAACTGTAACTGTAAATGACCCTAAATACCCAAATGTGTTGTTACTTCACTGACACACCAATCAAAAATCTTATGCTTATTTTAAATAGAAAGGTTATAAAGACACATAGCAGAAGTCACAGGGTTAGAGCTGTGTCATCGTGCAGTCACGTCACCTCAATTCCCCTGGTACTACAAAGTCACCACAAGGTCCAATGTGTGTTCACAGGGGTGTTGAATAGGACAGGGCCATGTTTTGGCTGAACTTGTAATTCACTGACACACACATTCAGATATCTGAGCCTAGATCTTTCACAATAAGATCACTGACTCAAAGACATGCCTACTCATCTCAGTTACCCTGACACTTTCAGCTTGCTTGCATTCTAGTCTGTCTGTCTGCAGGCTGATGTCTGTTTGTAAATCTAACAGCAACCATCTATAGAGAGAGAGAGAGAGAGAGAGAGACAGCACAAGATAATGGGTTATTTTTACACTTTCAGGGGTCTGTGTCCCATCAGCGTAGATCAAACCCTGCCAGACACTTGACATACATGCTATTTGTATTACCGACAGGTTTGATACCTTACTCTTTATAAAAACTGTTAGGAATTGTTACAAAACTCTCCCATACACAGGCTGACAGCCCAGATCTCCCAAGTGAGTTTGTCAGAAATGGAGGGAAAAAAGAGAGGTTATGAAGAGAGCATGGAAAGAGAGTGAAAGAAAGAGAATTATGAATGAGTGGTTTTTCCACACCCGTAGTCTTGCCTCTTTAGAATGTGATTCTTCTCAGAATGCTTCCACCGGAACAATGGATCAAAGGGTCAGAGAGAGAGAATGGAATTTCAGGGCCATGGGTTGTTTGAGTTCATCAGGGCACTGTGTACACAACAGGGACACCTCATTGACTGGACAAGTTGGGTTATACACACTGTATACAGTACACACACACACGCACACACAAACACATTTAGCTATAACAAATATAATTACGTATAACACTTTAGTGTTGACATGATGTTTCCTCTGAGACCAACACAAACACAGTAACAAACAGTCTGTCGTTTACATTCACATCCATCTTCATTTACGATATGTGTCTAAATAACCCTATCCCAAACAGAATCCTTCCTTTACCTTGTCTTCACATTGTTCTGTATCAATAGGCCATTCAGACCTTTGTCTTGGGGAACTTTTACGGTTGATATAGAGAGGGGAAAGGGAGTTTCCCAGACCCTAACCGATCAGCACTCACAAAGGCAGGCGAGACAGACGGCCTGCTGTTTGTGAGTGTGTATGTGTATGTGAACGCGCGATCGAGAGAATGTGTGCGTGAGCGTGTGAGCGAGGTGCTCTGGGTTTTATGTCTGGGATGGGAAAAGAGAGGTGCTGCTGCCAACCGTCCTGTGAAAGAGTATTTATTTGGCGTTCAGGACTCATTAACACCCAGAAATTCTGGGAGAGCTACAGAGGAGCTGCATATAATAGCACATTGTGTGTGTGTGTGTGTGTGTGTGTGTGTGTGTGTGTGTGTGTGTGTGTGTGTGTGTGTGTGTGTGTGTGTGTGTGTGTGTGTGTGTGTGTGTGTGTGTGTGTTTAGAATATAAAGTAGGTTTCTCAATGTTTCTCTAGGACATTTCTACATTATGTAATCAAAATAGATCACTGATGAAGTGGTTGTTTTAATCATTCTTAACCATGTTTCCTGTTTTCTAATGCGCCAGATGGCCAGGTCTTTATCACAAATTACAAATCCGTTGTTGATAATGGTCTCAATAAAAAGTTGAACAGGCATTGTAGATTTTATTTGTACTTTTTTAAATGTAACCTTTATTTGACTAGGCAAGTCAGTTAAGAACTAATTATTACCCGACCCTACCCTGGTCAACAGCCCTGCACCCCTCCACAGCAACTTGCCCAAACTGCTACATTCCTATATCTATCCTACCCTGCCTTTCTAAAGTCTTGGAAAGCCAAGTTAACAAACAGATCACCGACCATTTCGAATCCCACTGTACCTTCTCTGCTATGCAATCTGGTTTCCGAGCTGGTCATGGGTGCACTTCAGCCACGCTCAAGGTCCTAAACGATATAATAACCTCCATCGATAAGAGACAATACTGTGCAGCTGTATTCATAGACCTGGCCAAGGCTTTCGACTCTGTCAATCACCACATTCTTATCGGCAGACTCAACAGCCTTGGTTTCTCAAATGACTACCTTGCCTGGTTCACCAACTACTTCTCAGACAGAGTTCAGTGTGTTAAATTGGAGGGCCTGTTGTCCGGACCTCTGGCAGTCTCTATGGGATTGCCACAGGGTTCAATTCTCGGGCCGACTCTTTTCTCTGTATACGTCAATGATGTCGCTCTTGCTGCTGGTGATTCTCTGATCCACCTCTACGCAGACAATACCATTCTGTATATTTCTGGCCCTTCTTTGGACACCGTGTTAACTAACCTCCAGACGAGCTTCAATGCCATACAACTCTCCTTCCGTGGCCTCCAACTGCTCTTAAATGCAAGTAAAACTAAATGCATGCTTTTCAACCGATCACTACCAGCACCTGCCCGCCCGTCCAGCATCACTACTCTGGACGGCTCTGACTTAGAATATGTGGACATCTACAAATACCTAGGTGTCTGGTTAGACTGTAAACTCTCCTTCCAGACTCACATTAAGCATCTCCAATCCAAAATGAAATCTAGAATGGGCTTCCTATTTCGCAACAAAGCATCCTTCACTCATGCTGCCAAACATACCCTCGTAAAACTGACTATCCTACCGATCCTTGAGTTCGGCGATGTCATTTACAAAATAGCCTCCAACACTCTACTCAGCAAATTGGATGCAGTCTATCACAGTGCAATCCGTTTTGTCACCAAAGACCCATATACTACCCTCCACTGCGACCTGTATCCTCTTGTTGGCTGGCCCACGCTTCATGTTCGTCGCCAAACCCACTGGCTCCAGGTCATCTACAAGTCTTTGCTAGGTAAAGCCCCACCTTAGCTCACTGGTCACCATAGCAGCACCCACCCGTAGCTTGCGCTCCAGAAGGTGTATCTCACTGGTCACCCCGAAAGCCAATTGAACCTTTGGCGCCTTTCCTTCCAGTTCTCTGCTGCCAATGACTGGAACGAATTGCAAAAATCACTGAAGCTGGAGACTCATATCTCCCTCACTAACTTGACGCACCAGCTGTCAGAGCAGCTCACAGATCACTGCACCTGTACATAGCCCATCTGTAAATAGCCCATGTAACTACCTCATCCCCATACTCTACTTGCACATTCATCTTCTGCACATCTATCACTCCAGTCTATCACTCCAGTGTTTAATTGCTAAATTGTAATTATTTTGCCACTATGGCCTATTTATTGCCTTACCTCCCTTATCTTACCTCATTTGCACACACTGTATATATACTTTTTTTCTATTGTGTTATTGACTGTATGTTTTGTTTATTCCATGTGTAACTCTGTGTTGTTGTTTGTGTCGCACTGCTTTGCTTTATCTTAGCCAGGTTGCAGTTGTAAATGAGAACTCGTTCTCAACTAGCTTACCTGGTTAAGTAAAGGTGAAAAAACATTTTTTATTTTTTAAGAACAAATTCTTATTTACAATGACAGCCTTCACCGACCAAACCTGGACGACGCTAGGCCAAATGTGCACCACCCTATGGGACTCCCAATCACAGCCAGTTGTGATACAGCCTGGATTCAAACCAGGGTGTCTGTAGTGACGCCTCTAACACTGAGATGTAGTGCCTTAGACCACTGAGCCACTCGGGAGCCCAAGTAGTAGATTTAATTGCTGGACCAATACACATTTGAATGAATAAATAAGGCAGAATCTCAGAATGTTGGGAAAGAGCACATGGTCAGCAGTTCAGTGTGTCCGGTCAGAGTCCCATGTCTCCTCTCTGGCTCAAGCTCTGGCCTTCCGGGTCCACAGTCCAGCAGATCTGAATGCCATTACCTCACCAGCCTGGCCAGGTTGGCCATTTGGCTGATATTGGGCTGAGAAACTGTGATGTGGTGAGTCTGGACCCAGATGCAGAGAAGAGACCAGAAGAGGAATCAGTGGTTAAGGATAAACATAAATACCTTAATGATAAACAGTAGCCGCAGGGTCACAGTACACTAGGAAAAAAAAGTATCCAAAACTCACTCAGGAAACAAAACACACATGGTAAACAATTCAAGCTTCTGCAAAGGACAACAGAAAACACACAGGGAAATCATAAAGAGTAAATAGGACACACCTGAGTGTCAATGTCTCTAGGACGGTCTCTGCTGCCCTTTGGTGACAAGTGGAACCATGACAGAACCCCCCCCTATTTCGCCACCAAGCATGATACGCAACTCTAAACATTATTGAGGGATAAGTGTATGTAGGACCTGAACATGTGTTTTGTTTGATTATGCTCTTCATCAGACAGAGTCCTCTGCACAGTGTGTGATGATTGGTAAGATATTGTAACAGCAACAGTGAGTTTGTTTTGATTTGCGTTGCTGCCATTCACACCAGGCCTGAGATATACACCATTAGTGGTTGATGAGGTGTTGATGAAGGCCCAGAGGAAAAAAAGGATTGGACATTTAGCTGAACATTAGTAATCAGGAATGACACTGTCCAAAATCCATCAACGGAGGCTTTCTGGTCTGTGCTATGAAAACATGAGCAGCACAATATCTCATGAGCTCTATAAACAACTAGGGTGGAGGATATGGGAACGTAAACATAATTTGTCCCTAGTCAGCAAATAGATTTAAAACACATTTATGCACTGCTAACAACAAACACATGAAGTCATGTTCTTTCTGCTTATGCGGTGGCCTCTGCCAGTGGCAGAGAAAAGAAAACAGAAGAGAGCAGTAACAGCGAGGGAAGAGGGAGGGAAGGAAGAGGGTGGATGGAAGGAGGTCAATGAAGTTTTGGGAGAAGGCTGGGTTAATCATGTCAACATGGGACTGTTCGATAATTGGACAGATATCAGAGACGGAAAAGGGGAAACTTCTGCACTCTCACAGTACACTAACTCTTACACAGATGAATGGGTACACGTGTAAGCAAAACAGTACATAACTATATTTGAAGCAATTGCTACAATACAGACTGTGCTTTAGAAGTAATTACTATCTCTATCATAGCCTTAACCATCGCAATCAAGTTCTCTCCATCATTGTACATAAAACTACTCCACAGCAGCCAGTAGCTTTGTTTGGATATCTCCCATAGACGACACTCCTCATTGTAAGGGATGGTTGCTGCGGAACAGAGAACCTCAGAGAACCTCTGTCTTCTGCGTCATCTTAAGAGTTTAGGCGGAGACGCAACAAAATGAAAATGGATGCCATCTGCAAAATTTTATTGGCTCAAGTTAACGTTAGGGATCCTTTTGAGCAAGTGACCAATACTAACAAAACAATCAATACCAAAAACAAAATTGGAATTTAAAGTACACAAACAAATAAAAACAAATCAATGCACCCGACCAATACCTCTCAATATTTTCAACATCCAATAATGTGCTGAGATGTGAAACAACATTCACATTACAGACCAGTCATCTGTATTAAAGATCTCCCCCCCAACAGGAGGGCTGTTGTGGCATTGCACTGGACCATCCCTTCATTAGGACTTTATTTAGTAGAGTGTGTTGTCCTTAACACTGCCTGCAGCTCACCATTTAACATGCAGCCAGCTTCGCTTTCCTTGGGAGTGCAGTGCTTTTATTGTCTACAGGAGAGACGACTGGGAGCCTGAAGGTGTACTGTTTAGTCAAAGTCCAAAGAACACACAAACATTTTTACATTTTAGTCATTGAGAGTTAGTTAAGATACTTCAAAGAGGTAGGGTTTCAGACGTTTTTGAAAGATGGTCAGGGACTTCGCTGTCCTGACTTTAGGGGGAAGCTTGTTCCACCATTGGGGTGCCAGGACAGAGAAGAGGTTTGACTGGGCTGAGTGGGAGCTGACCTCCCCGTAGTGGTGGGAGGGCCAAGAGACCACAGGTGGCTTGAGCATAGCCTGAAGGTAAGGAGGTGCAGTTCATCTTGCTGCTCCATAGGCAAGCACCAGGGTTTTGAAGATGATGCAAGCTTCGACTGGAAGCCAGTGGAGTTTGCGGAGGAGCAGGATGACATGGGAGAATTTAGGATGGTTGAACACCAGGTGGGCTGCGACATTCTATATAAATTGCAGGGGTTTGGTTGCACAAGTGGGGATCCCGGCCAACAGAGAATTGGTGTCTAGACGGGAGAAGACAAGTGCTTGGATTAGGACCTGCGCTGCTTCCTGTGTGAGGAAAGGTCATACTCTACAGATGTTGTAGAGCATGAACTTGCAGGAGCGAGTCACTGCTTTGATGTTTGCAGAGAACAACAGGGTGTTGTCCAGGGTCATGCCAAGGTTATTTGCACTCTGGGAGGGGGACACCGTGGAGTTGTCAACCGTGATGAAGAAGTCTTGGAGCAGGCAGGCCTTTCCCGGGAGGGAAATTTAGTCGAGGTTGAAGAGTAGTTGAGTGTCATCCACATAGCAATGATAGGAAAGATCATGTGAGGATATGACAGAGCTGAGTGACTTTGCGTAAAGAGAAAAGAGGAGAGGGCCTAGAAACGAGCCCTGGGGGACACCAGTAGTGAGCGCATGTGGTACAGATGCAGATCCTGTCCACGCTGTAGCGGTATTGTTAGAGAGTGGTAAAGATAAAGATTTTGTTCGGGCGCCAGACAGGTATTAACCCTGCCGAAAGGAAAATAGTAGGAGAGAGAGTGTACCACTACCACACACACCAGCAGAAGAGGCTGCCTAGAGTTTAGCCTGTTTGCCAGAGGAGAGAAAAGATAAGACACCATAGCACAGGGGTAACCCAACCAATAATACCTCATACAATAATAATGGTAGAGCAATTTAACGGCAACTTCCTAGAAACAATTCACAAGAAAGAACCGAGAGAGAGAGAGAGGAGAGAGAGAGAGAGAGCTGTTGACTTCAGGCATGCAGTTGCACTGTCTGTCCATCTGATGGTTTGTTTGTATGTCAAACCTTCGCACCAATGTTGCTACTAATCCATGCGATCAATAACTGGTGCGTTCCCAAAAGATAACAACCACGATCTAGAGCGGTAACACCGATGATCGAGTTAAATACTTTACAAACTAATCACGCAGAAAATAAACAAGACTTCTGCAGCATTGCACACCCCAATCAAACTGCCACACCAACCGAGAGCTACCTCCAGGAGAGCCGGGAGAGCTATCTTTATTTCCTCCTTTCTGACTGCTGATGTGCTCTTAAAGTGGCAGCGCACAGTAAAGGCTCCATGCAGGATTTTGCCACAACGCCACCTAGTAGAAGCGACCTGCCAGGTAGGATGAAATCAGGAGTCTGAGACGCCCAACCCTGAGAGGGTGGAGAGGAAGATCTGATGGTTCCCGGTGTCGAAGACAGACACAGAAAGACACACACACACACATACACACACACATACATGCACTCATGCACAAATGGTGGACAAAAGTCCTCAACCCCCCAGTCAATAACCACGGTCCTCAACTCCCCCAGTCATAGACAGCCTCACACGTGCATAATAACCTCCCATGTATTATATCCTGTTTCTGAACAACTATACTGAACAAAAATATAAACACAACATGTAAAATATTGGTCCCATGTTTCATGAGATGAAATTAAAGATCCCAGCAATGTCCATACGCACAAAAAGCATATTTCTGTCAAACGTTTTGCACAAATTTGTTTACATCCCTGTTACTGAGTGTTTCTCCTTTGCCAAGATAATCCGTCCACTGACAGGTGTGGCATATCAAGAAGCTGATTAAACAGTATGACCATTATACAGGTGCACCTTGGGCTGGGGCCATTAAAAGGCCACTATGAAATGTGCAGTTTTGTCACACAACGCAATGCCACAGATGTCTCAAGTTTTGAAGGAGCGTCAAATTGGCCCGCTGACTGCAAGAATGTCCACCAGAGCTGTTGCCAGATAATTAATGTTCATTTCTTTACCAACGCTCTTTTCGAAAATTCTGCAATACATCCAAACGGACTCACAACCGCAGACATGTGTAACCACGCCAACCCAGGACCTCCACATCCAGCTTCCTCACCTGTGGGATCGTCTGAGACCAGCCACCTGGACAGCTGATGAAACTGAGGAGTATTTCTGTCTGTAATAAAGGCTTTTTTGGGGGGGGGGGGACTCATTCTGATTGGCTGGGTCTGGCTCCCAAGTAAGTCCCAGGCCCACCCATGGCTGCACCCCTGCCCAGTTATGTGAAATCCATAGATTAGAGCCTAATGCATTTATTTAAATGTACTGATTTCCTTATAAAAAACTGTAACTTGGTAAAATTATTGAAGTTGTTGCATGTTGCGTTTATATTTTTGTTCAGTATAGCTACATTGATCAGTAGAGCATCCACTGAATATAACGCTGAAGTCTGCTTCTTGTCTCTTTGTCTGGTTAAAATGCCCATGAATCCCTCTGTTTGTACAGCTTGATGTCAGATCCAGTGAAAATATTGCGCACTTCCTCCTATGGTTACATTAACTTCCCCTCCTAGCTCCAATTGTGGTGCTCCTCTGAAGTTTAGCATACATTAATTACAGTTCTTCTCAATTGCTTGAGCACATTTGTCCAAACATAGTTCACTTTTTCAAAACAATTAACACGCAGGCCCAAACTGACACACGTTGCCCAAAATGACACATTTCATTTGCAAAATGCATTAAGACTCTGAAAACATTAAATACATGACACAAAATCAATTACCTCCATCAAAACATAAAACATAAACATTGTTATCTAATGAAAAGTTTTTTCAGTCAGTCATTACACAATGGCCCGATAAATACTAACTACAACTATCAATATACTCTAACATGGTTAACCCTCTTTAATTTTGTCTGTGCCATTTGTTGATACTACAGTATAATTATAGTATGCACCATAAAAGGCAAGTAAACATATTATCAGAGCATAGGCTGTATTATTTTTTTCCTAAAATAATTGTACCTAAGATGACCAATACAGAAAGAATGTCACTCAAGAGCATGAATATTCAGAAACAGAAGGTTTTATTTGACCTTTTTCCAGTTTAGCAGAGCTGAACTACACTATCCTCCTCTATGCACCCCTCTACCTGTCCTTTGCCAGTTCCCTCAGCCTGTTACTTGGTCCATTCTTGCAAACAACAACTAAGAGGTGACCTCTTTTATGCATGAATAAGGACTGATTGCTAATTGAACAATTGTGCAAAGAAGTTTTGCACATGCGCAGAAGAGGTTCACATTCATGGGAGTAATTTGTATCAGCTGTGACCAAATGTTTTAATTTGGTTTCTCATGATTTACTCAACTGAGTTTTGCGTCTTCTGTAGAGAGTTGTGTTTACTGTTTTGCAAAAATGTGCTTGGCATTTACATGGTGTGTGAAAGCAATGAGAAATGACTTACAGTTTTGCAAAAAAGAAAACTTAGGTTATGGTGGAGATGAAGTGGACCCCAGTTTATTAAACGTGTCTTTGCAATTGAGACTGTAACTCTTAACAGTGTAACTCTTAACAGTTTTAATTGTAGAACCTTGGAAAGCAAGGAAAGCAAGGGCATTTTTACATGTGCTGTACATGGACCTTCACAATACAGAACAACACACACAAAGACAATATACAATATAAGCGGAATATGATCTATAGTGAAAACATTCCTGATGCTGAGTGTACTGTATATAGGTATTTTGAGTAGTAATCTGACAGATGTTATATAAAACGGGAAGGGATGAGTGCTGAGAAAACAACCGGCATGAGTCATTTTCCGATGCAAGACTGACCTGAGCTGACCTGTGCTGCTCCCTCCCTCCATGTCAATAGCTATCACACAAGTTCACGGTGTATTTTATTGCTATGTGCTGAACATACCAACACCAATGTGTTTGGGTCTGTGTGTCTGAGACTGGTGTGTACTTTGAAAGTGTGTACTGTGCCAGAGTTCTCTATGACTGTCCCAGATGTGAGCGTGTGTGTTTCTCTATGAGTGTGTGATATTTTCACGCAAAGGCACTGTAACTGTCTTCACTGTCTGACTCGTATTGTCATGAGAGAGCACCTGTATCCTACTCTGTAAAGAGAGATACAGCTCAGCTCAGAGCAGCTTTTGGCTCGGCCTGATGGGTATTGTTGTTCTTTCCTTTTTGGGGGACTCTGCATATGACACGTGTGAGGAGGCCTGGTATTGTAATCATTGTCAGACAGAGAACTAGAGGAACGACATCAGCCTCAGAGGAAAAATACACACTTCCCTTCTCCTTATTGACACAGACATAGACAAGCAATGATGGAAATCACCTAGTCCTCGCTGAAACGCACACAGCTGGAGAAGTACTGAGATACAGACACAGTCATGCATGCACTTCAAATCTAAGCTGACCATGTTACGGTTAGGGTTACCATAATACACATTTTAGTATGCTTTATTGGCATGTCTGTACATAACATCTGACACCAAACCGTGCACTGTTGCCAAAGCGATTCATAGAATATCTTCAGGAGGTGATGTATCACAGGTTCAATCATTAAACAATGAAACATGTATTATACAACTTTGGAGCTGTACAGCACTCCTTAAGGAATGTAGGATAATCACACTGGAATGCCAGAGACTGACACCAAGTGCATATCTTCTGGGTTTTCATTGTAGGGTGAGAGATTAAAAACATAAAGGAGATGGGATTCCTGTGCTTAAAAGGAAGTGCTGGCTCATATGGAACATATTTGAGTAATTACCAACAGAAGCAGAAATGACCCAGGCCAGAGACTGTTCATGTTTACATGGTAGATCTCGCTTAGTTTGAATGAATAAAATAATTGTTAGAATGAGTTAATATACTTTATACTGTACGACATACAGACGGTTCTGACCTAGAATACGTGGACAACTACAAATACCTAGGTGTCTGGCTAGACTGTAAACTCTCCTTCCAGACTCATATCAAACATCTCCAATCCAAAATCAAATCTAGAATCGGCTTTCTATTCCGCAACAAAGCCTCCTTCACTCATGCCGCCAAACTTACCCTAGTAAAACTGACTATCCTACCGATCCTCGACTTCGGCGATGTCATCTACAAAATAGCTTCCAATACTCTACTCAGCAAATTGGATTAGTCTATAACAGTGCCATCCGTTTTGTTACCAAAGCGCCTTATACCACACACCACTGTGACCTGTATGCTCTAGTCGGCTGGCCCTCGCTACATATTCGTCGCCAGACCCACTGGCTCCAGGTTATCTATGCTAGGTAAAGCTCCGCCTTATCTCAGCTCACTGGTCACGATAACAACACCCACCCGTAGCACGCGCTCCAGCAGGTATATCTCACTGGTCATCCCCAAAGCCAACACCTCATTTGGCCGCCTTTCCTTCCAGTTCTCTGCTGCCAGTGACTGGAACGAATTGCAAAAATCGCTGAAGCTGGAGACTTACATTTCCCTCACTAACTTTAAACATCAGCTATCTGAGCAGCTAACCAATCGCTGCAGCTGTACATAGTCCATCTGTAAATAGCCCACCCAATCTACCTACCTCATCCCCATGTTGTTTTTATTTACTTTGCTGCTCTTTTGCACACCAGTATCACTACTTACACACCATCATCTGCTCATCAATCACTCCAGTGTTAATCTGCTAAATTGTAATTACTTTGCTACTATGGCCTATTTATTGCCTTACCTCCTCATGCCATTTGCACACACTGTATATAGACTTTTCCCCATTTTTTTTTCTATTATGTTATTGACTGAACGCTTGTTTATTCCATGTGTAACTCTGTGTTGTTTCTGTCGCACTGCTTTGCTTTATCTTGGCCAGGTCGCAGTTGTAAATGAGAACTTGTTCTCAACTAGTTTACCTGGTTAAATAAAGGTGAAATTAAATTAAATTAAAAAGAATACCCAGTCAATACAATTCAAAAATATACAGACAAAGCATTGTAGATATGGATGCCTGTTGGAGTTCACCACTTTTTTGAATTATTTGTTTTGATCAACTGTATAATAAACCAAGGTAGAGTAGAGATGACGGGATGACGGGATGAGAGATGACGGGATGATGACGGGATGAAACAAGAGAGAGAGAGAGAGAGAGAAAGAGAGTCTTAGAGAGAGATTACCACATTGAACAATATACATAGGAGTGATACAATGGTGGTTTGAGAGTCTAATGGGTTTATTTTTTATTTATTTATTTTATTTCACCTTTATTTAACCAGGTAGGCAAATTGAGAACACGTTCTCATTTACAATTGCGACCTGGCCAAGATAAAGCAAAGCAGTTCGACACATACAACAACACATAGTTACACATGGAGTAAAACAAACATACAGTCAATAATACAGTGAAAAATAAGTCTATATACAATGTGAGCAAGTGAGGTGAGATAAGGGAGGTGAAGGCAAACAAAATATATATATAAATAAATAAAACTATAAAAAGGCCATGGTGGCGAAGTAAATACAATATAGCAAGTAAAAAAAACACTGGAATGGTTGGTTTGCAGTGGAAGAAAGTGTAAAGTAGAGATAGAAATAATGGGGTGCAAAGGAGCAAAATAAATAAATAAATACAGTAGGTAAAGAGGTAGTTGTTTGGGCTAAATTATAGATGGGCTATGTACAGGTGCAGTAATCTATGAGCTGCTCTGACAGCTGGTGCTTAAAGCTAGTGAGGGAGATAAGTGTCTCCAGTTTCAGAGATTTTTGTAGTTCGTTCCAGTCATTGGCAGCAGAGAACTGGAAGGAGAGGCGGCCAAAGGAAGAATTGGTTTTGGGGGTGACCAGAGAGATATATCTGCTGGAGCGCGTGCTACAGGTAGGTGCTGCTATGGTGACCAGCGAGCTGAGATAAGGGGGGACTTTACCTAGCAGGGTCTTGTAGATGACCTGGAGCCAGTGGGTTTGGCGACGAGTATGAAGCGAGGGCCAGCCAACGAGAGTGTACAGGTCGCAGTGGTGGGTAGTATATGGGGCTTTGGTGACAAAACGGATGGCACTGTGATAGACTGCATCCAATTTATTGAGTAGGGTTTTGGAGGCTATTTTGTAAATGACATCACCGAAGTCGAGGATTGGTAGGATGGTCAGTTTTACAAGGGTATGTTTGGCAGCATGAGTGAAGGATGCTTTGTTGCGGAATAGGAAGCCAATTCTAGATTTAACTTTGGATTGGAGATGTTTGATGTGAGTCTGGAAGGAGAGTTTACAGTCTAACCAGACACCTAGGTATTTGTAGTTGTCCACATATTCTAAGTCAGAGCCGTCCAGAGTAGTGATGTTGGACAGGCGGGCAGGTGCAGGCAGCGATCGGTTGAAGAGCATGCATTTAGTTTTACTTGTATTTAAGAGCAATTGGAGGCCACGGAAGGAGAGTTGTATGGCATTGAAGCTCGCCTGGAGGGTTGTTAACACAGTGTCAAAAGAAGGGCCAGAAGTATACAGAATAGTGTCGTCTGCGTAGAGGTGGATCAGAGAATCACCAGCAGCAAGAGCGACACCATTGATGTATACAGAGAAGAGAGTCGGTCCAAGAATTGAACCCTGTGGCACCCCCATAGAGACTGCCAGAGGCCCGGACAACAGACCCTCCGATTTGACACACTGAACTCGATCAGAGAAGTAGTTGGTGAACCAGGCGAGGCAATCATTAGAGAAACCAAGGCTGTCGAGTCTGCCGATGAGGATGTGGTGATTGACAGAGTCAAAAGCCTTGGCCAGGTCAATGAATACGGCTGCACAGTATTGTTTCCTATCGATGGCGGTTAAGATATCATTTATGACCTTGAGCGTGGCTGAGGTGCACCCATGACCAGCTCTGAAACCAGATTGCATAGCGGAGAAGGTATGGTGGGATTCGAAATGGTCGGTAATCTGTTTGTTGACTTGGCTTTCGAAGACCTTAGAAAGGCAGGGTAGGATAGATATAGGTCTGTAGCTGTTAGGGTCAAGAGTGTCCCCCCCTTTGAAGAGGGGGATAACCGCAGCTGCTTTCCAATCTTTGGGAATCTCAGACGACGCGAAAGAGAGGTTGAAAAGGCTAGTAATAGGGGTGGCAACAATTTCAGCAGATAGTTTTAGAAAGAAAGGGTCCAGATTATCTAGCCCGGCTGATTTGTAAGGGTCCAGATTTTGCAGCTCTTTCAGAACATCAGCTGACTGTATTTGGGAGAAAGAGAAATGGGGAAGGCTTGGGCGAGTAGCAGAGGGGAGGGCAGTGCTGTTGACCGGGGTAGGGGTAGCCAGGTGGAAAGCATGGCCAGCCGTAGAAAAATGCTTATTGAAATTCTCAATTATAGTGGATTTGTCGGTGGTGACAGTGTTTCCTATCTTCAGTGCAGTTGGAAGCTGGGAGGAGGTGTTCTTATTCTCCATGGACTTTACAGTGTCCCAGAACTTTTTTGAATTTGTGTTGCAGGAAGCAAATTTCTGCTTGAAAAAGCTAGCCTTGGCTTTGCTAACTGCCTGTGTATATTGGTTTCTAGCTTCCCTGAAAAGTTGCATATCACGGGGCTGTTCGATGCTAATGCAGAACACCATAGGATGTTTTTCTGTTGGTTAAGGGCAGTCAGGTCAGGAGAGAACCAAGGGCTATATCTGTTCCTGGTTCTAAATTTCTTGAATGGGGCATGCTTATTCAAGATGGTGAGGAAGGCATTTAAAAAAAATATCCAGGCATCCTCTACTGACGGGATGAGATCAATATCCTTCCAGGATACCTCGGCCAGGTCGATTAGAAAGGCCTGCTCGCTGAAGTGTTTCAGGGAGCGTTTGACAGTGATGAGTGGAGGTCGTTTGACCGCTGACCCATTACAGATGCAGGCAATGAGGCAGTGATCGCTGAGATCTTGGTTGAAAACAGCAGAGGTGTATTTGGAGGGCAAGTTGGTTAGGATGATATCTATGAGGGTACCCGTGTTTACGGAATTGGGGTGGTACCTGGTAGGTTCATTGATAATTTGTGTGAGATTGAGGGCATCAAGCTTAGATTGTAGGATGGCTGGGGTGTTAAGCATGTTCAAATTTAGGTCGCCTAGCAGCACGAGCTCTGAAGATAGATGGGGGGCAATCAGTTCACATATGGTGTCCAGAGCACAGCTGGGGGCAGAGGGTGGTCTATAGCAGGCGGCAACGGTGAGAGACTTGTTTTTAGAGAGGTGGATTTTTAAAAGTAGAAGTTCAAATTGTTTGGGAACAGACCTGGATAGTAAAACAGAACTCTGCAGGCAATCTTTGCAGTAGATTGCAACACCGCCCCCTTTGGCCGTTCTATCTTGTCTGAAAATCTTGTAGTTGGGGATGAAAATGTCACCATTTTTGGTGGTCTTTCTAAGCCAGGATTCAGACACGGCTAAAACATCCGGGTTGGCAGAGTGTGCTAAAGCAGTGAACAAAACAAACTTAGGGAGGAGGCTTCTAATGTTAACATGCATGAAACCAAGGCTATTACGGTTACAGAAGTCATCAAAAGAGAGCGCCTGGGGAATAGGAGTGGAGCTAGGTACTGCAGGGCCTGGATTCACCTCTACATCACCAGAGGAACAGAGGAGGAGTAGGATAAGGGTACGGCTAAAAGCTATGAGAATTGGTCGTCTAGAACGTCTAGAACAGAGAGTAAAAGGACGTTTCTGGGGGCGATAAAATAGCTTCAAGGAATAATGTACAGACAAAGTTATGGTAGGATGTGAATACAGTGGAGGTAAACCTAGGTATTGAGTGATGATGAGAGAGATATTGTATCTAGAAACATCATTGAATCCAGGTGATGTCATCGCATATGTGGGTGGTGGAACTGAAAGGTTGGATATGGTATAGTGAGCAGGGCCAGAGGCTCTACAGTGAAATAAGCCAATAAACACTAACCAGAACAGCAATGGACAAGGCATATTTACATTAAGGAGAGGCATGCTTAATCGAGTGATCAATAAGGGTCCAGTGAGTAGAGGTTCGTTGGGGTCACGGCGATCCAGACAGCTGGCCGGGTAGATGGCTATCGGTAGCAAGATAGCATAGGATGGAGGTCTATTTTTAGACACCTCGTGCGTTTCCGTCGGTAGATTAGTGGGGTTCCGTGTGGTAGAGGGGATCAATCCAATTGGCAAAATAGATATAGTGACCCAAGAAAAAAATTGTCCGATATACTTATTCAGATAGCAGCCGATAAGACAGCTAACGATTAGCGGGCCCCAGATGAGCGTTCAGGTAACGTCGCGACGGAGGTGCCAGTTGGATAACTCCCTCGGGCAGATAACGTCGGCAGTCAGTCGTGAAGGCCCGGTGGGGCTCCGTATCTGCAGCAAAAAAAAAAAAAAAACGGGTCCGGATAGGTGACTGTAGCCCAGGAATGGCTGATGGAACTCCTCAGCTGGCTAGCTCCGGAATGATTTAAGTTTGCTCCGGGATCGACGTAAGCCAATAGTCACACGGTTTGCAGCTAGCTAGCTGCGAAATCAAGGTGCAAATGTCCAGAGCCTGCGGCTGAAATCTGGGGAAACTGAGAGAGAAAAAAAGGCCCGGTATGCTCCGGTCCGAGTCGCGTTGCACAAAAGTGCCGGTAGATTATCGAGCTAAAGGAATAGCTGATGACCACAAAACGTGGGCAGCTGAAACACCAACGCTAGCCAGCAAACCGGCTAACTTCTGGGCAGCTTCAGATTAGCTTCTGGCTAGCTTTCGGCTAGCTTCTGGTTAGCTTTCTGGCTAGCTTCTGATTAGCCCCTGGCTAGCTTCTGATTAGCCCCTGGCTAGCTTCCACTGTGGATTTTCAGATTTGAGGTAAATAATACTTTTTTTGTAATTGGTGAGGCGGGTTGCAGGAAAGCTTTTGCAGGAAAGCTTTTGTAGTTGAGTTCTTGGATAATAAAATATATAAAAGATATGCGAAGAAAGGTGTAAATATATATATATACAGGACACGACAATACGAGGACAGAAATTACGTCTGACCTGCTAAGCCATCTTGGATGATCTTATAATGAACTGTATGTGTAAGGAATTGTATATTTCATGAAATTAGGCAGGGATTCAATCCAATCACGAGTTATAGACATTTCAGGTTTTAAAGGCAATTTCCGATTGAGCCAGCCTTTAAAAACTGCAATGCTTATAACCCCTACAGTGTATATCCAGGCCTTAGTACTTTACATAGATAATTAATGCAATATTTTCAAGGGAAAACTGACAGTTGAATATTCCTAAAATCCCTTTACCGTTTATTATCCCAGCAATCAGAATATTCCAACATTGAAATTATATGAAAACAACAACATCCAAAAACACATAAATAAAATAAGACCAGGTCTATAATTAGACTGAATGCACCAGGGAGGACCACCACAAATGCGGCCATATTATCTGACATCTGTTTTGCAGCTTGTCGGTGCGCGCAGGGTTTATGTTGAGAAGGCAGCGTGAGTATATCATTTTTGGCCCACTTCCACAGGGCTATGGCAGATTCCTGCAGGCAAAGCCGTCTGATGTAGTGCTTTGGGAGAGGGGGGATGGAGAGAGTTATATTCTGCAACTGTCTCCCCTTCGGAGGTCAACCAAAGCCTGCCAGAGGCCCCAAACACAGAGACAAGGCTCGTAAATGTCCCTCACACTCACCCATACTCATATTCTCTGTGATATGTCTCCTTTTTCACGACTGGAAGAGGCTTACACACCGTAAAATGTGGTCATTTCTGAGTTTTACTACCCCTTTTCCCTTTATTTTTTATGAAATAGCCTCATATGGAAGAGTTTGGGTTCAGTTCTCTCCTGGAAATCGTACAGAAAATTGAGAATGGTCCGAAAGAGTATTCCAGATTGGAAATTATCCTTTCCCCATCGCTATGCCCAACTATGTACAAAAGGCTCTTGGGAAGAGGTCAAAATATGGGCTGGCTATTTATAATCCTGCTTCATATTGATGGAGAAGAGAGTGATTTATTCATTTTGTATCACATTGAAGATCCCATAAATGCCAGAAGTAATCTATCACATGCCGTCACAGAGGAGAACAGAGGAAACATCTTGTCTGTTTTTGATTTGAGTCCTGTTTGAAAACAACAAGTCTGTTCTGCATGCTCTCTTTGCAACTAAATTCTCCCGGTGGTAGCTCTGACATTTGGCTGTACTCATCTATGTTGAAATACCAGAGCCATGGATAAAAAGAGTTTGGCAAACTAAAGAGTTTGGCAAACTATTCCTGATGGCACCAAACATTCCATGACAATTTGAATGTAATCGATTCGTAACCTTTGGTGCTAATATGGCACCCCTTGGAATTTTAAATCCCAAACAAATTCTCCTCAACATCTTACCAATGGCTCTGGGAACTCTCATGGATTCAAAGATCCTCCAGTCTATTTCTAGGGTATACTGTACAACACAAATCTACTCCAAGTGGTGGGGGAGTAGAGGGACGAAACTGCTTTCACACCTCAGCCTAATGTGGAACTAATTTCAGTTGATCTCTGTGCTGAAAGCTCTTTGGCTGACTGGGTTATCTGTAAATCAACCCTGTCCCATGTAACTCTCTGGGAAAAGGAGGTGGTAATCTGTAGATTTATCTGGTAACTTCTCTATAATATTTGTTCTAACTGTCTCGCCTTCCAAACCACATGTGAGAAAAGTGCAGGTTTGGCCTACAAAACACAGAACATAATGTAAAGTGACATTGATCTGAACGGTGCCAAATACTTATGTTCAGCAGACTACTTTGCTAGAATATGAAGATCTTGTTCCATCGGGATGCCGAGCTTCACACCAGTGACCTGGATGTTGCTAATGAGTGCTGGTCTATAATGAGATTCTGACATGGTTCAGATTGTGGAATGGTCAGTGTTGATCTTTGCGGTGCTACACCTGCATCTATGGAAGGTAATCACAACAGTTTTGCTAATAATATGCTGAAAGTTCCTACTTTTGAGAAATTGCAAGATGACGAAACAAACTTTGTAAAAATGAAAGTTTATTTTTGCCATTATTTGCTATCATACATGAATTAAAGGTTAAAAGCAACCAGATGCTTATTGTTTGAAAAGGACATAAACATACAAGCCAAGTACAACACATAATAGGAGACTAGGGATGCCTCTCAGTTCTGACACAGGAAAAGATTTTACGGTACCACATCATGCCTCATTGGCTAGTGGTTGTATTTATTGAGTGCTCAGCACCCTGTTTTCCAACATAAAAACAAATTTTTCCCTCAGTATACTGTAACTGTATAAAACTATCCACAAAAAGCTGGAATCTTAAACAAATTAACAATAAATGTGGAAGTCCTTGGGATAGTTGTTCTTGGTTAATAATGCCCATATAAAAATAGCTGAATTTTAACAGAATTTGGGGGGTTTCAACTGAATTTAAAACCCCTAGGTATCCTTGCTAATAAGAGTCTGGGCATGTTTGTTAATATCATATTAATATTATTTAATATACCATGAGGAGTGTGTTTACCTGTTCTTATGGCCAACCATACACTATCCCTGTGTTTACAATCCTCGGGCCTGAAAATTGGTTTCCTGTAAGTGCAGTGACGGTGTTGGGTGTGCTGTGTTAAAAAGGGAGGGTTCCGTACATTCTGTCCTAAATGGCTGGGACTGCTGAGGGAAGGGAGAGCTGATCAGAGCCATAGATATTAAGAGTTCAGCAGATTATTGCCTGTGTTGTCATTAAATCAAACTCCCTGTACTCTGTTAGCCTCGCAAAGCCGCCTGATCCTGTGAGCTCACACAAATGTTGCTGTATGGATATCAGTCTGGTATTTACGAGGCTAGTACTCTGTGACTCTGGATTTGATCCATCATCAGTTGTTAAGGACAGAATTTAACCTTTTACATGTAACACAATGCAGGTGTTCTTAGCCAGCAGGCCTATGACTGGTTTAAGTTCAGCATCCTCAAGTCAGCAGTGTGAGGTCCCTGGCATGGTATTGGCATCACACATGTAGCCCTTGTCTTGACTTTCCCACTAGTTCTCCAAAAGGTGTCAGCTACTACGGCAGCAGGAAGGCCTGGGCATGTTTGGGATGTGCGAGGTGGGTAGAAATGACAGGGTGAGACTTTATTGACCTTATTGAGCTGGGACCAGCGTTGAGCTATTTACAATTTGTTCAGTTGTCAATATTATATCCTCACAGGATAAGACTTCACAGAGCAGCACTGATCTCTACTGTATGGTATTGAGGTGAGGGGAACTAGGAAAGGGGGGATATGGGAGCGAGGTTGGGATTAGATATGGGGTTAGGAAGGCCCGGTGGGATGAGATGGGGACTTTGTGATTACCATATATCCCCTAGCATGCATTTTTGTAAAGAAGCAGTTGTATAACCAGTGAGTCATAATGAAGCATGAGAGCTGTCTTAGTCTGTGGTTGGAAATCACATTTGATCCAAGCCAACGTTCCCCTCAAATTGTCCTGCTACTCTTTCTGTGGTAAGAACAGTGACACAATGTGATTGCTGTGACAAGAAATGCTTATCACATTGTAGTGTAGGCATTTCACATAGATCTAAACAAAGTGTATGTGATGTGAAATAGGTGTGAAATTACTGCATTCATATTTAGAAATGTTGAAGGCTATTCCATAGCGTTATATTAATGTGGGGAAAAATAAGAAAATTCTGAAGAATACAAAACATTTTTGACTTGCTGAAAGCACTTTCTTCTAAAGGTGTGACTAGTCTGCATCACATTAAGGGTATGCAATTCCTCTATCTCCTTAACTTGTGACATGATACAGTATTACATACAGTACCTATCTTTAGCATACCTATCTTTCCCCTGATGTCACATACTATACAATCCTTATGTCCTTTTATACAACCTGTTCGTGTCTGCAGTGCAACAGCTGGTGGTGGCGGCTGGTTGGGGTTCAGTTTTTAATCATCTTGGTGAGGATCTTTTTGAGTGCGGGTCTCTTCTGGTCCTGTGTGGTGTCTTGGTGTGGGTGGGAGGGCTTGGCGTGGTGCAGCTGTTTCAGGGGGAGGGTCTGCTGGTCCTTAGTGTCTCGTTTGGCCTGGCGTAGGAGGCGCTTCATGTTCTTCACCTTGTCCCGCAGGTGGCTGTTGGCCTTCTCCAAAGATCGCACCTTCTGGGAGAGAGTCTTCACCCTCTCCTCCTCCTCAAACAGGGCCTTCTGCACCGTTGAACACAGCAGCTGGAGGAAAAAGGATGTTAGTCAACAGGAAGTGAGAAGAATGCTAATGTACAATACAGATTGAGGTTGAGAATTGTTAATTGATTCAGATGATGAGTGAGTTCAGAGAATAAAGTCTCAGGCTGTTGTTTAACATGATGACCACATCCTTATTTTAGACTTTTGATGATCCATTACACAAACCCCAAGTTGTTACACTAATTCAGCCCTGATTCTTTGGATCATCTGGTTACTCAAGTTCCTGATCCAGTCTTAATGTTTGGAAATCTATAATTTACTTCAAAAGGCAAAGATATTAATCTCAAAACCTCTTTTAAAAAAAACACATTTCAGGAAACAAATGCTTGCCTTGTGTGAATATGCTAAAATGGTAATGATGTCAATCCACATTAATTCATTAGAGATAAAAAAATAAAATAAAAAAAGTTTAGAAACTGTTCCACTTCAGTGATGGAAAGTCTGAGACAGATTCTAAAATTTTTGACAAGTTTCAGAAGAAAGTGCTTTGTTTAGGGCCATTTTGAGCCTGTAATCGAACCCACAAATGCTGACGCTCCAGATACTCAACTAGTCTAAAGAAGGACAGTTTTATTGCTTCTTTAATCAGAACAACAGTTTTCAGCTGTGCTAACATAATTGCAAAAGGGTTTTCTAATGATCAATTAGCCTTTTAAAATAATAAACTTGGATTAGCTAACACAACGTGCCATTGGAACACAGGAGTGATAGTTGCTGATAATGGTTGAAGATATTCCATAAAAAAATGCAGTTTCCAGCTACAATAGTCATTTACGACATTAACAATGTCTACACTGTATTTCTGATCAATTTGATGTTATTTTAATGGACAAAAAAATTTGCTTTTCTTTCAAAAACAAGGACATTTCTAAGTGATCCCAAACTTTTGAACGATAGTGTACATCTCAAAGAGACTGAGTGAGAAACCTCTATGTCCAACATACTAGCCAACTGCCATTTAGTATACACATCATCAACCCAAATAAGGAATATTCCCTTCATTCAAATAAGTATGTCGCACAACTTCAATGATTAACAATAAACACAAGGTAATGTGTTCAGAATGATAACATGTGTCATCATTTAACAGTGGTAGCACTGAGGAGAGTAACCTAGCATGTTGATTGTGTTAAATCATCTAAGACAAACAGCTAAGTCTACTTGTATTTCATTCACAGGCGGCTTGTGGCACCTTATTTGGGAAGGACGGGCTCATAGTAAAGGCTGGAACGGAATACATGGAATGGTATCAAACACATCAAAGACGTTGTTTCAATGTGGTTGATACCATTCCATTTACTCCATTCCAGCCATTATTATGAGCCGTCCTCCCCTCAGCAGTCTTCTGTGATTTCATTAATCTCTTTCCCTTTTGAAAGAGTTTAAAACCATTTGTTATATCCTGTGTGATTTTCAGTCCTGCTGTTTTTGATAAGTGATGGAACCCCATGTACAGGGGCTTTGTTTAACGGGCAGGAGTTGTGGAACGTAGCATTCCTTGGCCTGTCCAGCAGAAACAACAGCTCATATATATGTCTTTCAGCATATTCTGGGCTTTTATTATGAGTGAGCCACAAGAGGTTGGATTTTTTTCGTTAGCAGCAGGCGTGCCTGTGGCCAGAGAACTAATACAGAGAAGGAAAGAAAAGGAAAAATAGAAAACATGTAATTTAAACAGAACTAATCTGATGGGGGGGTGGGGGGTTCTCTCCAGGGAGCGGCCTAAGGACATGTGGAAATATGAAAGTGGTTGGTAGAAAGATGCATGGCAAATGCCTTGTGCATTAGAAATGTGGTCAGAGTGGTGGGTGAGCTGCCCCTTATGGTCCTAAGTAGCAGCCTCCAACACAGAGCTGAAACCAAACAGTGTTAACGAAAAAAATTATATATTTTTATTTATTTAACCTTTATTTAACTAGGCTATTAATGCTGGGGTCTTGGTCACACTTTATTTGGATAGTCCGGATAATCCATCTGTAGATGCTCTACAGATGATCATGCTATCAACAAACTTTCTGTAGATAAGCAACTGCTTGCTAAGGTTACGGTGAGGGTTAGGTTTAGAATAAGGGTTAGGATAAGGGTTAAGGTTAGGATTAGGGTAAGGGTAATGTTCAGGGTTAGGATAAGGTTTAATGTTAGGGTAATGTTTAAGTTTAGGAAAAGGGTTAAGGTTAGGGTTAGGGTAAGGTTTAAGTTTAGGGTTAGGATTAGGGTTAGTAGATAGTTAGATGAAATGTTACTGATAAAGCATCTACAGATGAGCTATCCATATAAAGTGCTACCAGGGTCTTTCCTGGGAGAAGCATACAGTGGCTTGCGAAGGTATTCACACCCTTGGCATTTTTCCTATTTTGTTGCCTTACAACCTGGAATTAAAATTGATATTTTGGGGAGTTTGTATCATTTGATTTACACAACATGCCTACCACTTTGAAGATGCAAAATATTTTTCTTGTGAAACAAACAAGAAATAAGACAAGAAAACAGAAAACTTGAGCGTGCATAACTATTCACCCCCAAAGTAATTACTTTGTAGAGCCACCGTTTGCAGCAATTACAGCTGCAAGTCTCTTGAGGTATGTCTCTATAAGCTTGGCACATCTAGCTGCTGATATTTTTGCCCATTCTTCAAGGCAAAACTGCTCGTTCTCCTTCAAGTTGGATGGGTTCCTCTGGTGTACAGCAGTCTTTAAGTCATACCACAGATTCTCAATTGAATTGAGGTCTGGGCTTTGACTAGGCCATTCAAAGACATTTAAATGTTTCCCCTTAAACCACTCGAGTGTTGCTTTAGCAGTACGCTTAGGGTCATTGTCCTGCTGGAAGGTGAACCTCCGTCCCAGTCTCAAATCTCTGGAAGACTGAAACAGGTTTCCCTCAATAATTTCCCTGTATTTAGCGCCATCCATCATTCCTTCAATTCTGACCAGTTTCCCAGTCCCTGCTAAAGAAAAACATCCCCACAGCATGATGCCTCCACCACAATGCTTCACTGTGGGGATGATGCTCTCAGGGTGATGTGAGGTGTTGGGTTTGAGCCAGACATAGTGTTTTCCTTGATGGCCAAAAAGCTCAATTTTAGTCTCATCTGACCGGAGTACCTTCTTCCATATGCTCGGGGAGTCTCCCACATGCCTTTTGGTGAACACCAAACGTGTTGGCTTCTTTTTTCTTTAAGCAATGGCTTTTTCTGGCCACTCTACCGCAAAGCCCAGCTCTGTGGAGTGTACGGCTTAAAGTGGTCCCATGGACAGATACTCCAATCTTTGCAGCTCCTTCAGGGTTATATTTGGTCTCTTTGTTGCCTCTCAGATTAATGCCCTCCTTGCCTGGTCTGTGAGTTTTGGTGGGCGGCCCTCTCTTTGTAGGTTTGCCGTGGTGCCATATTCTTTAAATTTTTTAATAATGGATTTAATGGTGCTCCGTGGGATATTCAAAGTTTCAGATATTTCTTTATAACCCAACCCTGATCTGAACCACAACTTTGTCCCTGACCTGTTTGGAGAGCTCCTTGATCTTCATAGTGCTGCTTGCTTGGTGGTGCCCCTTGCTTAGTGGTGTTGCAGTCTCTGGGGCCTTTCAGAACAGGTGTATATATACTGAGATCATGTGACAGATCATGTAACACTTAGATTGCACACAGGTGGACTTTATTTAACTAACTATGCGACTTCTGAAGGTAATTGGTTGCACCAGATCTTATTTATGGGCTTCATAGCAAAGGGAGTGAATACATATGCACCCACCACTTTTCAGTTTAGAATTCTTTTGAGTTTTTTGAAACAAGTAATTTTTTTCATTTCACTTCACCAATTTGGACTATTTCGTGTATGTCCATTACATGAAATAAAAATACATTTCAATTACAGGTTGTAATGCAACAAAATGGGGAAAATGCCACTGGGGGTGAATACTTTTGCAAGGCACTGTACATCAACAACAGCCTCAAATCAGCCATAGGTGAGCTTCAATGCGTGTCCATCTCCTAAAACATTGATTCCCTGCTCCGATCCTAATGCTTACACATGGAGCTGAGTAAAACATTGATTCCCTGCTCCGATCCTAATGCTTACACATGGAGCTGAGTAAAACATTGACGTAAATGCACTACCATCTCTGATAGGACTGTGTGGAAGGGGTTTTATGAAATTCAAAAAATTTGGTGGCTGCTGCCATCCTGCATCACCAATTAGTGTGTCACTTTATGTTATATTTGCCTACATTTGTATCCAGTGTGGTTTCTTCTGCAGCTCTGCCACAGGGCATTCTATCAGCTGTTCGGGCCCCAAATCAAATCAAATGTTATTGGTCACATACACATGGTTAGCAGATGTTATTGTTAGTAGCGAAATGCTTGTGCTTCTAGTTATGACAGTGCAGCAATATCTAACAAGTAATCTAACAATTCCACAACAACTACCTAATACACGCAAATCTAAGATAAGGAATGCAATAAGAATATATACATATAAATATATGGATGAGCAATGACAGAGTGGCATAGGCAATATGCAATAGATGGTATAAAATACAGTATACACATATGAGATGAGTAATGCAAGATATGTAAACATTATTAAAGTGGCATTATTAAAGTGACTAGTGATCCATTTATTGAAGTGGCCAATGATTTGAAGTCTGTATGTAGGCAGCAGCCTCTTTGTGTTAGTGATGGCTGTTTAACAGTCTGATGGTCTTGAGATAATAACTGTTTTTCAGTCTCTCGGTCCTAGCTTTGATGCACCTCTACTGACCTCACCTTCTGGATGGGAACGGTGTGAACAGGCAGTGGCTCAGGTGGTTGTTGTCCTTGATGATCTTTTCGGGCCTTCCTGTGACATCGGGTGCTGTAGGTGTCCTGGAGGGCAGTTAGTTTGCCCCCGGTGATGCGCTGTGCAGACCGCACCACCCTCTGGAGAGTCCTGCGGTTGTGGGCGGTGCAGTTGCCGTACCAGGCGGTGATACAGCCCGACAGGATGCTCTCAATTGTGCATCTGTAAAAGTGTGTGAGGCTTTGATGCGCTGTTGCACCTTCTTCACCACACTGGCACCCTTTATTTAAATTTTATTTATATTTTTTTTTGAAAATGCACTGTTGGTTAGGGGCTCGTAAGTAAGCATTTCACTGGAAGGTCTACACCTGTTGTATTCAGAGCATGTGACTAATAACATTTGATTTGATTTGATTTGTCTGTGTGGGTGGACCATTTTAAATTGTCCGTGATGTGTACGCGGAGGAACTTAAAACTTTCCACCTTCTCCACTACTGTCCCGTCGATGGGAATAGGGGGCTGCTCCCTCTGCTGTTTCCTGAAGTCCACGATCATCTCCTTTGTTTTGCTGATGTTGAGTGAGAGGTTGTTTTCCTGACACCACACTCTGAGTGCCCTCACCTCCTCACTGTAGGCTGTCTCGTCGTTGTTGGTAATCAAACCTACTACTGTTGTGTCGTCTGCAAACTTGATGATTGAGTTGGAGGCGTGCATGGCCACGCAGTCATGGGTGAAAAGGGAGTACAGGAGGGGACTGAGCATGCACCCTTGTGGGGCCCCAGTGTTGAGGATCAGCGAAGTGTAGATGTTGTTTCCTACCTTCAACACCTGGGGTCAGCCTGTCAGGAAGTCCAGGACCCAATTGCACAGGGCGGGGTTGAGACCCAGGGCCTCAAGCTTAATGATGAGCTTGGAGGGTACTATGGTGTTGAATGCTGAGCTAGAGTCAATGAACAGCATTCTTACATAGATACTCCTCTTGTCCAGATGGGATAGCGCATTGTGCAGTGTAATGGCAATTGCATCATCTGTGGACCTATTGGGGCGGTAAGCAAATTGAAGTGGGTCTAGGGTGACAGGTAAGATGGAGGTGATATGATCCTTGACTAGTCTCTCAAAGTACTTCATGATGACAGAAGTGAGTGCTACAGGGTGATAGTCATTTCGTTCAGTTTCCTTTGCATTCTTGGGTACAGGAACAACGGTGGCCATCTTGAAGCATGTGGGGACAGCAGACTGGGATAGGGAGAGATTGAATATCTCCGTAAACACACCAGCCAGCTGGTCTACGCATGATCTGAGGACATGGCTAGGGATGCCATCTGGGGCCTTGCGAGGGTTAACGCGTTTAAATGTCTAACTCAAGTCGACCTCGGAGAAAGAGAGCCCACAGTCCTTGGTAGTGGTCCGCGTCGGTGGCACTGTATTATCCTCAAAGCTGGCAAAGAAGGTGTTTAGTTTGTCTGGAAGCAGGACGTCGGTGTCCGTGACGTGGCTGGTTTTCCTTTAGTAGTCCATGACTGTCTGTAGAACACATACGTCTTGTGTCTGAGCAGTTGAATTGCGACTCCATTTTATCTCTGCACTGACATTTCACTTGTTTGATTGCCTTGCGGAGGGAATAACTACACTGTTTGTATTCAGCCATATTCCCAGTCACCTTTCCATGGTTAAATACGATTGGTCAAGCTTTCAGTTTTGCGCGAATGCCGCCATCTATCCACGGTTTCTGGTTAGGGTAGGTTTTAATTGTCACAGTGGGTACAACATCTCCTATACACTTCCTTAAAAACTCACTCACCGAATCAGCGTATACGTTGATATTATTTTCTGAGGCTACCTGGAACATATCTCAGTCCGCGTGATTAAAACAATCTTGAAGTGTGGATTCTGATTGGTCAGACCAGCGTTGACTAGTCCTTAGCACGGATACTTCCTGTTTGAGTTTTTGCCTATAGGAAGGGAGGCGCAAAACAGAGTTGCGGTCAGATTTGCCGAAGGGAGGGCAGGGGAGGGCGGGGGCCTTGTATGCATCACGGAAGTTAGAGTAGCAGTGATCCAGTCTTTTTCCAGCGCAAGTGCTACAGTCAATATCCTGATAGAAATTAGGTAGCCTTGTTCTCAAATTTGCTTTGCTAAAATCCCCAGCTACAATTAATGCAGCCTCAGAATATATGGTTTCCAGTTTGCATGAAGTCCAGTGAAGTTCCTTGAGGGCCGTCGTGGTATGGCCTTGAGGGGCGATATACACGGCTGTGACAATAACCAATAATTCTCATGAGAATTCTCACAGTCGGCATTTGATTGTGAGGAATTCTAGTTTAGGTGAACAAAAGGACTTGAGTTCCTGTATGTTGTTACAATTACACCATGAGTCATTAATCATGAAACATACACTCCCGCCCTTCTTCTTCCCGGAGAGATGTTTATTCCTGTCGGCGCGACACACAAAGAATCCAGGTGGCTGTACTGACTCCGACAGCATATCTCGAGAGAGCCATGTTTCTGTGAAACAGAGTATGTTACAATCCCTGATGTTTCTCTGGAAAGCAACCCTTGCCCTGATTTCGTCGACCTTGTTATCTATAGAGACTGGACATTAGCGAGGAATATACTCGGAAGCGGTGGGTGGTGTGCGCGCCTCCGAAGTCTGACCAGAAAACCGCTGCGTCTTCCTCTTCTCCGGTGGCATTGTTTTGGGTCAGCCTCTGGAATCAGTTCAAATGCCCTGGGTGGTTCGGACAAAGGATGTGGACGGTGCAGTTGCCGTACCAGGCGGTGTTACAGCCCGACAGGATGCTCTCAATTGTGCATCTGTAAAAGTTTGTGAGGGTTTTAGGTGACGTCGTTCTGATATCCAATAGTTCTTCCCGGCTGTATGTAATATCACTTGGGATAACAATGTAAGAAATAATACATAAAAAAACTAAATAATGCACATTTTCCTAAGGACCAGAAGCGAGGCAGCCTTCTCTGTCGGCACCATCTTGTTACAGAAAAAGGGTAGGCAGACTGTAGGCAGATTGCCCCAGGCGGTAGAGCAGTGGTCCTCAACCGGTCGATCTTCAAGGCATTCCTAGACGATCACCGGACATTTCTGTAGAAAAGCCAAGGATAAAGGCTTGCTCTCCTTTTCTTTTGTTATGCATGTTGCGCTGTTTCCAGTAGGTGCACTTGATTCAGAAGCCCTATACATCGGGTAAGGAAAGTGTTCCCATTTTGAACCATTTGATTTGTCTGAAAAGACAAACTCTGCCTACCCTGTGTACCGGGAGATCTGGGGCTAAATCGAGTGTGCCTACTGAGCTGGCCAATCGGATAGCCGTACCTCCAGCTTCCACGACCCCGGACACAACAAGGTTTGATAGTAGCCTATGTGAGTGTAACTTTTAAAACCAAGACCACAGAGAGACTGTCAAAGAATACAGCAAAGAGCTGTTTTTTTATGAGTGAGTTCATGTTTAAGTTTTTATTCAGCACTGTCCACACTGTTTTTATTCAACCCTATTACAAAACACACTTCTCCCTACTTCCACTCGCTCTGCAGCTGAATTGAATGAGTACCCAAGTGTTTCGATAGCCCTGCGTTTTGATGATTATTAGCAGCTCGTTGTGTATTTTAATATCAAGGAATATTGCACTTTCTCTGGTCATATGAACATCATGAATTAGTGCATGAGGCAGATGCGGTGTGACTGGAGTTTAGCCATGAGGTGGAAGACGATGTCCCCTGTTTTTCTGGTCAGTCTCACCAGAGGAAAGGAAGGAGAGAGCAGGAACTGTGAGAGGCGGACCCTCTGCTGTTCTCTCCCTCCCTCCACTGAGACTAATGCTGGGTTCTAAACAACAGGGAACTCAGAAATCTCAGACTTCTGACTTCAGTGCATTCGAGACAACTGGTAACTCTGAAAAAAACTAGATCCAACTAGAAACATTTTTTTTATGGGGCGGCAGCGTAGCCTAGTGGTTAGAGCGTTGGACTAGTAACCGAAAGGTTGCGAGATCGAATCCCCGAGCTGACAAGGTACAAATCTGTCGTTCTGCCCCTGAACAGGCAGTTAACCCACTGTTCCTAGGCCGTCATTGAAAATAAGAATTTGTTCTTAACTGACTTGCCTAGTAAAATAAAGGTAAAAAAAAAAAACATTTTTGAACGATCATCCAACTTGGAATTCCAAGTCGGAAACTTAGACGCTCCAACCTGAAGATCACTGGCGTCATGATTTGACCTTGAGTTCCCAGTTGTCTTGTAAGCACCATGACCGTCAGATGCAAGCACAATCAGTCCAGTAAAATAAAAAAGGAAATTATTTTCTAATTATTTCAATTTCTGCTCAGCAGTGCCTTGCAAAACCAACTGATCTATTTTGTTATCAAACCTCGAGATTTGAAATATATTATGGTCTGAGAAGAACAATATTGGCAGCCTAGGTATATACCAAATATGCTGTGATAATGCTATGGCGCCGGAGGGGATGGCTGCCGTTTTATGGGCTCCGAACCAACTATGCTATTTTGTGTGTTTTTTTGCATTGTTTGTAACTTATTTTGTACATAATAATGCTGATACCATTTCTTATGACCGAAAAAAGCTTCTGGATATCAGAACAGTGATTACTCACCTCGAACTGGATAAAGATTTTTCTTTAATTAATGAGTCCGACGCAAAGGATATACTGCTTCTCCGAGACCAGGCCCAAATTCCCATCATTCACGTGAAGAAAAGACAGAAATACATGGGGCAGAGATCAGGGTGCCATGTTAGAATTCATCGGCGAGTGGGCAACCCGCCTCTACCATCCGTTCTATTTGCCAACGTGCAATCACTGGAAAATATATTGGATGATCTCCGTTTGAGACTATCCTACCAACGGGACATTAAAAACTGTAATACCTATGTTTCACCAAGTCGTGGCTGAATGACAACATGGATAATATACATTTAGCTGGGTTTTCTGTGCATCGGCAGGACAGAACAGCTACGTCTGGTAAAACGGGGGTTGGGGGTGTTTGTCTACTTGTCAATAACAGTTGTAGCGCGATGTCTAATATCAAGGAAATCTCGAGGTATCGCTCACCTGAGGAAGAGTACATCATGATAAACTGTAGACCACACTATCTACCAAGAGAGTTTTTATTTATATTTTTCGTATCCGTATATTTACCACTTCAAACCGATGCTGGCACTAAGACTGCACTCAACAAGCTGTATAAGGCCATAAGCAAATAAGAAAATGCCAATCCAGAAGCGGCGCTCTGAGTGGCCGGGGACTTTAATGCAGGCAAACTTAACTCAGTTTTACCTAATTTCTACCTGCATGTCAAATGTGCAACCAGAGAGAAAAAAAAACTCTAGACCACTTTTACTTCACACAAAGAGACGCATACAAAGCTCTCCCTCGCCCTCCATTTGGCAAATCTGACCATAATTCTATCATCCTGATTCCTTCTTACAAGCAAAAACTAAAGGAGGAAGTACCAGTGACTCGCTCAATACAGAAGTGGTCAGATGACGCGGATGCTAAACTACAGGATTGTTTTGCTAGCACAGACTGGAATATGTTCCGGGATTCATCCAATGGCATTGAGGAGTATACCACCTCAGTCACCGGCTTCAGCAACAAGTGCATCGACGACGTCGTCCCCACAGTTACCATACACACATATCCCAACCAAAAGCCATGGACTACAGGCAACATCCACAATGAGCTAAATGCTAGAGCTGCCGCTTCAAAGAGCGGGACACTAATGCGGACGCTTATAAGAAATCCTGATATGCCCTCAGACAAACCATCAAACAGGCAAAGCGTCAATACAGGACTAAGATTGAATCCTACTACACCGGCTCAGACCCTCGTCATGTGGCAGGGCAAGCAAACTATTATGGCCTACAAAGGGAAACCCAGCTGCAAGTTGCCCAGTGATGCGAGCCTATCAGACGAGCTAAATGCCTTTTATGCTCGCTTCGAGGCATGTAACTCTGAAGCATGAATGAGAGCACCAGCTGTTCCGGACAACTGTGTGATCACGCTCTCCGTAGCTGATGTGAGCAAGACCTTTAAACAGGGCAACATTCACAAGGCCGCGGGGCCAGACGGATTACCAGGATGTGTACTCAGAGCATGAAAGTGGACCAACTGGCAAGTGTCTTCACTGACATTTTCAACCTCTCCATGAACGAGTCTGCAATATCTACATGTTTCAAGCAGACCACCATAGACCCTGTGCCCAAGAAAGCGAAGGTAACCTGCCTAAATGACTACCACCTGGTAGCACTCACGTCGGTAGCCATGAAGTGCTTTGAAAGGCTGGTCATGGCTCACATCAACACCATAATCCCAGAAACCCTAGATCCACTCCAGTTTGCATACCGCCCCAACAGATCCACAGATGATACAATCTCAATCACACTCCACACTGCACTTTTCCACCTGGACAAAAGGAACACCTACGTGAGAATGCTGTTCATTGACTACAGCTCAGTGTTCAACACCGTAGTACCCACAAAGCTCATCACTAAGCTAAGGACCCTGGGACTAAACACCTCCCTCTGCAACTGGATCCTGGACTTCCTGACGGGCAGCTCCCAGGTGGTAAGGGTAGGCAACAACACATCGCCACACTGATCCTCAACACGGGGGCACCTCAGGGGTGCGTGCTTAGTCCCCTCCTGTACTCCTTGTTCACCCATGACTGTGTGGCTAAGCACGACACCAACACCTTCATTAAGTTTGCTGACGACACAACAGTGGTAGGCCTGATCACCGACAACGACGAGATAGCCTCTAGGGAGGAGGTCAGAGACCCGGCAGTGTGATGCCAGGACAACAACCCCTCCCTCAACATGAGCAAGACAAAGGAGCTGATCGTGGACTACAGGAAAAGGAGGGCCGAGAATGTCCCGATTCACATCGACGGGGCTGTAGTGGAGCAGGTCGAGAGTTTAAAGTTCCTTGGTGTTCACATCACCAACAAACTATCATGGTCCAAACACACCAAGACAGCCGTGAAGAGGGCATGACAACACCTTTTTCCCCTCAGGAGACTGAAAAGGTCCCCAAATCCTCAAAATGTTCTACAGCTGCTACATCGACCGGATGCATCACCGCCTGGTATGGCAACTGCTCGGCATCCGACCGTAAGACTCTACAGATGGTTGTGCGTACGGCCCAGTACATCACTGGGTCCAAGCTTCCTGCCATCCAGGAAGGCCCAAAAAATTGTCAAAGACTCCAGCCCACCAAGTCATAGACTGTTCTTTCTGCTTCCGCACGGCAAGCAGTCCCGGAGCGACAAGTCAAGGTACAAAAGGCTCCCTAACAGCTTCTACCACCAAGCCATAAGACTGCTGAACAATTATTCAAATGGCCACCCGGACTATTTACATTAACACCCCCTCCCCTCCCTTTATTTTTACACTGCTGCTACTCGTTGTTTATTATCTATGCATAGTCACTTTACCCCTACCTACATGTACAAATTACCTCAACTAACCTGTATCCCCACATATTGATTCTGTACTGGTACCACCTATATATAGCCTTGTTATTGTTATTTTATTGTGTTGCTTTTAATTACATTTTTTACTTTAGTTTATTTAGTAAATATTTTCTTAACTCTATTTCTTGAACTGCATTGTTGGTTAAGAGCTTGTAAGTAAGCCTTTCACGGTAAAGTCTACACCTGTTGTATTCGGCGCATGTAACAAATACAATTTGATTTGATTTGATTTAATGTATTAGGCCAACTTCACAAATCTCACTCCTAAAGAACTGTTTTCATTATGTTAATTTGTTTTAGGTTATTGTCATGTTTAAAAAAAAATCTGAGCGTTAGATTGCAATAGTGATATTGACTCAGAAAAGGTTGTAGAGGCTCAGCAGGTAACCATTTTGTAAAAATATTTTTAAGGTATTTTCTGACTTTATTGAACATATAGAGGGAGAGGATGGCCGTGGGGAAGGATAGAGAGAGGTTGTGTGAAAGAGCAGTAAGCCGGATTCAAACCTATGCCGACACTGTAGATACAGTATGTGTGTCGGCGGCTACGGCATTACCTCAAGACCAACCAGGCCACTCAGCAGATAACCCTAAACAACAAATTCCAGGTAACAAAATTAGATGGAAGGAGAGGTGGAGCTGTTTTTTTAACCTTTCACGAGTATCAATCCCGGATCCGGGAGCACCCCCCACCCCCCACACACTGATTAGCATAGCTAGCATAGCTTCACAAGTAGATAGTAGCATCTAAATATCATTAAATCACAAGTCCAAGACACCAGATGAAAGATACAGATCTTGTGAATAAAGCCACCATTTCAGATTTTTTAAATGTTTTACAGGGAAGACAAAATATGTAAATCTATTAGCTAAACACGTTAGCAAAATACACCACTATTCTAACTCCATCAGTTTCTTACTCCTTCAGGTGCTATCACCAATTCGGCTCAACTAAGATATTGATAGCCAATAACCTATAAAAAAAACCATCAGATGACAGTCTGATAACATATTCATGGTATAGGATAGTTTTTGTTAGAAAAAAGTGCATATTTCAGGTAGAAATCACAGTTTACAATTGCACCGACCATCACAAATCGACTAGAATTACTAGATAGAGCAACGTGTATGACCAATTTACTCATCATAAAACATTTCATAAAAATAGACAAAGCATAGCAATGGAAAGACCCAGTTCTTGTGATTTCAGACCATATTTCAGATTTTCTAAGCGTTTTTCAGCGAAAACACAATAAATCGATAAGTTAGCATACCACATGTGCAAACGTTACCAGAGCATCGATTCCAGCCAAAGAGCGCTATAACGTAATCACCGCCAAAATATATTAATTTTTTCACTAACCTTCTCAGAATTCTTCCGATGACACTCCTGTAACATCATTTTACAACATACATATACAGTTTGTTCGAAAAGGTGCATATTTAGCCATACAAAACCGTGGTTACACAATAAAAATACTAGGAAATCAAGCCTCAATATGTCTGACGTCATCTATCAGAGTGATCTAGTTTAATTGAAAGCTAATCATATACTTGACTAAAAAATACAGGGTTGACAGGAATCGAAAGACAAATTAGTTCTTAATGCAATCGCTGATTTACATTTCTAAAATTATCCTTACTGTGCAATACAGGGTTCGCCAAGCGAAGGGATAGAAAACAAAATGGCGAAATATGCGTTTAAAATATTTCGACAGAACAACGATTTATCATATTAAATATTACTTACTATGAGGTGATTTTCCATCGGATTCTTGGGCAATGTATTCTTTCTTGGGTATAATCTTCTTTTGGTCGAAAGATGTCCTTTGTCCGTCTAAATGCCCGCTAACGTTCAACCAGGACCCCGAAATGTGCCCGGTGCTTCACATAGAAATGCATCAAAATCGCACTAAACGGATATAAATTGCTATAAAACGGTTTAAATTAACTACCTTATGATGTTTCTAAGTCCTATATCGAATTAAATTACAGACGGATACATTTCAAGTTGATAACCGAGCCTGTGAAAATGGCATCCGGAGGTCCCTTCCTGCGTAAGGGCGAGCGTCGAAAGGGGGGCTACTCTCACTCCTTGGTCTTTTATAACCTCTGAGAGCTACCTAGAAGGCCCATTCCACTTCTCATTGGTTACTGACATCCAGGGGAAGGCGGGTGCAGTTCGTGTCGTTCCATAGGATAGACAGAGACCTTAAAAACTGATCTGAAACCAGAGCTTCGCTCTCAGACCTTTCACTGTCTGTCATGGATTTCGCTGTAGAAAGAGTTCTGGGTCACCCACAGACATAATTTCAACGTTGTATGAAACTAGAAAGTGTTTTCTATCCAATAGAATTAATAATATGCATATTGTACGAGCAAGAATTGAGTACTAGGCAGTTTAATTTGGAGACGACAAAATGCTAATTCGGAACAGCACCCCCTGTAGTCGCAAGAAGTTTTAACTGGGTGTGTGTTTCACTCAGACCAGAGGTACCTATAGTAAAGTCCCTATCTCCACATCTCCCTACCATTGTTATGGGACAGTCCATGGTTTCCTAAACCAAGCTCCATTGTGGACACATACCTATTTAATTGCCCTTGAACATGTCTGGAGTCTTGAATATATCTGGACTGTGATCTGAGCATCTACCTCCCACGTATGGTCCACACCTGCACCGCAGCTACAGAGTTGGGGTGCTTGCTTCCAAAGCCTGAATGCTATCCCTATCATATCTTTCCCATGGCAGACAACCCAGTTTTAAAAATAGTAATACATTCAACTGTTTACACAACCAAACCAACAAACTAATCTCAAGTGGCAGATGGAAGATTTATCACTGTGGTCATAATGGTAGAGACCTAGACTCAACAGAAACATAGACATTACATGCAATTTTGACACTCATCCAGTAAGAATTTTAGTAAGAAATATATTTCCAGTCTTACTGGGACATATTCCCACGTTAGCAGAGGGACATATTCAAGGTTTTTGAGGGAAAACAGCTGCGTGCCCCAGTTAAGAGTATCCCAGTGGGAATATGAGAATTTCATTATGAGCCATTCCATTCAGATATTTAGTTATAATCATACAAATTACTTTGTGCATTACCTTGGCTTTGCCTCTGATTACAGATTTGAGCTGAGCTGTGGTCGTTAATGGAAACATAAGCCCATTCTTAGACAGAAGGCTTTTATGTGTAGTCAGCACATGATTGGAGTTCAATGAACGGAATCCAGAGACGTTGAAATGCCAGATTATTAGTTACTATTGAGGGACTATGCATGACACTATGACGTGATCACGAGTGTTGATCTTGCAAATTGACACTGAAATGTTGAGTTGAGCCATGAATATGTTATGCAGAAATGTGTAGACTTCATACTCATCGGTATGTTAATTAGCATTTA
Organism: Salvelinus alpinus; assembly: GCF_045679555.1. NCBI lineage: Eukaryota > Metazoa > Chordata > Actinopteri > Salmoniformes > Salmonidae > Salvelinus > Salvelinus alpinus. The sequence continues at coordinate 28,000,837 of NC_092087.1, read as the reverse complement.
GGTATTTTACAATGTGTATGAGGCAGACTTTTCCCACAAACTACTTCAATCTGGATTTTATGAGCAACAATGTCCCGCCGACCACGAGACAGGGCTTTGAAACTGATCCAATAATTTCTACCTATATAAACAGTCATCACTAAACTGATGGCTGCCCACCTACCATAACATTGGTATGAAAGGCTCAGGTACAGGCAGTACAGACTAATGAATGTAAGTTCTGTGCTCATAGTAGAAAACCCCATAGATGGTTAAAAAGCCTGCTGCTCCCTGTCTCTCAGCCACATCCCACATCCTGCTCTACAGCCAACATACTCTACCCTACATTGACACACATGAAAGAGAAGCACAAACCAAGGGGATTCTGACTGCCTGGACCAACTACTGATCAGAGCAGGGCCTCCATCCACCACCCAAATAATTCTGGTCTCCCAGACACCAAGAACATATTACACTTACAAGCCTTTCCTCACTGGACCTTTGAAGACTGTGGTTAGCCCTAACCACAAGCCACCATTAGCAGAATGATTTCTGGATAGCATGCATTTCCATCCCCTGTGAAGTGGGGGTACCTATTGCGATCCCTTTCATGATAGGCAAAGTTCCCTGATTGGGGGTTAAGGGTAGGTTAAGCATAACATAAAATACTCTGCAGCACTGCCCTTTAGTTAATCCTTACTGGACTCTCAAGTGCAAGGGATCATGGAAGACTTGCTAGGACATAGTACGCTGAATGCTACCTCAGCCATGGAGGGACCAAAATGGATTAAGGGTGAATAGCAAGGAAAATTGATCAGCTGTCTATTAGTGTGTCTGTCAAAGGTTTCCTGCATGTGTTTTGATGAGATTCTTCCAACCTTGGCAGTTTTTCTTTGCCAGTCTTGCTCTTTGGTGGTATAGGAGCTGTTGTTTAGGAGTTGCTGTTGCTGACTTTCTTAACAACGGCACATAAAAACCGGAGTGATAGATTAGTTGAATTCGTACCCGGCTGTCCTCCTGAGCCTCCCACTCTGGGGTGTAGCTGTGGACCATGGTTCCGGCTGTGCAGTTGGAGAACTGGAAGAGGCTGGCGAACATGCGGTGGTTCTCTGGTGTGTCTGGGAAGATTGGGTCTTGGAAGTTAACCCCGTGGGGGATAATGCTGTAGTTCTCATCCATCCTGGGGAACAAAGATAGACAGGAGATTAAGATGCATTGCATTTGAATTCCACACACACACACACACACACACACACACACACACACACACACACACACACACACACACACACACACACACACACACACACACACACACACACACACACACACACACACACACACACACACACACACACACACACACACACACACACACACACACAGAAAACCCTCATACAGTATGGCTCTGAGACTGAGGTATGGCAGCTTGTGTGATGCTGCCGTTGGTGTCAGGCAGGATTAAAATAACATGTATTTTATCTTCCTTAGTAGCTAGGTTTCCATCCAATTGGTGACAGATTTCTTGCGAATATTCTAAATTCCGCATTAAATTAAAACAATATGCACATTTTGCCACCAGATGTGTTTACATCAAAGGCTGTGCGTGATGACGTAGTGCACATAACATACCTTTTGCGGTTAAATTCCCATGTACCAAATAAAAAGTACAAGTTAAATGGGTTTCTATCTCATTTTCAACTCTACTGATGAATTTTTCACAAAAGATTTTGTTTTATATAGCGAGTGTGCTCACTCTGGTATGGGCACATGCTAGAGCACATATGGCCTACATGATGGGATACTATTATGGACAAAGGAGACAAGATTATTTTTATTTGTCAAAGGCAGCCAAGCATCAATCATCATGTCTTCAGAATAAGACCCTTGATATTTATTGGAAAAGAGCATCAAGCTCATCACCTTGCACTTTCACCACCCTGTAAAGTTCTTCATAATTGATTTAATCTGTAACCTAATAAACTGCATGCTTTCCCGATGAGTAGTAGTGCGAGGACCACAGAACATGTCATCGCGTGACTCCAAGTTTACTTTGATATGATGGTTATTATATCAGTATTTGCGCATAAAAGTGTTTCCACCAATATTTTTCGAATAATTAATATTATCGACACAAAAAGATCCCACCTTGTCTAGCGTATTTTGTTTTGTCAACATTTGGAAAGTTTACTGAAAAATGTTCTGTACTTTACTTGCATAAAAAGGTTGGATTAAAACCTCTGCCTTGGGACACATCTGTCTAATAAAACCTCCAATCGTGTGACAAGTAGGGGAATACCCATTGCATAACACACAGTTAGAGCACCTGCAGTACAACATTATGACACTTCTTCAGCAGCTACACTAAAGCACTTATGCATAACAAAGGCATTTGGCAACACAATTACATTAACCTTCAGGCGAAACATTTAATGTTCACATCTGAACTCATCCAAACAAAGTGGCATACTCTCCTCAATTCCCTCTATGTCTCTAACTTCCTCCCTTATTTCTCCTTTCTACCCCTCTCTTGTTTTCATTCATTATGGTGTTGAACCATGTCACTGCTAACCTCTCACAGCAGACATCTGCCTTCACACACAAAAACACACACACAAACCACATGCATTCGCACGCACACACGCGCACATCGCACACATTCACACGCACTTGCACTTGCACACACACACACACACACACACACACACACACACACACACACACACACACACACACACACACACACACACACACACACACACACACACACACACACACACACACACACACACACACACACACACACTGATACATAGCTAACAAAATAGCTACACGTACCGAGTTTACCTTGTATCTTTATTGACCTTTAATTTCAATATTTTCACTGTCTCTATGCACACTCACATGGCCATACACACTCACACACACTGTCACTCCAACACACACAAACACTCACTCCATCAGTTTCTCACTCACACATAATATGCACATACATTTATACTGACTCTACACACACGCACACCTACTCACATACAAGCTGCTGCTACTCTGTTTATCTCATATCCTTGAAACTTGAAACTTGAAACACACACACACACCACATCAGGATGGAAATGAAGGAAGTCCGTTATCACATCTCAGGGTGGCAAGAGAAATATTAATACAACAACATGGCATAAATTAACAGGAAATTTGGTTTGATCTGCCTCTCGTTAAGGGCATTGCTCCTTTCTTTACTGTGAGCTTTGGTTGCTTTCCAAGGCCAAGCCTGAGGAAAAGTTGACCTTTATTTCCCATTTATGTTTGTGCTACTCAATTACAGAGAATAGATCACATAATGGCCTGCAGAGTTGAAAAGCAATCATCAAGGCCATAAGTGGTGAAGGAAGGAGAAGTGTGTTCCATTAATAGTTTCTTAAGGCAGGAGAATGTTAACACCGCTGGAATTACATGATTTTGAATTTGAAAGGATCTGATTATCAGGAGTTAAACAGCTGTGTTATCCAGCTGTGTTATCCAAATTATTAAAAAAGAATTAACCTCTGACAGACGCTTGAACCAGTGATGTATCTCACGTAACAGTATACCTAACAGTATCTTCTTCAGTCAACAGTTTCCATGACCCCACCCAAAAAATAGCTTTGAGTCCATAGATACTGTGGCCTGGTTATGCAGTCTTATAGCTGTTATTTTTAATGTTGTTAGAGTAAAACTGGAATGGACCTTCAATCCACACGGGTCACATTTTCTCCAGCTATTAGAAGTGTGTCAGACTGAGGCGGAAGTGTTAGCTTGGAGGTTGACACTCGACAGCAGGCAGTCCATACATCTGGACTCCATCTAGTCTCCCTTGTGGGACATCAAAAGCTTGCTTATTGTTTCTCTGTCCATCAAAACGTCGGTCAGTGGCTGCATACGTGTTTGCATACTTGGGGTTTTGGGGGTGATGAATGAAAGTCGAGGATGGCACAAAAATACAAAATAAAAAGGTACCTCATGAGTGTTTGTGTGTTGTCAGCTCTACACTGTAATAAGTGGGATGGCTTTTACTGATTGGTATGATCTAAAATGACGTTTTGGTTCATTCAACCTATTCTAAAAATATATTCTTTTTTTTCTTTTCTATTGTGTTATTGACTGTACGTTTGTTTATGCGTAACTTTGTGTTGTTGTTTTCGTCGCACTGCTTTGCTTTATCTTGGCCAGGTCGCAGTTGTAAATGAGAACTTGTTCTCAACTAGCCTACCTGGTTAAATAAAGGTGAAATAAAAAAAATAAAAATGTAAAAATAATACATTTGACAGATCGATGTGATTTTTTAAATAGAATGATTGCTTCTAAATTGCTTTCAACACCTCATACAGATACACATTGCATAGCGATGGCAGCAATGTTGCAGCAGCAGCCTATCAGAATAGTTGGGGGTGTGGCTTATTGGGGGCGTGGCTATCAGGCTGTTCTTTTCAGACACCCGTGAGAGTGAATGTCATTTAAATGAATCTGTTATGTTGTATTCTCTATGTGAATCTCCCATGTGAGCATAAACATTACGTTGGCGTCATGGAACCACCCTTTTCTACTGAAACGTATAAAACCCTGGTGTAAGCTAAGGTTGCAAATGGTTGAATTTCTAAGACCAAAACATGCTGGGTGACGCTGGTGTGTGAAATGGTTTAAACTACAACTCTACCAAAGGACAAGACTATACGTGGATCATTGGCTACACGGCTGGAAATGGTTCAACTCTGAGATTATCGATCCCCACAGAATAAGAGCAAATCTTAGACGTATAATTACTAGTCTGCAGCTAGAAATTACGTAAATCTAGAATGAGAATACTGACAACTGCCGAAGCATCTATTCTATGACAACATTTCTGAATGATACTCTGAAGTATCATTCTAACCATCTACAACCATAAAAAGCAGAGACTCTGAATAACCCTACAGGATGATCGAGGATTCCAACAGAGAAGACAACAACGACATACGGGCGTAAATATGTATACATTGCAATTATTCTTGAATGAGCGGCCGTTCATGTGCAAAGGATTAGCATTTCAATGAATATAATTATAGACTGTGTGTAATGAATCCATTTTGTCTTTCCCACTCTTTCTCAGTCCCACCCCTTTCCTTTTGTCTACCAAGCTGTCATATCAGCTTAGCCCACTAGGGACTTTTCCATCATTGTTATTAACCAATATCTAGTGTTTGTTTGTTTTGTATTTCTGTGATTATTTAGTTAGTTAGTAAATAAATAATTAAGCCAATTTGTACATATGTTGCAGATTCATAATTTATGCTAGGGTTCGTGCAGATAACCAATAATTTTACAAAGTTTGGAATGAGACTGACGAAAGGTAAAGATTAATAATCATTAATAGAAGACTGTACTCGATGAGAAATGAAAATATCTGAAGTGTCACGTATACTCCCTCTCCAGCCTCTAGGTCGTCAGGCGGCTGATTATCCCGCACACCTGTCACCATCGTCTCGCGCACCTGCACCTCATGACACTCACCTGGACTCCATCATCTCCTTGATTATCTTCCCTATATCTGTCCCTCCCCTTGGTTCTTTCCTCAGGTGTTATTGACTCTGTTTTCATGTCGGTGCGTTGTTTATGTTTTGTGTTCATTGTTTATTTTATTTATTAAAACACTCACTCCCTGAACTTGCTTCCCGACTCTCAGCGCACTCATTACATGAAGAGTCCATTTGGGAAGTAGAGACTATAAACATTTTCCCGTGGTGCCCCGACTTCCTAGTTGATTAAAGTTTACCTGATTCGTTTAATCACGTAATAATAATTATACATAGAAAATTGATTTGATAAAATAACAGTTTTCACATGTAATGATAGTAATGACACGACACAAAGTAGAACATATGCACTTCCAGCACTGCATCTGTAATGATACTTGCTTGCAATGATACTAAAGAGCTTGGTAAAGTTTTCATTGGTAAGCTAGTTACCATTTGATTACATTATTGAAGTCAATAAATGTGAAAGTCTATGTAAAGAATGTGATATGAGTAATGATTTCATGTTATTGTACCAACTGAATTTATTGATACAGGAAATTTATTTAATTGCTTGTAAGCCAATTTGTATCGGTAATATCAAATGGAAAAATCTACTTGGAACAATATGAAAAAATTGGTTGTATTTACATTAAATATTAGTTTGGATTTAGGTTATTTATTAGGTTTTACCAAAGGGGAAAAGTAAGTTGAGTTTTGAAAGAAATAGGTTGCAACTTGAAATGTTTTTTGGTTGATCCAAAGAGTAATTTTTTACAGTGTATGTTTTTGTTTGACCCAGACAGCCTGATGTTTTGTCCCTACAGTGGGGGTCACTCATAATGTTGATAATGATGAACTACTGCGGCACTGGAATGTAAGCAGGGGCAACACAAGGTCAACCCTGAGAATTATGTGGATGGGAGAGAGGATCCGGAGGGAATAACACTCTGTGTTGTACTGTTGGCCCCAAAAATGCGCATGGTTCTAATTACCAGACTATTTAGCACAGACACAAGAACATACTCACAATGGACATGACCACTGATAATGGCTGTGTGTGTGTTCATTTCAATGGCTTTGAAATTAATTTCACTGCATATTTTGAGGGACATTGGAACCAATATCTTCCTCAAAACAATAACTGATGCTGGTTTTAATTAATTCCATGCTCCCGAGACATGAATCCTTCCCCATCCTGACAAGCATGGCTTTGTGGATTGTTTTATATATTTCATAAACTGTATGTTTTGTCCCTTTTTCTTTTTCTCTACCTTCCTCCATCCCTCACTCAATCGTTCTCACCCTCACTCCATCCCTTCCTCTCTCACTCTCTGTCTCTCTCTGCTCTGTTGCATGTTGAGGGTTGTGGCCAGTGTTTCCCCTACTTCACAAGTCTAGCATGTAAGTTTTGAGACATTTGGTCCCTATAGGATTACAACTCGATGTATAAACCAACCAAATACTCCCAGATGGCGCAGTAATGTCAACCAGCACTAGTAAATGCAGTTTAATGGCCAATGTTTCCACTGGTTTCAATTTCTTCTCAGCTTCTACAAATTCCATGGCACTTAGCAGACACATAATTATGTCCTAACCACTTGACGTATACATTCCCAAACAGTTCCGCAGTCAATGGTTGTAGAAAAAAACGCTATCTTAAGAAAAAAAATGTCTACGCTGGTTTAGCCATCCTGGATGCTGTGTCTGTATTAGCCAGCTATATTGTCAAAGTTCTGCCAAACCAACGTATTGTCTCCATTACACTCTCAGCATAAGGTATCGACTGCATACAGTACAGTCAATGGGACAGCAGTTATAGGGATTATCCTGTGTTTCAAACCCTAATGGCTTCCAGAGAGCGTACGCGTCTGCTGGTTCTCAGACCCTTTTTCAAATCCACTCTCAAATTCCCCAACTTTAAACAGAGCTCACTTCCCTCTCTCTCCCATTTTTCCACACAAAAAAACCTGGTCCTCCCTAGGGAAGCTTGTCATCTAGTCTTAACATTGTTTAGTCAAGAGCATGTTGGTTTAATTAATGTTTCCATGCAGCCTTTCTCCTATTTCTTTGCTTTTCTCTGACAGTTTGACTGGTGAGTTTTGCCCTGTCAAAATGGAACCAGCTGGCTGGTTGGTTCATGGTTCAGCCACACACCAAAGAGTCAAAGGAGGAAGTAAACAAAAGGGGAACCGCTGGGATGTGCAATATACCTGAGCCAAATACCAAGCCCTCTCCATGGTAATGGAGACTAAGGCAGACACCCTGGAGTCAATTCCCCCAGTAGCACTATGCTGTGTCTCTCAGTTCTTCAAGCAAGCATCCTTTCTTGTCCTGCTTACAGTACATACGTGAACTGAACACAATGGAGAGATTATAGCTATTGTTTATTGTTCTCAGTACTTTCACCTATTCTATCTTTTCAGATTGGTGATTCTTGGAATTAAAACATAGGGAAGGAGGCTTCTTCCAAACTACAGTAGCCCTCTCTAGGGGCAGGCAGCTGAGTGTCTTGAGGCTTAAAGCTCGCCAGAGCACCACCACTGCATTGAGATTTATTGACTGAACTTGTGGAGACATCCTTGAGAGTTCAGAATTAAGGGCTGTCATGACCCCTTCACTCCATTTGGCTAGATGAAAGCAAGTGATGAACTATTAAGTCATAACCGAGACATGAACTGTAAAGCCTTAACCCACAAATTATACTCACAGAATTACCAAGAATAATAATCTGTCCTTCACTTTGTTTAACAGCAGACAAGCAACAATGTTATGGGATTGAGATGACTACATTTGGCACAGACAGGCAGACCAATCAACAAGTCTACAGTTTCGGTCCTGTGGGAGACTCCTTGTTGCATTTCTTCATATACTAAACTCCCCTTTGTCCTGTCCTGAGCAGTCATAGTCGTGATTGATTGGGGAGGCTGTTTCAGACTGTGTCGTTTGGGGGGCTTTAACAGGAAATGGGAGCTCACTGGAGACTCTGATGGAAACTTTTCAGCACTAGCTTGCTGATTCAGCGCCTGAGAGAGCCAGCGTTGCAGAACAACGAGAACAATGCTTTCTGGAACTGGAGACTCCTCTGTTAAATGTTTACGACGGATGTCTGAGATTAGCTGAGAAGCTGCAGAGCAACACTAGGGGCTCAGGCAGACCCCCCCCCCCCCCCCCTCCATCCCAGCATCCTAATGGAGGGAGGTAGTCCAGAGATGCATCAGAGGAGGCATATTCTAATATAGGCTTTTTATGTAACTTTGAGTGACAGTTTAACACAGCACTTTTCATGTATACGTAGGATTTTTTATTCTAGTTTTCGTAGCACACTGAATCCTTGGACCTGTATGTCTGTGTCTTATTGTGATCCTTATTAGGTTGTTTCCTTCCATGGTCCCCTGGCTGATTGCAGGGCTAATCCCTATAGTTTGTAGTTTCAGGATGAGGAGACTTTTAGATCAGCAAAAACCTCAAGGCCTTATGGGTTTCCCAGTGATGGAGAACGGCTACATAGTGACACCATCAACCTTTCCTCTCAAACAGAACACACAAGTTCCTGTCTGTGTATGTGTGTGTGTGTGTATGTGCGCGTGTGTGTATGTGTGTGTGTGTGTGTGTGTGTGTGTGTGTGTGTGTGTGTGTGTGTGTGTGTGTGTGTGTGTGTGTGTGTGTGTGTGTGTGTGTGTATTGACTGGCAGCAGGGTGCCTATGAACCTGGGGTCTTCAAAAAAACAATACAAAATATAGCTGGCCATCCAACTCATCAACAAAACACACACATGTACACACACTCTCCCCCTGACTATGTAAACACACAGTCATTACTGTACTTGGCCGTGAACCTCCATACGAAATAGCTGAATACTCCACACTGGAATGCCTTTGAAATACTCTTTGATAGAATGTGCACTTATATGTTCTAGGTGCTGAGAATGAAAGAAACACAGGACATGAGACATGTTAAACCTGTCTGCACAAGTTCATCTCTCAGAACAGAAGGCTTGGTGTCATTCATCAGGGTTGTTCTGTGTTTGGGATACAAAGGACTTCCCAGACAGCCTGTGGTTGGTGTGGAGATAATACCCTCAGCCTAAACTTCCAGCTTTAAGGGTCTCCCCTAAGCAGTTGGGAACTGTCAGACTCTGTAATTATAGAAGCTGGAATGCCATGGGCACTTTGTCAAAGACTGATGCGTTGTTCCACTCTAAAACCAAGGGAGATAAGTATTAAGGTGTCAATCATCTCACATTATGAAACCTGCCTTTGTGGAAACAAATCTACTGATATGCTGTAAATTGTGTAAGGCATTTTAACTATCACAAAGTAGCACAGATGTTTTACCTATAATATGTGAGACAAAGTTAACTTTGGGTCAAACGTGTTGGGCCCCCCCCCCACATTAGGACCTGTGACAGGTGTGACATCTGAGCAAATGTGCATCATGCATCTGTCCATGGTAGACATTGTAGTATCATTACAGGCGTAACTTCAGAATGACTGGTACCTGATCCTCTTTTCAATGTGTTGCTTTTTATCTCACAATCTAGCTACTCCATATAACACGCTTCATATTATACACATACACACAGACACACAGACACACACACACAAACAGCAGGTTTGGGTTATTATTCTTGCTGTGTTTGCATCCCAAGACAATCCTAAGGGCCAGACCATCACTCTCAACTCTATTTCACCAAGTATTCATCAAACACAAGTTTCTCATTGTGACTGTAAAAAAGAATAACAGCTGGAAATGTAAGGGTTATATTGTATCTAGACACAAGTTCAGGCAATTACACAACCAAATCACGTATGCCTATTTTCTGTTGAATTATGATTGTGTCATTTCTGACTTACAAAACCGCCACACTTGCTTGACAGTGATAAAGGCACCTCCAACACCAGGATGTCAATGTATCTTACCTCAAAAAGAAATAGTAAGAGTTGTTCTCCACTGCGCTGTAGGAGTAACAGGGGAAGTATCCCAGCCCGGTGACATTGAACCGGGAACCAGCAGGGACCTCCAGCATGCTGCCCCACGCCTGGTCGCATTGCAGCTCGATCTCGGCAGAGAAGAAGAGGTCCGTGTCATACTGCCAAGGCAAGTAGTTGTACACACTGTATGAGTCCTTGTGCAGCGCAAGCACCTTGGCGAAAACGATAATCTCCGCGAGCTCCGCGCGGCACGCCTCCGTCTGTGGTCTCCAGTCATGGGGCAACTGGCATCCCCAAACTCCGCTGAAACAGGTCGCCAGAATCAAAGCCAAAATAGCACCCATGGCAGGCAACTGCGGGTCTCGATTGCAGCCTCTATGAAACGTAATTTTGTGGCAGTGATGGGTGAGCGCTACACGACCAGTGACTTCTCATCAAACTGTCCGACAGGACTGTATTCCATGGGCTTGTGTGCAAATGCGCAGCACCAATGTGACATATAGTCACTCAGTTGTTGCAGTCAAATATAATAGCTCCGCAGCAGTTTATTGATTCAGTTCTCTCATGCAAACCCCTCTGTCCTCCCTCATCCCCTACTGCACGCTAGGCTACACTCTGTGAGTGATGATCTAATATTACGCGCAGCTCCCCTGTATCCTGTAGAATAGAATGAGGCGCTCAGAGGCGCTCAGTGCGCTTTATATCTGACACTCTATTCTAACCTAACGTAGCAGGCGTAAAAAGACGTCTGAACGGAGGGCCCACATCTGGTTTCCTGCTGAAGAGGAAGCTAGGTCGAAGTGGATGTGTGCCTGAAAACCGGATGCATCCGTTTGTTGGCAACTCCGCTAAGGGTGCACTATTCTGACAGCCTCCATAGAGAACATTCTCCACTTTGTCTATTACCTAACACTTTATATTACTTAACCTCTCTCGATCAGACATCCAGGGGGTCATCAGGCGTTATCTACAGTGTCATCATGTTTAAAAACTGAGACCCTATAACAAAAATGGTATGCCCATAGACATGCAGACCATTGTCTAATATAGGCTATTTCCATACATTTCCAATGTTACATAATATTGGGTGTATTTATATATTCCTCTTATATTTCTTTGGTAATAAGCACCTGCAATTTACAACTTAATTATCAGCAAATCCTGCAACAGCTACCTTATCCTTCTCACAGAGACAAACAATGTCCCCCTGTGGACATGACTTCTGAGACATAAGGATGTGGGAAGTGGCCCACAAATTACACCACCAGAAGCTGATAGAAATACAATATTTGACCACTTTCTAATCACTCTGGTGTCTGAAAGATAGATGAGTTGCTGCTAACATTAGTTCAGAGTTCAATAATAAATTTCCTAAATGTCTCAGGCTCAAGAGACCCTAGGCTGAACAGTAGGCCTGCTACAATGACATGTAACATCATGCCTTTATCCCAGCATTGCACATCTGTCATAGGCAGTGATGTAAAAATAATACTCAATTGTCATACTTGAGTAAAAGTAAAGATACCTTAATAGAAAATGACTCAAGTAAAAGTGAGTCACCCATTAAAATACTACTTGAGGAAAAGTCAAAAAGTATCGGGTTTTAAGTACAGTGGTGGGAAAAGTACTCAATTGTCATACTTGAGAAAAAGTAAAAAGTAAATGCCATACATCAAATCAGAAGGCACAATTTTCTTGTTTATCTAATTTATTTACAGACAGCCAGGGGCACACTCCAACACTCAGACATAATTTACGAACACAGTATTTGAGCAGGCGCCATTACCTTAGCTCAGGGATCATCAACTAGATTCAGTCGCAGGCCAAATTCTTTCTTGAGCAGATGGTCAAGGGGCCAGAACATAATAACAAATAATTTATAGACTGCAAATTGACCGCAAGAAGCCCAAACAGATAAAATATGTGACGAAGAAATTATGATTTCAAACCTTGCTATACGATCACCTATATCTCTTTATTATGTGTGGGAATACTTCGGAAAAGATTTCTGAAATTAAAATCACTTACTGTAGAGCTGATTTGCTGGCGTTTTTATAGCCTTTTATGTCCCCCCCAAAAATAAAAGTTACCTTGGTGGGCCACGTAAAATCAATTGGGGATCCACCAACAATTTGAAATAGGGTACTGAAATTATTCAAATTCTGATTAAAAGGCAAATGCAGTTCAGCAGTAATAAAAGGCTGACTTTAGGACCATGCATACACCTGGGAGCAGGAGGGAAGGCTGTTTGTATGGCTGGCTGGCTGGCTTTATGGAGAGCTCATGATGCAGATGCAGGGAATAGTGCAACTTTTTCTCAAAAACAGTGCAGAGGTAAAGATGGCTGTATTAGATGGCGTTGGCTAGGTAACTGCTGTTTGACATGACATGACACATACCAGCTAATTCTTGTTTAACATGTGTTTGTAGAATGTTAAGTCCCATATTGACTGAGGTGAATGAAGCTACAGCAACACAAAGTGATAATGGCTGCAGTGAATTTATTTTGTTGTTGCTGTTCTTCAAATTGCATTTTGGAGTTGTAAAATTCTGTAAAAATGCAGTAAATGAGCTTCAATTTGATAAAATAAAAATCCACTTTGCTATACCTTAGGTTTAGCTGAAATGATGCCCCCGGTGGGAATTTGACCATTTTGCTGTCCTCCCTGAGCATTCGAAATGTAACATGTACTTTTGGGTGTCAGGGAATATGTATGGGAGTAAAAGGTCCATATTGTCTTTACAAATGTAGTGGAGTTGAAGTTGTCAAAAATACAGATACTCCAAAAAACTAGTACTTCAAAGTATTTTTACTTAGTCTGTATTCCCTTTTACACTGCCGCCACTCTCTGTTCATTATCTATGTATAATCACGTTAACTCTACCTACATCTACATATTACCTCAATTACCTCGACTAACCGGTGCCCCCGCACATTGACTCTGTACCAGTACCCCCTGTATATAGCCTCGCTACTGTTATTTTACTGCTGCTCTTTAATTATTTGTTACTTTAATTTAGAATTTATTACTTATCTATTTTTTACCTAACACTTATTTTTCTTAAAACTGCATTGTTGGTTAAGGGCTTGTAAGTAAGCATTTCACTGTAAGGTCTACACCTGTTGTATTCGGCGCATGTGACAAATACAATTTGATTTGATTTGAAGGAGAGTCTGATGAGCAAAAGAGAATTCTACTTTAAATTTCCATTAAATCTTTGCCTTACCTTTCGTCGTGTCTGGCAACGTGGCATTCTTGGTCGGCAGTTCAAATTTACAGTAAATATCACAGTAGCCACCAGCCAGTAAGCACAAACTATTCAACAATAGATGCGGTTCAGGGGTCAATGGAACGCAGACCATCCCATTGTTCAGATTGGTGTACATTCAAATCTGATCTAACAAAGTGGATACTCGTCAAATCCCTCATGATTTATGTATTGTAACAGTCCGACAATGTGGTTACTTAAGTCTGATTTGGATATAAACGTCCCTTTTTCAGGACCCTGTCATTCGAAGATCATTTGTAAAAATCAAAATCAAAAATCACAGATCTTCATTGTAAAGGGTTTAAACACTGTTTCCCATGCTTGTTCAATGAACCATAAACAATTAATGAACATGCACCTGTGCAACAGTTGTTAAGACACTAACAGCTTACAGACGGTAGGCAATTAAGGTCACAGTTGTGAAAACTTAGGACACTAAAGAGGCCTTTCTATTGACTCTGAAAAACACCAAAAGAAAGATGCCCAGAGTCCCTGCTCATCTGCGTGAACGTGCCTTATGAATGCTGCAAGGAGGCATGAAGACTGCAGATGTGGCCAGGGCAATAAATTGCAACGTCCGTACTGTGAGACGCCTAAGACAGTGCTACAGGGAGAAAGGACGGACAGCTGATCGGCCTCGCAGTGGCAGACCACATGTAACAACACCTGCACAGGATTGGTACATCCGGACATCACACCTGCGGGACAGGTACAGGATGGCAACAACAACTGCCCGAGTTACACCAGGAATGCACAATCCTTCCATCAGTGCTCAGACTGTCCTCAATAGGCGGAGAGAGGCTGGACTGATGGCTTGTAGGCCTGCTGTAAGGCAGGTCCTCACCAGACATCACCGGCAACAATGTCGCCTATGGGCACAAACCCACCGTCACTGGACCAGACAGGACTGGCAAAAAGTGCTCTTCACTGGCGAGTTGCGGTTTTGTCTCACCAGGGGTGATGGTCGGATTCGCGTTTATCGTCGAAGGAGTGAGTGTTACACCGAGGCCTGTACTCTGGAGCGGGATTGATTTGGAGGTGGAGGGTCTGTCATGGTCTGGGGCGGTGTGGTCTGGGGCCGTCATGGTCTGGGGCGGTGCATCATCAGACTGAGCTTGTTGTCATTGCAGGCAATCTCAACGCTGTGCGTTACAGGGAAGACATCCTCCACCCTCATGTTATACCCTTCCTGCAGGTTCATCCTGACCTCCAGCATGACAATACCACCAGCCATACTGCTCGTTGTGTGCGTGATTTCCTGCAAGACAGGAATGTCAGTGTTCTGCCATGGCCAGCGAAGAGCCTGGATCTCAATCCCATTGAGCACGTCTGGGACCTGTTGGATCGGAGGGTGCGGGCTAGGGCCATTCCCCCCAGAAATGTTAAGGAACTTGCAGGTGCCTTGGTGGAAGAGTGGGGTAACATCTCACAGCAAGAACCGGCAAATCTGGTGCAGTCCATGAGGAGGAGATGCACTGCAGTACTTAATGCAGCTGGTGGCCACACCAGATACTGACTGTTACTTTTGATTTTGAACCCCCTTTGTTCAGGGACACATTATTCAATTTCTGTTAGTCACATGTCTGTGGAACTTGTTCAGTTTATGTCTCAGTTGTTGAATCTTGTTATGTTCATTCAAATATTTACACATGTTAAGTTTGCTGAAAATAAACGCAGTGGACAATGAGAGGACGTTTCTTTTGTTGCTGAGTTTGTTTGTCTGTTTTCGCTGCATAATATGTAGAAGTCCCTTTTCAGGTTTATAAGATTTGACTGCTAAATGCTGACTCCTGTTTGTATAAGCGGGTTAGCATAGCTACAGTAGCATACAGAAGTCATTGGTGGTAATCAAAGTAGTTTTTTAACTATAATGCAGTTGATTTGTAACAATGACAAGAACATGTGTTAGGATTGACATTCATACAAGCATTATACTCACATTTTTACCTCAACATAGTGTGAAATACACATAAACATAAATCTAAATGTAGGCACATTTTGCTGGGGGGCAATGAGGAGACTCGGGATCTTTGCCCCATGGCCCTTTCCCCTACGCGTTTCCATGGCAATTCTATTGTTTTGGTCGAGTTCGATTGACCTCTTTAACGTATCTATGACAGAAACCTTTCTTCTAAAATATTACACTATTGAATAATGCGACCAAAACATATTGCACTCTTGAATAATGCAACAATTCACAAGCATGTGGAGAAAATTAAAGGGTTTATTTTCTTGGCTATAGGCTACACTCATTACATTTTAGCTTCAAGACAAAATCACAGAGTTACTAACAGCATGTCTTCATCAAGTAACATGAGCCTATCAAAAATTTACAATGAATCCTCTCATACTAAGATAAGTACAGTAGGCCGACCTGACAACATAACAAGAAACCACACTTCGTGTTTTAAATATCAATATCAAATTTGACTGAAAACATGGGTATAAGTGAATTCACTGCGAGTAGCTGTTATATGGAAACCCATAGCCGACCACAATTAGTCCGTGCTTCAGTCTGATCAACTGTAGCCTACTGATAACAACCACAGCTGCAGGTAGCTTAGAGAAGCCTATGTGCTCTGATCCCATCTGGGCCTGGCCAGGGGAAACGTAATGTTTTTATAGCGAAAGCTATGTATTCATAGCCTAAAATATTTGTGTTCTGAGAAATGTGAATGTTATCAAATTTGTTTTATATTCAAACTTCGGGTGGCTAAGATACCTAGGCCTTTTTAATCCACAATTATTGACTGGAATTAATCAATCAACACAATAGTGATGACATACAGTACGGGTATCTTTTTAATTACAGATGCAAAGGCCTGCATAATGCAACCATGCATACAACAAGCTCAGCCCTGTTAAAACAAATGAACCCCCACAACTCTGGGACCTGTGGTGCCACCTCTGTAATCACCACACAATGTTATACATTTAAAAAAACATATCCCATTTGTATGATCTACATTTTAGAAGTTTTTGGTGGTGGGGATAGGCTTCCATAGTTTTACATGGCTCAGTGCAGCCAGCGACAACAGGCTGTTACTGCAATTTCAGGTAAAAACTTAATAAAACAAGTCTCAAATATTAGGAAAAAGTCCATACATTTCAGCTGTTTCAAAAACTGTTAGTACCATTTATACTTTAGTGTTGGCTCAACATGTCAATTCTGTTTACGCTGCACTGCTTCAAGGGGGGCAACTGTCAGGCGAGTGTCGTGCGCTACCTCTGGAGGTAGTGGTTAAGACGTAGCAAGCAGCCTATTCAAGTTTACATTTATAATATGTAATATGTGTAGCCAACGGTATGTTTTACACAAATTGTAAAAGAAGCGCTTAGTTACTTTACAACACTGATCATGGGAATGTCCTTCCCAGCAGAACAGCTCCCCAGTTGTCTCCTCTTTAGTAATCTCTTCCAAGAGGTGGTAGGTAGCCTAGCGGTTAAGTGCGTTGGGACAGTAAAGGTTGCTGATCTGGATCCCAGGTGGAAAAATCGACCGTTTTGCCCTTGAGCAAGGCAATTAACCTCCAACAACAACTGCTCCCTGGGCGCCGACGACGTGGACATTTATTAAGACAGCCCCACACACCTCTCTGATTCAGAGGGTTCGGGTTAAATGGGAAGACACATTTCGGTTGAATGCATTCAGTTGTGCAGCTGACTAGGTATCCCCCTTTCCGGGTACAAGATTACCTCGTTAGAGGTGAGTGATTAATTAACCCATGCCAACCATGCAGAAAAATAGTAGGCCTAGGCGAAGATGGCTCAAAGGTTCTACATTTTTACTTTTGGCAGATCTAATGCCTGAGGCAGGCCTTTACACCAATAGGCCTAGGCCATGTTTTTAAGATTACACTAGAGCCTGTCCTACTGTTGTGTAATTTGACAAAGGGTTTGTATTTTCAACATGCATTACCCGGTTTATACCTCAGGCTTTTTGGTGTTGATATAGGAGCGTGGACATCAGTGAGTCCACTCTTCCTCTTTAATCCTCCACAATCAAGCCAAAATAAGCATGTGGATTCCTGTCGCTTTTAATGTCGGGTGACACAAAAAGAGAGCCGTTTGATCAGCCACGTGGCTCCATCAGTTCAATCAGCAGTCAAAAACAGACAACAATGATCAGCCTCGTCTCAAAACAAAACATATGATATTTTACTAAAATCCGTGCCACTCCATTTAGTACGATATGTTACTTTTCTGGTAACATTTGGCCGACTTAAATCCAGGACACTGAAATTAGTATGATATGTTACGTTTGGTATGACAGTAGCTTACTTAAGACAAAAACAATAGAGAGATGAAACCAGAGTACCGGTAGGCCTAGGGAAAAATTCCTATGCACCTTCTTACACTGGAGAATTCCGCCATCACAATATTTTCTTAAAGGGGAATTTCACCCTGGCTCTGCCACGGCATATAGCCATTACTATATTAAACACAACAAGTTTTTGTCATAAACATCAACATTATTCTCCCTCCCTCCTTCCCTCCTACACAACATCACTTCCTGTTGAATGAGGAATGAGGCAGCGCTCGGTTTGTTGGTTTAGAAAATTTTAAAAGTGTTTGAAAAATTGTTCTATTAGAAAAGTTTGGTTACTAGCTAGCTATATTTTGATTTTGGATCACACGACGCGGTTGCCATCAGTTGCTGGGACCTATGCTATCTGTCCAGGGATCCTGTCAATCAAGGGTCTGATGATGAGTTACTTTCGGTCCCAGCTTTGATGCACCTGTACTGACCTCGCCTTCTAGATGATAGCGGGGTGAACAGGCCGTGGCTCGGGTGGTTGATGTCCTTGGTTATCTTTTTGGCCTTTGAAACAAACAAAAATCTTTGAAACAAACAAAAATCATTCTACAAGCAGTTCTTACAACAACCACAAAAAACTTAAACTGTTGTGTCCAAATACTTGTGGAGTAACTAATAAAATAATGGACGAACTGACAAGAGAAGTCCAGGACCTGAAGAACAGTTTGCATTTCTCCCAGGGTCAGCACAATGAGTTTAAACAGGAAAACAGCAGGATGACAACAATCTGTAAGTCATTGAAAGAGGACATTAGTTCTGTATGTGAATCCATGATAACAATGACAGAGATCTCAGATTATCTCGAGGGACAATCAAGGCGGAACAACATCATTGTAGACAGAATTGCAGAATCTCCACATGAGACCTGGACGGAGTCTGAGGAGCTCCGTTTAAGACTATCCTACCAACGGGACATTAAAAACTGTAATATCTTATTTTTCACAGAATTTGTCGGCGAGTGGGTAACCCGCCTCTACCATCCGTTCTATTGCCCAACGTGCAATCACTGGAATATAAACTGGATGATCTCTGTTCGAGACTATTCTAACAACGGAGCATTAAAAACTGTAATATCTTATTTTTCACCGAGTCGTGACTGAATGACGACACGGATAATATACAGTTGGCTGGGTTTTCCGTGCATCGACAGGACAGAACACCTGTTTAGAAACTGACTGTTAGAACTGTTAAGGCTCCATGGATTGATGAGGAATTAAAAAACTGTTATCTATGCAAATTCACTTTACCACCTACATGCAGTAAATGGCAACAACGAACAGTGATCCATCGTATTCATGCATAAAAAAACGAATAATGAAAGAAAAGCATCGTAAGTTTGAATTTTGTAAAGTTAGTGTGGAACAGGTGGGGAAATTATTGTTATCGATCAATAATAACAAACCTCCTGGCATTGACAACTTAGATGGAAGGCTACTGAGGATGATAGCTAACTCTATGGCCACTCCTAACTGTCATATCTTTAACTTCTTATGGCTGCAGGGGCAGTATTGAGTAGCTTGGATGAAAGGTGCACAGAGGTGCCCATATTAAACGGCCTGCTCCTCATTCCCAGTTGCTAATATATGCATATTATTATTCATATTGGATAGAAAACACTCTGAAGTTTCTAAAACTGTTTGAATTATATCTGTGAGTATAACAGAACTCACATGGCAGGCAAAAACCTGAGAAGTTCCACTTCCTGTTTGTATTTTTTCTGGGGGTGCCAATTTTCAACCAAGCTCTCAAAGAAATCACAGCGAGCCATTGATGTTTTCATTTCCTACGGCTTCCACTAGATGTCAACAGTCAATAAAACGTTGTCTGATGAATCTAATGTGAAGGGGGGCCGAAGGAGACAGAAATGATTCACCACTGCCATTAGCCGACCATGCTTTCACCTTGCGCGTTCACGTGATAGGCATCTCCGTTCCATCTCTCAATTGAAGTCGATGTAATTCTCCGGTTGGAACGTTATTCAAGATGTATGTTAACAACATTCTAAAGATTGATACAGTACATCGTTTGACATGTTTCTACTGACTGTAACGGAACGTTTGGACATTTCGTCACGTTATAGTGGTCGCGCTTTGAGACTTTGGTTAGGGCGTTTGGTAAACAATTCGAAAGTAGCTAATTTGACATAAATAACGGACATTAACGAACAAATCAAGCATTTATTGTGGACCTGGCATTCCTAGGACTGCATTCTGATGAATTCATCAAAGGTAAGGAAACATTTATCATGTATTTTCTGGTTTCTGTTGAGTCCAACATGGCGGCTAATTTGGCTATTCATCTGAGCTCCGTCTCAGATTATTGCATGGTTTATTTTTCCGTAAAGTTTTTTTCAAATCTGACACAGCGGTTGCATTAAGGAGAGGTATATCTATAAATCCATGTGTATAACTTGTATTATCATCTATATTTATGATGAGTATTTCTGTTGAAACGATGTGGCTATGCAAAGTCACTTGATGTTTTTGCAACTAGTGAATCTAACGCGTCAATGTAAACTCTGATTTTTTTATATAAATATGAACTTAATCAAACAAAATATGAATGTATTGTGTAACATGAAGTTCTATGAGTGTCATCTGATGAAAATAATCAAAGGTTAGTGATTAATTTTATCTCTATTTCTGATTTTTGTGAAAGCTATCTTTCGCTGGAAAAAATGGCTGTGATTATTGTGGTTTTGTGGTGACCTAACATAATCGTTTGTAGTGCTTTCGCTGAAAAGCCTATTTGAAACCGGACACTTTGGTGGGATTAACAACAAGATTACCTTTAAAATGATATAAGACACATGAATGTCTGAGGAATTTTAATTATGAGATTTCTGTTTTTTGAATTTGGCGCCCTGCACTTCGACTGGCTGTTGTCATATCGATCCCGGTAGCGGGATGCAGCCATAAAAGGTTAACTTCTTTCAGCTAGGGGGCAGAATTTTTATGTTTGGAAAAATAACGTTCCCAAGGTAAACAGACTATTTCTCAGGTCCAGATGCTAGAATATGCATATAATTGACAGATTAGGATAGAAAACACTCTAAAGTTTCCAAAACTGTCAAAATATTGTCTGTGAGTATAACAGAACTTTTTGCAGGCGAAAACCTGAGGAAATCCAACCTGGAAGTGCCTTTTATTTGGAAAAATCCCTGTTCCGTTGCCTGCCCCTCCTCCATTTAAAGGGGTTTTAACCAGATTCCTTTTCCAATGGCTTCCTCAGGCTGTGACCAGGCTTTAGACATAGTTTCAAGCTTTTATTTTGAAAAATGAGCGAGATTTTTCAAAACGCGTCAGGTGTCCTTTGATTAGTTCCTGCGCGCGAGAGATGCCAGAGCATGCCCAGAGTAAACTGCCTGCTACTCAGTCCCAGTTGCTAATATATGCATATTATTAGTAGATTTGGATAGAAAACTCTCTGAATGATGTCAGTGAGTATAACAGAACTCATATGGCAGGCGAAAACCTGGGAAAAATCCGACCAGGAAGTGGGAAATCTGAGGTTTGTAGGTTTTCAACTCTTGGCCTATCGAATACACAATGTCTATGGGGTCCTTTTGCACTTCCTAAGGCTTCCACTAGATGTCAACAGTCTTTAGAAACTTGTTTGATGTTTGATGCAAATGAGAGGGGAATGAGTCAGGGCTCTGGCAGAATGCCAGGAGCTCGTGACGCTCGTTCACGTGAGAGCGAGCTCTGTTCCATTGCTTTTCTGAAGACAAAGGAATTCTCCGGTTGGAACATTTTTGAAGATTTATGTTAAAAACATCCTAAAGATTGATTCTATACTTCGTTTGACATGTTTCTACGGACTGTAATATGACTTTTCGTCTGAACTTGTGCCTGGACCTGCCCGCGCGTCGTGAGTTTAGATTGCGTACTGAACGCGCAAACCAAAAGGAGTAATTTGGACATAATTGATGGACTTTAGGAACAAATCAAACATTTATTGTGGAACTGGGATTCCTGGGAGCGCATTCTGATGAAGATCATCAAAGGTAAGTGAATATTTATAATGCTATTTCTGACTTATGTTGACTCCAACATGGCGGATATCTCTTTTGGTTGATTTGTCGTCTGAGCGCCGTACTCAGATTATTGCATAGTTTGCTTTTTCCGTAACGTTTTTTTGAAATCTGACACAGCGGTTGCATTAAGGAGAAGTATATCTTTAAATCTGTGAACAACACTTGTATCTTTTATCAATGTTTATTATGAGTATTTCTGTGATTTGATGTGGCTCTGTGCAAATTCACGGGATGTTTTGGAGGCAAAGCCAAATGTAAACTGAGGTTTTTGGATATAAATATGAACTTGATCGAACAAAACATACATGTATTGTGTAACATGTTGTCCCGGGAGTGTCATCTGATGAAGAATATCCAAGGTTAGTGATTAATTGTATCAATATTTCTGCTTTTGGTGAATTCTCTCTTTGGTTGGAAAATCGCTTTATGCTTTCTGTGACTAGTTGCTGACCTAACATAATGATATGTTCTGCTTTCGCCGAAAATATTTTTTTAAATCGGACTCTGTGGTTGGATTAACGAGAATTTTATCTTTAAAATAGTGTCTAATACTTGTATGTTTGAGAAAATGTAATTATGAGATTTCTGTTGATTGAATTTGGCGCCCTGCAATTTCATTGGCTGTTGGCGAGTCCTAGACAGGTTAACTCCTAGACACATAACCCTCGCCGTGAGCATTTCCTATGGACATGCTGCACCATTAACTCAATGTTTTTACCTTGGTGTTATGGATTATCATCGTCTTCATCAGACATGTAATCAGACATAGGAAATAAATCAGGTAAATATGGTTCTGAGGCGTCTCCCTCAGGGGTCAGTAATGGCATGGCTGCACAATTCCTTAACACAAGTTATAATAAACATTATTGTAAAAAAAATAACTAAGCCATAAATCAACCAATTATATATTGCAGCTCCCATAACACAAAATAATTACTGAACCCATCCAAATGGATTCCAATCGTTGTCTGGTCGGTGTTCTTTTGCGAGATCACCACTAAGCTTTTTCAGATGTTCCACTACAATAGTAAAGTTACCCTCACCCTGGGGTATGAATGTACAGCAATGGTCACCTGTCATTTGGCACACTCTTATGCAAACGTTCTGTCCCCGTATGTACTTAGCCTCCGGCTACAAATACATTTTGCACAATTAATCATTCTACCAACCCATAACACGTTAGTCACTACTGCTAGTCCACTTACATAGTTATTAACATACTAAAACATGCTCAAGTCAATTGTACTGTATCATCCAGAAAGCCATATCTATTGATACGATTTAACATTGGAATTCTGATGGTAAAACAAAACCCCTAATATCAATGACAGTCTTCAATGCTCCATGTTGAGTCTATCACTCAAATTCAACACCAACACAGTTAGAATGTGTATTTACAAACAGGGGACCATACAGTTTGTACTACTTATTACCATTATTAACTTTTCTCATTACAGCCCCCGTCTATCCCTGTCTTACACTGTCGTTAGTGGCATGTTACTGACAGATTGGTAGCTCAATGCATTCTTAGTCTAAATTACTATACATTTTGCAGTGTGCAGACCTCCACAATCAACCTGATACCCCAAATAAACAATTACGGGCACGGTTGACCACCCCCACCCTCCTCCCGGCACTTCTCCTTCTGGTGTGTATTCATGTTCTTCTTCAGATAGTGTTTCAGTTCATCCTTCCAATGGCACATGTTCAAAGTGGATGGCACTTGATACTGCTTCGCACCTAAGCCGCCACTGTTCTTTACAGTCCATTATGTCATGTACATTTTGCTACCAGTACACCAGCAGCATGAAAGAAGTTTACAGGATCTCTCTCCATGCTCACTCCATGTGGACTCATGTTGCACTCCTGAGAGAAAAAGCATGAGAGAAAAGGCAGATGATAGCTTTGACTGGATGCTGTGTAAAGGTTGCTGGCTCGGTTTCACAGTAGGAGTGGCGCAGGACCATACTGAATGCCATTGTCGCCATTGCTTCAGCCAGTTAGGGAGGGTTGAGGTTCACACTGTTCTTGGTACTATCTATTTATCCCTTCCAAGCATCTAGACACAATCTGTGGTCACATTTGCCATAACCTCGAAAGAGGATAGAAATCCAATTATTTCTGCATGAGAAATTATTACTACTAGCAATATTCTTAATACAGATTTCTAAAACAAATGTCAAAAAGAATAAGAATACACAGTTTAAACAATTTCCCCCCAAATTGGCTTATACTCCTCTATCATCTTGGCGATCTCACTGCAAAGTCACAGGGTCAGGGAGTTTGAGGGCCAATCCTTAGGGAGTCATCCCGACCATACAGCAGACCCAATTTGTTATGGAAGCAAGACAACAACAAACAACACAGCAAGAGCAATACACTTATTCATATTAAACTAGAGGTGGGAAAAACATTTCTTCCTTTCATAGGCAGACATATGAAGAAACAAATTTGCATATTTACCAAAGGCCCCAGGGGACGGTAATTAAAAACAACAACACCGCCTGTTAAATCAAAAATAAACAAATTAGAATAACAAATCAAATTAGAATTACAACTCTTGATAACTTCATAAGGAAATAATTGTATCCCATAAGGTAATGGTATAATGGACTAGAGACAGGTGTCCCTCATTCAGGAGCAACACACTCTCTCTCTCTCCTTCTCGTGTTCCAAATCACACATATGACTACTGCTAAATTATAAACTTCTTCCTAATTATTATTGTTTACATAGCCCATTTAAATCTCACCCAATCTCTTCAGTCTTTCTAGTGAAGGTGATCAGGCATCACTAGGAAGTCATAACAAAGTTCATTCAACCCCATTAAGTGTTTTCTTTCCCTTTTCTTTCGAACCCATTTAAAACCATTTCAAACATTTCCATCATTCTGCATACCCAGTAAACAACCGCCCCCCCCCCCCAAAAAAAAAAACCACACAATAAATCAAACAAGGTAATAACGCCACGTAACACATATTCATAACCAGTGAGTTGTGTGCGCGTGTGCTGGTAAAACGTATGGCAAAACAAACAAACCAATAGCCAGGTCTTACTTATTTGGGAGCTCCCTCTACGTCCGGATCGGATAACTTTACACTTTTATAAAACTGCAGAATTTCACTAACTACTCTCCCAATGCAACAGCCTCGGGAAACATTTCAAAGGGAGAGAAAATAAACATTTTGTTAATTTCCATTTTGCAAAATCTTAATCAGTCCAAACAATTCAAATTCGAAATTCTTACTTTCCAATTACCTTTGTTACCGTCACTAGTCTACATCTCTGTTTCCTTTAACTCAGAAGCCCTCTCAATCTCTACTACAGTATACTCTACCTCTGGCTTTCCATCTAACTTTACTTTACCAGGTGAACAAAAGGTTTAAATTACAGACAAAACAAAACATGACATCTCTTCAGCGGGAGTCCACTTTAATTACTCGTACACTTTAATTACTCACTTACTAATTTCTCTCCTAAAACACGGATCTATCGCCCTACGCTTTGGTATTTTTCTCCTAACCCCCCCAATATCCATTTTGATAACAGGTTTCAAACCTGTCATGGGAATTTCATAATTCCTTTATGTGCTCATTAATTAAAATCACTCTGTCTGTTTCTAAGAATTTGTAAGATTCTTATTTGCATAAAATAGACAGGGACCAGTCTTATTCAAATTAGATAATAGTATTTATTCTCGGAGCGCGCTCCCATTGAATCACAAACAACAGTTTACAGTATATACAAAATATGACGTCATTGGTTACAGAATGAATCTCCTCCTCTCGACCAAGACAAAACAGGCTCAAAAGTTAATTCCAACTCACCAGCGCACACACATGACACACAATATAACTGGATTAACTCCTGAAGTTTGACCATCATTTATTACCACTTTAGCAGACAACTCCAGATAATGAAAAACCTAGGCAGTCACTCACTGCCTTATCTAAACATCCCAGGGCTAAGTTGAGTCGGTTCAACCATAGGTTAACGATCCTTTTTGCTTACTTAATAACCCACAACACATACCTCTCCAACTAAGTTGGAATGGTGTTTATTATGTTTTACTTACTCCTTGTTCATGCTACATAATCCCTTCCTTATGAATTAACATTATTAATCAGAAATAATAATACAGGGTAGAGTTCAATTAGTTATAGTTCTATTTAAAAATAGATATTGTTTAGTCATTATTCATAAAATCCCTAACAAAACCTGCCATCAAAACATATGTACGCATTTAATCAATATACTCACCTACTCAAGCTGTGTTCGAATACCCATACTAATATACGGTATACTATATCATTATTGAGTATATACTTTATACTATTAATGCATTGCATCCTAGTCTAATTCTCAAGGGAGATTCATTTTTCAGATAATGTGAGAAATTAGAAAGCAGCAACTGCATAAAGGAAGGCATTACATCTGTCATTTCTGAGACCAGTGTGACTGTTTAATCCTATTCTCAGATTCTTTTAACAATGCAACCTCCTCAGATTAGATTTCTGCTACTTAAAAGACTGCAGGTAACCTGTCAGTTGAACTTTGCATGTCTACCGGAAGTTGATGCTGTTGCTATGCAGCCTCTTGCTAGCTTGTTAGAAGTTAGACATTTTACAACTTCAGTTGTTTTAGAAATTCAGACTGTTCAGAGCGAACACTGCCCGCTCCGGACGAGAAGCAGGGTTGATCAGAACGTTCTGACCTTACAATGGCAGTCAAACACCCAAGATAACTGGCTTAAGTTGACTAGCTTGCTAGCTACTTCCAAAGACAAATAAGAGAACACCTCCTCACTCTGACCATTTTACTCACCCTAGCAGAGCTGGTTTGGCTTTTCCCGTGTTATCCAAAGCTTTGATGACTAACTGTGCTGCTGGCAACAATTTAATTACGTTATTTTCATGTTTTCAAGTCTAATGAGCGCATTTTCTGTGGTCCCGTTTGCCCATTTTCTCTTTTTACCTTTTCTCTTTGCAAAACTCAAGTTATTTGAAGTTCTTCCACAGGCCCTGCCGAAAAAACCCCAAAGCGGCGGCATTTTGGGTACACGAACATGAGGGAGGGGACACACCTTGCGGTTATGAAGCACAACAAGATTGAGTGACAAAAATGAGCAAGGTACTCTAATACAAAGACACTTCTACAAAAATCCCCTGCCAAGGGCTACTATTGACAAGAATGATCTGTCAAAGTAAATGTGCTGGGGGAGGTTTACATATAGGTCTTTGAGATTAATCTTCCGAGTTGCACATTCGATCCTGGGCTGTATCACAACCGGCCGTGATCGGGAGTCCCATAGGGTGGCGCACAATTGGTCTAGCATCGTCGGGGTTAGGGGAGGGTTTGGGCGGGGTAGGCCAACAGTAAATGTAGAGACAGTAAATGTATTGTTGTGTATGAGAAAAAATGAAAGGTGCCATTTCTCCTCAATATCCCATACACAACAATACATACTGTGTAAGAAGTATTTTCACACCTTCTGCAGCCCCCCAGCCCATTCACTTAGTTGACTGATCTTTCATTTACATTTACATTTAAGTCATTTAGCAGACGCTCTTATCCAGAGCGACTTACAAATTGGTGCATTCACCTTATGATATCCAGTGGAACAACCACTTTACAATAGTGCATCTAACTCTTTTAAGGGGGGTGGTGGGGGGGGGTTAGAAGGATTACTTTATCCTATCCTAGGTATTCCTTAAAGAGGTGGGGTTTCAGGTGTCTCCGGAAGGTGGTGATTGACTCCGCTGACCTGGCGTCGTGAGGGAGTTTGTTCCACCATTGGGGTGCCAGAGCAGCGAACAGTTTTGACTGGGCTGAGCGGGAACTGTACTTCCTCAGAGGTAGGGAGGCGAGCAGGCCAGAGGTGGATGAACGCAGTGCCCTTGTTTGGGTGTAGGGCCTGATCAGAGCCTGAAGGTACAGAGGTGCCGTTCCCCTCACAGCTCCGTAGGCAAGCACCATGGTCTTGTAGCGGATGCGAGCTTCAACTGGAAGCCAGTGGAGAGAGCGGAGGAGCGGGGTGACGTGAGAGAACTTGGGAAGGTTGAACACCAGACGGGCTGCGGCGTTCTGGATGAGTTGTAGGGGTTTAATGGCACAGGCAGGGAGCCCAGCCAACAGCGAGTTGCAGTAATCCAGACGGGAGATGACAAGTGCCTGGATTAGGACCTGCGCCGCTTCCTGTGTGAGGCAGGGTCGTACTCTGCGAATGTTGTAGAGCATGAACCTACAGGAACGGGTCACCGCCTTGATGTTAGTTGAGAACGACAGGGTGTTGTCCAGGATCACGCCAAGGTTCTTAGCACTCTGGGAGGAGGACACAATGGAGTTGTCAACCGTGATGGCGAGATCATGGAACGGGCAGTCCTTCCCCGGGAGGAAGAGCAGCTCCGTCTTGCCGAGGTTCAGCTTGAGGTGGTGATCCGTCATCCACACTGATATGTCTGCCAGACATGCAGAGATGCGATTCGCCACCTGGTTATCAGAAGGGGGAAAGGAGAAGATTAATTGTGTGTCGTCTGCATAGCAATGGTAGGAGAGACCATGTGAGGATATGACAGAGCCAAGTGACTTGGTGTATAGCGAGAATAGGAGAGGGCCTAGAACAGAGCCCTGGGGGACACCAGTGGTGAGAGCACGTGGTGCGGAGACAGATTCTCGCCACGCCACCTGGTAGGAGCGACCTGTCAGGTAGGACGCAATCCAAGCGTGGGCCGCGCCGGAGATGCCCAACTCGGAGAGGGTGGAGAGGAGGATCTGATGGTTCACAGTATCAAAGGCAGCCGATAGGTCTAGAAGGATGAGAGCAGAGGAGAGAGAGTTAGCTTTAGCAGTGCGGAGCACCTCCGTGACACAGAGAAGAGCAGTCTCAGTTGAATGACTAGTCTTGAAACCTGACTGATTTGGATCAAGAAGGTCATTCTGAGAGAGATAGCAGGAGAGCTGGCCAAGGACGGCACGTTCAAGAGTTTTGGAGAGAAAAGAAAGAAGGGATACTGGTCTGTAGTTGTTGACATCGGAGGGATCGAGTGTAGGTTTTTTGTCAGAAGGGGTGCAACTCTCGCTCTCTTGAAGACGGAAGGGACGTAGCCAGCGGTCAAGGATGAGTTGATGAGCGAGGTGAGGTAAGGGAGAAGGTCTCCGGAAATGGTCTGGAGAAGAGAGGAGGGGATAGGGTCAAGCGGGCAGGTTGTTGGGCGGCCGGCCGTCACAAGACGCGAGATTTCATCTGGAGAGAGAGGGGAGAAAGAGGTCAAAGCACAGGGTAGGGCAGTGTGAGCAGAACCAGCGGTGTCGTTTGACTTAGCAAACGAGGATCGGATGTCGTCGACCTTCTTTTCAAAATGGTTGACGAAGTCATCCGCAGAGAGGGAGGAGGGGGGTGAGGGGGAGGAGGATTCAGGAGGGAGGAGAAGGTGGCAAAGAGCTTCCTAGGGTTAGAGGCAGATGCTTGGAATTTAGAGTGGTAGAAAGTGGCTTTTGCAGCAGAGACAGAAGAGGAGAATGTAGAGAGGAGGGAGTGAAAGGATGCCAGGTCCGCAGGGAGGCGAGTTTTCCTCCATTTCCGCTCGGCTGCCCGGAGCCCTGTTCTGTGAGCTCGCAATGAGTCGTCGAGCCACGGAGCAGGAGGGGAGGACCGAGCCGGCCTGGAGGATAGGGGACATAGAGAGTCAAAGGATGCAGAAAGGGAGGAGAGGAGGGTTGAGGAGGCAGAATCAGGAGATAGGTTGGAGAAGGTTTGAGCAGAGGGAAGAGATGATAGGATGGAAGAGGAGAGAGTAGCGGGGGAGAGAGAGCGAAGGTTGGGACGGCGCGATACCATCCGAGTAGGGGCAGTGTGGGAAGTGTTGGATGAGAGCGAGAGGGAAAAGGATACAAGGTAGTGGTCGGAGACTTGGAGGGGAGTTGCAATGAGATTAGTGGAAGAACAGCATCTAGTAAAGATGAGGTCAAGCGTATTGCCTGCCTTGTGAGTAGGGGGTGGAAGGTGAGAGGGTGAGGTCAAAAGAGGAGAGGAGTGGAAAGAAGGAGGCAGAGAGGAATGAGTCAAAGGTAGACGTGGGGAGGTTAAAGTCACCCAGAACTGTGAGAGGTGAGCCATCCTCAGGAAAGGAACTTATCAAGGCGTCAAGCTCATTGATGAACTCTCCAAGGGAACCTGGAGGGCGATAAATGATAAGGATGTTAAGCTTGAAAGGGCTGGTAACTGTGACAGCATGGAATTCAAAGGAGGCGATAGACAGATGGGTCAGGGGAGAAAGAGAGAATGTCCACTTGGGAGAGATGAGGATCCCAGTGCCACCACCACGCTGACCAGAAGCTCTCGGGGTGTGCGAGAACACGTGGGCAGACGAGGAGAGAGCAGTAGGAGTAGCAGTGTTATCTGTGGTAATCCATGTTTCCGTCAGTGCCAAGAAGTCGAGGGACTGGAGGAAAGCATAGGCTGAGATGAACTCTGCCTTATTGGCCGCAGATCGGCAGTTCCAGAGGCTGCCGGAGACCTGGAACTCCACGTGGGTCGTGCGCGCTGGGACCCCCAGGTTAGAGTGGCAGCGGCCACGCGGTGTGAAGCGTTTGTATGGTCTGTGCAGAGAGGAGAGAAGAGGGATAGACAGACACATAGTTGACAGGCTACAGAAGAGGCTACGCTAATGCAAAGGAGATTGGAATGACAGGTGGACTACACGTCTCGAATGTTCAGAAAGTTAAGCTTACGTTGCAAAAAATCTTATTGACTAAAATGATACACTACTGCTGGCTGGTGAAGTAGGCTAGCTAGCAGTGGCTGCGTTGTTGACTTTGTTTGAAAGTGTAGCTGGCTAGGTAACCTCGATAACTGGCTAGGTAACCTCGATAATTACTCTAAACTACACAATTATCTTGGATACAAAGACAGCAAAGACAACTATGTAGCTAGCTAACAATACACTAATCAGGTCGTTCCGTTGTAATGTAATAGTTTCTACAGTGCTTCTATTCGGTAGAAGTTGGCTGGCTGGCTAGCTAGCAGTGTCGACTAGGTAGGAGAACGGCAGCGCGGCGGACGAAAATAGCTGGCTAGCTAACCTCGATAATTACTCTAAACTACACAATTATCTTAGATACAAAGACAGCAAAGACAACTATGTAGCTAGCTAACACTACACTAATCAAGTCGTTCCGTTGTAATGTAATGGTTTCTACAGTGCTGCTATTCGGTAGCATTTGGCTAGCTGGCTAGCTAGCAGTGTTGACTACGTTAGAAGGACGAAAATAGCTGGCTAGCTAACCTCGATAATTACTCTAAACTACACAATTATCTTTGATACAAAGACGGCTATGTAGCTAGCTAAGAACAAATTGCTATGATCAAACAAATCAAACCGTTGTACTGGAATGAAATGAAATGTAATACTACCTGTGGAGCGAAGCGAAATGCGACTACTCGCTCCAACCCGGAAGTACCAATCCTCCCTCTCAAAAGCAGCTCCCAATGTCCGTCATTGTCCCTAAACAATACACTAGTCTGCCTCCAAACACTTTGGTCCCAATCGGTTGACACCTTTACAACAAAGGCGTGTTGCCCTACATCCCTTCCACAAAAAGTGTAAAATGGTAACACCACAGCCATGTCTTTCCAGGAGACATGCAGTACCAGCAAATCTTCTGCAAGAGGTCAACACAATTGGTGGTTAAGGTCTACGAGCCCTACACCACTTCCGGCAGTCTTATCCAGCTGGCCGTACACCGCAGACAGGACAAGACCCCTCGCCACAAGCACTCAGCTTTCACAGCCCACCATGCCAAACACCATTGCCAGTGGACCAAAGGCGGACAAAAGGACCATAAAATAAATATGGATATTTTCGATCAATCTTTGAAATGTTTGAAATGTGTCTGCCTTTATGGATTCACAGAAGATATTTATATAACATGTACAGGGCTCTGTAGCATCAAACATATGTTAGACATTCAGATATATCCAAATAATGTTAATTTGTCAAAATAAAAAAAACAGGGGACTGTACAATATTTAATGCTAACTCAAAAAGAGAACTGGCTATTCAACAAGAATGTTATATGGTAAAAGTAACATGCAACAAAAAGACGGTATGAATAGTGTTGTACAGTTCAGTGTGTCCGAGTGTGTCTCAGGTGTAGTAAAGTGCAAAGAACTGTAGCTACAGATTGTTACAACAGATCATTTTTGGTATCCGTTACTCGGGTTTTTTGGTATCCACCCACTGGTTTAGCTTATTTATAAAACCCTCTGCGGCATCACTCCACCCTATCTGAGATATTTACTGCGGCCCTCATCCTCCACATACAACACCCGTTCTGCCAGTCACATTCTGTTCAAGGTCCCCAAAGCACACACATCCCTGGGTTGCTCCTCTTTTCAGTTTGCTGCAGCTGCAGCTAGCGACTGGAACGAGCTGCAACAAAAACTCAAACTGGACAATTTTATCTCAGTCTCTTCATTCAAAGACTCAATCATGGACACTCTTACTGACAGTTGTGGCTGCTTTGCATGATGTATTGTTGTGTCTAACTTCTTGCCCTTTGTGCTGCTGTCTGTGCCCAATAATGGCTTTAGAAGAAATGGCAGCCGTTTTTGAGGATCCGCCGACGGCGAGTGGGACATCTGCCCAAACTTCAATATTACTTGCCAAAGTACAATCATTGGACAATAAATTAGACGAGGTACGATCATGAATATCCTACCAACAGGACATCAAAAACTGTAATATGTTATGTTTCACCGAATCATGGCTGAATGGCGACATGGAAAACATTCAGCTGGCGGGATATACGCTGCACTGGCTAGATAGAACAGCACACTCCGGTAAGACAAGGAGGGGGGGTGGGGGGGGTCGGTCTGTGTATATTTGTAAACAACAGAGCTGGTGCACGAAATCTAAGGAAGTCTCTAGATTTTGCTTGCCTGAAGTAGAGTATCTCATTATAAGCTGTAGACCACACTATTTGCCAAGAGAGTTTATAAAAAAAATTCTTGGCTGTTTATTTACTGCCACAGACGGATGCTGGCACTAAGACCGCACTCAGTCAGCTGTATAAGGAAATAAGCAAACAGGAAACCGCTCGTCGGATGTGGCAGGGCCTGCAAACTATTACAGACTACAAAGGGAAGCACTGCCGCGAGCTGCCCAGTGACACGAACCTACCAGACGAGCTAAATCACTTCTATGCTCGCTTCGAGACAAGAAACACTGAGGCATGCATGAGAACATCAGCTGTTCCAGAAGACTGTGTGATCACGCTCTCCGTAGGAGACGTGAGTAAGACCTTTAATTAGAAAGGTCAACATTCACAAGGACGCTGGGCCAGATGGATTACCAGGACGTGTGCTCCGGGCATGTGCTGACCAACTGGCAAGGGACTTCACTGACATTTTCAACATGTCCCTTATTGAGTCTAATACCAGCATGCTTCAAACAGACCACCTTAGTCCCTGTGCCCAAGAACACTAATGTATCCTGCCTAAATGACTACCGACCCGTAGCACTCACGTCCATAGCCATGAAGTGCTTTGAAAGGCTGGTATTGGCTCACATTAACATTTACATTACATTTAAGTCATTTAGCAGACGCTCTTATCCAGAGCGACTTACACCATTATCCCAGAAACCCTAGACCCACTCCAATTTGCATACCGCTCAAACAGATCCACAGATGATGCAACCTCTATTGCACTCCACACTGCCCTTTCCCACCTGGACAAAAGGAACACCTACGTGAGAATGCTATTCATTGACTACAGCTCAGCGTTCAACACCATAGTGCCTTCAAAGCTCATCACTAAGCTAAGGATCCTGGGACTAAACACCTCCCTCTGCAACTGGATCCTGGATTTCCTGACGGGCCGCCCCCTGGGGGTGAGGGTAGGTAGCAACACATCTGCCACGCTGATCCTTAACACTGGAGCCCCTCAGGGGTGCGTGCTCAGTCCCCTCCTGTACTCCCTGTTCACCCATGACTGCATGGCCAGGCACGACTCCAACACCATCATTAAGTTTGCAGAAGACACAACAGTGGTAGGCCTGATCACCGATCACGACGAGACAGCTTATAGGGAGGAGGTCAGAGACCTGGCCGGGTGGTTCCAGATTAACAAGCTATCCCTCAACGTAATCAAGACAAAGGAGATGATTGTGGACTACAGGAACAGGATGACCGAGCACACCCCCATTCTCATCGATGGGGCTGTAGTGGAGCAGGTTGAGAGCTTCAATATCCTTCCAATCACCAACAAACTAGAATTGTCCAAACACACCAAGACAGTTGTGAAGAGGGCACGACAAATCTATTCCCCCTCAGGAGACTTAAAAGATTTGGCATGGGTCCTCAGATCCTCAAAATGTTCTACAGCTGCAACATCGAGAGCATCCTGACTGGTTGCATTACTGCCTGCTACGGCAACTGCTCGGCCTCTGACCGCAAGGCACTACAGAGGTAGTGCGTACGGCCCAGTACATCACTGGGGCTAAATTGCCTGCCATCCAGGACCTCTACACCAGGCGATGTCAGAGAATGGCCCTAAAAATTGTCTAAGACCCCAACTACCCCAGTCATAGACTGTTCTCTCTGCTAGTGCATGGCAAGCGGTACCGGACCGCCAAGTCTAGGACCAAAAGGTTTCTCAACAGCTTTTACCACCAAGCCATAAGACTCCTGAACAGGTAATCAAATGGCTACCAGGACTATTTACATTGTGTCACCAAGCCCCCAGCCCCCGTCCCCACAGGAGGCCTTTTGCCTTTTGGTAGGCCATCATTGTAAATAAGAATTTGTTCTTCTCTGGGATAGGGGGCAGCATTCGGAATTTTGGATGAAAAGCGTGCCCAAATTAAACTGCCTGCTACTCATGCCCAGAAGCTAAGATATACATATTATTACTATATTTGGATAGAAAACACTCTGAAGTTTCTAAAACTGTTTGAATCATGTCTGTGACTATAACAAAACTTATTTGGCAGGCAAAACCCAGAGGACAAACCATTCAGATGTTTTGTTGTTGTTGAGGTCACTCTCTTTCAATTGGTTTCATTGGGAATCCAGATTTCTAAGAGACCTTCTTGCAGTTCCTATAAATAATAATAAAAGGTGCAGAAAGGTGCAGAAATTAAAACGCATGAAGGATTGTTTTTCCAGGACAAAAAAAAGGTAACCATGAATTAAAAAGTAAAGAGTAAAACAATACCATCTAAAACATAAAATACAATGTGTTTTAATTGAAGAAAAATAAAATAAGCCCACCAGAAAGTCAAGTGCATGTTACTGAAAGTGGGTCAACAGACTTTAGAAATTGGTTGAGGTTTTTCCTTTGAGAAATTAAGAAGTAGCCATGTTCAGAATGAGGCTCGAGGGAAGCGTACTCTTTGTTAGAGGCGCGTGACCTGAAAGCTAGCTACATGTTGTTTTCCTCCGGTATCGAACACAGATCATCCCGTCTTCAATTTTATCGATTATTTACGTTAAAAAATAACTAAAGTTGTATTACAAAAGTAGTTTGAAATGTTTGGACAAAGCTTACAGGTAACTTTTGCAGTCATGTTGCGCGAGTTGGAACCGTTGTTTTTCTGGATCAAATGCGCCAAATAAATGGACATTTTGGATATATATCGACGGAATTAAATCGAACAAAAGGACCATTTGTGATGTTTATGGGACATACTGGAGTGCCAACAGAAGAAGCTCGTCAAAGGTAAGGCATGAATTATATCTTTATTTCTGCGTTTTGTGTCGCGCCTGGAGGGTTGAAATATGATGGTATGTGTTTGTTTGCTTGGGTGCTATCCTCAGATAATAACATAATTTGCTCTCGCCGTAAAGCATTTTTGAAATCTGACACGTTGGCTGGATTCACAACTAGTGATTTGGTATATTGAATGTGTGATTTCAAGAAAGTTAAAATTTTATAGTAATTTATTTGAATTTGGCGCTCTGCATTTTCACTGGTTGTTGGCCAGTTGGGACGCTAGCGTCCCACATATCCCAGAGAGGTTTTAATTGACTTGCCTAGTTAAATAAAATAAAAAATATAAAAAGAGTTACAGGATAGGTACTGTTTGGTGTAGCACAGGGAATTTTCTAACAACCTTAGCTTGGCGATGCTGTCTTCATCCTCAAATCGTGGAAACAGGAGTCTCAAAATGTCTGTGTCCAGTTGAAGGGGGTCTGCTTAAATGTAAAAAATGCTCCGTTAAGAAAATAAAAACGTTTTTGCTCCATGAAGTAATCCAACAAAGTGTACACTGCCATCTTATCTGTTTCAAGTCTTTTCTCATTGAGTGTCCACTCCAAAGTGCTGCATGTCATGATAACAGACATCTCTCTCAGACATTGTTGGACTACTGCATGGAGCAAAAAAATATTTTGTTGACACAGCTTCTAAAATGGAGTATTACGTCAAGCATTTCATTAACTGCAAAACCACTCATGCCATCTACAGATTGGAATGTCCACAGTGCAAGGTGTTCTACATTGGACGGACAAAGAGACGCCTTGACGACCGCTTAGAGGAATACAAGTACGCCATACGGGTAGGCAATGAAGACTACCCCATGGCCAGGCACTACAAGTCCTTACACCATGGCAACCCTGCCTCCCTACATGCTATGGGTATTGATCATGTTCCGGCCTCAATTAGAAAAGGGGACCGTCTTAAACAGTTAAACTAAAGGGAAAGTTTTTGGTTTTACAAACTACAGGCCACTAAGTACCTTGATTTAAATTAAGATATGGATTTTTCACCCTTCATGTAGGGTTGTGATAAGTCCATTTGCTGTCATCTAGTGGACATTTTGCTCAATTGCCCTCAGCTATGTTTAGACTGTTTTTGTCCATGTTTGCTGTCTTCTAGAGTACTACGGAATATATTGCTTTCTTATTCTTGACACTTCACTTCATATTTAAGGTTAGAACTACCTTTGTAGGCTTTCTGATACTTCTAGCGTGGAGTTGAATTTTTTGATAACATACTTTTCACTTCTTAATGTGTATAGTATTGCTTACTAGGTGTGTCCAATGAATTTTGCAACCACTCCCTCTTCAAATTAGGGATAACTGGTAAGCTGTTCAAAAGAGGACATTGTATTATTTCTTTGTACTCCCTGAAGAAGGCCATGCATCCGAAATGCATCGGATTATTAAAACTTTGTTTCTATTGAACATGCCATACAAATAAAGGCATTTTAATTAATTATATGAAGAGTGCCTTGGTCCTCCTTTCTTTTTGATGACCAATTCACCCGTTTTACCAAAGAGCACCTTCTGTCTACCAAAATGTACTATTGTGTACCTTAGTAGCGCTTCCCTTCCTCCTCTTTTGTAACGCTTGTCGTCTGGAGGAGAAGAAGAGGACCAAGGTGCAGCGTGGTAAGTGTTCATATCATTTAATAAAATATGCAACACTAAACAAAAACAACAAACACGACAAACGCACAGTCCTGAAAGGTGACAAACACTAAACCGGAAACAACCACCCACAAACACAGGTGGGAACAGGCTACCTAAATATGACAATGATAGACAGCTGCCTCTGATTGAGAACCATATCAGGCCAAACACACAGAAATACAACACAAGGACAACATAGAACACCAGACATAGAATGCCCACCCAAACTCACGCCCTGACCAACCAAAACAGAGACATAAAAGGATCTCTAAGGACAGGACGTGACAGTACCCCCCCCCCCCCCCCCAAGGTGCGGACTCCGGCCGTTTCCGGCAGCTCCTGACTGATGGACGGCTCCGGCTGCTCCGGACAGGAGGGAGACTCCGGCTGTTCCGGACAGGAGGGAGACTCCGGCTGCTCCGGACAGGAGGGAGACTCCGGCTGCTCCGGACAGGAGGGAGCTGTCATCTAACTAACGTCCTTCGTTGGAGGCCTCATGCCATGGATCCTCACCGGAGGCTTTGTGCCCTGGATCCTCACTGGAGGGTTCGTGCCATGGATCATCACTGGAGGCTTCTTGCCATGGATCATCACTGGAGGCTTCGTGCCATGGATCACCACTGGAGGCTTCTTGCGATGGATCATCACTGGAGGCTTCAAGCCATGGATTATCACTGGAGGCTTCTTGCCATGGATCATCACTGGAGGCTTCGTGCCATTGATCATCACTGGAGGCTTCGTGCCATGGATTATCACTGGAGACTTCTTGCCATGGATTATCACTGGAGGCTTCGTGCCATGGATCACCACTGGAGGCTTCTTGCCATGGATCATCACTGGAGGCTTCGTGCCATGGATTATCACTGGAGGCTTCTTGCCATGGATCATCACTGGAGGCTTCGTGCAATTGATCTTCACTGGAGCCTTCTTGCCATGGATTATCACTGGAGGCTTCGTGCCATGGATTATCACTGGAGGCTTCTTGCCATGGATTGTCACTGGAGTGGAGAGACACACAGGAGGCCTGGCTCTGGGAGAAGGCACAGGACTCACCAGGCTGGGGAGACTTGCAGGAGGGTTAGTGCTTAGCACAGGCACAGAACTCACCAGGCTGGGGAGACATGCAGGAGGCCTTGTCCTTGACCGAGGCACCGGGTGCACTGGACCGTGGAGGCGCAGTGGCGGTCTCGAGCGCAGAGCTAGCACCACTGTCCTGGCTGGATCCCCCCTGTAGCCCGGCAAGCACGGTGCCTGCCCAGTCACTCTCTCGCCACGGTAAGCACGAGGAGTTGGCTCAGGTCTCCTACCTGACCTCGCGCCAATTCCTCATAGGGTCGCCGCTCCGCTTTAGCTGCCTCCAGGTCCTCTTTCGGACGGCGATACTCTCCCGGCTGTGCCCATGGTCCTTTGCCGTCCAAGATTTCCTCCCATGTCCAGGAGTCCATTCTACCACGCTGCTTGGTCCTTTGGTGGTGGGTGGTTCTGTAACGCTCGTCGTTGGAATGAGGTGAGGACCAAGCGCAGCGTGGTAAGTGTTCATATCATTTAATAAAATATGCAACACTAAACAAAAACAACAAACACGACAAACGCACAGTCCTGAAAGGTGACAAACACTAAACCGGAAACAACCACCCACAAACACAGGTGGGAACAGGCTACCTAAATATGATTCTCAATCAGAGACAATGATAGACAGCTGCCTTTGATTGAGAACCATATCAGGCCAAACACACAGAAATACAACACAAGGACAACATAGAACACCAGACATAGAATGCCCACCCAAACTCACGCCCTGACCAACCAAAACAGAGACATAAAAAGGATCTCTAAGGTCAGGAAGTGACATCTTTCTACAAAAAAGTATTATTTTAATAACTGAGCATTTTCTAAATTCAATTCTGACCCCCTGCAACTGGACACATTTTATGAGACTCCTGCACTATCCCTTTAAGGTGAGGTTTATTAGCCCTATGTCCATGTAAGGTTTATTAAGCCTACGTAACCTAATATGTACTGTAGGACTATCTAACCTAGCCCTTGGCATATTTCAGGCTAAAGTACTCTCAAATTAAAATCTGGACCTCAAAGCCAGTTCCACTGCTTTTTTTCTGCTTTAATTTAGGACTGATTTAGACCTGACAACAGATGGGTGCAATTAATTATCAGGTAAAACAGAAAACCAGGAGTAAGTTACTTCGGCTCTTCAGGGTAAGATTTAAATACCAGTGCTTTAGTGCAGTGTTTCCCAACTCCAAACCACCGGGACTACAACAAAAACGTGTGCTGTTGGTACTTTCGGACTGGAGTTGGGAGACACTGCTATAGAGTGTCAAGTTGTCAACAGTAGCATTTTATGGAGCCACTAAAATAAAAGTTCAAATCTCTCCTTTCTTGGTGAGTAGTCTAGCCTAGTGTAAAACATATATTTTATTTAGATTCAGCAAATTTATATTTATGTGGATGGTGTTGTCTAGGCCTAGGCCAACAGGTTAGGTCATTGGCTGTCAATAATGTCACATGGCATTTTTGGTTGTGTTCCTCTGCTCAGATGTTGCTGACGCGTGCCAGATTTTACAACACCTGAATAGGTATTTTATGCATCAGCTAACCACATCATACAGTACGTTATAGCAATCTGGTGCCCGACGGCACAGTCAATGATATGTCACACAACCATTGGTTAATGCATGCAATGTCTGAGCAGGTTAACAACTTTTGAGTTTGAATTGAGGTAAACCTACGTCCAGGGGCTTTGGAGCCCATGGACCCTTGCCGGGTCTGTGGGGTGAGTGGTATGCCAGTGGCCCGAAAATATTGCAGACGCTTTCCAGATCTCATAATGGCAGGATAGGTGTATAGCAATTTGATGACGTGGTACGCAACCTTTGGTTGATACATATGGAACACCGTTTGAGTCTTTGCATGTCAAAAAATATACAAGTCAAATATCACTATTTGACCCGTCAAATATCACCATTTGACCCGTCAAATAACACTATTTGACCCGTCAAATAAGCTTGTTGACCAATCAGGACCTGAATATGACTGCAATTCACGTAATAATTTAACACGTCCATTAATTTTTTACGTAATATTACATATTGATTATACCATCACTCGTATTTCATGCAAACACATCCCAAAGCTCTGGACAGTGCTGGTTATAAATAAACTAGCTAGTTGATGGATGCAAACAATGTTCTTCCCCAAAAACATAGCAAAACGACAATCTCTTTCAGTAGCTATAGTTAGCTAGCTAGCTAACTATCTAGCTAGGCGTCATCATCTAAAATACCCTTACTTTATAAGACAGTCCTTATTTGATTAATAGTGGTCAGACCCACCTATGTGAAGCTAGCCACAATAAGGAGTATCCATAATAGTGGAATTTGCGGTTCACCTTCAAAATAAGTCTCATTGAAAGTGATGCAAATGAATACAAATAGTGGAATCATGCCATAATGGAGAATGGAATAAATCATGCTAAACGAGGTTGGAATGTTCTTCTATAAATTCAACAAAACACAATAATTTGTTAATATGAAAAAAATCTGTTAATCACACTGGATGTATTAGATTTTAGAATTGCATTGGGGACATACTTTATTTCACTGTACAGCCTTACCTATGGATTGTGGATGGGGTATCAGTCTACTCAGTGACACCCAGAGGACATTAGTGTCGTAGCTCTTATTGCGGGACTCTGAAACCACTGTGAATTGAGCCACATTGATTGTACCAGTCAACCTACTATGGGTATTGAACACTATTCCAGAGGAAAAACAATACAACCTGGATGTTTGGGAACCTGATAACTCTTGCGTAGGACTTTGGGGAAAAAAGCACTTGGGTACTGAGTAGACTGATACCTAAGGATTGGGGATCAATGAAATGGGGTAAGGCTGTCCAGTGCAATATAAATGTCAATACAAACAATAGGCTGACTGGGGAGGTGATTTGCCACAGTCAAAGCTACTATGACGCTAATATGTGCGTAAACTCTTCACAGTTGTGTTCTGTGCGTGGGGAAAGGGGGATACCTAGTCAGTTGTACAACTGAATGCATTCAACTGAAATGTGTCTTCCGCATTTAACCCAACCCTTCTGAATCAGAGGTGCGGGGGGCTGCCATAATCGACATCTACGTCTTCGGAGCCCGGGGAACAGTGACCGGGCGTCACCGAGTAGACTCATACTTGTTTAAGAATATCTAGTCTAAATATGGCATGATTTCCCCAATTGTAACATACGGCATCACTTTAAATATGGGCTTTTACTTTGAAGGCGAAACGCTAATTCCACTATTGTGGCTAGTTTCACAACACATAACCCGGCCCGGTCAACCATACTAGCCAGATGAAGCTAGCTGGCTGTTTATAACGTTAGTTTTGGGCAATAGGGTTAAGTAGATGGCATAGCTAGTTATTTCAATAGGAGAACAACAAGTGGCTACCTAGCTATTACGTACTCACATGGATTCCTAAACCAGTGCTAAGAATATTGAAAATTACTGCAGTTTTTACTGGTCATTGTTTTCAGACTGGTTGCATTGGTGCTAGCTAGGTACCACGCTAAAACTAGCTAGCTAACCCAGAAGTTGCTAATAACATATGTATCAAAAATGTTTGATCCTGATTAGAGGTCGACCGATTATGATTTTTCAATGCCGATACCGACACCGATTATTGGAGGACCAAAAAAAGCCGATACCGATTAAAACTTATTGCAACTATAGGGGGTGCTGTTCCGCATTAGCATTTTTTGGTCTCCAAATTAAACTGCCTCGTGCTCAATTCTTGATCGTACAATATGCATATTATTGTTATTATTGGATAGAAAACACTTTCTAGTTTCTATAGCCGTTGGAATTTTGTCTCTGAGTGGTACAGAACTACTTCTACAGCACTTTTCCTGACAGGGAGTCAGATTTCAGACATTTTGACCCCTGATCTGGGGTCGGTTTTAAGGTGCCTGTAAATGCTATGGAGAAACCGACACTGCCTACGTCTTCCTCTGGGTGTCAGTACGTCATCACGCTTTGAATGGAGTCGATTGCACAATCAGAGCCACTATAAAACAACAAAACGTGGAAGTACCGTCCTTTCCCTTCGCGCGTCTTACGCAAGATGGACATCGGACTTGCCTCCTTCCAAATGGTTGTTTAGCCAGTGATATTTCTCCGGTCATGTTTTTAGTCGTTATAGTTGTTAAAAACATCATAATGTAGTTAATTTGAACCGTTTTATAGCAATTTATATCCGTTTAGTGCGATTTTGAAGAATTTCTTTGTCGTGCACTTTGAAGCTTTGGTCACGTTTCGGGGTCTCGGTCGATGTTAGTGGACATTTCGAAGGACAGAGGACATCTATCGACCAAAAGAAGATTAGACCCAAGAAAGGATACATTGCCCAAGAATCTGATGGAAAATCACCTCATAGTAAGAAATATTTAATATGATAAATCGTTGTTCTGTCGAAATATTTTAAACGCATAATCCGCCATTTTGTTTGTTATCGCTTCACTTGGCGAACCCTGTATTGCACAGTAAGGATAATTTTAGAAATGTAAATCAGCGGTTGCATTAAGAACTAATTTGTCTTTCGATTCCTGTCAACCCTGTATTTTTTAGTCAAGTATATGATTAGCTTTCGATTAAACTAGATCACTCTGAAAGATGACGTCCGACATTTTGAGGCTTGATTTGCTAGTATTTTCATTGTATAACCACGGTTTTGTATGGCTAAATATGCACATTTTCGAACAAACTCTATATGTATGTTGTAAAATGATGTTACAGGAGTGTCATCGGAAGAATTCTGAGAAGGTTAGTGAAAAAATTAATATATTTTGGCGATGATTACGTTATAGCTCTCTTTGGCTTGAATCGATGCTCTGGTAACGTTTGCACATGTGGTATGCTAACTTATCGATTTATTGTGTTTTCGCTGTAAA
Organism: Salvelinus alpinus; assembly: GCF_045679555.1. Lineage (NCBI taxonomy): Eukaryota > Metazoa > Chordata > Actinopteri > Salmoniformes > Salmonidae > Salvelinus > Salvelinus alpinus. The sequence continues at coordinate 27,957,402 of NC_092087.1, read as the reverse complement.
ACGCTTAGAAAATCTGAAATATTGTCTGAAATCACAAGATCTGGGTCTTTCCATTGCTATGCTTTGTCTATTCTTATGAAATGTTTTATGATGAGTAAATTGGTCATACACGTTGCTCTCTATAGTAATTCTAGTCGAGTTGTGATGGTCGGTGCAATTGTAAACTGTGATTTCTACCTGAAATATGCACTTTTTTCTAACAAAACCTATCCTATACCATAAATATGTTATCAGACTGTCATCTGATGAGGTTTTTTATTGGTTATTGGCTATCAATATCTTAGTTTAGCCGAATTGGTGATAGCTACTGGTGGAGAGAAAAAATGGTGGACAAAGAAATTGTGTATTTTGCTAACGTGTTTAGCTAATAGATTTACATATTGTGTCTTCCCTGTAAAACATTTTAAAAATCTGAAATGGTGGCTTTATTCACAAGATCTGTATCTTTCATCTGGTGTCTTGGACTTGTGATTTAATGATATTTAGATGCTACTATCTACTTGTGAAGCTATGCTAGCTATGCTAATCAGTGTGTGGGGGGGGGTGGGGGGTGATCCCGGACCCGGGGTAGAGGCTCGTGAAAGGTTAATCGGCCGATTTTTTATTTATTTATTTGTAATAATGACAATTACAACAATACTGAATGAACACTTATTTTAACTTAATATAATACATCAATAAAATAAATTTAGCCTCAAATAAATAATGAAACATGTTCAATTTGGTTTAAATAATGCAAAAACAAAGTGTTGGAGAAGAAAGTAAAAGTGCAATATGTGCCATGTAAGAAAGCTAACGTTTAAGTTCCTTGCTCAGAACATGAGAACATATGAAAGCTGGTGGTTCCTTTTAACATGAGTCTTCAATATTCCCAGGTAAGAAGTTTTAGGTTGTAGTTATTATGGGAATTATAGGACTATTTCTCTCTATACGATTTGTATTTCATATACCTTTGACTATTGGATGTTCTTATAGGCACTTTAGTATTGCCAGTGTAACAGTATAGCTTCCATCCCTCTCCTCGCCGCTACCTGGGCTCGAACCAGGAACACATCGACAACAGCCACCCTCGAAGCAGCGTTACCCATGCAGAGCAAGGGGAACAACTACTCCAAGTCTCAGAGCAAGTGACGTTTGAAACGCTATTAGCGCGCACCCCGCTAACTAGCTAGCCATTTCACATCGGTTACACCAGCCTAATCTCGGGAGTTGATAGGCTTTAATTCAAAAACAGCAGAGCTGCTGGCAAAACGCACAAAAGTGCTGTTTGAATGAATGCTTACGAGCATGCTGGTGCCCACCATCGCTCAGTCAGACTGCTCTATCAAATCATAGACTTAATTATAACATAATAACACACAGAAATACGAGCCCTAGGTCATTAATATGGTTAAATCCGGAAACTATCATCTCGAAAACAAAACATTTATTCTTTCAGTGAAATACGGAACCGTTCCATATTTTATCTAACGGGTGGCATCCATCAGTCTAAATATTCCGGTTACATTGCACAACCTTCAATGTTATGTCATAATTACGTAAAATTCTGGCAAATTAGTTTGCAATGAGCCAGGCGGCCCAAACTGTTGCATATACCCTGACTCTGCACGCAATGAACGCAAGAGAAGTGACACAATTTCACCTGGTTAATATTGCCTGCTAACCTGGATGTCTTTTAGCTAAATATGCAGGTTTAAAATTTTTAAGAAAGGCATTGATGTTTATGGTTAGGTACAAGTTGGAGCAACGACAGTCCTTTTTCGCGAATGCGCACTGCATCGATTATATGCAACGCAGGACACGCTAGATAAACTAGTAATATTATCAACCATGTGTAGTTATAACTAGTGATTATGATTAATTGATTGATTGTTTTTTATAAGATAAGTTTAATGCTAGCTAGCAACTTACCTTGGCTTCTTACTGCATTCGGGTAACAGGCGGGCTCCTCGTGAGGCAGGTGGTTAGAGCGTTGGACTAGTTAACTGTAAGGTTGCAAGATTGAATCCCTGAGCTGACAAGGTAAAAATCTGTCTTTCTGCCACTGAACAAGGCAGTTAAACCCACCGTTCCTAGGCCGTCATTGAAAATAAGAATGTGTTCTTAACTGACTTGCCTAGTTAAATAAAGGTGTAAAAAATTACAAATAAAATCGGCAAAATCGGCGTCCATAATTACCAATTTCCGATTGTTATGAAACTTGAAATCGGCCCTAATTTATCGGCCATTCCGATTAATCGGTCGACCTCTAATCTTGATCTATTTTCAAATGCTCACACAGACGTTTTCCCATTCGGTCGAACAAATACTTTATTACCAACCACAGTATTGTACATATTTGACAGTGATCATAGTGGTGGCGCTTGCACGTGCAAATTCAGCATACACAACATTATATAATAGAATAGTGTTATTTGACGCGTCGTATCTTTTTTGACACACAAGAGCACAAACGGCGTTCCATACATACAATACAATGCGTGCACATCTAGTCTGGCAGGAATTCAACCCTACACTTCACTGTTCCATTACTAGACAGCAACATCTATAAACACATAATTTGAGAGTTGAGAGCAATTATAGCGGCAAATACTTACAGCGCGTTTCTGCCCTCTTGTGGCAGTAGCGTAGTAGATAGTCAGCGGCAGCCAACCGTGTTATATGTTTTTTCCAACCGACAGACGGACGGACAGATACACCTTAACATTTGCTCAGCGGTCTAATACAGGTATGTAGGAGACCTTGGTTTGGACCCAGTCGGTCACATTGATCCATTGGTTTTTCTGGAGCAATAACAGAAAGAAAGTTTGCTAATCCTTTATGGCACTGAGCATGAAAAGACTTCCTGCAGAATAATTGGATAAAATGAACATGAATGTACAACATCCCTTTGAGTGCTCTGGTCCATAGTACTGTTTTACATGTTTATCTCATGGGACTAACACCCTAACTCAATAAAACAGAGGGCTAACAATGGCGCCAGCAGTTTACATTCTAGAAAATCAAAGTACCTTTTGTGCTTCCTGTTTGTTTTTGTGGTGTTCCTATTTCTCAGACCCACTAGCGGTTCTTGGGGGGCAGGGGGGGCCAGTGCCCCTGTGACAACAATTGTGGACCCCCTTGTGGCCCCCCTAAATGTGGAGTATGAAATAATTTTTACATAACTCATTTTTGCTATCGTTCTTTTTTTACATCCGTTATTAGACAGTGGCAACGATGATGATTATGAACATGGTCTTTTGCCTGCTAATGCCTGCAATGCAGTAAAGAAAACGATATGACAACAATAACGTCTAATGTAACTGGCCCCTCTAACAGTAGAACTGGCCCCAGCTTGGCCCCCCCAGTTGAAATGGTCTAGAACCTCCACTGCTCAGACCTCCATCCTTAAAACTCCTCTCCCATTCCCAGCCCAGCCCAACTCCAGACTTGGTCCCTTTCCCAGCTCTCTAGAGCGTTTCTTCTCCCACGGTATAGCTGACAAGCCTCCATACTTTCCTGGCTGGGTTCTCCTAGAAACATCTCACCAGCAACAGGTAGGAACATTGTCAGAACACAGTGTCAGGTGTCTATACTGTAGTTCTCCCTGATATCCTTGTCTGGACCTGCAAGCCCCCCTGTCAACATGCTTTAGTATTTTTTGTATTTAGTATTTTATTGGGATCCTCAATTAGCTGCTGGCTACTCTTCCTGGGGTCCAAACAGGAAACAAAACAAATAACATACATAATGTACATAATCTCATTCACTGAGCTGGGGACAACAATGGACAGATGCAGGTAGGGTAGATTCACATGTGGTTTCTCTCTCCTGGTAGGAAAAGGAATTTCCAGTGAGAATGAATTATGTATTGTTTAGGGTGGTTATTCTATCTTTTCAGAAATCTGGGAGGTTCATTTCTGGGTCATGGTTCTAAGAATGGTTTCATATTTTGCCTGATGATGGCAGCAGAGTTTAGATTTACACATATTTTTCTGATTTACTGATTTCTCAAAAAGGCAATTTGCCTTCCGAGGTACTGATGTTTCATTCTATATTGCAGATATTGTGTTTTCCTCTTTACAAGCTTACATAGCTCTTTCCATTGCTCTCTTCATGTGAAATAATATTGCCTTACACTTAATAGCATTCCCCCAATCTACATAACTAATTATCTTAGACACCACATACAAATGACAACAATTGGTTAAAATATTCATTTATTGAGATACTGACACAGACATATCAAGGTAGGCCTGCCTATTTATTTCTAAATCAGTAAGCTGGATATTTAAGTACAGGTAATACGGCCTAGGGTGAATTTAATTGTACATTATAAATTCCCATAAGTAAACAATTTTACTTGGGAGTTGGCTCATTCCAAAACATTACTCTTCAAAAAATGTTTTGCAAAAACAACATTTTCCATTGCACCACATAATATTATTATTGCACTTCAAGTTGCCTCTCGTAGATCACGTTTTACCACTTAACTTTCAAAGAGAAAAATATTTTTGTTTAATGATTCCTCCCACCCCAAGAGATAATGATGAATAAAGTGGAATATTTGGCCTTGCATTGTATCATTCGTTATAGATAAGACCCATGCTTCTCCTCTCTCTCTCCGCTCCAGCTCTCCTGGCCTTGGCCTGGCCTGATGCTACATTACACCCCAGGGCTACATCTCCAAGCCTTCCAGCATAGCCCCACTGCTAGGGCTCTGAAAAAAAGACACAGATTGGCACCTTCTTTTCGATCAAAAGTTTGTAAAACTTGGAACTTAGCGATTTCACCAATGCCACAGTATCGCCATTCAACAGCATCTTTGAACTGTCCTCCTGTGAATTGAAAAAGTAATGTAATCCTCACAAATTGTGTTACACATAGCAGGCTTTACTGTATTACAGAATATGAAGTACTCCATATTACTACTGTCTGTTGAGTTAGCCACAGTTGTTCAAGTTCAGGACTAGTAACAATTCTCATACTAGAAATCAAATGTGATATTTGAGGCTGGTGCAAATGAAACAGATTGTAACAATGTCAGGGTCAATGTCCTGAGCTGTTTTGTTCCCCTGTATGTCAGAGCATGGTAGTGGGAGCTGCACCACTGCCCTGGAGGATCAACTTACAGAGCAATGTTTGTCAGTCTAGCTTGACATCATAGACTAGACATACCATAGTAAACGAAAATCCGGTACACTCAAATTAGTATGATATGTTATGTTAGGTGTGGTTACATAAGACAGAAGGTTACTTAACGCAAAAACAAAAGGAGGTAGGGTAGTTGGTTGGTGTGGATGGGTGGGCTATAATGCAAACTGCTAGTAACCCAAAGGTTGCGTGATCAAATCTCTTCACGTACAACTTTAGCATTTTAGCTAATTAGCAACTTTGCAACTACTTACTACTTTTTTTGTTACTTTGCAACTACTTAGCATGTTAGCTAACCCTTCCCTTAACTCTAGACATTTAACCTAACTCCTAACCCTAACCCTTACCCCTAGTCTAACTAATGTTAGCCAACCAGCTAGCGTTAGCCATCTAGCTAACATTAGCCACAACAAATTGCAAATTTGGAACATATTGTAATCCGTAACATATCATATGGATTGTGCTCTCGAGTGGCACAGCAGTCTAAGGCACTGCACCTCAGTGCTAGAGGCGTCACTACAGACCCTGGTTCGATTCTAGGCTATATCACAACCGGCCTTGATTGGGAGTCCCATAAGGCACCACACAATTGGCCCAGCATTGTCTGGGTTAGGGTTTGGCTGGGGTAGGCCGTCATTGTAAATAAGAATTTGTTCTTAACTGACATGCCTAGTTAAATAAAGGTTAAATAAAAATAATAAAAAAATGGATGATGGATATCCACAAATTAATACATACTATACCAAATGTAACATATTACGCTCATTTGTGTGTCCTTGATTTTACCTGAGTCCACGTTGCAGTGTTTATGGCCAATATAGTTACAGAGATAAACATCTATTTTTCAGGAGAGACCCAGTTAGCTGAAACAGATTTGATTAGTTCTAGCTTTAACTAAGCCATTCTAAAAGGAGGAACACCATAGCATGCTGGTCTCAGGTGCAGTATTTTGTAATTTGAGTAATACTATGATATTGAGTGACCCATATGTACTGTCTATACTTCAACGTGTGTCTGCCAGCCTGAACTCACGAAGTTGGCCTCCACTAGCTCCTCAGCCTCACTGTCCTCCATACTGTAGCGTGCAGGGAAACACCCTGCAAAACACTTTTCTCTCACTGGTCTCAGGAAGTCAGCAGCTGTGGATTTCCTCAGCAGAGCTAACAAAAAGAAAAACACAGAGGAATATTTGCAATATCACAGTACTTAATATAAACTCAGCAAAAAAAGAAACGTCCTCTCACTGTCAACTGCGTTTATTTTCAGAAAACTTAACATGTGTAAATATTTGTATGAACATAAGATTCAACAACTGAGACATAAACTGAACAAGTTCCACAGACATGTGACTAACTGAAATTGAATAATGTGTCCCTGAACAAAGGGGGGTCAAAATCAAAAGTAACAGTCAGTATCTGGTGTGGCCACCAGCTGCATTAAGCACTGCAGTGCATCTCCTCCTCATGGACTGCACCAGATTTGCCAGTTCTTGCTGTGAGATGTTACCCCACTCTTCCACCAAGGCACCTGCAAATTCCCAGACATTTCTGGGGGGCCCTAGCCCTCACTCTCCGATCCAACAGGTTCCAGATGTGCTCAATGAGATTGAGATTCAGGCTTTTCGCTGACCATGGCAGAACACTGACATTTCTGTCTTGCAGGAAATCACGCACAGAACGAGCATTATGGCTGGTGGCATTGTCATGCTGGAGGTTCATGTCAGGATGAGCCTGCAGGAAGGGTACCACATGAGGGAGGAGGATGTCATCCCTGTAACACACAGCGTTGAGATTGCCTGCAATGACAACAAGCTCAGTCCGATGATTCTGTTGTCCGACCCAGACCATGACGGACCCTCCACCTCCAAATCGATCCTGCTCCAGAGTACAGGCCTTGGTGTAACGCTCACTCCTTCGACGATAAATGTGAATCCGACCATCACCCCTGGTGAGACAAAACCACAATGGGGGCATTGTGTGTTCCTGGTGTAACTCGGGCAGTTGTTGTTGCCATCCTGTAACTTTCGCGCAGGTGTGATGTTCGGATGTATCGACCCTGTGCAGGTGTTGTTACATGTGGTCTGCCACTGCGAGGACAATCAGCTGTCCGTCCTGTCTCCCTGTAGCGCTGTCTTAGGCGTCTCACATTACGGACATTGCAATTTATTGCCCTGGCCACATCTGCAGTTCTCATGCCTCCTTGCAGCATGCCTAAGGCACGTTCACGCAGATGAGCAGAGACCCTGGGCATCTTTCTTTTGGTGTTTTTCAGAGTCAGTAGAAAGGCTTCTTTAGTGTCCTAACTGTGACCTTAATTGCCTACCGTCTGCAAGCTTTTAGTGTCTTAACGACCGTTCCACAGGTGCATGTTCGTTAATTGTTTATGGCTCATTGAACAAGCATGGGAAACAGTGTTTAAACGCTTTACAATGAAGATTTGTGAAGTTATTTGGATTTTTACAAATTATCTTTGAAAGACAGGGTCCTGATAAAGGGACGTTTCTTTTTTTGCTGAGTTTATGTAGGAATAATGTATTAAGTTACTTAACTATCAAATGTCAAATGTATTATCCGATGACAACAAATAACAAGTCCACTATTGATAGTGATAGAACTAAGTAAAATTGTATCGATTTTACTCCACAGCTTTTTTCAAAAGTCTCTCTCTCTCATGGTCTGAGATCCCTTTAGCTGCCTTTTGGCAAACTCCAAGCGGCCTTTTACTGAGGAGTGGCTTCCGTCTGGCCACGCTATCATAAAGGCCTGATTGGCGGAGGGCTGCAGAGATGGTTGTCGTTCTTTGAAGGTTCTCCCATCTCCACAGAGTGAGCTTTGGTTTCTTGGTTACCTCCCTTACCAAGGCCTTTCTCCCCTGATTGCTCAGTTTGGCCAATTGGCCAGATTTAGGAAGAGTCTTGGGGGTTCCAAACTTCTTCCATCTAAAAATGATGGAGTCCACTGTGTTCTTGGGGAACTTCAATGCTGCAGAATTTTCTTTGGTACCCTTCCCCAGATCTGTGCCTCGACACAATCCTGTCTCGGAGCTCTATGGACAATTCCTTCGACCTCATGGCTTGGTTTTGCTCTAACATGCACTGTCAACTGTGGGAGCTTATATAGACAGGTGTGTGCCTTTCCAAATCATGTCCAATCAATTTAATTGACCACAGGTGGACTCCAATCAAGTTGTAAAAACCTCTCAACGATCAATGGAAACAGCATATAGCAAAGCGTCTGAGTTCTTATGTAAATGAGGTATTTTTTAATATAAATTTCCAAACATTTCTAAAAACCTTGTCATTATGTGGCATTGTGTGTAGATTGATGAGGAAATTGTTTTATTTATCCATTTTAGAATAACGCTGTAACGTAACAAAATGTGGAAAAAGTCAAGAGGTCTGAATACTTTCCGAATGCACTATGTAGTATACATTGTCCAACAAAATGCTTACTTGCAGGTTCCTTCTCGACAATGCAACAACATTAAGATATTTAAAAAATATGAATATGAACATAATGTAAATGGCAGTAGAATAAAATAAACATTTTAGCATAAGTATAATACAGGAAGGCACTATTTATAGTCCAATATTTACATGTGTATTGGGGAAGGAGGGGGGGGGGTGTATAAATTGAGCAGTATAATAAGAGTCTGGTAGGATCAGTTGTGTTGTGTGTGTAGCATGAATCTATGCTGAGTGTACAAAGCATTAAGAGCACCTCTTTCTATGACATAGACTGACCAGGTGAATCCAGGTGAAAGCTATGATCCCTTATTGATGTCACTTGTTAAATCCACCTCAATGTAGATGAATGATAGGAGACAGGTTAACGAAAGATTTTTAAGCCTTGAGACAATTGAGACATTGATTGTGTATGTGTGCTATTCAGAGGGTGAATGGGCAATAGGGGGGTGCAACTCAATATTAGGAATGGATAAATGGAGGACAGTGCTTAGAAATAGAGCACCCTCTTTGGCCCTGTTCCTCTTGTTGATTCTCCACACCTTAGCACACATGCACTCAGTCATGCACACACCCACACAGACAAACACACATATACACTGAGTGTACAAAACATGAAAAACCTGTGAATGCGCCATGTGCAGCTTCATATCACTTTGTATAAGTGATTTGATTTTTTTCAATAAGGAAAAAATTATAGAAAATCACACAATACTTCAATAGACAAACTGAAGTGCAGACAGGAATGTAACATGGTGTGTATTCATATCTTCATCATCATAACAGTTATGCTATAGGCTAGTTGTAAGTAACACATTTCTGTCTTTGCATTTTAACTTGCAAATCTGGCTTAGCTTGTCGTTAGTTATTGGTTTCTACAGTCTAATATAAAATAGGTTACTTCCACTGCTGTAGAGAAGAGCAAGTTATCATACAAAATCGGTGATGGACATTCACACATTAATACATAACATACTAAATGGAGTGTCTTGGATTTACGTACAGAATAATATGAAATGCTCTGAGACCAGGTTGTCACCAAGGCTAGTTGAAACAATTTGGCTCCTGTGTAGCGGAGTAGTACAAATCGTATCCTGAAGATTCTTTAGGATTAAGCACACAGGAGGGTGATAGTGGTTTGAGGACAAAGAGTCTTCTTGTGATGCAGAGTGTCACGTTACTCTACCCCAATAATTAAGTGGCCAAAGAAGTTAGTGAGGGCACAGAGAACTATGTCTAATGGTGTCTCCCAATGCTTAACAAAAGCTTTCTGCAATTGTCTCTTCTGCCTGAGCAAGATATTCAAACAAGATATTCTCTCTGTTTTACTCATAGCAATCAATTATTCTTAGGTCAGGGTCTGAGTCTGAATCATTATATTGTGCAGTTGACTATCCTACTCCCATGAAATCATTCCATTGGATACCTTGGAGAATTTGCAAGTTGGTCAAAGTTGGGATATTAAACTGAAGGCACAACTCCCCCCCCAAAAAATGTCACCGACAGACACGTTTATGGAATTTTGGTGACAATGCTGCTCACGTCTCATTTTCTGGTTTGTAACATTATATAGGAAGTGGAATGAGTGCACTGTGTTCAGGTTGTTTGGCAAAAGAGACAGCTCCCTGGCTCTCCCTAAATGGACCCAATAGGGACGCTAAACTCAATACACTGTTGCAAACTCACTGATGATGCATACTGATGGAACGTTGTTTGCTAAAACTTTCTAGAACTTTGTGTGTTTGTCTCTGTAACTTAGCTCACCAAATAATATTATTCATCTCCTGTCCAACATCATTCAATAAACAATCGATGATTCTAGACGGGTTGTTCTATTATTATTGATTTATTTTGACTTAGATAATAATTAGCCCCTTAATCAACATAAATTAAATCTTAATGTATTTTTATATTTTTACTACATTACATTTTAAAAATGATTGTGTTGCCTTGTGTTACCTACTGTATATTTTAATGACAATTCAGGCTTTCCAGAAAGTAATTTGACTATTTACTTTGCATATATAATTAAGACAGAAAAAGTAATTGATAATATTGAGATTTTTTTTAAATTAGTAATAATTTACTTTAAACAAAACACATTTTTCTATAATAGCACCATTGACAGTATCTTCAGACTATTCTATTACATCCAGCAGGAACAGTAACACCAGTGATGGTAACACCAGTGACAAATCTGCAGAAAATATAGAATATCTAAGATGGCGGCCACAGTTGTTCAAACCGCACTTCTTAAATTGTAAATAAATGACTTAATCATGTGATTTGATAATATATTTTAATCAAATTTCCTGTTCCCTTTAGTATAAACTGTGTAACACCAGTGACACATCTTAATGCTTCGCATGGAATTACCAAATTAATAATCAAGTTGCTAACATATGAAGAGAGAGTGCAGACTCACCATGTACTTTTCATAACAGCCCCACCTTCAATTAACCTTTGACCCAGGAATTAGTTGGAAAGGATGTTACATTTTTTTTTTAAATGGCTGTTTTTATAATGGGGGTAACACCAGTGGCATGAAATTGAGGGACAGGTATTCCCTGTAAATGATTTACAATATTTAGTTGATCTTTTCGTTTTTCAGGTAATCTACTAAATAACTGTAATACTTTCCTTTGTATTATGACATAAAACAATTTATTTTAACTCAATAATATGTCACTAAACCACGACTCATGACCCGAGGGACAAGCCATTTTCATGATACTGACCGTGTTCTACGACAGGGTTTCTCAAACTCTGTCCTGGGGCCCCACCAGGGTGTACGTTTTGGTTTTGCCCTATCACTACATGGCTGATTCATATAACCAACGAATTATCAAGCTTAGATTATTTTAATCAGCTGTGTAGTGCTGGGGCAAAAACCAAAACAGACGTACACCCAGGCGGGGCCCAGGACCGAGCTTGGGAAACCCTGTTCTACGATGTATACAATAATATTTTGCAATTTAACTGTCTTACATATGTTTTATTAACAATAATACACTTAAATTAAAACAAAAACATATATTTTGTGTTATTATCTGACCTTTTTAAGTGATTTTCCAGGTGGTTAAGGCGGGCGACAGGAAAGCCACTATTTTTGTGGAATGATCCAGACATTATCAGACCAAATGAAAGGTCACAGTGCAACTATCAATGCAGTGTTTGTCCTTTATTTATTTTCTTAGAAAGGAATACAATACAATTTGAACCTCTCTTCTCAAACATGTACCATAGTAATTTGAAGTACAAACCTTTGTTATTCATAACAATCATTCTGTCATTGTGAAAGCTATTGAAATATTCATACATTAATATATTCATGCTTCTATGCAATGAAGAGACTGAAATAGAAATGAGAAAGAATGTATTCATGTTTATAACATGTACAGTTTTATAATATTAAACATCTTAAGTGGCTGCAGGAGTCAGTAAAGGCAGATATTTCATACAAGTAGAACAATATTTGGTGAAAAAACACCAAAATACAAATGGCCATCTATATGCAATCAGGATAAAAACATATTAAAGACATTTAAAAAATGACAAATGCATAATTGATCGGTAAAATAAATGTTCAGATACATAATTTCAATGTTCTAAAGTGCCTTATTGAAATAACATTCAAATGATTGCATTTTATTTTGTATCGCTACATAATACTATTTAAAAAGCGCTGTGATACAATTACAAATGTGAGAATATCTACCTGGTCTCAGACCTTAAGCACAAAACATAAATATCCCTTTTCAAAACATGTATATGTTACAAAAAAATTGTGAAATGGGGTTAGAGAAAAATCTATATCTATAATATAACGTATGCTACAGATAGCAGATGCTTTTATACAATCTCACACGCACATACGTTTTATGTATGGGTGGTCCCAGGAATCAAACTACCCTGGTGTTACAAGCGCCATACTCTACCAACTGAGCTACAAAAGACCGCGATTTCTGTGTCAGTCTCTTGTGTCTGCAACATGCATTCACACAACCACTCACACTCACCTACATACTGTACAAATACTCTATCTGATTCCTCAGATCATGTGGTTTGATAGTATACCGTTGGTATAAGCGTTACACGCACCACTATTTCATAAAGATAGCGTTCCTTGGTTTGAACTTTTTGATTAGGATGACATGCAGCTAGAGCTAGGAAGGCACTGTTAGGGATAGGTGCTTTCTCAGTGAGAGATTTCACATTGAGACATGTGACCTTGAATTGCAGATAAATGCCATTAGTAGGAGGAACATTTGATTGTTTACTGTTATTAACAATCTGTACTGATTGTGTGTGCAGGTACAGTGTGCTTCTTATACTGTAACCTAGAGAATTGCTATTGGATATACACAGCCTAAGATGAAAAGTAACCACTGCTTTGTGACACACTTGAGATAAACAACCAACTTTGGATTTGTCTCTTAACATCTTACGTGTCCTTGTTTCTAGAGTCATTGCAGTACGGAACACTACATCCACTAGTGAATAGCTTCTCCCCTCTTCTTCAGCCTGGTCTTATAGACTAAAAGTAACATAGTAAACGTAAATTTGACACTAGTATGATATGTTATGTTTGGTATGGTTACATAAGACAGAAGGTTACTTAAGGTAAAAACAAAAGTAGGGTGGTTGGTCGGGATGCATGAGTAGGCCTATAACACGAATGTCTAGCAACCCAAAGGTTGTGTATTCAAATCTCATCACGGGCAACATTTAGCATTTTAGCTAATGAACAACTTTGCAACTATTTACTACTTTTTAGCTACTTTGCAACTACTTAGCATGTTAGCTAACCCTTCCCCTAACCCTTTACCCTAACTCCTAAGCTTATCCTTAACCCCTAACCCTAACCGTTAGTCTAGTTAACGCTAGCCACCTAGCTAACGTTAGCGACAACAAATTGGAATTCGTATCATGTCATATGTTTAGCAAATTCTTAGCATATTGTACAAATTGCAATCTGTAACATATCGTATGAATTGTCATTCGTAATAATCATACGAAATGGATGATGGACATCCACAAATTAATTCATACCATACGAAACGTAACATATCATACTATTTGTAGTGCCCCGGAATTACGTTTACTATGTTACGTCTACCCCCGAGTCCATGTTGTCCTTTTTGACCCTAACACTCTCATGTCAGTTACTCTGGATTGAGATATCACAGACACAGTTCGACCTATCCCTGTAACAGTAGCCCATTGCAGAGTCAACCTTCCTTCTCTGTCTCTCTCTGTCTCTCCCGCTGTGTCTCTGCTCTGAGTGGGTTAGTGAAGGCATTGTGTCATGGCTTGCCAACCAGTCCTTGTAGGTAGAAGTTCCTTGCTGTTGTCTTGAGTTGTGCAGTCAGAGCAACACAACACAGCTGTTCTGTGTCCACTCACGCGCATAATACACACAAGTGTACAAACTCCAGCAGATTCTAACTCAACGGTATCCTTGGACCGGTTTGTCCCTACACCTCTTTCTCTCCATTATTGTGAAAGGACGTCCGTCTCAAGTTCTCCTTGACCTTGACAAACTCTGGGGCTCTCACGGTCTCTTGTTTTTTTTCCTGCTCCTTCTCCAGCTGAATCAGAAACAAAAGGGAGTTTATTCAATCAATTTCGATTAGATTAAATTGTAAAAAGCTCTATAGCAATATAATTGTATTGACCGATTGATGATCTCTCCTACCTCTTCTAGCTTCTCCTTCCTCTTGAGGAGCTCTTGTTCCAGAGGGGAGATCTTCTTTCTGGCCTCATCTTCCTCCTTCCTCTGCTTGATGATCTGTTCCCTCTTCCTGGCATCCAAGACACGCTGCAGCTCCGGCTTAGACTCCATCCCAACACCGCCACTCCTAAGAGACCGAGCGAGAGAAGGTATTTACTAAGGTCATCTGCATTTTAATTTAACTTCAATGTTTTCCTCTTGTCTCCAGCAGAGGGAACTCTAATCATGCTAAATGCTATGTTCTGATTTTGCTCTCATACAATATCCTTTCCTCACCCAAAGCAGTGGTGTGTGGGTAAAATCACTGGGGAAGACAAGTCAGGAAAAAAAGTCTTATTATAACCTATGTGTTGTGATAAGTGCGTTGTTTGCTGTATCCTGTTAGTTCATATTGCTTGACAACCTGATATACAGTTGAAGTCGGATACATTAGCCAAATACATTTAAACTCCGTTTTTCACAATTCCTGACATTTAATCCTAGTAAAAATCCCCTATTTTAGGTAAGTTAGGATGACCAATTTATTTTAAGAATGTGAAATGTCAGAAAAATAGTAGAGAGAATTATTTATTTCAGCTTTTATTTCTTTCATCACATTCCCAGTGGGTAAGAAGTTTACATACACTCAATTAGTATTTGGTAGCAATGCCTTTAAATAGTTTAACCTGGGTCAAAAGTTTCGGGTAGCCTTCCACAAGCTTCCCACAATAATTTGGGTGAATTTTGGCCCATTCCTCTTGACAGAGCAGGCGTAACTCGATCAGGTTTGTAGGCCTCCTTGCTCGCACACGCTTTTTCAGTTCTACCCACACATTTTCTATGGGATTAAGGTCGGGGCTTTGTGATGGCCACTCCAATACCTTGACTTTGTTGTCCTTAAGCCATTTTGCCACAACTTTGGAAATATATTTGGGGTCATTGTCCATTTGGAAGACCCATTTGCGACCAAGCTTTAACTTCCTGACTGGTGTCTTGAGATGTTGCTTCAATATATCCACCTAATTTTCCTCCCTCATGATGCCATCTATTTTGTGAAGTGCTGAGGTCTTGGCTGATTTCTTTAAATTTTCTCATGATGTCAAGCAAATAGGCCTTGAAATACATCCACAGGTACACCTGCAATTGACTCAAATGATGTCAACTAGCCTATCAGAAGCTTCTAAAGCCATGACATCATTTTCTGGAGTTTTCTAAGCTGTTTAAAGGCACAGTCAACTTAGTGTATGTAAACTTACCCACTGGAATTGTGATACAGTGCATTATAAGTGAAATAATCTGTCTGTAAACAATTGTTGGAAAAATTACTTGTGTCATGCACAAAGTAGATGCCCAACCGACTTGCCAAAACTGTAGTTTGTTAACAAGAAATTTGTGGAGTGGTTGAAAAACAAGTTTTAATGACTCCAACATATGTGTATGTTAACTTCCGACTTCAACTGTATAGGCCTAAGGCTGAGACAATAAGAAGACACAGTGAGCAGAATAAATTCATCCACACTTTTGTTTCATCACAAAACCGGAGAGCAACATATGTCCGGTGAAGTCCATAAACAGTTACGTGACATACAGCATGGTCGAGCAAGTTAATGTTTATGACATTTTCGGACTACTAAATAACTATTGATTTATAACCACAGAGAGTTACCGCAAGTTGCAAAGAAAACAGGCGCTGCCGCCACTCTTCCAGCACCATTACAACATTTTAACATCATCTAATCATCTATGCTTAGTCTAATACAGTTAAGTATTATGAGTAAAAGTAAAGATATCTTAATAGAAAATGACTCAAGTAAAAGTGAAAGTCACAAAGTAAAATACTACTTGAGTAAAAGTCTAAAAGTATTTGGTTTTAAATATACTTAAGTATCAAAAGTAAATGTAATTGCTAAAATAAGTGTCAAATTCAATGTAAAAGTATAAATCATTACAAATTCCTTATGTTAAGCAAACTAGACGGCACCATTTTCTTATTTTTGTATTTATTTACAGATAGCCAGGGGAACACTCCAACACTCAGACATCATTTACAAACTAAGCATTTGTGTTTAGTGAGTACGCCAGATCAGAGGCAATATGAATGACCAGGGATGTGCTCTTGATAAGTGCGTGAATTTGACCATTTTCCTGTCCTACCAAGCATTGAGAATGTAACGAGTTCTTTTGAGTGTCAGGGAAATTGAATGGAGTAAAAGTACATTATTTTATTTAGAAATGTATTGAAGTAAAAGTAAAAATGGTCAAAAATATAAATATTAAAGTAAAGTACAGATACCCCAAAAAACTACTTAAGTGGTACTTTAAAGTATTTTAACTTAAGTACTTTACATCACTGCTAAACGGTCTATAACTCTGTCACACATTATACACTTTTAGTTTTTGTTTTCCTATGCTTGCTCGCTAGCCTAACTGCCTTTCATGGGCAACGATGCGCCAGCCCAGCTACGTAACATTAGCCTACTACATCTAACCACATGTTGCACTTCCATCCTATCTGGCCAGGGGCACAATGTATGAATTTATGGTTTGATCAGAATCTGCGTTATAAATCATTGGCTAGTATGGAGAATTAGGTAAAACCACAAGTCCAAATCCCTATATATATTCCTGGCTAATTTAAGAAAAGGCCGATTTTAGCTAGCTAGCTAGCCACCTGAGGACAGCAACACAACGAGACTCAACAATTCAAAAAAAATTCTGTCAATGACGTTTGGCTTCAGATGTAATGTGATTGGTGTGAAGCCAAATCCAAACTGGCTTCCCTTTTTTTTTGGTGTGCCAGGACTATTCACAGCTGAGCTCGCTCAGTTTAGCTCAACGCTGATTGGCTATATTTTATATATGTTTTATCAAGGCAGGCCAAATGCTTGCTGACAACAGTGTCATAACCATTCTGACCTGACAGCGTCAGCGAGATGGGCTACACATACTGAGACAGAGGGGGCGCTGTTTTGTTAGTTCGGATGCTTTCTCCGGTGAGATACTGTATATTCAGCCTCTTGCGATTTGAAGGACATTTATCAAACTCAGAGATTAAATAAATTATTGTGTTTGTTGTTTTAAATATTTTTTTCTTGGTCCAATTTTTGGGGAATCCTGGCTCCCCTTGACATCCATAAATATACACCACTGCTCACCCATAGTTTTTTTCTTCATGATTCAATTACATTAATATGACAAAAATAAAATGTGAAAGGATTATGTTGCATTTTTGCAAATAACAATGGCATAGAAGTAAAGCTTTTTTCCCTGCTCATAAATTCTCCTGTAGTCCTAACAAGGGCTACGGGACTTGTGATCCACAGACCGGTGTTTGTCTCTGAATCTCTATGGTGATGCCAGATTAATTAGGAGTCTGTTTTCTTATTAGACAGAAATAGACCGCAGGAAGCACACCACTGAGGTTTGGTGGTGGGACCCTTGTTTTGTTTTATCAGAAAGGAAGAAAACCATCCTTCTCAATTGTTAATCAACTTTGAGTTTATTCAATCATAGCATATGGCCTCTAAAACTCATCAAGAATTCATTCAATATCTCCCCCCAATATCTCACATCAGACCTCTTCAGAGTGAAATGCCATTATACTCAGGATAAGATAGAAAGTGTTGAGCTCTCTTTGTAACTCTCCTCTCACCTCTCCTCTTTGAGACTGCTAATTCAATTCATGTAGTGCCTTTGGCCCCCTTAGGGAGATGCAGTCACCATTTTTTTTGGGTGGTAGAGAGAGGGAGGGCTGCTATTGAGGTGTGATTAGTGTTTTTGTTAATTTTGTCTCTGCTCATCAAATAAGTCAGAGCAGTGTACACACACACACACACACACACACACACACACACACACACACACACACACACACACACACACACACACACACACACACACACACACACACACACACACACACACACACACACACACACACACACACACACACACACACACACACACACACACAGTTTATAGCAGTAGCCTGTGTACTGTAGATAGTTTATGAAAGTAACACACTACCAATAGACTACAATCCCTATTCCCCAAAAATCTGTAGAAGGTATAGTTTGATCGCCAAGCACAGGACAAGAATAGCACAGTGAAAGGGCTGATATTTGAGTCCACTATATTACTTTCTGGTTGCTGTCATCCATAGGCCTATTCATGACCTACTCTGGGACCTCTGACTCCTCTATACCTTCTCACTGCTCTAAAATCAATAGACAGTCCTTTCTTACTACACAGCATTGTGAACGGCATTGACATTTGAAACAAAACATGTTTTTTTCTGTGTATGCTTTTTTCCCCTCTTTCATCTTACATCTATCCAGACATCAATGCTCAATGACACAAAAAATATGCATCTAGAGTGAGAGAGTGAACGAGAGAGGTAGCGAAACAGCAATCAGAGAAAATGGAGACCACTCAGTAAGAGAGAGAAAGACTGTTCAAGTTGATGACCTGCACTCCCATCACAGTGGTGTGGCTGATCTCCCAGTGCTGTAAGGTCTCTCTCTCTGTCATGGTGCCCAACACAGATTGCCTGTTCTGGGCTTTGACTCTCATAGCCATACCCCTCTTAGCACTAGTAGCAGTGCCAACCCAAGCCCAGCAGATACATGTAGATTCTTAATTGAAAGCATGACACCCTGCCAGCTTACCTCTGAGTATCTGCCTGCCTGCCTGTAGAAAAGCAGAAGTGAATGCGTGTGTGTAGGCTGTACAGTTTAAACTACGGTCCTATTCAATGTTGACTTAATATCTATCAATGTGCTCAATTTCATAAAAAGGTAAATGAATGACATTAATGAAAATTAATTTCGCTATAATTTCAAGTACATGTTATGGTGAATGCATACTAAAAAGATTTACACCAAGTGTGATTAATTATTTTTTAACTCAGAAGGAAATATCAAGAGGATCAGGTAAGTGATAAAACAGTCAAATAACAATATTGAAATGTCACTATCAATCATGTTACTAGTATGCAAATCAGACACCTTTCAGCATGGAATAAACATCAAGGTAGGTATTCCGATAAGAATCATGTAAGTAATAAATAAATAATCAATATTTGGCAGTATGTCCAACCGGCCTCACAACTACAGACCACGTGTAACCACGCCAGCCCAGGACCTCCACATCCGGCTTCTTCACCTGCGGGATTGTTTGACCAGCCACCCGGACAGCTGATGAAACTGTGGGTTTGCACAACTGAAGAATTTCTGCACAAACTGTCAGGAACGGTCTCAGGGAAGCTCATCTGCATGCTTGTCGTCCTCACCAGGGTCTTGACCTGACTGCAGTTTGGCGTCGTAACTGACTTCAGTGGTCAAGTAAAGTGTGCTCTTCATGGATGAATCACGGTTTCAACTGTACCGGGCAGATGGCAGATAGTGTGTATGGCTTCGTGTAGGCGAGCAGTTTGCTGATATCAACCTTGTGAACAGAGTGCCCCATGGTGGCAGTGGGGTTATGGTATGGGCAGGCAAAAGCTACGGACAACGAACACAATTGCATTTTATCGATGGCAATTTGAATGCACAGAGATACCGTGACGAGATCCTGAGGACCATTTCCGTGCCATTCATCCGCCACCATCTCCTCATGTTTGCACTGCCCCATGTCACAAGGATCAGTATACAATTCCTGGAAGCTGAAAATGTCCCAGTTCTTCCATGGCTTGCAAACTCAGACATTTCACCCATTGAGCATGTTTGGAATGCTCTGGATCGATGTGTATGACAGCGTGTTCCCGCCAATATCTAGCAACTTCGCACAGCCACTGAAGAGGAATGGGACAACATTCCACGGGACAACATTCCACAGGCCACAATCAACAGCCTGATCAAATCGTTTTTAAAGTAGATGTGTCGCGCTGCATGAGGCAAATGGTTTTCACACCAGCTACTGACTGCTTTTCTGATCCATGCCCCTACCTTTTTTTTAAGGTATCTGTGACCAACATATCTGTATTCCCAGTCATGTGAAATCCATAGATTAGCGCCTAATTTATTTAAAATCTCTTATTTACTTATATGAAGTGTAACTGAGTAAAATCTTAGAAATTGTTTCAAGTTGTGTTTATATTTTTCTTCAGTGTATTTGAGAAATATTGATGTTTCTCCAAAGATATATAATATTACAAAGGCGAAGGTAATAAAGTGCAACTTACCTCTGATCGTGTCTGGCTAAGAACCTACGAACAAAAATCTCCTCAAGAGTGAAGACGTGCACTTCACTTCAAGAGCCGTGGTTGAGATACGTGGTTTGACAGACAACTTCGAAAGCCAATGGACTATTTTGAATACATTTCATTGGTCAAGGGGTCGTGAAACGTTCATAAAGACATAAAGGGGAACCAATAGTATCCATTAATGTAAAAAATAATATTAATGTAAATCACCAACTTTGAAATTAGGAGGTTTTCATCCAACAGCGACTATATCTATATAACGGAAGTGATTTGGTAAAATGTAACGGAGTAAAAAGTAAATTACTTCCTTCAGAAATTACTTGAGTAAGAGTGCAAATGCAGCCCACAGAGAGTAACTAGAAAAGTACTAGATCCTCCAAGAATGTACTTAAGTACATGTAACCACCTCTGGCTAGCAGCTAGCAGTAAAGCTGGCTAGCAGTCCAATCGATCAAAACATTCTAAAGTAAGCACTACGTGATCAAGGGATACCACAGTGTGTAGTATAGTATTCTACAGTATACTAAAACATTCTATATTAAGCACTACACAATCGAGGGGGATACTACAATGTAGTATAGGGATACTACAGTGTATAGTATTCTCCAGTATACTACTAAATTCTATAGTAAGCACCACACAATCGAGGGATACTACAGCGTGTAATAAAGTATTCTACAGTATACTACAAAATTCTAAAGTAAGCAGCACTACATGATCGAGGGATACTAGAGTGTGTAGTATAGTACACTACAGTATACTACAAAAGTCTGTAGTATGCACTACATGTTTGAGGGATACTACAGTGTGGAGTATAGGATTCTACGGTGTACTACAGTTTTACTACAGAATTCTATAGAATTCTAAATTTAGTACTATAGTATTCTATAGTAAACTGTAGTATTTGTTATGTGGAAAGATATTGGATACTGTAAATTAGACTTGAATGTTCTGCTATATTTATCTATTAACATTTATGTTTTATATTCTTCCCATTTCTCACACTAATTACACTCCAGGTTTTAGTGTACTGTGTCTTTCTCTCTGTCAGATCAATACTAGGATGTGGATATATTCTATAAGAGTCAAATTACTAGAAGATAGACAGACAGCAGACATGCATGTCCTTTTCTACCAGATTTGCTTCACAAATAATTATTTATTAGTAGACTAGTGGGTTATGACTGATTGGTCTGACTCTCCTGCAGGATATTGTTATTATAACCTATTTAGCGCCTGAATGATTAACTGACCAATGCTACAGAGTAAACAAGTTCAGATACAGGTCAGACACACCAAACAGATAAGTTGGGAAATTATCGTACTGTAGAGAGATTACAGAAAGGGAAGTTCAGAGCAGATAAGGGAGATATTTGCCTGTTGTATACTGCATTCCATATTCCTGGAAATTGGGTTTCCGCGCTATGGCAATCTTTGACATTCTGTGGCATTCTACGGCATTCTACAATGACATTTTTCTTGCGTTTTGGAGAACTGCATAATGACACAAACAAGAAGAACACTAGAAGAATGTCATTTTTACTTCCAGAGCCTGGTTTTCTATGGGCCTACTCTTCAATGGCAGTGAAACAGCAGGGCTGGAGGGGCATAAACAGTCCTCTGTTGCCCACTCTCTTAAGGGTCTGAGTTCCCACTGTCACCTCATGGAGGGTTGGAGTGCTGGAGTCATGGGGATTTGCCCAGATCCCAACAACTCAGCGATAGGGACAGGATCGTGGTGGGCTGTCACCTAGCAACAACTGGCTTCTAATGGTCCTGCTAATTAAAGAGATGTTGATCAAGAGCGACAGACGACAGGCTTCAATGGAGAGAAAGAACTGCTCTGTTTGGGTAGTTGCTATTTGATATGCCATACACTGTCTGTGCAGTATTTATTTAGAATGGCATTTTTTTCACATTCGTAGGGGTAAAAGAATAACAACTGAGTCTAGGATTGGTTAAAACTTTGGGTGTTAACACAAATATGAACTGTATATGAACACTGGCTTGTTTTGCCATAGCTTAGCAGCAGTGTAAAGTTGAACCACACTTTTCTGTTCACCCCACCACTATTGCAATCACAGCTGGACTTGTGATGAACTTGCACATTTTCCCTAAATGCTGGCATGTTTTTCTTCATACCAAACTCCAAACAGAGCTGATTCTTTGTAGCCCATTTAAGAATTCCTATTTGAGACATTTTAAATAGGGGGTGTTTTTCCCTTCCATCCCCCATACCCAAACCTGGCATGCTGAAAATATCCTGCTTCCTTAGTTGAATGGGAGGCATCTGCTGCTTTAAACAGTCCTCTTACCTCCAGTGCTGCAGTTGCTAGCTAAATATTTCTGGAACTTTTAAGTGTACTTACTAGCCTATGTTGTGAGTGGATGACCAATACCACTTTCAGAAAGCATTTTAGAGGGGCAGTGTAAGAGAGAGGGTAAATGGGAATGCTGCCTACGATCAGACTTTGTTTAGATCATTATGACCCTTTTTAAACCTATCTGTCACGCCCTGACCATAGTTTGCTTTGTATGTTTATATGTTTTGTTTGGTCAGGGTGTGATCTGAGTGGGCATTCTATGTTGTATGTCTAGTTTGTCTGTTTCTGTGTTTGGCCTGATATGGTTCTCAATCAGAGGCAGGTGTTAGTCGTTGTCTCTGATTGGGAACCATATTTAGGTAGCCTGTTTTGTCATTGTGGGGTGTGGGTGATTGTCTATGTGTTAGTTGCCTGTGTCTGCACTGTTATATATAGCGTCACGTTCATTTTGTTGTTTTGTATTAGTTTGGTTAGTGTTTTCTTCTTAAATAAATAGAAGAATGTATTCACTTCACGCTGCGCCTTGGTCCTCCTCTCTTCCACATTACGACGAACGTGACACTATCCTTTCTGTTTGTTATGTTGTTACAATACAGTACCTTTGGTTTATATAAATGACAAGTGAGATTACACCTTTGTCATCTGACATTTCGTGACTATTGTCTATGTTTTAGTATGTACTTCTCCTTTTATGTAAATCCATACATGTTGAGGCATGTACAGTGATCACTAGAAATCCTGTATTTCTTCATTTACGTAATGCCATGATATGGGTATGTGCCTAAAATATCATATCATATGAATCTATAATGGGGAATTACGGTCGGAAATATCCATCCTCTGTGATATAATATAAGTATATGTGAGGCAAAACATTACAGAGGGCTTGGCTGAGAATTCTGAATTACTTGTCAGGTTGACTGTCTGTGTGCGCACACAGATGCATAAACATGCAAACAAGTACAGTGTAAGTGCTGAAATCATACCAATAGCTAGATTGCTGGATAATAAGCTAAATCAGCTGTTAGTTCTAGATCTTGTATGGGACTCTGTTGGGTGGGAGTTGTACCGTTTCTGACTCATGAGCAGCTCTCGGTGGAGCTCCTGGTGGCTTTTGGAGGCTTTCACTGGATTAAGGAGCTTTTTGGGCTTGATGAGATCATCATCTCCCTCCACATAATCTGGCTGGGGGACATAGCCAGCCACGGGGGGCTGGTCCCTGTGAGGGTAGTCCTGAGGTGGGTGGCTCCCATCCTGCCTGGGCTGCTGCTCCCACTGCAGGTCCGCATAGGCTGACGCTGAATGACAGAGAGGAGGAGAGAGGGTGGGACCGGAGAAATGGACAGAGAAAGACACCAGTGTTAGTGATTAAGAAAAAAAACTGTGGAAAAGTATACTAGAAATTGAGGCGTGACTGAAGGTAACAGGAAGGTGTCCATAGCAGAGGTTCCAAAGTCCCATCATGGGGAAATCTCTGGATCCTCAGGAGATGAGGAAACATTCCTGCTCATTTTCACACATTAGCCGGGCAGCAGCTGAGCAAGGACAGGTGAGCCGCCAGGCACTTGGCTCCGTTTGCGTTCTTTAGAGCTAGAGGAAATTCCATATCCCCTTTCCCCACTCTGCTGTGGGTTGAGATGCTGACACACTAG
Organism: Salvelinus alpinus; assembly: GCF_045679555.1. NCBI lineage: Eukaryota > Metazoa > Chordata > Actinopteri > Salmoniformes > Salmonidae > Salvelinus > Salvelinus alpinus. Next base: position 27,932,915 of record NC_092087.1, on the reverse strand, counting down.
GTTACACCTTCTTTGCTCACTGTAAACCATACATGCAAGCAACCCCCTTTGAGAATGTCATGTACAACAAGCTTTAACATTCTGAGTCAATTATTAGGTACTCCATAAAGGTGGGGCAACTACCACTCATTCCCTCAGTGACATCTGTGACATGCATGGGATTTAGTCAATCCGCAGCACTCTCAATGGAAGTGATAGGATCATTCATAGAATGTTGATTCCGTCGTTAGGATGTGAATGGTCCCATCAGAACATACAAAGATACATTCAAGCATAGACATGGTTTCGTAATGTCTGTACCAAATGTCCCAGCCCACTGTATTTTCCACATATTTTAGTGGGTTTTGTTCCATCAGAACAGACAGATTAAGAGGCACCTGATCTGTGCTAGAGTGTTTCTGGAGAGAGATCAGATGTCATACGCAAGCAGGCCAGCTCAGAACAATGACTCTTTCTCAAGTGCAACCAGACACCATCTCTGCTACTTAATATTTCAGAAAAATGAAATGAGCTGTGGTTGTCTTGTCCCAGCTCTTCCCAATCAGGGCTAGTGACAGGTTGTTGATGGGCTGGAGCCAACAGGAGATGATTTGTGCATTGGAAACAGTAACAAACACATCAACACATTTTAGATGGGAAAATAAATCTGGTTCTTGTGTTGCGTTAGCAAATACAGGTAATTGAATTCAGGCCATTGCTTGAAATGCTAGTTGGGCCATTTTCTTTATCTGCCTCATTCTCATTCTGACAGAATGCCACTAACAGCAGATTGACAACTACAGTAAAATTATTGCTTTTTTAGCCATGTACAGTGCAGTAACTTGCAGTGACTCTGAAGGAACAACAGCAGAAACATGTGATCCAGGCTGTGTCATTTTTCTGAGGATTAATAGGGCATTAGGGAGAGCACAGGGAGAACGCAATTCATAGAGAGGGAAAGATAGAAAGTAATAGAAAGAGAGAAAGCAATACAGAGGAGGAAATGAAAGAGAAAGTAATCAAAAGAAAGAGAGCAATACAGAGAGCGCTGGAGATAACAGAAGTATTACAATGAAAGAGACAGGGGAACGGAGAGAGACAGGATAAAAAGTCCTAAAAAGAAAGTGAGCAACACAGAAAGGGAGGGATACATAGAAAGAAATAGAACGGGAGAGAGAGAGAAAGAGAAGCCCAGGGTAATTGTTTTTTTATGAGCGCTGGTCCAGCAATGCAGACTGCCTTCTAATGCCTTGGAGGTAAATGGAGGGAGAGGTTTCTAAAGCAGTAGCGATGTCTAAAGCAGCTTACTGTGCTCCAGCTCTCTGCTGGATCCCTACACAACAGGTGTTGTATTAGCCTTACAGTGAGATGCTTACTTATAAACTGTGAACCAACAATGCAGTTTTAAGAAAAATAAGTGTTAAGTAAAAAGTTTAAAATAATAGTAATTATAGAGCAGCAGTAAAATAACAGTAGCGAGGCTACATACAAGGGGTACCAGTACAGAGTCAATGAACGGGGGCACAGGTTAGTCGAGGTAATTGAGTTAATATTGTAATGACCCGGCTGGGTCATAAAGGGAAAAGAGACGGACTCTAGGTGTGCAGGTCAGAACACAGGTTTATTCATAAACTGGGCTATTGATCCGGCCACAACCCACGCCGCTAAATGCCGAACGTACACAATGTTACCCTGTCGGGTCAAGAGTCACTCTCATAGGAACAGATCAAGGCACGAACAGAAGAGAGAGAACAATGAGACAGTAATCCCTATTTATGCATTTCCAAATCCCGCGGTATTACCCATCATACCCCCCCAACCTTTCCATCTGTCCTGACATATTTAACCCCTGCTAGTAGCCATGAGAACCATAACACACCCACAAACACAGAACACAATACCGGGTCGTTACATAGCCCCTCCCTTTCTAAACCCTAGCCCCTAGGGTTACACAACAAAATCCTTAAAACGACCCGGAGGTCGCATCAGTCTCTTGGGCCTCCCCGTGACTCTCAGCGGTGGCCCCCCAGAACGCTCCTCTGCCCCAATGTCATTTCCAGCGCCCTCCGAAGAAGCAGCCCCCTCCCCAGGCTCAGGTTGTGCTAGAGTCTCCTCGTTAGACTGTTCCCGTGGGCTCACATCAGAGCCCTCACTCCCATTCCCTACCGTTTTCCTCCCTCTGTAGGGTGCCAATCGATCCCGGTGGACCACCACCTTCCTGCTCCGTGGGGGAACCTCCACCCGGTACGTCACCTCCCCCACTCTCTCTATCACCAGACACGGCCCCACCCATGCACTGTCCAGCTTTGGGCACCGCCCCTTCTTGCGCGTGGGGTTGTGAAGCCACACACATTCTCCCGCTCCAAAGTGCCTCCCCCTAGCGCGCGAGTCGTAGTGGCGCTTTTGGCGCACCCCTGCGTTTTCGAGTTGCTCTCTTGCGAAGGTGTGAGCCGCTTCTAACCGGTTCTGCAGACGACACACATAGTTCGGGCCAGGCAAAACCCCGTCGTCATTATCAGGAGGGTGGCCAAACGTCAGTTCGGCTGGGGTGCGCAACTCACGACCTAACATTAGTAGTGCTGGGGAGCACGCAGTCGATTCTTGAACAGCCGACCTACACGCCATAAGAATAAACGGTAAGTGGGTGTCCCAATCTCTCTGGTGTTTTGAGGTAACGATGGCCAGCTGCTGTGCTAATGTTCTGTTAAATCTTTCCACCAGCCCATCACTCTGCGGGTGAAGCGGAGTAGTGCGCGTCTTCTCCGCGCCTAACCGTCTACACAACTCTGAGAACACCCGTGACTCGAAGTTTCTTCCCTGGTCGCTGTGAATAGACTGTGGCACCCCAAACCGACTGATTATTCCCCCCACCAACGCATCAGCTATTGTCCCCGCCTCCTGGTCTGGGAGAGCGTAAGCCTCCGGCCACTTGGTGAAGTAGTCCATGGCGGTTAGAATCCACCTGTTACCGCTGTCTGTGGTTGGAAACGGCCCTACTATGTCTACCCCCAGTCTCTCCATGGGCTCCCCTACTGGGAATTGTTGTAGGAGGGCGTGTGACTGACCTGGAGGTCCTTTTTTAGCAGCACACTCGTCGCACTGCCTACAAAAGTCCTCAACATCCCTCCTGTGCCTTGCCCAATAGAAGCCTTTACGCATGCGCTTTAACGTTTTGGAGACCCCAAAATGCCCTGCGCCTACTCCCCCATGAAGCTGCTGTAACACGCTCCCCTGCAGCCTTTTGGGCACCACTACCTGCCACGTAATTTCTCCAGTCGCTGGCTTTTTCCACCCCCTCTGGAGCACTCCCTCAGCCACTCTAAGGACTGTGAATTTAGCCCACAGTCCTTTGGTGACTGGTGATAGAGGGGCTACTTCCCCCCACGGCGGTCGTCTTCTCTCTTCCACCCACCGCAGCACAGGACGCAGCTCTGCGTCCTCCTCCTGGCGACGCCTCCACTCCCCAACGTCCACAGCCTCAAGCTCCCGGCACTCTGTCACACTCAGCTGACTCACCGTGGCGGTGACTCCCTCCTCCCTGCACAGTTCTCTCTCTCGCTCCACCCGTTTGGCGCAGTACCCACAGCCATCCTCAGCACACGGGCGGCGGGACAAGGCGTCTGCATTGCTGTGGCGAAGGCCGGCTCTGTGCTCCACCTGGAAGTCGTAGGGTTGCAGCTCCTCCAGCCAGCGGGCAATCTGACCCTCTGGCTCCTTGAAGGAGAGAAGCCACTGCAGGGCGGAGTGATCCGTCCGGACCACAAACGGCAGGCCCCCCAGGTAGTACTTGAAATGGCGTACTGCTGCCACGACAGCCAAAAGCTCTCTCCTTGTCACGCAGTAGCGTTTTTCAGCCTTATCAAAAGTTCTGCTGTAATAAGCTACTACGTGTTCCCCATCAGGGCCACGCTGAGCCAGCACAGCCCCCAAACCCTCATTGCTTGCGTCGGTGTCCAGGATGAACGGACGGTTCGGGTCTGGTGAGGCCAGGACAGGGGCCTCCATCAGGGCACGTTTGAGGGCCTCAAACGCCCGCTGGTGCTCTTCGGTCCACTGAAAAACAGTGTCCTCCTTGAGAAGGTGGTTCAAAGGAGCCGCTACCCCCGCAAACCCCTTCACAAACCTACGATAGTAGGATGCCAGCCCCAGGAAGCTCTTAACCTCTTTTTTCCCCCCTGGAACTGGCCACCCCCTCACAGCCTCTACTTTGTCTGGCATCGTGCTGATGCCCTCACCACCCAGCTGATGCCCCAGGAACGCCACCTCCCTTTGCATGAAATGGCACTTTCCCGGGTGTAATTTTAGCCCCGCCCCCGAGATCCTCTCCAACACTCGCCTAATTGCCCCCAGTGCCCCCTCAAACGATGTGCCGTGCACCAATATGTCGTCTAGGTACACAACACACTCGTCTCTCGGAACCCCCGCCAGCACTCTGTCCATGAGCCTCTCAAAGGTGGCAGGAGCATTACAGAGCCCGAAGCACAGCACCTTGAACTGCCAATGGCCCCTATCCGTGGAGAAGGCCGTTTTTTCACGTGCCCCTGGCGAGAGGGGCACCTGCCAGTAGCCACTGCGCAGATCAAGGGAGGAGAACCACGAGGACCCTCTCACGTGGTCTAGCGACTCATCAATCCTCGGTAGGGGATAAGAGTCTTTGGTGGTGACAGAATTTAGGCCCCTGTAGTCAACACAAAACCTAAGTTTACCCCCTTTCTTAGGCACCATGACGACCGGCGCGGACCATGGGCTATCTGATGGCTCAATGAAATCAGCCCGCAACATGTCTACAATAGCTGTGTCTGCTGCTTCCCTCCTGGCAAGGGGAATACGACGGGGCCGAATTTTAATGGGTCGGGCGTCCCCAGTGTCTATTTCGTGCTGGACTAGGTGCGTTTGTCCTACCTCATCTTCCCCCCAAGCGAAGCTATCTTTAAAGTCCAACAGCAGCTGCTTTAACTGTCTCTGTTGTCCCTCATCCAGACCCTGACAGTTCTTCAGCCACACAGCCTCGACGGCGTCGATAGCTTCCTCCTTCCCCCCGTCGGGCTGATGGGGTGAAGGAACCAGTGTATTTTGGGCTACTGGGCTGCCTGTGCTTGCACCATGATGGGGAGTGAAGGCCGTCGCCGCCGGAGACAGCTGCTGGGATGGCACAACGACCAAGGGAGCAGCCGGGATGACCGGTGGAGTCTCTGCAAGCTTGGAGGAAGACGGAGGGACAGCCCTGCCCCCTGCTGGCCCTCCCGAAGGCGACATTCCCACTGTGGGCCCCCCCGACAGCCTCAAAGTGCCCGACGCTAAGTCCAACTGAGCCCCACAGTTTTTCAAAAAGTCCATTCCCAGTATACAGGGGTCCTGCACCGCTGCTACCCACACCGGACACCCCACAGTTCTCCCCCCCACGGTCACAGATAGCTGACACTTCCCTAACATGGGGGCTAGCTCCCCCGTGACAGTCCGTAGCTGGACAAGGGTCGGCTCCACCCGCACCCCAACAGGTAGTATGTCTGGTCTCACCAGGGTTACTGTAGAGCCCGTGTCGACCAGGGCCAAACATTCCACCCCCTCTACCTTGACGATGACATTGCAGAAGTCCCCAACGGTGGTACGTCCCACCACAACTACAGGACTAGGAAACCCGGCGGCAGCTACACCCTGGGGGAGCAGGTCCCCACCCTCTTGTCTGCGCTGCTGGGTACCTTCTTTGCTTACAGTGGGTTCGGGGGCGGGGGGGTGGGCCCACGCAGCCCCCTGCGCGCGAACCCGCTGTCGTTTCCCTGGTGACGGGGGAATCTGTCACACTCTCGCTGAATGTGGCCAGGCTGGCCACAACCCCAGCAGACAATAGGAGCTGAGCTGACACTGCGACGTTGCCTGGAGCCCCTCTCCATGACAAGCGAAGCAGTCTTGACTAGCCCGCCCAACTCGTCAACCCACTCCGGTTTTGTGACCCCTGGCACCCCAGCCACCGCTGCTCTCACCTCTGGTTGACTGGCGACTTCCACTCTCACTCCCTCACCCCAGATCAGCTCCCTCTTCCTGGCTATCTCCACTGCAGCCCGCAGAGATGGTGGGTCCGCCATCTGAACATGCTTACCCAGTTCGGTGGAAGAGAGCGCTCTAATAAAACTGTCCCGTGCCAGCTCGTCTTGCACCCCAATCGGCATAGTTGCATAAGCCCGCCTGGTCAGGCTCAGAATACCACTTGCCAACGCCTTTAATGATTCCCCCTGAAGTCTCATTTTGTTACACAGTTCAATCCGCAGCATGTTGGGCTGCGCGTCGCTGCCGAAACGGCCCCCCAATGCCTCCACTAGCGCACCATAGTCGTCCCTTTCGTCCGGGGCTAGCGTTAGCAGGCATTCCGACGCCTCCTCTGCCAGGCTCAGGGCAAGCTGTAACGCTTTCGTCTCGTCAGACCACCTCCCGGCTCTAGCCAACAACTCGAATTGAGTGAAAAAAACTTCCCATTTACCTTGTCCATTGAACTTTGGTAGTTTAGCCGCTACCGTGGCTAATGGCAATAGGTCGCCGCCATCTCTGTTTACCTTAGCAGGCCCAGCCATTTCCGCACCCGGTGACGTCGATATCCCCGTCGCCGTGACGTCAGCTCTCGAGCGGTGTGAAGGAAAACCCGCCAGTTCTGCCATCTTGCTGACTGACAATTTAACTCCCGCCATGTGGCTCTCCAGCTTCCCTACGGCAGTCGCCGCCTGACCCTCCCGACCGGGTACCCCCGAGCCCACAACGGACACTTTGTCCGACTCTTCCTTAATTTTCCGCCTCGCCCCAAGCGACATGACCGTAGATGCGAGTCACGCTAAAGCCAACCCGGCCTATACTGAACAGCTAACTCGCCTAGTCACGATCCCGTAGTTCGAAAGCACTTCTGACACCAATGTAATGACCCGGCTGGGTCATAAAGGGAAAAGAGACGGACTCTAGGTGTGCAGGTCAGAACACAGGTTTATTCATAAACTGGGCTATTGTTCCGGCCACAACCCACGCCGCTAAATGCCGAACGTACACAATGTTACCCTGTCGGGTCAAGAGTCACTCTCATAGGAACAGATCAAGGCACGAACAGAAGAGAGAGAACAATGAGACAGTAATCCCTATTTATGCATTTCCAAATCCCGCGGTATTACCCATCATACCCCCCCAACCTTTCCATCTGTCCTGACATATTTAACCCCTGCTAGTAGCCATGAGAACCATAACACACCCACAAACACAGAACACAATACCGGGTCGTTACAATATGTACACTACCGTTCAAAGTTTGGGGTCACTTAGAAATGTCCTTGTTTCTGAAAGAAAAGCTATTTTTTTGTCCATAGAAATGACATCAAATTGATAAGAAATACAGTGTAGACATTGTTAATGTTGTAAATTACTATTGTTGCTGGAAACGGCTGATTTGTTATGGAATACCTACATAGGCGTACAGAGGTCCATAATCAGCAACCATTACTCCTGTGTTCCAATGGCACGTTGTGTTAGCTAAGCCAAGTTTATCATTTTAAAAGGCTAATTGATCATTAGAAAACCCTTTTGCAATTATGTTAGCACAGCTGAAAACTGTTGTCCTGATTAAAGAAGCAATAAAACTGGCCTTCTTTAGATGAGTCGAGTATCTGGAGCATCAGAATTTGTGGGTTCGATTACAGGCTAAAAATGGCCAGAAACAAAGCACTTTTTTGTTAGTCTATTCTTGTTCTGAGAAAATAAGGCTATTCCATGCGAGAAATTACCAAGAAACTGAAGATCTCGTGCAACGCTGTGTACTACTCCCTTCACAGAACAGCGCAAACCGGCTCTAACCAGAAAAGAAAGAGGAGTGGGAGGCCCCAATGCACAACTGTCTAGTTTAAGAAACAGACGCCTCACAAGTCCTCAACTGGCAGCTTCATTAAATAGTACCCGCAGAACACCAGTCTCAACGTCAACAGTGAAGAGGCGACTCCGGGATGCAGGCCTTCTAGGCAGAGTTGCAAAGAAAAAGACATATCTCAGACTGGCCAATAAAAAGAAAAGATAAAGATGGGCAAAAGAACACAGATACTGGACAGAGGAACTCTGCCTAGAAGGCCAGCATCCCGGAGTCGCCTCTTCACTGTTGACGTTGAGACTGGTGTTTTGCGGGTACAATTTAATGAAGCTGCCAGTTGAGGACTTTCTTGGCAATTTCTCGCATGGAGTAGCCATCATTTATCAGAACAAGAATAGACTGACGAGTTTCAGAAGAAAGTACTCAACTAGTCTAAAGAAGGCCAGTTTTATTGCTTCTTTAATCAGGACAATAGTTTTCAGCTGTGCTAACATAATTGCAAAAGGGTTAGCCTTTTAGCCTTTTAAAATTATAAATTTGGATTAGCTAACACAATATACCATTGGAACACAGGAGTGATGGTTGTTGATAATGGGCCTCTGTATGCCTATGTAGACATTCCATAAAAAATCTGCTGTTTTCAGCTACAATAGTCATTTATCAGTTCGTACTGTTAGGTGACCTAAACTGGGATATGCTTAACACCCCGGCTGTCCTACAATCTAAGCTAGATGCCCTCAATCTCACACAAATTAAAACACTTCAGCGAGCAGGCCTTTCTAATCGACCTGGCCCGGGTATCCTGGAAGGATATTGACCTCATCCCGTCAGTAGAGGATACCTGGTTGCTCTTTAAAAGTGCTTTCCTCACCATCATAAATAAGCATGCCCCATTCAAAAAACGTAGAACTAAGAACAGATATAGCCCTTGGTTCACCCCAGACTTGACTGCCCTTGACCAGCACAAAAACATCCTGTGGCATTCTGCATTAGCATCGAATAGCCCCTGTGATATGCAACTTTTCAGGGAAGTCAGGAACCAATATACACAGTCAGTTAGGAAAGCTAAGGCTAGCTTTTTCAAACAGAAATTTGCATCCTGTAGCACTAATTCCAAAAGGTTTTGGTACACTGTAAAGTTCATGGAGAATAAGAGCACCTCCTCCCAGCTGCCCACTGCACTGAGGCTAGGAAACACTGTCACCACCGATAAATCTATGATAATCGATAATTTCAATAAGCATTTTTCTACGGCTGGCCATGCTTTCCACTTGGCTACCCCTACCCCGGCCAACAGCTCTGTACCCCCTGCAGCAACTTGCCCAAGCCCCTCTCGCTTCTCCTTCACCCAAATCCAGACAGCTGATGTTCTGAAAGAGCTGCAAAATCTGGATCCCTACAAATTAGCTGGGCTAAACAATCTGGACCCTGTCTTTCTAAAATTATCTGCCAACATTGTTGCAACCCCTATTACTAGCCTGTTCAACCTCTCTTTCATATCGTCTGAGATCCCCAAAGATTGAAATGCTACCGCTGTCATCCCCCTCTTCAAACTGTTATAGACCTATATCCATCCTGCTCTGACTTTCTAAAATATTCTTAAGCCAAATTAACAAACAGATCACCGACCATTTCGAATCCCACCGTACCTTCTCCACAATGCAGTCTGGTTTCCGAGCTAGTCAAGGGTGCGCATCAGCCACGCTCAGGGTCCTAAATGATATCATAACCGCCATCAAAAAAAGACAGTACTGTGCAGCCGTCTTCATTGACCTTTCCAAGGCTTTCGACTCTGTCAATCACTGCATTCTTATTGGCAGACTCAATAGCCGTGGTTTCTCAAATGACTGCCTCGCCTGGTTCACCAACTACTTCTCAGATAGAGTTCAGTGTGTCAAATCGGATGGCTTGTTGTCCGAACCTCTGGCAGTCTCTATGGGTGTGCCACAGGGTTCAATTCTCAGGCCGACTCTGTTCTCTGTATATATCAATAATGTTGCTCTTGCTGCTAGTGATTCTCTGATCCACCTCTACGCGGACGACACCCTTCTGTATACATCTGGCCCTTCTTTGGACACCGTGTTAACTAATCTCCAGATGAGCTTCAATGCCATACAACTCTCCTTCCATGGCCTCCAACTGCTCTTAAATGCAAGTAAAACTAAATGCATGCTCTTCAACCGATCGCTACTAGCACCTGCCCGCCCATCCAGCATCACTACTCTGGACGGTTCTGACTTAGAATATGTGGACATCTACAAATACCTAGGTGTCTGGTTAGACTGTAAACTATCCTTCCAGATTCACATTAAGCATCTTCAATCCAAAGTTTCATCTAGAATTGGCTTCCTATTTCGCAACAAAGCGTCCTACACTCATACTGCCAAACATACCCTCGTAAAACTGACTACCCTACTGATCCTTGTCTTTGGCGATGTCATTTACAAAATATTGCCTCCAACACTCTACTCAGCAAACTGGATGTAGTCTATCACAGTGCAATCCGTTTTGTCACCAAAGCCCCATATGCTACCCACCACTGCGACCTGTATACTCTCGTTGGCTGGCCATCCATACATATTCGTCGTCAAACCCACTGGATCCTGGTCATCTACAAGTCTTTGCTAGGTAAAGCCCCACCTTATCTCAGCTCACTGGTCACCATAGCAACACCCACCCGTAGCACGCGGTCCAGCAGGTATATTTCACTGGTCATCCCCAAAGCCAACTCCACGTTTGACCGCCTTTCCTTCCAGTTCTCTGCTGCCAATGACTGGAACGAATTGCAAAAATCACTGAAGCTGGAGACTTATATCCCCCTCACTAACTTTAAGCATCAGCTGTCAGAGCTGATGATGACATAAATGATGACATAAAAAGCCGTTGTGTTGAAACACCGTGTGATGTTTAACCGTGAGAATCGCAGAATGGTGAACTTACTAAATTACTGAGAGTTTGACTGTGTGATATTAGGTTGCTTCTTGTGTAAATATTTTCCGTCAGGATTTTAATGATTTGTATGTACTGTACCGGTACACAGCCAATCTGTAAATAGCACACGCAACTACCTCATTCCCATATTGTTATTTATCTTTTTGCTCTTTTGCACACCAGTTTCACTACTTGCACATCATCATCTGCACATCTATCACTCCAGTGTTAATGCTATATTGTAATTATTTCGCCTCTTTGGCTTATTTATTGCCTTACCTCCCTAATCTTCTACATTTGCACACACTGTACATTGATTTTTCTATTGTGGTATTGACTCTACGTTTGTTTATGTGTAACTCTGTGTGGTTGTTTTTGTCACATTGCTTTGCTTTATCTTGGCCAGGTCACAGTTGTAAATGAGAACTTGTTCTCACCTGGCCTACCTGGTTAAATAAAGGTGAAATAAAAAAAAGAAAGAAATACATTTACAACATTAACAATGTCTACGCTGTATTTCTGATCAATTTGATGTTATTTTAATGGACCATAAATGTGCTATTCTTTCAAAAACAAGGACATTTCTAAGTGACCCCAAACTTTTGAACAGTACTGTACATGTAGGTAGAGTTAAAGTGACTATACATAGATAATTAACAGAGAGTAGCAGCAGCGTAAAAGGGGGAGACAATGCAAATAGATTGGGTAGCAATTTGAATCGCTGTTCAGGAGTCTTATGGCTTGGGGGTAGATTCTGTTAAGCCTTTTGGACCTTGACGTGGCGCTCCGGTACCGCTTGAATTGTGGTAGCAGAGAGAACAGTCTACGACTAGGTTGGCTGGAGTTTTTAACAGTTTTTAGAGCCTTCCTCTGACACCTCCTGGTATAGAGGTCCTGGATGGCAGCAAAGCTTGGCTCCAGTGAAATACTGGGCCGTACACACTACCCTCTGTAGTGCCTTGCGTTCGGAGGCCGAGCAGTTGCCATACCAGGCAATGATGCAACCAGTCAGGATGCTCTCGATGGTGCAGCTGTATAACTTTTTGAGGATCTGAGGACTCATGCCAAATCTTTTCAGTCTCCTGAAAAGGCTCCTGAAATAGGCTTTGCCTCTTCATGACTGTCTTGGTGTGTTTGGACCATGATAGTTTGTTGGTGATGTGGATACAAAGGAACTTGAAGCTCTCAACCTGCTCCACTACAGCCCTGTTGATGACAATGGGGGCATGCTCGGTCCTCCTTTTCCTGTAGTCCACAATCACCTCCTTTGTCTTGATCATTTTGAGGGAACGGTTGTTATCCTGGCAGCACATGGCCAGATCTCTGACCTCCTCCCTATAGGCTGTCTCATTGTTGTTGGTGATCAGGCCTACTACTGTTGTGTCATCTGCAAACTTAATGATGGTGTTGGAGTCGTGCCTGGCCACGCAGTCATGAGTGAACAGGGAGTACAGGAGGGGACTGAGCACACACCCCTGAGGGGCCCCCGTGTTGAGGATCAGCATGGCAGATGTGTTATTATCTACCCTTACCACCAGGGGGCGGTCTGTCAGGAAGTCCAGGATCCAGTTGCAGAGGGAGGTGTTTAGTCCCAGGGTCCTTAGCTTAGAGATGAGCTTTGAGGGCACTATGGTGTTGAACGCTGAGCTGTAGTCAATGAATAGCATTCTCACATAGGTGTTCCTTTTGTCCAGGTGGGAAAGGGCAATGTGGAGTGCAATAGAAATTGGGTCTAGGGTTTCTGGGATAATGGTGTTGATGTGAGCCATGACCAGCCTTTCAAAGCACTTTGTGGCTACAGACGTGAGTCCTACGGCTCGGTAGTCATTTAGGCAGGTTACCTTAGTGTTCTTGGGCACAGGAACTATGCTGGTCTGTTTGAAACGTGTTGGTATTACAGACTCAGTCACGGACAGGTTGAAAATGTCAGTGAAGACACTTGCAAGTTGGTCAGCGCATGCTCGGAGTACACGTCCTGGTAATCCGTCTGGTCCTGTGGCCTTGTGAATGTTGACCTGTTTAAAGGTCTTACTCACATCGCTTATGGAGAGTGTGATCACACTGTCGTCTGGGACAGCTGATGCTCTCATGCATGCTTCAGTGTTATTTGCCTCGAAGCGAGCATTGAAGTAATTTAGTTTGTCTGGTAGGCTTGTGTCACTGGGCAGTGCGTGGCTGTGCTTCTCTTTGTAGTCAGTAATAGTTTGCTTGCCCTGCCACATCCGACGAGATTTGGAGCCGGTGTAGTACGAATCAATCTTAATCCTGTATTGATGGTTTGTCGGAGGGCGTAGCGGGATTTCTTTCAAACTCCTAGCCCCTAGCTAAAGGGTAGCGCTGTCGATTTCAAGGAGCGGTCCTTGAAATCGACAGCGCTACCCTTTAGCTAGGTGCGGATGTTGCCTGTAGTCCATGGCTTCTGGTTGGGGTATGTACATACAGTCACTGTGGGGATGACGTCATCGATGCACTTATTTATGAAGCCAGTGACTGATGTGGTGTACTCAATGCCATCGGAAGAATTCCGTAACATATTCCAGTCTGTGCTAGCAAAACAGTCCTGTATATTAGCATCTGCGTCATCTGACCACTTCTTTATTGACCAATGCTAACGTTGTCCGTGATGAGATTAAAACTCAACCTTCGGGTTGCTAGGCATTCGCTTTATACTCTCACCCAACTTCAGTTTTTGCCTTAAGTAACCATCTCTCTTATGTAACCATACCAAACGTTACATTTATTTTTATTTTATTTTTTTTATTTCACCTTTATTTAACCAGGTAGGCTAGTTGAGAACAAGTTCTCATTTGCAACTGCGACCTGGCCAAGAAAAAGCATAGCAGTGTGAACAGACAACACAGAGTTACACATGGAGTAAACAATAAACAAGTCAATAACATGGTAGAAAAAAAGAGAATCTATATACAATGTGTGCAAAAGGCATGAGGTAGGCAATAAATCGAATAATTACAATTTAGCAGATTAACACTGGAGTGATAAATCATCAGATGATCATGTGCAAGAAGAGATACTGGTGTGCAAAAGAGCAGAAAAGTAAATAAATAAAAGCAGTATGGGGGGTGAGGTAGGTAAATTGGGTGGGTAGTTTACAGATGGACTATGTACAGCTGCAGCGATCGGTTAGCTGCTCGGATAGCAGATTTTTAAAGTTGTTGAGGGAGATAAAAGTCTCCAACTTCAGAGATTTTTGCAATTCGTTCCAGTCGCAGGCAGCAGAGAACTGGAAGGAAAGGCGTCCAAATGAGGTTTTAGCTTTAGGGATGATCAGTGAGATACACCTGCTGGAGCGCGTGCTGCGGGTGGGTGTAGCCATCGTGACCAGTGAACTGAGATAAGGCGGCACTTTACCTAGCATAGCCTTGTAGATGACCTGGAGCCAGTGGGTCTGACGACGAACATGTAGCGAGGGCCAGCCGACTAGGGCATACAGGTCGCAGTGGTGGGTCGTATAAGGTGCTTTAGTAACAAAACGAATGGCACTGTGATAAACTGCATCCAGTTTGCTGAGTAGAGTGTTGGAAGCTATTTTGTAGATGACATCGCCGAAGTCGAGGATCGGTAGGATAGTCAGTTTTACTAGGGTAAGTTTGGCGGCGTGAGTGAAGGAGGCTTTGTTGCGGAATAGAAAGCCGATTCTTGATTTGATTTTGGATTGGAGATGTTTGATATGAGTCTGGAAGGAGAGTTTGCAGTCTAGCCAGACACCTAGGTACTTATAGATGTCCACATATTCTAGGTCGGAACCGTCCAGGGTGGTGATGCTAGTCGGGCGTGCGGGTGCAGGCAGCGAACGGTTGAAAAGCATGCATTTGGTTTTACTAGCGTTTAAGAGCAGTTGGAGGCCACGGAAGGAGTGTTGTATGGCATTGAAGCTCGTTTGGAGGTTAGATAGCACAGTGTCCAAGGAAGGGCCGGAAGTATATAGAATGGTGTCGTCTGCGTAGAGGTGGATCAGGGAATTGCCCGCAGCAAGAGCAACATCATTGATGTATACAGAGAAAAGAGTCGGCCCGAGAATTGAACCCTGTGGTACCCCCATAGAGACTGCCAGAGGACCGGACAACATGCCCTCCGATTTGACACACTGAACTCTGTCTGCAAAGTAGTTGGTGAACCAGGCAAGGCAGTCATTAGAAAAACCGAGGCTACTGAGTCTGCCGATAAGAATATCATATCATATCACATATCACATATCATACTAATTTGAGGGTCCCGGATTCACATTTACTATGTTACGACTAGTCTATGAGACCAGGCTGGCAACAAACAAAAAAGGAAGGCCGGTTGCATCATTTGTTATGCAATGTAAGTCCACAATCTTCTGTGTGGAATGTTTGCTTATCCTTCATAAAAATAGACAAGACTCCCTCAAAAGATCAGGACAGACATGCAGAGTGTCACATATAGAGTTGCAAAGCTACCTGTAGTTTACCAATGTTACCGGACTCTTCAGTCATTTTGGTAATTAACAGAAATCGATGACAATCTATCGTAAATTTGGTAATTCATACTTGAATAACTTTTAAATCTGTCTCCGTCCATTCGTTCGTCCATTTCTTTGTTAGTAACACGCGATATCTCAGACAGTGCTGGGCCGATTTTTACTAAACTTGAGTGAATGATGCATCTTGCCATAGAGATCCGGCATTTACTAAATTAAACTCATTGGCTCAAGACAGAAGCTATAGTAATGATCTTTAACTATTTAGTCACACAGGCTCTCAGCCGACTCATCGGGTTCCCACGCCTCAACCGGCTCATCGGGCATCCACGCCTCAGCCAACTCTCATGTCTCGGCAAGCCCATCAGGCTCACCCAGGGTGGTGCCACTAGGGGCGGGATACTGTCACGCCTGCTCCTCCTCCCCTCCCTGGCGCTCGAGGGCACTAGGCTGCCCATTATTACACACACCTGTCACCATCGTTACGCGCACCAGCGCATCTTTGGACTGACCTGGACTCCATTACTTTGCCCCTCCTATATCTGTCTGTTCCTCAGTTTGATCCCCGTGTCAGCATTATTGTCATTATGTTTCCCGTCAAGATGTGTCCTTGTTTGTTTCATGTTGGTTATTTATTAAATGTTCCCTCCCTGTACTTGCTTCTCGTCTCCCAGCGTCTGTTCTTACAAAAATAAATAAAATTGTGTACATTTTTTTATATTTCATGCTGAAAGACTCATATTAAATACCAATGGTATTCACTAAGTTCATGGTTTATACTTAGGATAATGTTTTACAGTTTTGTAATTCTATTAGTTTTTTTCTAATCTTATTGAATTATTTCTTAGAGGACCAAAGATAATTACAAACAACTGTAAAAATCTGAAGTTCCCAAAAGGGCCACTAGATGTGATAGATTACATAAAATCCTTGAACATTTACACATTTCTGGTAGTTTACTGGTAAATTTAGAAAGTTTATTTCCAGTAAAATACCCTCCCTTTGCAACCCTAGTCACATAAGAGACAGACATGTACGATAATTTGGTAGTTCTTGAGTCATATAATCCCGGCTGTGGTTGTATTGATTTGACATTTAGGACATGCTAGATGTCATCTCAATGCACCCTGGGTAAATTAGTAACATCTCTGTGCACTGAGTCCATCATCCAGTTACATTGGCACAATGCATTTAGATGGATCTCTTATAACCCTGGAGGAGTATGGCAAATCATATTTTCCCCTGGGTGTCTATGACAGGGGATGAGGCTCAGGCTACAACACAGTGGCTAGAAAAACAGGAGCCTTTTCAATCTTCATTATCCCACAATCTTTGCAGTAAACCATTTTACGGTAATATGCCATTTGAGTCGCTGTTTGTTCTTTGAAATGCTTTATAATGTCACTATTAGGTTCTGTTTGCATATTCTGAGTAAGTGGTTATTGGAGTCAAAGCAGGCTACACATTATTTGATTATAAATGAGTATGGGAAATGATGGTGAAATAGCTGGGTCTGTCAACCAACTATTTCCTTTTGACTTTCGCCAAAGCACATTCACATTTTTTATGTGATATTTTCTTCACTGTTACTTCAACAGGTAGATGCAGATGGGTAGGGAAATTATTTAATTCCTGTCTCATTTTATGACGCTATGCGCCTTGGGAGGAAAAATCTGAGAGTGAAAGGGTTCTCAGATTGTATACAAACAGAACACTGGTTGTCGTCGTGGCAACGCAGGCTTAGCCCCTAAAATGACCAAAGCACGCAGTCTCCAAAGGGACAGGGCGGGGGAGTTGTTTTCCCAGAATACACTGTGAATACAGATTGTTGACACACCATGAAATTCAGACTGAGGCTCCATGAAGTCATTATCATTAAAATAGGCAAGGGTCTAACATAACAGCAGAAGCCAACGAGGACGCATGTATGGCCACTAACCAGACATGCCATCAGAATCATACAGAACATACAGTAAACTTCATGGAATTGAATGACTTCGTTATACATACAGAACAGTACAGACATGCTGCTTGAATAAGGGACCCCAGTACATTGTGTGCTTGTTTAAGTACAGTATTTTACTGTTTCTGTACTCAGGACAGTCAGTCACAATCCCCTAATAACTGTTCAAACAAGTCCGGCAGGCAGCACAGTTTATTTGACTTGATCACAACTCAGCCATACCACAGAGGTGACCCCGGTGTTATACTATTTAAATAAACAAGACATCCAGATACTGCAAGTGAACACACATAATTTGCGAAATGTGGCTCAATAAGTTTGAGACATATGACAACAGAGCTGTCATTGATCAGTTTAAAGTGCACATACAGTTGAAGTCGGAAGTTTACATACACTTAGGTTGGAGTCATTAAAAATCGTTTTTCAACAACTCCACAAATTTCTTGTTAACAAACTATAGTTTTGACAAGTGTGTTAGGACATCTACTTCGTGCATGACACAAGTATTTTTTCCAACAATTGTTTCCAGACAGATTATTTCACTTATAATTCACTGTATCACAATTACAGTGGGTCAGAAGTTTACATACACTAAATTGACTGTGCCTTTAAACAGCTTGGAAAATTCCAGAAAATAATATCATGGCTTTAGAAGCTTCTGATAGGCAAATTGACATAATTTGAGTCAATTGGAGGTGTACCTGTAGATGTATTTCAAGGCATACCTTCAAACTCAGTGCCTCTTTGCTTGACATCATGGTAAAATCAAAAGAAATCAGCCAAGATCGCAGAAAATAAATTGTAGACCTCCACAAGTCTGGTTCATCCTTGGGAGCAATTTCCAAATGCCTGAAGGTACCACGTTTATCTGTACAAACAATAGTACGCAAGTATAAACACAATGGGACCACGTAGCTGTCATTCCGCTCAGGAAGGAGACGCATTCTATCTCCTAGAGATGAATGTACTTTGGTGCAGAAAGTGCAAATCAATCCCAGAACAACAGCAAAGGACCTTGTGAAGATGCTGGAGGAAACAGGTACAAAAGTATCTTTATCCACAGTAAAACGAGTCCTATATCGACATAACCTGAAAGGCCGCTCAGCAAGGAAGAAGCCACTGCTCCAAAACCACCATTAAAAAGCCAGACTACAGTTTGTAACTGCACATGGGGACAAAGATCGTACTTTTTGGAGAATTGTCCTCTGGTCTAATGAAACAAAAATAGAACTGTTTGGCCATAATGACAATCGTTATGTTTGGAGGAGAAAGAGGGAGGCTTGCAAGCCAAAGAACACCATCCCAACCGTGAAGCACGGGGGTGGCAGCATCATGTTGTGGGGGTGCTTTGCTGCAGGAGGGACTGGTGCACTTCACAAAATAGATGGCATCATGAGGCTATATTGAAGCAACATATCAAGGCATTTTTCTTTATTTAACTGGGCAACTCAGTTAAGAACAAATTCTTATTTTCAATGATGGCCTAGGAACAGTGGGCTAACTGTCTTGTTCAGGGGCAGAACAACAGATTTTTACCTTGTCAGCTCGGGCATTCGATCTTGCAACCTTTCGGTTACTAGTCTAATGCTCTAACTACTAGCCTACCCTGCCACCCCTGACATCAGTTAGGAAGTTAAAGCTTGCTCACAAATGGGTCTTCCAAATGGACAATGACCCCAAGCATACTTCCAAAGTTGTGGCAAATGGCTTAAGGACAACAAAGTCAAGGTATTGGAGTGTCCATCACAAAGCCCTGACCTCAATCCCATAGAAAATTTGTCGGCGGAACTGAAAAAGCGTGTGCGAGCAAGGAGACAACAAATTTGAATCAGTTACACCAGCTCTGTCAGGAGGAATGGGCCAAAATTCACCTAACTTATTGAGGGAAGCTTGTGGGAGGCTACCCGAAATGTTTGACCCAAATTAAACAATTTAAAGGCAATGCTACCAAATACTAATTGAGTTTATGTAAACTTCTGACCCAGTGGAAATATGATGAAAGAAATAAAAGCTGAAATAAATCATTCTCTCTACTATTATTCTGACATTTCACATTCTTAAATAAATTGGTGATCCTAACTGACCTAAGACAGGGATTTTTTACTAGGATTAAATGTCAGGAATTGTGAAAAACTGAGTTTAAATGTATTTGGCTAAGGTGTATGTAAACTTCTGACTTCAACTGTAAGTGGTCCTGTATTGTCCTATTGATGGACAGAGGGCTCTTCTACACAAATAACATGTAATGTCCCAAGACTCAAGACTACGAAACAAGAAAATCCTGCTTAAGCATTATAATTACATTATCTGAATGAATCTTGCTATGTGAAGTCATTGTGCCTGGTGTGTCCAGCACATCGTTCCCAAACTGTTAACATGACAATCTGTGCTGCTGTACCAATGCATAAGTTATAGACATAGCTAGCTGTCCTCAGTGGATTTTGCTATGAAACTGATCTGATGCTCTCTCTGTGTCTCAAGTACACATACATGTACAGTACATTTCACTTCATGTTTGTCTGTTCCAGGCCCAAACAATGAGCCCTCCTAAATTTGTCTAAAATACCTTCTCCCCCATAAGTAGAGACAATTGTAACAGATAACAACATCTAGTATCTACAAAGTTCCCTCCTGTTAACCTCAGTAATACATTCCAGGATCCTCGCAAAACCATGTTGTTTTACTGTACAGATCTCACTACCTTATCTCTACTTGCACAATTTCCCTTTCCCATAAATAAACAGAGCCTATAACATCTAAAACACTGTCCTGCAAAATCTGGCTTCTGCTGAAGTCTCTGTGTCAGCCCTGCTGTTCTGTCATAGTGACAGAGTGGAGCATAGCTCTGCATGGGTCTTACCTGACTTGACCAGTACATCCCTGGTCCTCCCAGCCTGGCCAGAAGGAAACAGGCTGTGACTGTGGGTGACTCTCTGTGCCATGCCTCTCTTGGTGTCTGTCTGTCTGTCTCCCTCCCTCTCTCTCTCTGTGTCCGGGTGTATCTGTGTGTGTCCTGCTGCAGCACTCCTTTAAGCATGCTTCTCTGCCCAGGCTAGAGTAAACAGTCACATGACCCCCGGGCATTCCACTGCCCGCCCCTCCCTCTCTCACCCCCCCCCCCCCCTCTCTCTCTCTCTCTCTCTCTCTCTCTCTCTCTCTCTCTCTCTCTCTCTCTCTCTCTCTCTCTCTCTCTCTCTCTCTCTCTCTCTCTCTCTCTCTCTCTCTCTCTCTCTAATAGTATTACTCTATCTATTGCCTCTCCCCTCCGTCTCTAGCCTGCTGTTAGATACTCTCTCTCTCTCTCCCTCTCTTTCTTTTGTCTTTTTGTCTTTTCCTCTATGCTCTCACTTTCCCTCTCTCCACTACTCTCAATCTCTCTAGTTCTCTCCTCCATTCTTTCTTTCTTTCCTTCCTTCCCTCTCATTTCTCTCTCAATCTTCCACTCTATCCCCTCTCTCTCACTCACACTCTCACTCCTCTCTCTCTCCCTCTCTCTGATCCTCAGTGGTCTGTAGCTGGTAGGATTAGCAGAAGGCTTAAGTTCTCTCCTAATGCTCATATTAACCATAAGTCATCTGGGTGCTTTCATACTCAGCAGTGTAGTACAGTAGCCAGGCTGGCAGTACTGGGAGAGAGCACACTGGGCTGTTCATCTACACATGACTTTCCCAATGCCTCTGCTTTAAGGGGATGTAGAATGTATACAGTGTTAGCTAGATAGAGATTATGAGCTAGCCTGCAATTAGTCAGAGGGATGGCAGTATCAATGTGATATTTTTTTCCTGACAAAGAGAGGTTCACTTACCACTATAGAAAATAACTAAGTGACAAGGTGTTCACTGACTTATTTGTTAGTTATAAATAATACTTTTGATAAAAAATATCCAAAATTTGTCAACAAAGTAAGACATGGGATTAGGAAGAAATGTAAACCTCTTCAGCACTCTGATGAAAACTCTCCAAGACATGTTGATCTCAAAGTTGGACACTTTAGTTTATGTCGAGTACCACGAAATCCCTTGTATTTCACAAAATCAACGTACTCAGAGTTTATCATGTTAGCACAGGCACTAGATTGTAAGACTCTTTTAAGACTCTTAAGGTACTTACTGGATGCTTTGAGCCCTTTAAAAAACATTTTCATACATAACACAAACAGTGTAACCAGACCCGTGAACAGCCAAACGTGCCAAGTGTGCGGAAGTACCTCTACCTGGCTGGCAGGTATGGTCACAGTGATTGGAGGGCCAGGTCCATTACTCCGCTGTGTACAATGAGAGGCAGTGATAACACAAGATGGTAACTCAGAGTTGCTTGGCTTTACTTCCCAGGCATGTTATTGTTCCATGAGACAGTAACCGGAGAGGGCCAGACGTACCTCTGCCATTCCTGTGCTTTCCGTTTTTCACACACTGCTGCTGCTGCTGCTGCTGTTGGTTGATGTTATACGTCTTCTGTAGAGAGAGGGAAAGAAGAATAGAGAGAGATGGGTGGGATGGGAGAGAAATAGAGATGGGTTCAGACGATACATCAGACCCTGATCATTGCCATTTCTCACATCCGCCCAGCATGCTTGTGATGTCATTAGTGTCTCCTCATTGATTTTAAATGGACATTACCGGTCTGGGGGCTATAAACAGCTAAAGGCCACTGGCACACAGTGACAGCAGGCATTAAACTGGCTCTCATCCTTCCATTCTTCCTCCATCTCTCTCACTTCTACTCCTCTTACTCCTTTTACTTCTATCCATTCCTCTCATCATCCTCCTCCTCCCTTCTCTCTCCCTTCTCCTCCTCACATGTATCCTTCCTCTTCCCCATACCTCTACACCCCTTCTGTTTCTGCTCCTCCCCTTTTCCTTCTGCTCCCCACATCCCTTCCTATTCATCCTTCTCCTCCCTCTCTCTTTCTCTTTCTCTCTCTCTCTCCCTATCTCTCACTCTCACTCCCACTCTCACTCCCACTCTCTCTCTCTCTCTCTCTCTCTCTCTCTCTCTCTCTCTCTCTCTCTCTCTCTCTCTCTCTCTCTCTCTCTCTCTCTCTCTCTCTCTCTCTCTCTCTCTCTCTCTCTCTCTCTCTCTCTCTCTCTCTCTCTCTCCCTCCCCTCCCATCCTCCTTATCCCTCTCTCTCTGACAGGGCCCCAGAGGCCTGGTTGTCCATACTGAAGCCTTGCAGCACAGCCTCTTCACAGGGGTGAGCTGAGCTCCATTCAAAGGGCCTTTTGGACGCCCTCTCGGCTGTGTGAAAGGATATTGTGTTGCCGTCTACGGTTGCTAGGAGAGGCTTTCTCAGGCTTGGTTTGGTGACAAGGCCCTTACTGTCTTGAGTCCCCCCCCATCCCCTACCTCCCTGGCATTACTGGGGGTGGGGGCATTTCTGTTAATCCACTGGTGGGGTATAGGGTAAATTCTGTGTCGTGCATGGAAATGGAGAGTTTGGGGGAATGGAGGTTTGGGGAGGGCAGTGTTTTAATGAATGATCTCTTTCTCCTAAATGTGTCTCTGTCACTGTGTTGGGACAGGGTGTTCCTCATGTACTCTAAAAATGCTCTGTAAATATGACAAACAGCAACAAACATGAATAATACATGACCTCACATGGAAAATACCTAAACTCTGTTGATTGTATCATGTACTATTATGCATGTTATTTTTTCTGACATGATCAAAATAGAGGCTTCAGTCATGATCATGTCTAGAGACTAGTTTTTTAAATTGGTAAATGGAATACATTTATGTTGTGTAAAATGTAATAGTAATAATGGAAATAATAGATTTTTTCTACAACACATTGCTCCTAATATTCATGCTCTCTCTCGTTGCTTTAAAGTACAACAGAGTTGCTCTAAGCAGTATTATGATTACCAGGGGTGCACTAAGAAGATATAAGAAGCAAAGCCTGTTCTAATAACACTTGAGTCAAGTTTTAAATGAGCTTAGAGGGAATAAAAACTCCATATTTACAGCCACACTGCATAAACCCCTCTCTCATTGATGAGTCACCTCACAACGTCTATGAGCTGTGTGAATAAAGAACAGTAAGCTCCGTATTGATCTCCAGTGATTATGAGTGTCCATAACTTTATCCTCTTCATTTTCCTGCCCCAGGAGTGTATCAAGGTTCGTGGCTTGCCTCTGTAAGTGGACAATTAAATCCAAACAGGTCTCAGTAGGGCTGCACAATTCTGGTAACTTTCCAGAAATCCCAGTTGGAGGATTCCTGGTCTAAATACGTTCTGGAAGCACTGAACCTAGTCCCTACTGTGCAGGCTGGCTGACCTGGGTTTAGATTGTGTTTGTTGTGTTGTGTTTTTCCCTGGCCCAGTGTCTCATTACCATCAGTGGTCATTTGACCTTTCCAATCAGAGTCCTGTTTGATTTCCCTCATGTTTTATTAAACAGACTCAGAAAGTGATTCTATACCTCTAACCCTATAATAAGGGGTGAGACAAAGAGGTTTGACCTTTTTTTGTCAAATCAATTTGGACCCTGATCCGGTGATCTGGTGCTCTGGTTTCACCCCTCAGGGTAGTCAGGTTACCCAAGCGACACATGCTGTTAGCAGAGGCCCTGGACAGGAGAGTAGGGTTGCTAGAAAAGTACACAAGCAATGCACCTTCCAACTACTAACTCTAACTTGAACCCGCACCTTAACCATAACCTTGATATTGCCTGATGACCCGCTCAGGCCCAGTTAAGCACTCAGTTACACATACGCAAACATGTATGCACGCACACATGCACCCACACAAAATGTGAGTATATCATGATAATTACACAAAGTTATGATTATGTTTGGATTATCCCTTTGAATAGAGTCTTACTGAATATTTGAATATTGGACACTGTGTCAACACGAGTAATTTCAACCATGGATATAAATAAATACATTTAAATATATATTTCTCTAATTACAAAATCAAGTCTTGTAGCTGACACTGCCTCAGTACAGTACACTGTGTTCCCTACCTAAGGGATTTTGATGTTTTATTGTCCCCAATGAGAAAGTAAAACCCACACTCACTGAAATATTCTTTAAGTTTCAATATGTTTTTTTAGCAGCAGAGGTCAGAGCAAACAGACACATTTCGGCGACAGACTTCACCAACCTTTTTTGTTTTTCGGCCCCCTGAGCCATATGAGCCCCTTAACGTAGTGCTCTCCTAGTGAGATGAAAGAGCAGTAAAAGCAGAGAGCTTGTCAGTGGCATTCAGGACACTGCCATTAGATGAGACAGAGGGAACTACTGCCCCAGAGATTGTTGGCTTGACATACTCTCCAATTGCACATTTAGAACCTGACACCTGTAGTAAGACATTGAAAAGGAACGCTCACTCACCATAAAAAGTGCATTGTTGTGTAAAGCGCGATCGGTTTGAATCCCACCCCAAGTTTTCATTAAACAAAACAGTCAGGACCCTGTCAATAAAGACCCAGTTAGCAACCCAAAACAAACCTCATGTAGATCCTGACTTACCAAGGAACTAACATAGCTTTTCCAAATCCTAACTGGAGTAATCAGTGGGCAAACTGAAACACTGACCATGTTGTACACTATTGAAGGGCCCGTCACCAGCATGTGTCTGTGCTACTAAATACACTTTTCCATGCCCCCCTCTGTCCTTATCTTTTCCTAAATAAGTCTATAAGCAATGTTCCCATATTCACGGAGACTGTAATCACATTAAATGCTGCATATGTCGGCTCAATTGGAAATTACCGTTAAATGCTAAGTGCTCTGTAACGCAGATTTGTATTTTTTTTATTTTACTAGACAAGTCAGTTAAGAACAAATTCTTATTTACAATGACGGCCTAGGAACAGTGGGTTAACTGCCTTGTTCAGGGGCAGAACGACAGATTTTTACCTTATCAGCTCAGGGATTTGATCTAGCAACCTTTCAGTTACTGGCCCAACTCTCTATCCACTAGGCTACCTGCTGCCCCAGATCTACTGCCGGTCGGATTGAATCCCAGCCTTCGATGGTCACAGCACAACAAAGATGGGAACCACGCCATGAAGCGGATCCAAGATCAGTTCTTAGGGACAGTGCCCACCTCAGGCCAGTACATTAGTCACTCTCACCTCCCCCTGTCTTTAATCTCAGGAAGGCAGATTCTGCACCACAGGTCATCACAGCTCAACATGAACCATGTTCCGCTATGCCAGCTACCCTCCAGGAAGGAAAAGTAATGTACTTAGGCAGGACACAATGTTTTACAGATGGTTCAAAGATGTAACGCTCAGATCTGGGAGGCCTTGTAAACTACAAAACGTTCCCTTTCCTGCAACAGGCTTTAACATGCACGATACACACACACACACACACACACACACACACACACACACACACACACACACACACACACACACACACACACACACACACACACACACACACACACACACACACACACACACACACACACACACACACACACACACACACACACACACACAGACACACACGCACGCACGCACATGCACACACACACACACTCAATAACAACACACAATACAACCAATGTTACTGATTCAGATTCTTACATGATCAGATTGAGTTGAGTCTGCCACCTAGTGGAGAAACAGGTATACTTCTCTGCTCTCTACAGATTGTGGTGGCAGTAATTAACTTCAGAGCTAGGCACGCTAAAGATAACTAAGCTCATTACAGCTACAGTACCATTTCAGGTCATGTAATTGTCGAGCACTAACCATATGCTTCAGTGAACAAACAGATATCTGAGGGATTTTAACTGTTTTCAGTATAATGTTCTATATGGTGGAGCCAGAAGAGCTCTTAATGAGGACAGGGCCATGCAGATAAACAGAAACACCATCTGGTCCTATACATCTGCAGCTGGGCCCCTGTAGGTCACATCAGTGTTGTTTTCGAGACCACCTAAAGCAAGACCGATTCAAGACCGAGACCAGGAGGGGGACAAGGGGTTCGAGACCGATTATAGACCGAGACCAGGAGGGGGACAAGGGGTTCGAGACCGAGGCAAGACCGAGACCAGAAAAATGAGAGTCCAATTCAAGACCATGATTGTAATTTTGTCAAATCACCACCTTATAACAGAGTTCAACATGCACCAATATTTCTGTGTTCA
The DNA here is from genome assembly GCF_045679555.1 of Salvelinus alpinus. Lineage (NCBI taxonomy): Eukaryota > Metazoa > Chordata > Actinopteri > Salmoniformes > Salmonidae > Salvelinus > Salvelinus alpinus. Next base: position 27,906,635 of record NC_092087.1, on the reverse strand, counting down.
TATTTCAGAACAATGTATGGATTCTTTAGACATTCAGAATAGTGAAACATGTATGCTGAGGGAAAATAGAGCGACTCTACAAATTATTACTAACCCAAACACAATGGGCCTACTATGCCTTCAGAGAAGGGTTAAGGATTTATACAATACTTTTTATAATTATATTATTATTTTTCAATGATCTGATTTAATCTCTTCAGTTTTTGTTGGAAAGCGTTAACACTGAAGAGAAAACAAGATCCAATCAGGATTTTCTTTGCTGGTCTCTGGGGAGATAAATCGAGCTAGCAATGTCAGCCATTGGCTAGCTATATAAAGACATCTGCCATTCAACTATATTAGGGCAACATTTTGGAGTGACAGTGGAATCAACCAATCACATTTTGACTTAATGGGTGGGATTGCTTTTACAAAAACATATGGAAACTTCTAGCTAGCTTTTGTTGTTGGCTAGTTTGCAGCGGCTGCAGCAGGTGTTATCAAAGAGGATATTGTTGCAAATTTGTTAGCAACTCCCTTTTCAATAATAACTTTCAACAAGAAGTTATGTTTCAAATGATCGACATCTGGTGAGTGAAACTGTGTTTTTTATTGCAGCGTGCTTACTGTTGTTCGCCATCTCTTTGAAATAACTCATGTGCGAGAAACATTGTAGCATTTAAAGTGGAACTGACAGCATTTTAGCAACTTGAAATCTCATTAAAATCTTTTCATTTACACCACAAGGAAGAATATGACACTTTTTAAAACATTTTCTGACAACCGACCACTAAGATGTGACTGGTTTCAGGAAACTAGGCGTATATTGCACATCACTACTTCACAGGAGCGGCATTTGAACGTAAATGTCTAGACAATAGTGACCCATACACAGCTAGATGTGGCTGGGGGATGGTTATAGCATTTCCTTCAAGCATCATATAATAAAATATTTTTATCTGGACAGTTTCTGTTTTTGATATTGCTACTATACAAGTAACCATTTCAGTGTACCATTTATACCTTCTGTATCCTGTGCATGTGACAAATAAACTTCATGTAGCGTGTGTTTACCACATGGCCTCAGGTGAATCTTTAAAGACATGGGTGGGGCTAAGGCTTAAGAGGGTGTGAACGATGCTGAATGGGTGTAGACAAAGAAGAGCTCTCCAGTACGTGTACCATTACATTTAAAGGCCATTTTCTCAAAAGTGGAGTTAGAAGTTTATCAAATTTCAAAGCAGAATTACTTTCCTATTGTTCCTCAAATGCAGTGTATGACATACCATTTTCTAGCCCCGAGTCTCTACTTTTATCCAATGTAAAAAAACACAATTTCAAATTATTCTAGATAAGACCAAATCGAGGAGCTCGGTCACATATGGTCATTTTCAAGATTTCATAAATTCTTAGAATGTTTGGGAATTATGTATACTAAGGCAATGGTTCCCAAACTTTTTATAGTCCCGTACCCCTTCAAACGTTCAACCTCCAGCTGCGTACCCCCTCTAGTACCAGGGTCAGCGCACTCTCAAATGTTGTTTTTTGCCATCATTGTAAGCCTGCCACACACACACTATACAATACATTTATTAAACAGAAGAATGAGTGTGAGTTTTTGTCACAACCCGGGTCGTGGGAAGTGACAAAGAGTTCTTATAGGACCAGGGCACAAATAATAATATAACAATAATCAATAATTTTGCTCTTTATTTAGCCACCTTACATATGAAACCTTATTTGTTCATCAAAAATTGTGAATAAATCACCACAGGTTAATGAGAAGGGTTTGCTTGAAAGGATGCACATAACTCTGCAATGTTGGGTTGTATTGGAGAGAGTCTTTCCACACACAGTCTGTGCCTGTATTTAGTTTTCATGCTAGTGAGGGCTGAGAATTCACTCTCACATAGGTTCGTGGTTGCAAAGGGCATCAGTGTCTTAGCAGCGCGATTTGCCAAGGCAAGAAACTCTGAGCGCAGCCCTATCCAGAAATCTGTCAGTGGCTTCTGATTAAATAAAAATTTCACAGAACCGCGTGTTGCAATTTCGATGAGGCTCTCTTGTTCAGATATCGGTAAGGGGACTGGAGGCAGGGCATGAAAGGGATAATGAATCCAGTTGTTTGTGTCGTCCGTTTCGGGAATGTACCAACGTAATTGCGCACCCAGCTCACTCAGGTGCTTCGCTATATCACATTTGACATTGTCTGTAATCTTTAGTTCATTTGCACACACAAAAATCATACAATGATGGAAAGACCTGTGTGTTGTCCTTGTTAATGCGGACAGAGAAGAGCTCCAACTTCTTAATCATAGCCTCAATTTTGTCCCGCACATCGAATATAGTTGCAGTGAGTCCCTGTAATCCTAGATTCAGATCATTCAGGAAAGAAAAAACATCACCCAGATAGGCCAGTCGTGTGAGAAACTTGTCATCATGCAAGCGGTCAGACAAGTGAGAATTATGGTCAGTAAAGAACACTTTAAGCTCGTCTCTCAATTCAAAAAACGTGTTAATACTTTGCCCCTTGATAACCAGCGCACTTCTGTATGTTGTAAAAGCGTTACATGGTCGCTGCCCATATCATTGCATAATGCAGAAAATACACGAGAGTTCAGGGACCTTGCTTTAAGAAAGTTAACCATTTTCACTGTAGTGTCCAAAACATCTTTCAAGCTGTCAGGCATTCACTTGGCACCAAGAGCCTCTCGGTGGATGCTGCAGTGTACCCAAGTGGTGTCGGGGGCAACTGCTTTTACGTGCGTTACCACTCCACTATGTCTCCCTGTCATGGCTTTTGCGCCATCAGTACAGACACCATCACATTTTGACGACCACAAGTCCATTTGATGTCACAAAGCTGTACAGTACTTAAAAAATATCCTCTCATGTATAGAAATATCCTCTTCCTTAATTGACCCCCCCATAAATGTAACTGACATATACCAGGAGCTGTGCCAGGCCCGCCACATCTGTTGACTCATCCAGCTGTAACACATATAATTCACAGGCTTGTATGCGAAGCAATAATTGTTTCAAAACATCTCCTGCCATGTCACTGATGCGTCATAAAACAGTGTTGTTTGATGAAGGCACTGTCTGTATAGTTTTTTTGGGCCTTTTTCCCCAGCATTGTCCCCCCATATCCACCATTTCCCACCATATCCACGGCAGCAGGAAGAATTAAGTCCTTCACAATTGTATGGGGCTTGCCTGTCCTAGCCGCACGGTAGCTCACCATATAAGACACTTCTAGCCCCTTCTTATTAATAGTATCTGTTGCTTTTATACATGTCTTACTACTCGAAAGTCGTCTTTATTCTCGCTCAAACTTGCGTGGCTCAACTTGAGTTTGAGTTTATTTGAGTTTATTTTTATTTTTACAGGGACAGTGCACATTAATCAACGTTTCAGTCGCAGTCCCTGGGCAGGTTATTAAAAACAATTACAATATAGACAATAGCAACATAGAACAAGAAAGACAGAGCAACATAGGACAAGCAAGACGTAGCATACAGACAGAGCAACATAGAAAAAAAAGCAGCAAGACAAAATTCATAAAAGCAACAAAGTGTTTCCACACCTTACAAGTTACAGACAACAGACATGGAAAGCGGCAACACACAGCTAGGGACCATGTTCACAAATCTGATTGACCTTTAGCCATGTCTTCAAGCATTTTGTGAAAGTGTGATATGTGGTGCAGTTATGTGTGTCTGATGGCAGTGTATTCCAGACATGGGAAGCTCTCACAGAGAATGCAGATTTACTAAAGGTGCTTTTCCTTAGGGGAACTATACAGTCACCTCTCATGGCAGACCTTGTGGATCTGCTGCCATATGTCTGGGTTTTCTGTTTAACAAAAATATTGAGTGGAGGGGGAGCCAGGCCATTAAGGATCTTGAATACAAGACATGCGTCGGTGTATTGCACAAGATTTTCCCAACTCAAGAGCTCATGCTTTCTGAGGATGTGACAATGATGATGGCTATTGGGCTTCCTATCAAGCACTTTGAAAGCCTGTTTGTAGACAGACTGAATAGGTTTTAATGTTGTACAGCAAGCTTGGGCCCAACTAGTCAAGCAGTATGTTAAGTGGGGGAGTATCATAGATTTGAAGTACAGTTTTGCTACCTCTGTAGTCAAACAATTTCGTATAAATCGGAAATTAGCTAGGTTGAATTTGGTTATTTGAATTACCTTTTTCACATGCTTTTTAAAAGAGAGGTTGGAATCAAGTATGATGCCAAGGTACTTAAAATCGGATACCACCTGGAGCTTCTCCCCTGACACATAGACATCTGGCTCAGTAGCATCTGTTGCCCTCTTTGTGAAGAACATGCAAACAGTTTTTTTCACATTGAGATGCAAACACGAGTCACTGAGCCACTTTGTAACCTGGACCATTACAGTAGTGAGTTCTTGTGCAGCTTGTTGTTTGCTCTTTGCATGCACATATATCACTGTATCATCTGCATACATTTGAACTTCAGACCCAGTACAGACAGAAGGCAGATCATTAATGTACAGGCTGAACAGGAGGGGCCCCAGTATTGACCCTTGGGGCACGCCCACATCATAGCTAAGAGTGGGCGACAGCTCATTGCTCACTCTGACACACTGAGTTCTGCCTTCAAGGTATGATTTCATCCATCTCAAGGCATCAGGGGAAAAGTTGAACTTGGACAATTTTGTGATGAGAATCTCATGGTTAACAGTATCAAAAGCCTTCCTTAGGTCCAGAAACACAGCCCCAACAGCACCCCCTTTGTCCATCTTGGACTTCACATCCAGAAGAAAGCAGTTGGCCGTTTCTGTGGAGTGTTTCGCTCTGATGCCAAACTGCATGGAGTGTAATGTGAAGGGGCTGTTGTTGAGGTGGGCAATCAGTTGTTCTGGTACACACTTTTCAACAACCTTTGACACCACAGGTAGTATACTAATGGGCCTGTAGTTACTCACGTCAGCAGGGTCGCCTGATTTAAAGATGGCCGTTATTATGGCCGACTTCCATACCCTTGGAAACACACCGAGACCAATAGATGTGTTGGTGACCTTAGTAATGGGGCCAATGAGTGACTCTTTGTAGTTTTTAAGAAAGGTAGAGTCCATCCCAAACACATCTTTAGCTTTAGAGTTCTTCAGTGAGCTAATCACCTTGTTCACCTTTGACTCAGAAACCTCCCTTATGATGAAGACAGGTTGAGTGTCATTCACTAGCACTGAGCCCAAGAAACCAGTGGAGGGGTTCTGTGTCAGTACCCTGACAGAGTCAATAAAGTAGGAATTGAAGTCTATTGCTATTTCGACTGCATCCTGTGTTAGATTGTTATTCACCATGATTTCTAGTCTTTTTGCAGTGTTACTATGGTCTTTCCCTGTTAACTTTTTTAGATTCTCCCATATCAATTTAGAATTTCCCTTTGCTTCACCAATTATGTTAATAAAAAAGTTTGCCTTGGCCTGTCTGATTTCTTTCATCACCTTATTTCTCAACATGGTAAACCTACGTCTGTCATGCTCTAATTTAGATTTTAGGGCTATTTTTAGAGCATAATCTCGTTCTTTCATCAATTGAATTGCGTGGCTTATTTTTCAAATTGTCATGTTTTGTTTCTAACTGTCTGTGCAAGAGTGAAGGTTTCCCGCGCAAGAGTGAAGGTTTCCCACGAGAAAGTAACGGTTAATGTGACTGGATGTAAATTATTTGACTAGGCTACCTGTGTTTGACATTGTGTTGTTATTTCGCTGAACACTAGATGGTTTAATTTTATTTTTGGCAGTGAAACGATGCTACTCAGGTGAGAAAAAAAACTCACCCAAACGCATAGCCCTGTTGGAAAAAATAAATGTACTGTTTGAAAATTTGGCGTACCCCCAACGGCATTGCGCGTACCCCTGGGGGAATACCTGTACTAGGGCATTTGTGAAAATTCTATAGCAATATAGAGTGGGAAAGTGGCCGTGCGTTTCGACAATTAATAGACACTGCAGGAAATAAAACCGGAGTCTACACAGACCGGTGCGCTATAGCCAATCAGAGCTACAGTAGGGCTTTATACAAACAAGCCATTTGCCACTGGGCCTTCCATAATTCACTTTGAACTGGACTGTGTGTTTACAAGCAGTTGCAACAGCGCAACTTTAGATCATTAGAACGCATTCACCAAAATACACAAAATTCACCTGAATGGATTTCTGCATTTATGAAAACAACATGGAAGTCCTCTTTACAGTCCTATTGAGGAAACAACCATGAAAAGGTAGGCTCTCTCTCCCTCAGTTATGCACATCAACAACAAGTTAAACAACTAATGCTAGCCAAAGCAAGATGAGCTAAAATCTAACAAAGGAACATTAGATAAATTCTCAAACTTTTTTCAGCTAGTTGGCTGTCAAAATTGCACTGATAAACAATGGGGAATTGTAGCCTCCCCGTCCTTCTGCAGCTTGTCTGCTAATGCATGCTTGTCCCAACCAAGCACCCAAGCTAACTGGCTAAAGTTGGCTAGCTTGCTAGATAGCTTCTTCCAGACACAAACGAGACCTCACTGACCATTTTACTCACTGTAGCAGAGCTGGTTAGTCTGTTTACATGTCATCTAGAGAGTTCTTGACTAACTATTACTTATTTTGCATACGTTTACTGACACCGGTCATATTCAACTGGGTTTTGCACGTTTGTAAATTCATCAGCTCCTCTGCTCTCTGGCACACTCCGACGAAAGTGCTCTGAGATTGGAGTAGATAACCAGAGTGTAACGATCGTCGTATAGAGGAGAAGGAGAAGACCAAGGTGCAGCGTGGTAAGTATTCATAATTCCTTTTCATGAATATGAATACCAGAACAAAACAACAAAAACGATAAACGAACAGTTCTGCAAGGTGACACACTAAACAGAAAACAACCACCCACAAACACAGGTGGGAACAGGCTACCTAAGTATGATTCTCAATCAGAGACAACGATAGACAGCTGCCTCTGATTGAGAACCATACCAGGCCAAACACACAGAAATACAAAACAAGGACAACATAGAACCCCAGACACTGAAAACGATATGAGGGGAAAAAGTCAGTCACTTACCCACTCCTCCAATGGTATGAAATCCTTCTAACAGCTAGCTAGCTAGCTAATGTTAGTCTCTGTGTTTTTAGCTTGCTACATAAATAGATAGGATAGCCTATTAGCCACATTATGACTGGCTTGTGATCATTGCCCATCCAAGTTTGATTGTATTTACATTCCCAGCCTCCGTATTGAGTGTCTCAGTGAGACCGGTCTCGAGTACTACAACACTGGGTCACATGCCAGGGACAGATGTGTGACAGCAAGGACGGATGACACAGGACAGGTTGTAGTTCCATCACAGGCTGCACTGACACCAGCCTCAGCATGGCATGGTCTGGGATCAAAGTGTGACCCACAGGTGAAAGGTGAGTGACCTGGCCTGGCTGGTACAGGCCAGGTCACTCACTTTGATCCCAGACCATGCCAGGCTAAAGCTGGTGTCAGTGCAGCCTGTGATGGAACTACAACCTGTCCTGTGTCATCCGTCCTTGCTGTCAGGCCAGGTCTGGGTTTGCTGCTCTGTCAGCCTCTTATCAATTGCCTGTCCATCAGGGTTGGGCTCAATGTGGTAAATAGGTCAATGGAACTCGACCCAAACAATAGAAATGCCATGGAAACGTGTGGGGGGAATATGCCATGGGAGAAAGATCCTAAATCTTCTCATTGCCCCCCAGCAAAACTAACCCACATTTAGGCTATTGTTTATATGTGTATTTCACACTATGTTGAGGTAAAATCTGAGCATAATGCTTGTATGAATGTCAACCTAAACACATGTCATCGTCACCAATCAATTAAAAAACGACTTTGACTACCACCACCGATTTCTGTATGCCAGCGATGCTACCAGCTTATACTAACGAGAGTTAGCATTTAGCACTCACTTGTAAATGTTATGTAGAGAAAACAGACAAATATATCCAAATTGGACTTAGTAACCACATTGTAGGCCTGTTACAATACATTAATCATGACGGATTTGATAATTATCTACTTTGTTAGATCAGATTTGTTGAATGTGCACCAATCCGGCGTCCTTCTATCCCCCACGGTCTGTATTCCATTGACCTCTTTACCGCATCTATTGGAATTTGTGGGTACTCCACGTTTTATATCTTTTCACTATTGCCATGATACAGACATCATTCTCCCCGGTTGTTGGTGCCTATTCTAGACGACTCCAATGATCTCAAGGACAGACAGTCATTGTAATGTTCTCATGTCATGTGAAAGCCTCCTCCACTCACGCCGCCAAACTTACCCTAGTAAAACTGACTATCCTACCGATCCTCGACTTCGGCGATGTCATCTACAAAATAGCTTCCAATACTCTACTCAGCAAACTGGATGCAGTCTATCACAGTGCCATCCGTTTTGTTACCAAATCACCTTATACCACCCACCACTGCGACCTGTATGCTCTAGTCGGCTGGCCCTCGCTACATATTCGTCGCCAGACCCACTGGCTCCAGGTTATCTATAAATCTATACTAGGTTAAACTCCGCATTATCTCAGCTCACTGGTCACGATAACAACACCCACCCGTAGCACACGTTCCAGCAGGTATATCTCACTGATCATCCCCAAAGCCACCACCTCATTTGGCCGCCTTTCCTTCCAGTTTTCTGCTGCCAGTTACTGGAACGAGTTGCAAAAATCGCTGAAGTTGGAGACTTTTATTTCCCTCACCAACTTTAAACATCAGCTTTCTGAGCAGCTAACCGATCGCTGCAGCTGTACATAGTCCATCTGTAAATAGCCCACCCAATCTACCTACCTCATCCCCATACTGTTTTTATTTACTTTTCTGCTCTTTTGCACACCAGTATCTCTACTTGCACATCATCATCTGCTCATTTATCATTCCAGTGTTAATCTGCTAAATTGTAATTATTCGCCACTCTAACCTATGTATTGCCTACCTCATGCCTTTTGCACACACTGTATATAGACTATATTTTTTTCTACTGTGTCATTGACTTGTTTATTGTGTTATTGGCTTGTTTATTGTTTATTGTTTATTCCATGTGTAACTCTGTGTTGTTGTCTGTGTCACACTGCTTTGCTTTATCTTGGCCAGGTCGCAGTTGTAAATGAGAACTTGTTCTCAAATAGCCTACCTGGTTAAATAAAGGTGAAAAAAAAAGTTTAGTCAGCACAGTAATGATTACTGTTACCATAACATAAGGCAGAGTGCCATTTAGTTTGTTGCAAAAACAGACTGAAATGGACGATTTCAGTCTGCTTGATAACAATAACAGTAATTATAGTTTATTGAAGAAGTAGTTAGATGAGATTTTGTTCCATTACCCTCTGCAGCTTTACAAGATATAAAGGCAAAGCACAGATAGGGCACAAGCTGTTCAGCCCAGTTCAGTCCAGTCACTCTCAGCTACATTGTATGGTTCTCTCTGTTGTCTCTCCCTGTGATAAATATTATGAAGGCTATGAGTCTCCTGCTTTGAGTCTTATACAATACCAGACACTGTTGGCGTCAGGGTTGAGGGAGTGACTGGTGATTGGGTGCCCTGGGTTGGTTAGAACTCAACATGGATCAAAAGCATTTGGTCAAACTTCAGGACCCAGAGGGCAAAGATCAACTCTTCCTTTTTAAACATTCAGTGACCCCTAACAACAACAACAGATACAGATACCCCCAATTCTCCTCATTCACTTTTGACAAGTGTCTACTTCTGTGTATTATTATATTTTCCAAGTTGCCTTATAAGGAAATTCACAGGGACACAACCTACTGTTTTGGAGATATTTAAACCCATTATCCACAGATATCTCTGTAGCTCACTGAGACTGATCCTAAATTCCTCCTGTTTAATGAAGTCTTACGGACACTGCCAGGGCAAGCTGTGTCTGAGGTGCTCTCAACCCTTTCCTCCCTCACCACAACACATCCAACAGGACACACTCAACACCATGTGCAAATCCCTCAAGGGGGCTGTGTATTTTACATGCCCTAAAGAGGGCTGAACACACACATGCCTTCTCATGTTTCTTTCTCACTGTATAACAAAGGGTCATGGTTCAGGGAAAGGTTAGTGTGTGGCTTACTCTTTAACCTTCATCTTGAGAATTGCTTGTGTTCAGTTGAAGTAGTAAGTACTAGTCTCCTGTCTCAGTTTTCAACATATAGCTCATGTGACAATGTTGGTTTTCAAGCATGGAATTTGTCCTGCCCAGAGCTTGGTCTTCTGAGCGTCTTGAACATTGAATGGTGTTACAATAAACCCCTGTATTACAGATTCTGAGGTTATTGTTGGTCTTGAGGGGTTTAGTCCTAGCGTCATTACCATCTCTGTGTGAGTAATACGTAAGCAGTACATCTGGTTTGCCAAACTTAACTAATGGATGTTTCCTAAGTCGGTGTAGCCATCTGCATACGATAACCTACCCCTCGCTTTCTCACTACAGCCAGATCAATACAGATATTAAACATACCGTGCCTCACCTCAACCATACCCTGATTTACTCCCAAAGCTCTCAATCAGAAGGGTGTGACTATTTACATAAACTCCTCAACTGATCTGATGGTACTTATGGAAAAAAACATTAAGAGTAGTGAGTACATTTCAAAATAGTGTTAATGTTAACTGTTAATGTTTTCTTTTGTACCCTGTGTACTCCAGTTCAATTGTTCATTGACTGTCAACTGTTTGGGGATTCAGAATACTTTCTGTTATGTTCTGTTAATTACTGATGTCCCCTTTAAGAATGGAGCACCCTTGGTCATGCGCAGTGTTGTTCTATGTTATTCTGGTACTAACTCGTTTTAGTAAATGTGAAGCTCCATTTCAATTCCTTGTATTCAGAGTCTTTCTTATTGTATAAATAACTAATAAGAGCTATGACACTACACTAACCTTTTTAAAAAACACTCTTAGCACATACACACATGTACTTAGCCATGACCCAGCACTTTAAGGACCTGTAGGCTACTAACCACCTTCTAGTCGCATCTCCCTCAAACATCTCTCTCCCTCAATGATTTAGACAGTGTTGGTGGCCACAGACAATAGTGACTAAATAACCCCTTTGATGAGCCAGACAGTTGAATAGAAAAGCATTCCAAATAGCTGCATGGGTCTGTTCTTATGTCTGGAAGTCTAATTAAACAGTTATGTAACAAATACCTACACATTACCTATTCTTCTGGTTGTGTAGTCGGAAATGTAACAGAGGAATGGTTGTTATTCAGCATTTTTATAGTGCTGTTATATCACATACATTACTTTGCAATTAAGTCTGAAAAGAAGATGGCAAGATTTAGGATAACTTTAGATCCTTGAGGAAACAAATCACTGATACTGTATTGTTTCTCTGCATGCCTGAGACCATAACACCAGGTACTTCACAGTAAAACTCTTTCCAAGAGGTAACCAGTATTTTTAGCCTGTCCGTTGGGTAATGTAGACAGGGATTTTCTCTGATTGCCTTAATCTGCCTCAGTGGGTCTTTGGCACAAGACGGATTTAACTCTACTTGATGTCCCAGATAGCAGTAGAGCAATCACAGTATTATCAGTGCAGACAGAGCGCCATAACTATGCTGCTCTCTCATCATGGGTGCAGCCAAATCAAATATCCTGGTGTTACATCAATCTCTTCCCCATGGTGTTCCATCCATCTCTTCCCCTCTGTGATTAAGAGGAATTTGTTATGGTACCTGAGACAGGTTTTCTTATAGGTTATAGATTTATAAAACTAAGCCAGCCATCCAATGGGAGAGATGAAAACAAAATACTTTCTCATGTTACAGCTAGTTGTCTAATGAACTGTTTTCTATTACATAATATTCTATTACATTAAATAACCAGAAATTGTTTTGAAAATTAATCAGAGCAAAATTTCCTCATTATAATTACAGCCTCCTTTAGCTGGTGTAGCGAAGCATGTGAGAATGATTCTTAACGCCTCACTTCTTACGTTGTTTATGCTTGCTACATTTATGCCATACCACCCAAACACCCACCCATCCCAGCAACACAAGAAGACGGGAAGCACCAGCCAAATAGTTTCCTCCTCCATTCCCCTCCGGTCTCTGTGCTAGTCGCAGTGAAAGGGAGTGTTGTGTTGTGCTGGTAGGGCTGATGGCTGGTACCGGCGCTGTTTTGTGAGGTCCAGGCCGACCGGGTATTCACATGGTGCCAAGCGGGGCCCGGAAACTGGCAGAGGGGATGAAATTACAGCCTGGTCGTGCAGTGACATTTTCACTGTTCTGAGAGCCTAGTGCTCTTTCCCCCTCTCCCTTGATCACTCAGTGCTCTTTCCCTCTATCTCTCCATCCTCCCCTCAACTAATGGATGTGTGGGGCAAAAAGAGATCAAGCATATGCCTCCTCCTCATATTTACCCATGGGGGTAATTCTGGTTTGGACTTTGGAGTTGAAATGGTGGTGGTGGTGTTGGGAAAGGTTGAGTCATTTCATTGGTGAAAATGACAAGAGATACCTGAAGATACAGTCACACTGTGTTGAGATCCGTGAGTGTCATGATGGTTGTATTTCATAACAGTATAAGATTTTTATGTGTTGTGTGTGCACCGTTCTCCCTTACTTGGCGACAATGGCATTGTAAACAAAGCAATGCAAAGAAATCTGCAGCAAACTGCAGTGAATCTATATCAATGAGGGAAAAGCACCTGCAGGTAGGTGATATTGTAATGTGTTCTCTTTTAACAAAATTCCTAACTTCACAGCTCATTCAAATGAACACTTGTTGACTCCAGGCTGGCTTCACCATAGCACAGAAATATATATTGTATGAATCAGAGATAGATATACTCCCATTAATCTGACTGTCATAAATTCCCCTCAGATATGACACAAGACCCCTGATGAGAATAAACATGCATGCATCCCATAATGCCCTAGTAACCCTCTGGGAACCCCAGCTGTCAGCTCACATTCGGTGGCTCCATGGTGTCAACACACCCCGATCCACACCCTTAAACAGGCGTGTCCCACCCCATAGCTCAAATATTTGTGAATGCAACAGTGTGCATACTCTATTGGACATGATCTGCCTGCTCAACAGCCAACAATGAGGTTCCCTGGATCATGAGAAACCTCTGGAGTATTTGCAGAATTTACATTCTCTATAAATGCCTTCATACCCAGCATTATGCAGTTACATTCATGCATGGCTGCGTGATGGGAAACAATGGGAAGGTCAAGGTTGGTAATCCTGCCATTCAAACCGCTAATATGACAAGTGTCAAGACAGAGTAATACAAGTTGTTATGTTCTGTGTGAAGTTTAACCAAGTGATTAAGTTATGTTGTTAGTCTGTAATGTCCACAGTTACCATACACTGAATATAGTATTATTGTAAACAGACACAGGTGTCTCTGTCTATTTTAAGCCAAAAGGTGTTCTTGATTCTTTATGAGTCTTCAAATAAATCCTAAGTATTCAGCAAATTAGATAACAGCTTAGTTATATGTTGCAGTCTAGCACAAAGGCCCACTCATGTGACTCCCCCTTATACCTAAACTACACCACCAACAGGTAATTAAATAAATAAGCAAACAAACATATATATGGTTAACAAGATGTATTGGGGCAGTATAGTATGACAAATGAACAGTGTTGAACAGCAACAACCCGTCTTAGAATAGGAAGCCGACTTACCTTCTTTGAATAAGATGCCCCCATACTGCTGGATGTGCAGTTCGCTCTACTCCGTATGCCTGGTCAGGTGTAGCTCCTCTAAGTCCCTCCACTCCTCTAGGCAGGGCCAGGCTCCAGGCTCTCCCTCAGCTCAGCTCTGCTCTGTCCACCCTTCCTGCATGCTCCAGGGAGGGGGCAAACGGACGGGGGCGAAGAGGAGCCTCCTAGCTCTCCCTCTGGCACCGTGACAACAACAGACAGGGGTGCTGTACTGTACTCCAGACAATACTAGTTTACAAGGTGTTCCTTAAGACTAGACTGGCTGTCCTGGCTGGTTGAGGAGGGATCCATAACGCCACAAATCAAACCTCAACTATTGCAAGGTCATATGAGTCAGATTGTATAAAGAGAGGGAGAGAAAGAAGGCTGGGTAGTGTGTGTGTGTGTGAGAGAGAGAGAGAGAGAGAGAGAGAGAGAGAGAGAGAGAGAGAGAGAGAGAGAGAGAGAGAGAGAGAGAGAGAGGAGTGTGTGTACTGTATGTGTCTGAGTGAGGGGAAGGACTTCTGAGCATGGCCAGTGTAGAAGAGCTGACCCTTCTCAGCCACCTGTTGCTGGCTGACTCCCCACTCTTAGCGGACTTAAGGACAGAAGGGGGGATTATGGTAATTGGGCCTGACAGAGCAGGAAGCCAGGAAGAGAGCACACTGTGTCATGGCTGTCACTGTCACCAGTCACCACCCTGGCTACTTCCAGGCGCTGGACAGCACTGGGCTGGACGGACTATGCCTAGGTGTGTGTGTGTGTGAGTTTCTAGCTGTTTGTTATGGTCTTTTTGTCTTCTCACCTTCTCAGGCTCTGCTAGGGCTGCATTTCATTCCAGAAAGTTGCTCCATCGCTTATGCTCTTGTTAACTCCCTTGTCCCTTGTTCACTGAATGAAATACAGCCCTGGGTTCTGAGTGTCTTCCCTTTCCCTGTTTGGGAATTTGGCCACTAGAAGCAGATGCCACAGATCGGGCAAGCTTATGACATCACAGAGGGCTAGCTCTGGAGGCACAGCTAAGGCAGCCCACAGAGTTCAAAGGCCACCTTTGGTTTGGTTCACTCCTACTGTACACACAATGTCTTTGTTCTTGTTCTCATTCTCTCGCTCCATCTTACTTGCGTTCCTAAGTTTACATGTAGCTCTGAAACTTTAACTCCCAACTTTGCTTCTACCATTTGCTTAACAGCCTCTAGGGTAAGACAAGTGGAGAAAGAGAAGTCCCTTTGTACATTATCTATCAAAGATTATAGATCAATCAATAGATTTATTCTACACAAGTATTCTAAAATCATACATCAATTCTGAAAGGATAAATAAACTGATAGAGTTGATATGCTAGAACTAGACATCAACAAGTAATATTTTACATATCGAATAATGAGAACAGCTCTGTAAAGGAACTCTTCCGTGCAACCATCATATTCCTTACTCTCTGCTCCTCCTCGGCATGCAGCCTCCCACCTCCACCACACCTGGCCATCCATCATACACATTTGTCTCAACATTGTTCTTCACAACCTATATGGAGGATGTACACCAACGAATAAGAAAATGTATGATTAACTTACACAAGGTGCATACAATTTGCTTTTTTTCAACTTTATAACCTAGAAATGAAAAGTACATTCTTACTGTACCTTCTCAAAGGGGCTCTGTCCATTCATATCACCTGCTCCGACAAAGACCCAGCCATCCCTGGTCTCCAGTGACATCGCCCCAGTGCTCCCCAAACTGACAAACGTCTCCCTGATCGCATCAGTCATCCTGAGAGACAGCATCAGACAGTTTTAGATTTTGTCTAATTGGGTTGTTAATGTGATGCTGGTCAGAAAAGTCATTTTAGTCTTTCCCAATCCAGAGTTGGAGTTACTGTGCAGGGTTGGGATCAATTTCTTATCAATTAAGTCAATTCGCTGGATCATCTGAGGCCACCAGAACAATTGTTTGGAGTTTGATCTTCCTCAGGAAACACCAATGAGTCCTCACCTAAATGCAGGAAGCATTTTTTATGCATGGTTTTACAGTACACTATTTACCAGGTACCTACGAATTGCAATGTAAAATGTTAATTACCTAAAGCTTATTTCTTTAGGATGCACCAAAATAGTACCAGGAAGTTACATTGTATTTTTTATTATGTTGAATTCCTGTTTATATGCAGAGACCAGAGGCACTTACTTTCAGAATACATGTTGACGGAATCAATCTTTTCAATCTCCCCACTTTCACCTTGAAAGATACAAACAATTTGAATTAACTTACTGAAAAACTATTCAAAAGTTGTCAAAGTGCCTTTAAGTGTCTTCAAAGTGTATGCCTTTTCTATTACACAGAAGGGCTTCTATAATGAAACCCACCATTCACAAGGACAATATTCAGCTCGACCATGATATTGTTGTAAACGCTACTCGTGCTGCTAAAATGAATAAAATGTGTCACATTGCACTATTACACACTGTTTCAAACTGTACAGTATACATTTCCAGACTGTGTCCCAATACTTTGGAATACTGTAATATTCTTTCCCTGTGCTGCTCCCTTATGGAATGGGTGAGTGGCCTTGACCTTGAATTATATTTGATTGTTTCATTCATTTTCAGATTAGAAGTCATGCAGAATGAGAGGCAAGAAAAGTCAGCTAGTTAAGACTGTTAAGACTGTTAGGGCACAGCCACTTATACACATTTAGACTTTCTATTCAATTGTAGTAATCTCTGCTATCTCAGTGCAACAGACTGGGCAACAATGTCACATAGTGAGTTTCTACTGCCATCTGTAGGCTGTGTGCTCAATTCAGCTCTTTCACAGACACTGCAGTTAAATTGTGAGTCGTTTCAGGAAACTAGGCGTATGTCGTACGTCAAATACTTCACAGGAGTGGCATTTGAACGTAAACATACATTTTTTAATCAATTTCTTTAGGGCAGAAATGCCTTCTGGAACATGTGAACTTTCAAGTGCCTTAATAACAAACTTGTATCCCGTCCATAAAGACAAAGCAAAGGCAGGAACCTTCCCGCTAGCCTTGATTGGCTGTGATAATGGATGGGCTGGACATGCCGGGAGATGGGTTTGGATTGGTCTGCCATGTAGCATGCTTTTGTCTATAATGTGAGCTATTCAGTATGTGTTGACAGTCCTTTCTACCGCGCCGTTTTTGAAAGATATAACATTAGCCATCGAGAACTACAAACTTTTTGCTATTTTTCTCAACAACATTGATGCCCTGAATTTAGCAGGCACTATCATCTAATAATGAAAAAAATGTTTATAATATTTTTATCTGGACATTTTCTTTTTTTGATATTGCTACTATGCAAGTAACCACTTCACTGTACAGTTTACACCTTCTGTATCCTGTGCATGTCACAAATAAACATAGATTTTATTTGATATATGGTGTGTTTACCACATGGCCTCAAATGTGAATCCTTAAAGAGATGGAGGAAACAGGTGCAAATCCACAGTAAAACGAGTCCTATATCGACATAACCTGAAAGGCCGCTCAGCAAGGAAGAAGCCACTGCTCCAAAACCGCCATAAAAAGCCAGACTACGGTTTGCAACTGCACATGGGGACAAAGATCATACTTTTTGGAGAATTGTCCTCTGGTCTGATGAAACAAAAATAGAACTGTTTGGCCATAATGACCATCGTTATGTTTGGAGGAGAAAGGGGGAGGCTTGCAAGTCGAAGAACACCTTCCCAACTGTGAAGCATGGGGGTGGCAGCATCATGTTGTGGGGGTGCTTTGCTGCAGGAGGGACTGGTGCACTTCACAAAATAGATGTCATCATGAGGGAGGAAAATGATGTGGATATATTGAAGCAACATCTCAAGACATCAGTCAGGAAGTTAAAGCTTGGTCGCAAATGGGTCTTCCAAATGCACAATGACCCCAAGCATACTTTCAAAGTTGTGGCAAAATGGCTTAAGGACAACAAAGTGGCCATCACAAAGCCCTGACCTCAATCCCATAGAAAATTTGTGGACAGACCTGAAAAAGCGTGTGCGAGCAAGGAGGGCTACAAACCTGACTCAGTTACACCAGCTCTGTCGGGAGGAATGGGCCAAAATTCACCCAACTTATTGTGGGAAGCTTGTGGAAGGCTACCCGAAACATTTGACCCAAGTTAAACAATTTAAAGGCAATGCTACCAAGTACTAATTGAGTGTATGTAAACTTCTGACCCACTGGTAATGTGATGAAATAAATAAAAGCTGAAATAAATCATTCTCTCTATTATTCTGACATTTCACATTCTGAAAATAAAGTGGTGATCCTAACTAACCTAAGACAGGGAATTTTTACATGGATTAAATGTCAGGAATTGTGAAAAACTGAGTTTAATTTTTTTTGTCTAAGGTGTATGTCAACTTCCGACTTCAACTGTACCTGCTTGCGCGCGTGCTACGGGTGGGTGTTGCTATGGTGGCCAGTGAGCTGAGATAAGGCCCAGCTTTACCTAGCAAAGATTTATAAATGACCTGGAGCCAGTGGGTTTGTTGACGAATATAAAGCGAGGGTCAGCCAACAAGAGCATACAGGTCACAGTGGTGGGTCTTTGGTGACAAAACGGATGGCACTGTGATAGACTACATCCAATTTGCTGAGTAGAGTGTTGGAGGCAATATTTAAATGACATTGCCGAAGTCAAGGATCGATAGGATAGTCAGTTTTACGAGGGTTTAGCAGCGTAAGTGAAGGAGGCGTTGTTGCGAAATAGGAGGCCTATTCTAGATTTAATTTTGGATTGGAGATGCTTAATGTGAGTCTAGAAGGAGAGTTCACAGTCTAACCAGACACCCAGGTATTTGTAGTTGTCCACATATTCTAAGTCACAACCGTCCAGAGTAGTGATGCTAGTCAGGCGGGCGGGTGTGAGCAGCGATCGTTTGAAGAGCATGCATTTAGTTTTACTTGCATTTAAGAGCAGTTGGAGGCCACGGAAGGAGTGTTGATGGCATCAAAGCTTGTTTTGAGGTTGGTTAACACAGTGTCCAAAGAAGGGCCAGATGTATACAGAATGATGTCGTCTGCATAGAGGTGGATCAGAAAATCACCAGCAGCAAGAACGACATTGATATATACAGAGAACAGAGTCGTCCCGAGGATTGAACCCTGTGGCACCCCAATAGAGACTGCCAGAGGTCCGGACAACAGGCCCTCCGATTTGACACACTGAACTCTGATAAGTAGTTGGTGAATCAGGCGAGGCAGTCATTTGAGAAACCAAGGCTGTTGAGTCTGCCGATAAGAATGCTGTGATTGACAGAGTCGAAAGCCTTGGCCAGGTCGATGAAGACAGCTGCACACTACTGTCTTTTATCAATGGCGGTTTTGATATTGTTTAGGACCCTGAGCATGGCTAAGGTGCACCCATGACAAGCTCGGAAACCAGATTGCATAGCGGAGAAGGTACGGTGGGATTCGAAATGGTCAGTGATGTTTGTTAACTTTGCTTAAGAAGACTTTAGAAAGGCAGGGCAGGATAGATATAGGTCTGTAAGAGTTTGGGTCTAGAGTGTCTCCCCCTTTGAATAGGGGGATGACTGCTGCAGCTTTCCAATCTTTAGGGATCTCAGACAAAAGAAAGAGAGGTTGAATAGGCTAGTAATAGGGGTTGCAACAATTGCGGCGGATAATTTTAGAAAGAGAGGGTCCAGCTTGTCTAGCCCAGCTGATTTTATAGGGGTCCAGATTTTTCAGCTCTTTCAGAACATCAGCTATCTGGATTTGGGTGAAGGAGAAGAGGGACAGGCTTGGGCAAGTTGCTGTGGGTTGGGGTTGGGGTAGCCAGGAGGAAAGCATGTCCAGCCGTAGAGAAATGCTTATTGAAATTATCGTAGATTTATTGGTGGTGACAGTGTTTCCTAGCCTCAGTGCAGTGGGCAGCTGGGAGGAGGTGCTCTTATTCTCCATGGACTTTACAGTGTCCCACAACTTTTGGGAGTTTGTGCTACAGGAGGCAAATTTCTGTTTGAAAAAGCTAGCCTTTGCTTTCCTAACTGACTGTGTATGTTGGTTCCTAACTTCCCTGAAAAGTTGCATATTGCGGGGGCTATTCGTGGCTAATGCAGTATGCCACAATATGTTTTTGTGCTGGTCAAGGGCAGTCAAGTCTGGAGTGAACCAAGGGCTATATCTGTTCTTAGTTCTACATTTTTTTGTATGGGGCATGCTTATTTAAGATTTTGAGGAAAGCACTTTTAAATAATAACCAGGCATCCTCTACTGACGGGATGAGTTCAATATCCTTCCAGGATACCCGGGCCAGGTTGATTAGAAAGGCCTGCTCGCCTGAAGTGTTTTAAGGAGCGTTTGACAGTCATGAGGGGTGGTCGTTTGACCACGGACCAATTACTGACGCAGGCAATGAGGCAGTGATCGCTGAGATCCTGGTGGAAGACAGCAGAAGTGTATTTAGAGGGCAGGTTGTTCAGGATAATATCTATGAGGGTGCACGTGTCCACGGATTTAGGGTTGTACCTGGTAGGCTCCTTGATAATTTGTGTGAAATTGAGGGCATCTAGCTTAGATTGTAGGATGGCCGGGGTGTTAAGCATATCCCAGTTTAGGTCACCTAACAGTACAAACTCTGAAGATAGATGGGGGGCAATCAATTCACATATGGTGTCCAGGGCACAGCTGGGGGCTGAGGGGGGTCTATAACGAGCGGCAACAGTGAGAGACTTATTTCTGGAAAGGTGGATTTTTAGAAGTAGAAACTCAAACTGTTTGGACACAGACCTGGATAGCATGACAGAACTCTGCAGACTATCTCTCCAGTAGATTGCAACTTTGCCCCCTTTGGCAGTTCTATCTTGGCGGAAAATGAGGAACAGAGGAACAGAGGAGGAGTAGGATAAGAGTATGGCTAAAGGCTATAAGAACTGGTTGTCTAGTGCTTTGGGAACAGAGAATAAATGGAGCAGATTTCTGGGTGTGGTAGAATAGATTCAGGGCATAATGTACAGACAAGGGTATGGTAGGATGTGTGTACAATGGAATTAAACCTAGGTGTTGAGTGACAATGAGAGAGTTTTCGTCTTTGGCGGCACCAGTTGAAGTCTACGCATGTGTGTGGGGTGGGACAAAAGAGCTATCTAAAGCATGTTGAGCGGGTCTGAGGGCTCTAAAGTGAAATAAAACAATAAGAACTAGCCGAGACAGCAGTAGACAAGGCATATTGACATTAGAGAGGCATAAAACAATCACAGGTGTTGATCGGGAGAGCTAAGACAACAATGGGTGAATGGGCAGATTGGGTCAGTTAGGTACATACAAGGCCTGAGTTCAAGGCTGGGGCTGACAGATAAACAAAATTAGGTACCGTGTTATTGAAGCAGTCCAGGGGGCATCAGCTGTGTAGCCGAGTGATCATAGGGTTCAATGAACAGCAATAGGTGAGTCAGGGGGCCGTTCGGTAGTCACTACTACGCTAGGCGAGCGGGGGACACGGCATTCAGAAAGCTAGCGTGCCGGGGCTAACAGATTGTTCTTCGGCGACATCGTAAAGGAATAGTCTTGTGAGACCACATCGGGCGATTACGTCGGCAGACGGCGGGGCTCCGTGTCAACAATAAAGGGTCCAGGCCAATTGGCAAAAGAGGTATTGTAGCCCTAGAATTAGCTGGTATATGGGCCTAGCTCGAGGCTAGCTCAAGGCTAACTGGTGCTTGCTTCGCAACAGAGGTGTTAGCTAACATTTGCAGCTAGCTAGCTGCGATGATCCGGTGTAGTGATCCAGAGCGGCAAGAATCCGGTGATGTGGTAGAGAGAATATCTGGGTTGATATCGCGCTGTGCAGACTGGCAGGTATTGTCCGGACTAAGGCTGGCTGGTCCGAGCTAAAGGTGAAGACCGCTAGCCGTGTCTAACAAAGACTAGTAGCTAGTTAGCTGGCTAGCTCCTGGTGGAGGTTCCGGTTATAAGGAATAAAAATAGCAGATACATTGCAGGAAAGTATATTTAGTTCGTAGATAGAAAGTGAGATTAAAATATATATGAAAAAAACAAGCTATTTACACAGGATAAGACAAAGACAAACACACGTCTGACTGCTACGCCATCTTGGAAAACAGATTCATGAGGTATTTACCTGGAATGCATTTCAATTAACAGGTGTTCCTTGTTAAAAGTTCATTTGTGAAATGTATTTCCTTCTTAATGCATTTGAGCCAATCAGTTGTGTTGTGACAAGGTAGGGGTGGTATACAGAAGATAGCCCTATTTGGTAAAAGACCAAGTCCATATTATGGCAAGAACAACTCAAATAAGTAAAGAGAAACAATAATCCATCATTACTTTAAGACATGAAGGTCAGTCAATCCGGAAAATTTCAAGAACTTTTAAAGTTTCTTCAAGTGCAGTCGCAAAAACCATCAAGCACTATGATGAAACTGGCTCCCATGAGGACCGCCACAGGAAAGGAAGACCCAGAGTTACCTCTGCTGCAGAGGATCAATTCATTATAGTTAACTGCACCTCAGATTGCAGCCCAAATAAATGCTTCACAGAGTTCAAGTAACAGACACATCTCAACATCAACTGTACAGAGGAGATTGCGTGAATCAGGCCTTCATGGTCGAATTGCTGCAAAGAAACCATTACTAAAGGACACCAATAAGAAGAGACTTGCTTGAACCAAAAAACATGAGCAATGGACATTAGACAGGTGGAAATCTGTCCTTTAGACTGATGAGCCCAAATTTGCGATTTTTGGTTCCAACCGCTGTGTCTTTGTGAGACGCAGAGTAGAGGAACGGATGATCTCTGCATGTGTGGTTCCCACCATGAAGCATGGAGGAGATGGTGTGATGGTGTGGGGGTGCTTTGCTGGTGATGCTATCTGTGATTTATTTAGAATTCAAGGCACACTTAACCAGCATGGCTTCTGCAGCGATACACCATTCCTTATGGTTTGAGCTTAGTGGAACTATAATTTGTTTTTCAACAGGACAATGACCCAACACACCTCCAGGTTGTGTATGGTAGCGCTCACCTTGTCTTCTCCGGACAAGCTTTTTTCTGGATGCCCCAAACAATCGGAAAGGTCATTCATCAGAGAAAATTACTTTACCCAATCCTCAGCAGTCCAATCCCTGTACCTTTTGCAGAATATCAGTCTGTCCCTGATGTTTTTCCTAGAGAGAAGTGGCTTCTTTACTGCCCTTCTTGACACCAGGCCATCCTCCAAATGTCTTTGCCTCACTGTGCATGCAGATGCACTCACACCTGCCTGCTGCCATTCCTGAGCAAGCTCTGTACTGGTGGTGCCCCGATCCCGCAGCTGAATCAACTTTAGGAGACGGTCCTGGCGCTTGCTGGACTTTCTTGTGCGCCCTGAAGCCTTCTTCACAACAATTGAACTACTCTCCTTGAAGTTCTTGATGATCCGATAAATGGTTGATTTAGGTGCAATCTTACTGGCAGTAATATCCTTGCCTGTGAAGCCCTTTTTGTGCAAAGCAATGATGACGGCACGTGTTTCCTTGCAGTTAACCATGATTGACAGAGGAAGAACAATGATTCCACGCACCACCCTCCTTTTGAAGCTTCCAGTCTGTTATTCGAACTCAATCAGCATGACAGAGTGATCTCCAGCCTTGTCCTCGTCAACACTCACACCTGTGTTAATGAGATAATCACTGACATGATGTCAGCAGGTCCTTTTGTGACAGAGCTGAAATGCAGTGGAAATGTTTTGGGGGGATTCAGTTCATTTGCATGGCAAAGAGGGACTTTGCAATTAATTGCAATTGATCTGATCACTCTTCATAACATTCTGGAGTATATGCAAATTTCCATCATACAAACTGAGGCAGCAGACTTTGTGAAAATTAATATTTGTGTCATTCTCAAAACCTTTGGCCACGACTGTACTTCCAAAGTGGTGGCAAAATGGCTTAAGGACAACAACGTCAAGGTATTGGCCATCGCAAAGCCCTGACCTCAATCCCATGGAAAATTTGTGGGTAGAACTGAAAAAGCGTGTGCGAGCAAGGGGGCCTACAAACCTGACTAAGTTACGCCAGCTCTGTCAGGTGGAATGGGCCAAAATTCACCCAACTTATTGTGGGAAGCTTGTGGAAGGCTACCCAAAACGTTTAACTCAAGTTAAACAATTTAAAGGTATTGCTACCAAATACTAATTGAGTGTATTTAAACTTCTGAACCACTGGGAATGTGATGAAAGAAATAAAAGCTGAAATAAATCATTCTCTCTACTATTATTCTGACATTTCACATTCTGAAAATAAACTGGTGATCCTAACTGACCTAAGACAGGGAATTTTTTTACTAGGATTAAATGTCAGGAATTGTGAAAAACTGAGTTTAAATATATTTGGCTAAGGTGTATGTAAACTTCTGACTTCAACTGTATATTTGTTGTCAAAATGATTGGATGTGAAGCTCAGCTGGAGCTGTCAGCTGACTAATCACGTGACAAGAACCCAGAACCTGTTCCATGCCAGAATCAGTTTACTTCCATTTTGCCCATAAAAAACGAGGGTGCTGTTAGATGTATACACACATCTCACTGGTACCATGATATACCGGTCACCTACTGTCCCTTTGACCACCAGCTCATACAGGTAGTACAAGTTCAACAGGTAGCAGTATCACACCTCTAGAGGTAGTATATTCAAAGACGGTCTCGGGGAAGCTATGTATGGAGTTGAAGCAACTCTCTTAATATGCATAAACTCCTAGTGAAACAACAACTGCCATATCTCCATCAAAAGTCCTTTGGGGCAGTATGAGTTGTGGACATAGCTTAGCTGACTCTCTGTTATTGGGGTGTGGCATGTGGGCACAGTAGTATACATCCTGTTTCACTTACCATAATTGAGCTTGGATAGGACTGTGGATAAGGCTTCAGTTTCAGGCAGACTGCACTGGAAAACCATCCCCTCTGGCCAGGTAAATAAGCCTTTGTCCAGTTGTCTAAAATGTAATCATTGCATTACAATCCATTCACTTACTGTACAGCTGTGTAATTGATAAGCAAAGTAATGAGAGTTACTATACGTCATATGGGAAATTTAGATTCATGAATTGCTGCAGAGCGCTTTTAACTGTGATTAGGATTAGGCTGTGCATGATGGCAGTTTAAGAGGGCAGTTTCAGAATTGTGGTATTTTCTGGTGTGTTAAAGAAGTTAGGGCATATTTTGACAGCCTGTAGTTTATCTATCTATCGTACATTCATCCTAATGTGTTCTTTCGATCCCTCGGTCAGAACAGAACATTCGCAAGCGACCAAACAGTCAAGATGAGGTTAAAAGGTGAGATGCACCAGTACTAATGTCTGTGGTATGTGGCTACACACCTGTACATAATGTATTTAGCCATTCAGCAGACAGGGTGAATGGAAGAGTTTTACTCCACATATAAGGAATCTGCATTGAATGCCCAGAATCTACCATCAACAAAATCCCATTTTAACCCCTGACATGCAGCCAGATATTGTTTCATCTATGTGTTGATCATTCCTGATGTCTCCCAGTGTTGACAGAAGCTGTGTATGTTAGGGTGCTGCTGGCCACACTCCTTTTTCTGTGCTTCATCTGGTCCAAGCCCTCCATTGTACAGCCATAGACCAAAGCCATTCCAAAGTTTTTGGGTACAGGATTATTTTATTAGACTCATTTTAGTTTCAAATGCAAATTTAGAGGAACATAGCATGGTCAACAATATGTTTCTTCTTGTCTGCTGTATTAAAAAAATTTAGGCTTATTGAAGAGTGAACAAACTCAATCAAACGCAAGGAAGTACGACACCTACAATACAGACACTAATGAATTTGATTAACCAGACATTTTCGGAAAGAAATTAGAATGATGAGATTAAAACCTTCTAATGATATACTACTGGAACAATTTCACTTTTAATTAATGATTCAAATAGTTAATTAAACTGAGATTGTTGCTTTAAGTTGTCCTTTATTTACCATTTTTCACTGGTTTTCCAGTAATGCAAAAACCATGGCTAGGGTCCCCAGTCGGAGGTCGATAGCACAACCATTACTAAATGGCATCCTCTTTCTTGTCAATATACTCAGTGCTTTGATGCCCTCCCATCGCTGAAAGTAACTCACATTAATCACAGCAATAATTTGTTATTTAATTAACAATTAACCCAAAGGTGCGGACTCCGGCCGCAAAACCTGAACCTATAGGGGAGGGTCTGGGTGGGCGTCTGTCCGCGGTGGCGGATCTGGCGCGGGACGTGGACCCCACTTCACCATAGTTTTTGTCCGCCTCTTTAACCGCCCCCTGTGGCCTCTCACCGCCGACCTCCGACTGGGGACCCTAGCCATGGGTCCCGAATGGACGGGAGATTCCGGCAGCGCCGGACAGGCGGGAGACTCCGGCAGCTCTGGAGTGAAGGGCGACTCCGGCATCGCCGGCGTGACAGGCAGCTCTGGCGGCTCCTGGCTGACTGACGGCTCTGGTGGCTCCTGGCTGACTGACGGCTCTGGCGGCTCCTGAGTGACTGACGGCTCTGACGGCTCCTGGGTGACTGACGGCTCTGGCGGCTCCTGGCGGCTCCTGGCTGACTGACGGCTCTGGCGGCTCCGGGCTGGCGGGCGGCTCAGGCGACGCTGGACAGGCGGGCGGCTCAGGCGGCGCTGGACAGAAGGGCGGCTCAGGCGGCGCTGGACAGACGGGCGGCTCAGGCGGCGCTGGACAGACGGGCGGCTCAGGCGGCGCTGGACAGACGGGCGGCTCAGGCGGCGCTGGACAGACGGGCAGCTCAGGCGGCGTTGGACAGAAGGGCAGCTCAGGCGGCGCTGGACAGACGGGCAGCTCAGGCGGCGCTGGACAGACGGGCGCACCTGTATGGAGGAGACGGAGAGACAGCCTGGTGCGTGGGGCTGCCACAGGACCCACCAGGCTGGGGAGACCTACAGGAGGCTTGGTGTTAGGAGGAGGCACCTGAAGGACCGGGCTGTGGGGGAGCACTGGAGCTCTGGTGCGCAGCCTTGGCACCACTCCCCCAGGCTGGATAACTACTCTAGCTCGGACCCTCCAGAGTGCAGGCACAGGTTGAACCAGGCTGTGGGTAAGCACTGGAGATCTAGTGCCTACTACGCGCACCTCTCCCTTAGGCTCCACTCCCACATTTGCCCGGCACGAGCGGAGCGCAGGCATAGGACGCACTGCACCCTCCCAGCGCCCCGGAGACACAGCACGCAGAGCCGGCGCAGGATACCCTGGACCGAATCTGCGTACCGGAGACCAGACACGCTGAGCAGGCACCATACGCCCTGGCTGGATGCCCACACTCGCATGACACTTTCGGGGGGCTGCCCTATAGCGCACGAACTGGCGACACCGTGCGCTTAACCGCATAACACGGTGCCTGACCAGTAACGCGCTGCTTATAATAAGCACGAGGAGTGAGCTCAGGTCTGCTACCTGGCTTAGCCACACACCCCGTGTGCCCCCCCCCCCCCAATTTTGGGGGGGGCTGCCTCTCGTACCTGTCGCGCTGCCGCGCTGCCTCCTCATATCGCCGCCACTCAGCTTTCGCTGCCTCCAGTTCTGCTTTGGGGCGGCGATATTCCCCAGCCTGTGCCCAGGTTCCTTCTCCGTTTAAAATCTCCTCCCATGTCCAGGAGTCCTGTGTTCTTTGCCGCTGATGCTGCTGTCCTTTACCACGCTGCTTGGTCCGGTTTTGGTGGGTGTTTCTGTAACGGCTGTCGTCCTCCTCTTCTGACGAGGAGAAGCGAGAAGGATCGGAGGACCAATATGCAGCGTGGTAAGTGTCCATAATGTTTATTTAAAGACATAAACTGAACACTACAAAATACAAAACAATAAACGTGAAACGAACGAAACCGAAACAGTACCGTGTGGCAACAAACACTGACACGGAAGACAAACACCCACACCTCAAAAGTGAAACCCAGGCTACCTAAGTATGATTCTCAATCAGGGACAACGATTGACAGCTGCCTCTGATTGAGAACCATACCAGGCCGAACTCAAAACCCCAACATAGAAAAACACACATAGACTGCCCACCCCAACTCACACCCTGACCATACTAAATAAAGACAAAACAAAGGAAATAAAGGTCAGAACGTGACATGCAACCTATCATCATACCCTCAGGGACGCAGTGGGGTTTATAGCACAACCATTACTAAATGGCATCCTCTTTCTTGTCAATATACTCAGTGCTTTGATGCTCTCCCATCGCTGAAAGTAACTCACATTAATCACAGCAATAATATGTTATTTAATTAACATTTAATTAAACAATTAAATGAATGTAACGGCAATGTGTCAAGCAGCTGTCCTAATCTGTCACTAATGAGCACAGTAATTCCCTCACAATTGAAATTCACCTAAACTCATAATCATTGCTTATTTATAATCTGAAAAATTATCTGAAAAACAACCAAAACAAACTGCAAATGCATCCAACAAGTTTGTAGAATCACAAGCTTTATGCAGTCATTGTGTGCTTGGAATATCACACCAAATACTACACTTCTGACTATTTTATTTATAACAATCTTTAGTTGTGTCAATAATGTTGACAACTACCTTTTTGAGAAAACAATGATGACTTGTTCAACAAAATCTCTTTCTCTGAATAATTGTATTAGTATAATATAGTTTCCCCCAAAAATGTATTTTATACAGTCATTATTGCTCATCTTTGTCAAGGGTGTCAATAATTTGACCCCACTGTACATCAATACTTCAAGGTGACATGAAAAAACATTTGAGTCTCATAACGGCACATTACTGTTGTATCTGTGGGGGAAAAAGTCTAATGTCTTCTTACCGGTAGATTCAGGAAAAGTCCAAACACGTATGGCAGGGCTATCCAGTTAAAAAGCTTCCGCCTATAGCTTAGACATTAATGGCATTGCATGTTAAAATAACACGTTTCATATTTAATAAGCCCTTATATGTTGTTAATAGATTAAAAAATCGTCAAAGTCTCCATCCATCCAAGTCATAGACTGTTCTCTCTGCAACCACACGGCAAACACTACCGGAGAGCCAAGTCTGGGACCAAAAGGCTTCTCAACAGCTTCTTCCTCCAAGCCATAAGACTGCTGAACAGTTAATCAAATGGCTATCCAGTCTATTTGCATTGACCCCCTTTTTTTATCATACATTTTTTGCACTGACGTTCTTGCACTGGCTCTATACACACTCACTAGATTCTACCCAGACACTCACACATACTACACTGCCACTCCAACACACACACACACACACACACACACAAAAACACACACATGCATATAGACGCCACACACAGACATTGCTGCTCCTCTGTTTATTATTTATCCAGATGTTTTACCCATACCTACATGTACAGTACCAGTCAAACGTTTGGACACACCTACTCATTCAAAGGGTTTTCTTTGTTTTTACTATTTTCTACATCATTGTAGAATAATAGTGTAGACATCAACATTATGAAATAACACATATGGAATCATGTAGTAACCAAAAAAGTGTTAAAAAAATCAAAATATTTTTTTACTTTAGATTCTTTAAAGTAGCCACCCTTTGCCTTGATGACAGATTTGCACACTCTTGGCATTCTCTCAACCAGCTTCACTTGGAATGCTTTTCCAACAGTCTTGAAGGAGTTCCCACATATGCTAAGCACTTGTTGGCTGCTTTTCCTTTACTCTGCGGTCCAACTCATCCCAAACCATCACAATTGGGTTGAGGTCGGGTGATTGTGGAGGCCAAAAATGGAAGTAAACTGATTCTGGCATGGAACAGGTTCTGGGTTCTTGTCACGTGATTAGTCAGCTGACAGCTCCAGCTGAGCTTCACATCCAATCATTTTGACAACAAATATACAGTTGAAGTCAGAAGTTTACATACACCTTAGCCAAATACATTTAAACTCAGTTTTTCACAATTCCTGACATTTAATCCTAGTAAAAAAATTCCCTGTCTTAGGTCAGTTAGGATCACCAGTTTATTTTCAGAATGTGAAATGTCAGAATAATAGTAGAGAGAATGATTTATTTCAGCTTTTATTTCTTTCATCACATTCCCAGTGGTTCAGAAGTTTAAATACACTCAATTAGTATTTGGTAGCAATACCTTTAAATTGTTTAACTTGAGTTAAACGTTTTGGGTAGCCTTCCACAAGCTTCCCACAATAAGTTGGGTGAATTTTGGCCCATTCCACCTGACAGAGCTGGCGTAACTTAGTCAGGTTTGTAGGCCCCCTTGCTCGCACACGCTTTTTCAGTTCTACCCACAAATTTTCCATGGGATTGAGGTCAGGGCTTTGCGATGGCCAATACCTTGACGTTGTTGTCCTTAAGCCATTTTGCCACAACTTTGGAAGTACAGTCGTGGCCAAAGGTTTTGAGAATGACACAAATATTAATTTTCACAAAGTCTGCTGCCTCAGTTTGTATGATGGAAATTTGCATATACTCCAGAATGTTATGAAGAGTGATCAGATCAATTGCAATTAATTGCAAAGTCCCTCTTTGCCATGCAAATGAACTGAATCCCCCCAAAACATTTCCACTGCATTTCAGCTCTGTCACAAAAGGACCAGCTGACATCATGTCAGTGATTCTCTCATTAACACAGGTGTGAGTGTTGACGAGGACAAGGCTGGAGATCACTCTGTCATGCTGATTGAGTTCGAATAACAGACTGGAAGCTTCAAAAGGAGGGTGGTGCGTGGAATCATTGTTCTTCCTCTGTCAATCATGGTTAACTGCAAGGAAACACGTGCCGTCATCATTGCTTTGCACAAAAAGGGCTTCACAGGCAAGGATATTGCTGCCAGTAAGATTGCACCTAAATCAACCATTTATCGGATCATCAAGAACTTCAAGGAGAGTGGTTCAATTGTTGTGAAGAAGGCTTCAGGGCGCACAAGAAAGTCCAGCAAGCGCCAGGACCGTCTCCTAAAGTTGATTCAGCTGCGGGATTGGGGCACCACCAGTACAGCGCTTGCTCAGGAATGGCAGCAGACAGGTGTGAGTGCATCTGCATGCACAGTGAGGCGAAGACATTTGGAGGATGGCCTGGTGTCAAGAAGGGCAGTAAAGAAGCCACTTCTCTCTAGGAAAAACATCAGGGACAGACTGATATTCTGCAAAAGGTACAGGGATTGGACTGCTGAGGACTGGGGTAAAGTCATTTTCTCTGATGAATGACCTTTCCGATTGTTTGGGGCATCCAGAAATGCGGTTGAAAAAAAAAATAATAATAATTCCGACAAACTCCAAGCATTGATTATGCAAGAATGGTCTGCCATCAGTCAGGATGTGGCCCAGAAGTTAATTGTCAGCATGCCAGGGCGGATTGCTGAGGTCTTGAAAAAGAAGGGTCAACACTTCAAATATTGACTCTTTGCATCAACTTAATGTAATTGTCAATAAAAGCCTTTCACACTTTTGAAATGCTTGTAATTATACTTCATTATTCCATAGTAACATCTGACAAAAATATCTAAAGACACTGAAGCAGCAAACTTTGTGGAAATTAATATTTGTGTCATTCTCAACTTTTTGGCCATGACTGTATGCTTCGGGTCATTGTCCATTTGGAAGACCCATTTGTGACCAAGCTTTAACTTCCTGACTGATGTCTTGAGATGTTGCTAAAATACATCCACATCATTTTCGTCCCTCATATCATCTGTTTTGTGAAGTGCACAAGTCCCTCCTGCAGCAAAGCACCCCCACAACATGATGCTGCCACCCAAGTGCTTCACAGTTGGGATGGTGTTCTTCGGCTTGCAAGCCTCGCCCTTTCTCCTCCAAACATAACGATGGTAAATATGGCCAAACAGTTCTATTTTTGTTTCATCAGACCAGAGGACATTTCTCCAAAAAGTGCAATCTTTGTCCCCATGTGCAGTTGCAAACCTAGTCTGGCTTTTTTTATGGTTGTTTTGGAGCAGTGGCTTCTTCCTTGCTGAGCAGCCTTTCAGGTTATGTCGATATAGGACTCGTTTTACTGTGGATATAGATACTTTTGTACCTGTTTCCTCCAGCATCTTCACAATGTCCTTTGCTGCTGTTCTTGGATTGATTTGCACTTTTCGCACCAAAGTACGTTCATCTCTAGGAGACAGAAAGTGTCTCCTTCCATGAGCGGTATGACAGCTGCGTGGTCCCATGGTGTTTATACTTGAGTACTATTGTTTGTACAGATGAGCGTGGTAGCTTCAGGCATTTGGAAATGTCTCCCAAGGATGAACCAGACTTGTGGAGATCTACAAATTTTTTTCTGAGGTCTTGGCTGATGTCTTTTGATTTTCCCATGATGTCAAGCAAAGAGGCACTGAGTTTGAAGGTAGGCTTGAAATACATCCACAGGCACACTTCCAATTCACAAAAATGATGTCAATTAGCCTATCAGAAGCTTCTAAAGCCATGACATAATTTTCTGGAATTTTCCAAGCTGTTTAATTGTATTGCTTTTCTGACTTTCATGACCATGCTAATTTGGGGCTAGCTGTTCTAGCATTGATTGATACACTCACAAAAGCTTGGATTTCTTTCTCTGTAAAGCATATTTTCAAAATCTGACATGATAGGTGGATTAACAATAAGCTAAGCTGTGTTTTGGTATATTTCACTTGTGATTGCATGATTATAAATATTTTTTGTAATATTTTGCGCCCTGCAATTCAGCAGTTGTTTAGGACAATGATCCCGTAAAAGGGATCCGTAGAGCAGATAAGTTAAAGGCCCAATCAACTTATTGTATGTAAACTTCTGACCCACTGGAATTGTGATACAATGAACTATAAGTGAAATAATCTGTCTGTAAACAATTGTTGGAAAAATTACTTGTCATGCACAAAGTAGATGTCCTAACCGACTTGCCAAAACTATAGTTAATAACTTCTTTGGGGTAGGGGGCAGTATTTTCACGTCCGGTTGAAAAGCGTGCCCAGAGTAAACGGCCTGCTAATCAGCCATAAAAGCTAGAATATGCATATTATTAGTGATTTGGGTAGAAAACACTCTGAAGTTTCTAAAACTGTTTGAATGGTGTCTGTGAGTATAACAGAACTCATATGGCAGGCAAAAACCTGAGAAAAAATCCAACCAGGAAGTGGGAAATCTGAGGTTGGTCGATTTTCAACTCAGCTCCTATTGAAGATACAGTGGGATATTGGTCATGTTGCACTTCCTAAGGCTTCCACTAGATGTCAACAGTCTTTAGAGCCTTGTCTGATGCTTCTACTGTGATGTGGGGCCGAATGAGAGGGGATTGAGTAAAGTCTACCATGAGCTGAGCATGCGCTGACCATACGCTTTCATGTGAGAGCGAGCTCTGTTCCATTGCACTTCTGAAGACAAAGGAATTCTCTGGTTGGAACATTATTGAAGAATTATGTGAAAAACATCCAAAAGATTGATTCAATACTTCGTTTGTCATGTTTTTACGGACTGTAATATAACTTTTTTAACTTTTCGTCCGTACTTTCCGCTGGACTTGCCCTTTCCGCTGGACTTGTCGTGAGTTTGGAAAGTGTACTGAACGCTAGAACAACAAGGAGGAATTTGGACATAAATTATGGACATTATCGAACAAAACAAACATTTATTGTGGAACTATGATTCCTGGGAGGGCATTCTGATGAAGATCATCAAAGGTAAGTGAATGTTTATAATGTTGTTTCTGACTTTTGTTGACTGCACAATATGGCGGATATATTTTTGTCTTGATTGGGCTCTGAGCGCCGACCTCAGATTATTGCATGGTTTGCTTTTTCCGTAAAGCTTTTTTAAAATCTGACACAGCGGTTGCATTAAGGAGAAGTGCATCTAAAATTCCATGCATAACACTTGTATTTTCATCAACATTTATAATGAGTATTTCTGTAAATTGATCCAAATTGATTGGCTCTCTGCAAAATCACCGGATGTTTTGGAACTACTGAACGTAATGCGCCAATGTAAACTCACATTTTTTTATATAAATATGAACTTTACCGAACAAAACATGTATTGTTTGTAACTTTACCGAACATGTATTGTGTAACATGAAGTCCTACGAGTGTCATCTGATGAAGATCATCAAAGGTTAGGGATTAATTTTATCTATATTTCTGCTCTTTGTGAATCGTCTCTTTGGCAGGAAAAATGGTTGTGTTATTCTGTGAATAGGCACTCACCTAACATAATCGTTTGGTTTGCTTTCGTCGTAAAGCCTTTTTGAAATCGGATACTGTGGCTGGATTTACAACAAGTGTATCTTTAAAATGGTGTAAAATACATGTATGTTTGAGGAATTTTAATAATGGGATTTTTGTTGTTTTGAATTTGGCGCCCTGCAGTTTCACTGACTGTTGACGAGGTGGGACACTACCGCCCCACGTACCCTAGAGAGGTTTAACAAGAAATTTGTGAAGTGGTTGAAAAAGTTTCAACCTAAGTGTATGTAAACTTACGTCTTCAACTGTATTTTTTTGTCCATTCAATCGGATCTTCAGCAGTGTTTGGGCAAACATTGTTGCTGCTGAGCCTTTTCCCTACCACCACCACACCCTCCACCTGCTTTGGTTCTGCTCGTCTGTCTATCTATAGCTTAGCTTGATCAGGTTAAATACTTCAGCACTTCCTCTTTTGGAAAGCACCCCGAAGAACAGCTCCTAATTGCCAAGACCAGATATATTAGAATTCTCATTTCATGTTCAAAGAAATGTGATGTCACCGAATACACAAGTCTGTCTCATGACAGAAACAGTTATTCATCTCAAAGGATTTAGTTCATTGTGCGGAACAAAGTTCCATGCTCTCAAAACAGTGTTATTATAATAGTCTCATTTATTTACATATTACTCTGACACTTACAGTGGGGAGAACAAGTATTTGATACACTGCCGATTTTGCAGGTTTTCCTACTTACAAAGCATGTAACTTTTATCATAGGTACACTTCAACTGTGAGACGGAATCTAAAACAAAAATCCAGAAAATCACATTGTATGATTTTTAAGTAATTAATTTGCATTTTATTGCATGACATAAGTATTTGATACATCAGAAAAGCAGAACTTAATATTTGGTACAGAAACCTTTGTTTGCAATTACAGAGATCATACATTTCCTGTAGTTCTTGACCTGGTTTGCATACACTGCAGCAGGGATTTTGGCCCACTCCTCCATACAGACCTTCTCCAGATCCTTCAGGTTTCGGGGCTGTCGCTGGGCAATACGGACTTTCAGCTCCCTCCAAAGATTTTCTATTGGGTTCAGGTCTGGAGACTGGCTAGGCCACTCCAGGACCTTGAGATGCTTCTTACGGAGCCACTCCTTAGTTGCCCTGGCTGTGTAAAAATGACAGACCTCTACATGCTTTGTAAGTAGGAAAACCTGCAAAATCGGCAGTGTATCAAATACTTGTTCTCCCCACTGTATGTCTCCAAATCCCAGGTAAGGTTACTCAGGGCATGATTCTCGCCTTGAACTTAATTTGCCTAAAAGTTCATTTGCCTTTAGTTTATTTGCCTTTAAGACCACACTGCGAGAAGCATATTTCAGTATAGTCACAGTCAACACAACATGTTTAGGCTCACCATTCACATGGGAAAACTATGGCAGATATTTTTCCATGATTTGCCATGATGACTCTGGTAAGACACTGAAAAAAGGGTTTTTCATTTCAGGGATGGAACCTTAAATGGCACACACACAAAAGGTGCTAAAACACAGAGCGGATAACAGTTACACAAGGAAAGGTTTTTAGTCTTAAAAGACAAAAAGTCTATAGACGTTGTATGTTAAAGCAGGTCTCAGCAGACCTAGATAGATCCAGGGATATTTGGGCTGTGCTCTTGGCCTACATAACGATTTGTTGAGTTAATAGAGTCCCTCTGGGCATTGGATGTCAAACACCCACTGCAACTCTGGCTGGCTATTCACTCCTCAAATGAGCTCTCTGTAGGAGAGAAGGTCTATGAGACCAGACAGTACTATGTTTTTAAATGAAAAAGGCTTCAAATAGATTCGGTTTGTGTATATGGATGGAGAACAGACATGCATAGTGAACGTGCACACACCTTTGTGCATGGACACATTAGTCTCCATACTATGTATACTGTATCATTTATAGATATAAGACCAAAGGTTAAAAACACAGCCTTTCTGAAGTGCAGGGGTGAAGGACTAATTAACCTAGCTGACGGCTGTGGAGATGTACAGAGTGAAAAAAGGGCCTTTAGAAAGGAGACTAGGGAATGTTTCAGCCCACCAAGTATAACATTTTAATGGTTGACCAGGTCTACATCCTGTCTTTTTAACCCTTGATTAAATGCACCTTTACAAGCCCTCCAGCATGGTGTGGGGTTTAACTAAACTGGGTTTAACTAAACTCTCCTCAAATCAGGTCTCTTGTTAGAGAATCCTATGTTCCTCAATAAAAAACAATTATTATAATGCTGATCCAGAGTTATGTTCATAGTCATAACTGTGATCTGAGGCAGAGAGTTAAGAACACAACTATACAGTAATGTCAATTGTATTGTACACATGCTGGTTTACCACAATTATCACATGTTGATGATGTAATTTGCTATGAATTGTAACTTTGTCATGACTGTGGCACCATCTTATTGCGTCTCAACTACCTCTCTTCTTCTCCACCTCTCCCCTCATGTTCACTATGTCTTAAACCTACCAAACAGCATAATCAGGTTACTGCGGGTGAGGAAAGCAGCTTATGTGAAAAGTTGGGATGGCTTTATAAATAGAGATTTTAACTGAGTGTATACAGGTACAGAGTATGAATCAGTACTCCATTATGAAGCATCCAATGTTGCCTGCTGTACTGTGTGAGAGTCTTAGTTTTCACAATGACCAGCAGTAGAAATGTATTATCTAGCTTTGAGATTCCATAAGCAGTATGTGTTCATTAGTTATTGTGAAAGTGAAACACTGTGGGAGACAACAATGTGTTTTTAGGATACTGTGAAACTTTGTGAATATTTGGAAGGATGTGGATGTGAACAGTATTTTGTCCCAACCAAAATGCAAATGTTTCTCATCTGAAGTAACTCCAACTGCAGGATATTTCACAGTGTAATGAGGTCTGTGTGTAGCTGGTTAGGAGTCAGGCGCAGGACAGCAGATATGAGTAAATAAACGTACTTTACTCAACATAAATCAAATGCAATACAAAAGAGAGCCCACATAAATGGACCTTACTACATAGAAAACAATCACTCACAAAAATCCATCGGGGAACAGACGGTTAAATAATGAGCAAGTAATTGGGGGATTGAAACCAAGTGTGAAAAACAAAGACAAAGCAAAGGAAAATGAAAAGTGGATCGGCGATGGCTAGAAGGCCGGTGACGGCGACCGCCGAACGCCGCCCGAACAACCAAAGGGAACAACTTCGGCGGAAGTCGTGACAGTACCCCCCCCCTTGACGCGCGGCTCCATCAGCGCACCGACCTCGACCTCGGGGACAACCCGGAGGACGAAGCGCAGGGCGATCCGGGTGGAGACGGTGGAAGACCCGCAGCAACGAAGGGTCCAGGACGTCCTCCACCGGCACCAAGCATCTCTCCTCCGGACTGTACCCCTCCCACTCCACGAGGTACTGAAGGTCCCTCGCCCAACGCCTCGAGTCCAGGATGGCTCGAACAGCACACGCCCGGGCCCCCTCGATGTCCAGAGGGGTCGGAGGAACCTCCCGCACCTCAGATTCCTGGAGTGGACCAGCCACCACCGGCCTAAGGAGAGACACATGGAATGATGTATTAATACGGTAATCTGGGGGAAGCTGTAACCTGTAGCATACCTTGTTCAGTCTCCTCAGGACTTTGAATGGCCCCACATCCCGTGGACCCAGCTTCCGGCAGGGCAGGCGGAGGGGCAGGTTTCGGGTCGAGAGCCAGACCCGATCCGCCTCACTGCGGTGACGGTCGGCACTCGCCTTCTGCCGCCTCACGGCCCGTTGCAGGTGCACATGGGCTGCGTCCCAGGTCTCCCCCGAGTGCTTAAACCATTCGTCCACCGCAGGCGCTTCGATCTGGCTCTGATGCAAAGGTGCCAGAACCGGCTGATACCCCAACACACACTGGAAGGGAGAGAGGTTAGTGGAGGAGTGGCGGAGTGAGTTTTGGGCCATCTCTGCCCACTCCCCTGGCCGGTCCTGGCAATATGACCGCAGAAACTTACCCACATCCCGGTTTACTCTCTCCACCTGCCCGTTACTCTTGGGGTGAAAACCTGAGGTGAGGCTGACCGAGACCCCCAGACGCTCCATGAACGCTCTCCAGACCCTGGACATGAACTGGGGACCCGATCAGAGACTATATCCTCAGCACCCCGTAGTGCCGGAAGACGTGAGTGAACAGGGCCTCCACAGTCTGTAGGGCCGTAGAGAGACCGGGGAAAGGGAGGAGACGGCAGGACTTAGAAAACCGATCCACAACGACCAGGATCGTGGTGTTGCCCTGTGAGGGAGGAAGATCTGTTAGGAAGTTCACCGACAGGTGCGACCACGGCCGTTGTGGAACGGGTAGGGGTTGCAACGTCTCTCTGAGCAAGTGCCTGGGAGCCTTGCACTGGGCGCACACCGAGCAGGAGGAAACATAAACCCTCATGTCCTTGGCCAAGGTGGACCACCAGTACTTCCCACTAAGGCAACGCACCATCCGCCCGATGCCAGGATGACCAGAGGAGGGTGATGTGTGGGCCCAATAGATCAAACGGTCGCAGACAGCAGACGGAACGTACAGGCGCCCAGCTGGACACTGGGGGGGAGTGGGCTCTGTGCGTAACGCCCACTCGATGTCCGCGTCCATCTCCCACACCACCGGTGCCACCAGGCAAGAGGCCGGAAGTATAGGAGTGTGATCCATGGATCGCTCCTCTGTGTCATACATCCGGGACAGTGCGTCTGCCTTAGCGTTCTGGGAATCTGGTCTGTAGGACAGAGTGAAAACAGAACGGGTAAAGAACATGGCCCACCTTGCCTGGCGAGGGTTCAGTCTCCTCGCTGCCCGGATGTACTCCAGATTGCGGTGGTCAGTCCAGATGAGAAAATAGTGTTTAGCCCCCTCAAGCCAATGTCTCCACGCCTTCAGAGCCTTGACAACAGCCAACAGCTCCCGGTCCCCCACATCATAGTTCCGCTCCGCCGGGCTGAGCTTCTTCGAAAAGAAAGCACAGGGGCCGAGCTTTGGTGGCGTGCCCGAGCGCTGAGAGAGCACAGCTCCTATTCCAGCTTCGGAGGCGTCCCCTTCCACTATGAACGCCAAGAGGGTTCCGGATGAGCCAGCACAGGACCCGAGGTAAACAGAGCCTTCAGGTGACCAAAAGCCCTGTCCGCCTCAGCCGACCACTGCAGCCGCACCGGTCCTCCCTTCAGCAGTGAGGTAATGGGAGCTGCTACCTGACCAAAACCCCGGATAAACCTCCGGTAGTAGTTGGCACTTCCTTTACCGTGGTGGGAGTCGGCCAATTACGCACAGCTGAAATGCGGTCACTCTCCATCTCCACCCCTGACGTGGAAATGCGGTACCCTAGGAAGAAGACGGACTGTTGGAAGAACAGACATTTCTCAGCCTCGACGTACAGGTCATGCTCCAAAAGTCGACCAAGCACCCTCCGCACCAGGGACACATGCTCGGCGCATGTAGCGGAGTATATCAGAATGTCGTCAATATACACCACTACACCCTGCCCGTGCAGGTCCCGGAGAATCTCGTCTACAAAGGCCTGGAAGACTTATGGAGCATTCATCAACCCATACGGCATGACGAGGTACTCATAGTGCCCTGAGGGGGTAATAAATGCCGTCTTCCACTCGTCCCCCTCCCGGATCCGCACCAGGTTGTAAGTGCTCCTAAGATCCAATTTTGTGAAGAAGCGCGCCCCATGCATTGACTCGATCGCACTGGCTATGAGAGGCAGCGGGTAGCTGTTCCTCACAGTGATCTGATTGATACCTCGATGGTCAATACACGGGCGAAGTCCCCCATCCTTCTTCTTCACAAAAAATAAACTCGAGGAGGCAGGTGAAGTGGAGGGCCGAATGTATCCCTGCCCCAGGGATTCGGAGACATATGTTTCCATAGCCACCGTCTCCTCCTGTGACAGAGGATACACGTGACTCCTGGGAAGTGCTGCGTCCACCAGGAGTTTTATTGCACAATCCCCATGTCGATGAGGT
Organism: Salvelinus alpinus; assembly: GCF_045679555.1. Classification (NCBI taxonomy): domain Eukaryota; kingdom Metazoa; phylum Chordata; class Actinopteri; order Salmoniformes; family Salmonidae; genus Salvelinus; species Salvelinus alpinus. Next base: position 27,866,747 of record NC_092087.1, on the reverse strand, counting down.
GGTAATTTAGTCGCCCTCTTCTTACAGAAGGAGAGAGCCAAATCGGTATATTCTGAGGGGATGTGCACGTTGGAAACCCTCACACACCTCCTTGAGCACTTTCGTGACCACCCCTTGAGAGCCCTCTGTTGCCACAAAATAGTGGGGTCATGACAGGCCAACCAGGGTAAGCCCAGCACCACGGGAAACGCAGGAGAATCAATAAGGAAGAGACTGATTCTCTCCTTGTAACCCTCCTGCGTAACCATGTCTAGTGGAGCAGTGGCCTCCCTAATCAGCCCTGACCCTAATGGTCGACTATCTAGGGCGTGCACAGGGAAGGGCATATCCACAGGAACAAGGGGGATCCCTAAACTATGGGCAAATGAACGGTCAATAAAATTCCCAGCTGCGCCTGAATCTACTAGCGCCTTATGCTGGGAATGCGGGGAAAACTCAGGAAATGAAATAAACACATACATGTGAGCAACAGGGGGCTCTGGGTGAGCCTGGTGCCGACTCACCTGGGGTGACACGATAGTGCCCTGCCTGCTGCCTCGACTCCCTGAGGAACCCCCCCAGCACTGACCAGCAGTGTGCCCTCTGCGGCCACAGATGGTGCAGGGAATGGCACCTCCTCCGGTCACCCTAAGAGCAGCACCTCCCAGTTCCATGGGCGTCGGAGCGGAGGTGCTGGGGGATGGAACTGACAGACCCCGATCCGGATGTCCGCAGGCAGTCAGCAGGTTGTCCAGCCGGATGAACAGGTCCACCAGCTGGTCCAATGTGAGGGTGGTGTCTTGGCAGGCTAACTCCCGACGGACTTCCTCGCTCAGACTGCACTGTTAGTGATCGATCAGGGCCCTGCCGTTCCATCCCGTGCTGGCGGCCAGGGTCCCAGAAGTCCAAGGCGAAATCCTGCGCGCTCCTCGTCCCCGGCCTCAGGTGGAAGAGACTCAGGCGGGTGGTCGAACACTGCCCGAAAGCGGCAGGTGAACTCTGTGTAATGGTCCAACGCCGCGTCTCCTTCACACCATACGGCGTTGGTCCACTCCAGGGCTTTGCCTGAGAGGCAGGAGACGAGGGCGGACACTCTTTCACGCCCCGAAGGAGCCGGATGGACGGTCGCCAGGTAGAGCTCCAGCTGTAGTAGAAACTCCTGGCATCCGGCAGCCGTCCCATCATACTCCCTCGGGAGCGAGAGTCGAATCCCGCTGGGACCGGGTGAAGGAGGGGTGGACAGTGGGACCTGCTGTAGTGGGGCTGGTGGAGGCGCTGTGAAACCTCCTTCTCTCTCCAAACGATACATCGTCTGTAGCACACGATCCATAGCGGTGCCCAGACGTTGCAACATGGTCGCGTGATGCTGAACGCGCTCCTCCACTGCAACCGGGAGGGCGTCTGCTCCTGCTGACTCCATTCTTCGGGTGAGTGATTCTGTAATGAGGTCTGTGTGTAGCTGGTTAGGAGTCAGGCGCAGGACAGCAGATATGAGTAAATAAACATACTTTACTCAACATAAATCAAATGCAATACAAAAGAGAGCCCACATAAACAGACCTTACTACATACAAAACAATCACTCACAAAAACCCATGGGGGAACAAAGGGTTAAATAATGAACAAGTAATTGGGGGATTGAAACCAGATGTGAAAAACAAAGACAAAGCAAATGGAAAATGAAAAGTGGATCGGCTATGGCTAGAAGGCCGGGGATGTCGATTGCCGAACGCCACCCGAACAAGGAGAGGGACCGACTTCGGCGGAAGTCGTGACACACAGTTTCGAGTTATTTTTATTTTGTATTATTTGTGAGGAAGTGCAGGGGAGTTGAGGATGGTTCCCTGTTGAGTAAACACACTATAACGGCTTATTTTGAAATAGACATAAATTACTTATTAAAAATTCATGACAGGCACACTTTTTTTGTGTGTATTACACGATTTCCTTTCGTCATAACGCATTTGTGTATATTACACAAATTCCATTAGCTAGGGTAGCTAGGTGGCTAACTTTAGCTAGGCCAGGAATTAGGGTTAGGGGTTAAAGTTATGGTTAGGTTTAGGGATTAGTGTTAAGGTTAGGCTTAGGTAACATGCTAGCTAAGTAGTTGAATGGTTAAGGTTAGGTTAAAGGGGAAGGGTTAGCTAACATGCTAAGTAGTTGCAAAGTAGCTAAACAGTAGTAAGTAGTTACAAAGTTGCCTTTAGCTAAAATACTAAAATTGTCCATGATGAGATTATATCACGCAACCTTTGGGTTAATAGACATTTCCGTTATACACCCACTCATCGTCCCTGACCAATCTCCCTCCTATCATTTATGTAACCTACGGTTGATATCTGTGATTGAAATGCACTGTATACAAAATTGTGTACTGCACATGAAAAAAAGATTTTTTGTGTGCCTGTTGCAAATTTCCAATAAGCAATTTGTGTCTATTTCACAATAATCTGTGATACTGGGTTGGTTGAGTCCACTCAATGTTCTACTCAGGCCACTGCTTACAGCCAGAGACACACTGACCATGACTTAATAGTAGTGGAATTATAGTATGGATTGATTACTCTCTCTCCTATTTCTCTGGGTTTGTGTATGTGTACATGTGTGTGATATGGTAGCCTGGAGGTGATTTGATTCTGAGCTACAGCAGGTAGATTGTCTCTTTTGAGCTCATAGAAAAACAATTTTGCTGTGGTCTGGCTAGGTGCACAGCCAGTGTGCATTAGCTTTTTCCAAACATAGCCACAGCCATTTGTGAAACAACTTCATCCAGCCATTCTCCCACTCAGCGGTGTGAAAGGAGTGCTCCGCCAATCAATACTACTCTGCTTACTGGGGAAATACCAGAGTCCTGCTGATGTTAACAACTTGTGACATGTTACTAGAGTGAAGACTGCATTCTGATCTCAAGGTCACTTTAGTTTCTAAAGCCCTAAAAGAGCGACTTTTACAGAGTTTTACAGCCAATATTTGGACTGTAAAAACATTTGGGTGATTTTCCAGCGACTGAAGAAGAAGAGATCCTTTTGTACAACGAGTGCTGGACATTTATAGGAGCTTTTAGGTTCAGGTGCTGAGCTTTGGTTGTTTGCTCCAGCTTCAAATCTTTGGACATGATAAATCAGTTATCTATATTTTTTACTATCCCTGAAAGTCAAAATAACAACATAAGCACACCCCTCACAACCTCTGTCATATCAACATGCTCTTAATGATATCAAAAAGTAAACACAAACAGGACATTTGTTTCCTGACCGGTTGTTGACATGATTCCTGAATGTGACACAATAGTTTCTTACCATAGCTGCTCGATTTCTTTAACAAAAGTACCACTTAATCAGTGAAGATTAATACTTATCAGTGGCAGCACATTTTTCACACATAGTCACAGTCTGACTTTGGGTAATCTATTAATTTCTTTCTCGCTGTGCGATTTGTCAGATGTTCTCCCTCCGCATCTTCAGACATTATCTTCATTTGCACCAAGGTTCCCTCTTTTTTCTTCTAAATAACATTTTCCGGTTGAGGATTTGAATGAGGAGAGCGAGGTTGGGGAAGATTAAGAGTTGAAGGGTTATTTCAAGGCTGTTCTGTGAAAATGTAACGCATTAGGTCTGTTATAAGAAGTTTATCAACTCTCCAGTAGGAGGAGATGATGAGCCATCCTGCTGTTTCTGTAGCTCACAGAACACAACCTATACAATGTAGACAATCATGCCTTTGTTTCAACCTAACGCCTCGATCACATTAACAGCGACATTGCGTTTTGATACACCGTAAGTACATTCATTTCCAATGGTACGCTGCGTTAGCCTTGCAGCATTGCATTGCAGAGGCAGTTGCAGTGCGTTCTGTGTGGTGCATATGTTGGATCTATCAAATTGCGTAGACGGCTTGATAGAAATGGTAGATGGTGAATGTTGAACTTTTGTTGCACACATATCCAGATGATGTAGCATACCATTTTGTGCATTGCCGCTGTTGGTGTGATCAAGGTGTAAGCACATTACTCTCTCTACTATTGCTGATTTACAACAGGGAAATGAAGATGCAGCATATGGCTGCTCCTGACCTGTCAGCATGTCTTCCAGAACAGGGACCGTCACTGCCCACGCCTCAGTTATAACAAAACAACAACGACATCATCAAGATCAACAGATCAGCCAGAAACTGAATAAACAGCAATTAGAGAGGCTTGATAAATCCTCAATGCTTTATTTAGAGTTTTATAGACTTTGATATAACTCCCCCACAATGGCACCAAGCTTCTTTAGATGTTGAACATTTGTGAATAGGGGCAAATTAACATATATATAAGTAGTGTAAGTTAGCAGTATACTGACAAGTGTGGAATTGGTACAAGATGACAGTCATACCGGAAGGCACACACAAACATACAGAGATAAAGAGAACGAGAGAGGAAGAAACATTGAACAAATTGTTGTACTATAGATTTTGGGTGCTTCTTTGAATTAAGTGGAGTACTGAGACAACACAACCTTTTTATGACAGTGGCCTTGTCCGAATAACGATACTTGAATACCCATACTTGCGTCCTAAATAGTAGGGCGTTTGATTATGCAAAAAAATACAGTTTAATAGTATGCAACATTTTGAAATTCTAGCATACTTTAAAAGCCCGGATGTCATACACATTTTGGCTTTGACAACAGCTGATGAATTAGATATGGGGATGCGCTACTGAAATCAACAAATAGCGGGAAACGAAGCAATCGCGCATTATCGTTCTCAGTATGCAAAAATATAATGTTTTATAGTAGGCCTATGTGAATTTTCGAAATCCGAGTATGGTTTAAATGCCAGGATGTTATACTCATTTCGGCTCTGAATGAAGTAGAATTTGATGCACACTTTACCACAATGCACTGAAAAGGTGGACTGCGAGTGATAGGCCCTAGTTCTATTCAAGAAGCCAAACAACAAAACTAGGCTACTTAATATGATCACGAGTATTGCATTGTATGCTGCATTTATTTTTAAACAGATAAAAATATATATTTTTGTCCTGAGTGAATTTCTGTTTTCTCATTGAAAATGTCTTGTTCTCTTGGCCTTCGTCAGAGCTTTTAAATGAAATCTAAACCCTCTTTTGATTTCTGAATGTGCTGGCACAGGGGACTCGGGATGTGGCTGCGTTACGGATGTCATGTTAATCAGGGCTTTTGATTTAAACATAAGGATTGTTTTAGTTTTGTAGGCTAGGCTACCTAATTTAATTATTTAATTTATGGATGAAGCCTTAGCAGTCATTCTGATCTCGTTGCCAATGATCAGTTCTTTAGTTTATTATGTTGCTGTCCAGCGGTTCTGAATTTGCGATGCACCCAACTGTCCATGTTTTTCTGTGCAATAGCCTTTTGATTTGAACATTTGAAAAGTTTTGGTGTGTACTAGGCTATTTGATTTCATTTATACACACTGAACAAAAATATAAACACAACATGTAAAGTGTTGGTCCCATGTTTCATGAGCTGAAATTAAAGATCCCAGAAATGTTCCACATGCACAAAAAGCTTATTTCTCTCAAATGTTATGCACAAATTTGTTTACATCCCTGTTAGTGAGCATTTCTCATATGCCAAGGTAATCCATCCACCTGACAGGTGTGTCATATCAAGAAGCTGATTCAACAGCATGACACAGGTACACCTTGATCTGGGTACAATAAAACGCAATTACAATGTGCAGTTTTGTCACACAACACAATGAATTTGACAGTATGTCCAACCGGCCTCACAACTGCAGACCACATGTGTGGTGTTGTGTGGGCGAGCGGTTTGCTGATGTCAACGTTGTGAACAGAGTGCCCCATGGTGGTGGTAGGGTTATGGTATGGCCAAGCATAAGCTACGAACAACGAACACAGTTGTATTTTACCAATGGCAATTTGAATGCACAGAGAAACCATGACAAGATCCTGAGGCCCATTGTCGTGCCATTCATCCGCCGCCATCAACTCATGTTTCACCATAATAATGCACAATCCCATGTCACAAGGATCTGTACACAATTCATAGAACCTTAAAATGTCCCTGTTCTTCTATGGTCTGCATACTCACCAGACATGTCACCCATTGAGCATGTTGTGATGCTCTGGATTGATGTATACGACAGCGTGTTCAGATCCTATATCTGTTCCCGCCAATATCCAGCAACTTCGCACAGCCATTGAAGAGGAGTGGGACAACATTCCACAGGCCACAATCAACAGCCTGATCAACTCTATGCGAAGGAGATGTGTCGCAATGCGTGAGGCAAATGGTGGTCACACCCGATACTGACTGGTTTTCTGATCCATGCCCCTACCTTTTTTTAAGGTATCTGTGACCAACATATCTGTATTCCCAGTCATGCGAAATCCATAGACTAGGGCCTAATGAATTGATTTGAATTGGCTGATTGACTTATATGAACTGGAACTCAGTAAAATCATTGAAATTGTTGCATGTTGCTTTTATAATTTTGTTCAGTATATGTTAAAGCACTTTGGTTCCACTAATAAATATGATGAAATGGAACCAAGTCCTTTTTAAATAGGGTAGATGGGCTGTATGGGCTACAGGTATAGGTCGAATGTGATAGTCTGCCTATAACCAGTCTGAGTAGGCCTATAACTCCATTCCTATTCTATTCAGAGTTTAGAGAAATCAATCGTATTGGAAATGAGCTATTATCAGGCTGGTTAAAACTTCTTATGGCTGCAGGGGCAGTATTGAGTAGCTTGGATGAAAGGTGCCCAGAGGTGCCCATAGTAAACTGCCTGCTCCTCAGTCCCAGTTGCTAATATATGCATATTATTATTAGTATTGGATAGAAAACACTCTGAAGTTTCTAAAACTGTTTGAATGATGTCTGTGAGTATAACAGAACTCATATGGCAGGCAAAAACCTGAGTAGAAATCCAAACAGGAAATGGGAAATCTGAGGTTGGTTGATTTTCAACCCAGCCCCTATTCAATACACAGTGGGATATGGATCTGTTTGCACTTCCTACGGCTTCCACTAGATGTCAACAGTCTGTAGAACCTTGTCTGATGCCTCGACTGTGAAGTGGGGCCGAAGAAGACATGAATTAATCAGGTCTGCCATGAGGTGACCATGCGCGTTCACATGAGAGGGAGCTCTGTTCCATCGCACATCTGAAGTCAATGGTATTCTCCGGTTGGAACGTTATTCAAGATTTATGTTAAAAACATAAACATGCTTTTAGTGAACGCGCTTCCTGACTTTGGATTTGTTTACCAAACACGCTATCAAAAATAGCTATTTGGACATAAATGATGGATATTACCGAACAAAACAAACATTTCTTGTGGAAGTGGGAGTCCTGGGAGTGCATTCCGACGAAGATCAGCAAAGGTAAGTGAAGATTTATAATACTATTTATGAGTTTTGTTGACTGCACAATTTGGCGGGTAACTGTATGGCTTCCTTTTGTGGCTGAACGCTGTTCTCAGATTATTGAATATTGTGCTTTTGCCGTAAAGCTTTTTGAAATCTGACACAGCGGTTGCATTAACTTCTCTAGGATAGGGGGCAGCATTTTCACTTTTGGATAAATAGCATGCCCAATTTCAACTTCCTTCTACTCATCCCCAGAATATAAGATATGCATATTATTAGTATTTATTAGATTTGGATAGAAAACACTCTGAAGTTTCTAAAACGGTTTGAATCATGTCTGTGAGTATCACAGAACTTATGTAGCAGGCAAAACCCAGAGGACTAATCATTCAGATTTTTTATTGAGGTCACCGTCTGTTCAATGATTTTTCATTGGGATACTAGATTTCTAATCAACCTGTTTGCAGTTCCTACCGCTTCCACTGGATGTCACCAGTCTTTGGAAATAGGTTGAGGTTATTCCTTTGTGCAATGAAGAAGAACGGCCATCTGGAATCAGTGTAACGTTATGTGTACTGTTTGAGAGTTGCGCAAGACTAGAAAAGTATCGTTAGTTTGTTGTCATCCTGTATTGAAAACAGATAGACCCGTCTTCAATTTGATCGATTACTAACGTTTACAAATACCTTAAGTTGTATTACAAAAGTAGTTTGAAATGTTTTGGCAAAGTTTAGAGGTAATTTTTTAGATATTTTGTAGTGACGTTGCGCAAATTGAAAACTGTTTTTTTCTGGATCAAACGCGCCAAATAAACGGACATTTTGGACATATATGGACGGAATGAATCGAACAAAAGGACCATTTGTGATGTTTATGGGACATAAAGGCATGATTTATATTTTATTTCTGCGTTTTGTGTTGCGCCTGCAGGGTTGAAATATGCTACACTCTCTTTGTTTACTGTTGTGCTATCATCAGATAATAGCATCTTATGCTTTCGCCGAAAAGCCTTTTTGAAATCTGACATGTTGGCTGGATTCACAACGAGTGTAGCTTTAATTTGGTATGTGTGTTATATGTGTGATTTAATGAACTTCTTTGGGCTGCAAGCCCGAAGCCGGGCACAATATGACAACAGCCACTTCAAGTGCAGGGCGCGAAATTCAAAAGATATTTTTTAGAAATATTTAACTTTCACACATTAACAAGTCCAATACAGCAAATGAAAGATAAACATCTTGTGAATCCAGCCAACAGGTCCGATTTTTAACCTTTTGTCACTACAGGGGGTGCTGTTTCTTCGACATTTAGCGTTCCCAAATTAAACTGCCTCGTACTCAATTCTTGCTCGTACAATATGCATATTATTATTACTATTGGATAGAAAACAATCTCTAGTTTCTAAAACCGTTTGAATTATATCTGTGAGTAAAACAGAACTCATTTTGCATCAAACTTCCTGACAGGAAGTGGAAAATCTGAAATCGATGCTCTGTTCTAGGGCCTGCCTATAAATGTGCTTGATATGTATTAGTATACATGCACTTCATACGCCTTCCACTAGATGTCAACAGGCAGTGAGAGAAGAAATGGAGTGTATAACATGATCTGAGGTCGAATAAAAGCTCTTGGCATGACGTGACCCCAATTTCCTGTTTTCTGGAACGCGCGAGAAGGGACCTGGTATTGCCTTCTGAAAAGCTGTCGTTATAGACGACTAATATCTCCGGCTTTGATTTTATTTGATAAATGTGACAATATCATCGTAAAGTATGTTTTTTCAATATAGTTTTATTAGATTATTTAAATTTTTCGGGACGTTAGGCGTGTTGCTTTGTCTGCGTTTGTTCACGAAGGAGAGCTTCGCGCCACTTTGCTAGCTTTCCGTGCTAATTGACTGGAGAAGAGGGCATTCTAAAACCAAACAACGATTGTTCCCGACAAAGGAGCCCTTGTACAACATTCTGATGGAAGATCATCAAAAGTAGGACCCATTTTATGTATATAATTCAAACGGTTTTAGAAACTAGAGAGTGTTTTCTATCCAATAGTAATAATAATATGCATATTGTACGAGCAAGAATTGAGTACGAGGCCGTTTGAAATGGGCACCTTTTATCCAGGCTACTCAATACTGCCCCTGCAGCCCAAAGAGGTTAATGAAAGTTTGATTTTATATCAATTTTTTTAATTTGGCGCTCTACATTTTCCCTGGCTATTGGCCAAGTGGGACGCAATGTTAAGAACAAGTGTTTCTTTAATCCTATGTAAAACATGTATCTTTCATCAAAGTTTATGATGAGTATTTATGTTATTTGACGTGGCTCTCTGCAATTTCTCCAGATATTTTGGAGGCATTTCTGAACATGGTGCCAATGTAAACTGAGGTTTTTGGATATAAATATGAACTTTATCGAACAAAACATATATGTATTGTGTAACATGAAGTCCTATGAGTGTCATCTGATGAAGATCATCAAAGGTTAATGATTCATTTTATCTCTATTTCTGCTTTTTGTGACTCCTGTCTTTGGCTGGAAAAATGGTTGTGTATTTCTGTGATTTTGCGGTGACCTAACATAATTGTTTGTGGTGCTTTCGCTATAAAGCCTGTTTGAAATCGGACACTTTGGTGGGATTAACAACAAGATTACCTTTAAAATGGTATAAGATACATGTATGTTTGAGGCATTTTTATTATGAGATTTCTGTTGTTTGAATTTGGCGCCCTGCACTTTCACTGGCTGTTGTCATATCACCCCGTTAATGGGATTGCAGCCATAAGAAGTTAATCGATGTATGTCTGTTGAATTTGGAAAAATCCACCCACACTCGGCCCTGCCCGACCTACTCAGCCAGTCAGGAGCCGCTACTGCGTTCGGCCATGGCATACTACTTTTTACTAAACGGTATATGCTAAATAGTATGCAACGATGAGTACATAGTATGCAGTTTAAGTATGTAGTACGCTAGTATGGGTATTTGGACATGACCACTGTCTTTAGGGGATTTCAAAGCATGTTAAGGCCTACAAACTAGAGGCAGAGGAGATAGGCGACACATGGCTGAAATCATCCTGCACTCAAAGAGAGAAGAGATGCATTTAATGAGTTGGAGAGGGAGAGAGGAAGTTGCTGGAAAAAATGTTTGTTAGATATTAACATATCAGGCAACAGCGCTGTGTTGTGCCTTCCAGAGGGATGAACTACCCACTAGGCACACCATGTCTTTTCAAAGTGGATAATTGGGTAATATTTGGTTGAGATGTTGGTCAATGAGATTACAACCTATATTCACCCACTCAAAAAGACAGCCAACCACTATGCCATCTAAAAGCATAACCAAATTCCAATTAAAAAAATATGTCTGAATTTTTGGTTTAGTTGTCACCCAAATGTCAGTCCAGAGGATAGGCTTAACAGAGCAAATTTAATGTGACCATAATTTATCACTCATATGTCATCAAGGATGCTGTTTAGGCCTACATAGCATTTTCAAAGTAATCAACAGTTATTGTTTCAAATCAACCCAGAATTCAACTAAATATAGACATACAATAGGCCTAGGGTTTCAAGTTCTGGTTGATTTCCTTCAAACATTTGATCTCCTTCAAATGTTTATATTTGGTTGACAACCAAACACAATTCAATATCACTACATATCGTTACATTTGAAGGTGCTGCACAGCCTATAGTTTTTCTGATAATATATATAAAGTTGAAGATCTGAGGTTGTTTATGTTGAAATTTAGTTACCAGGATGACATAATCCTGTGGTTGAAATTTCACCCTCAAAACAACAGTTTACGTCTCCATTTTCAAAAAAAAATCCACGTCACAATGTGTTGGTAAATTAGGTTGAAACTACATTGATTCATTCAGTTTGTGCCCAGTTGTAAGGGGTGCGTAACTGGTGGCAGGGAAGTCAGACGCAGGAGAGCAGAACTAGGTAATAGCCGGAGCAGTTTATTTGCAAAACCAACGACATAAAGAAATAACCAACATGGGTACAAAACTCGACGCTCACCAGTAAACATGTGCACAAGCACTTACAACAAACAATTCCACACAAAGACATGGGGGGGAACAGAGGGTTAAATACACAACAATTAATGAGGGAAATGAAAACCAGGTGTGTAGGAAAACAAGACAAAACAAATGGAAAATGAAAAGTGGATCGACAATGGCTAGAAGACCGGTGACGCCGACCGCCGAACGCTGCCCGAGCAAGGAGAGGAACCGACTTCGGTGGAAGTCGTGACACCAGTGGGTTGCTTGTTACTCAGATGGGACTGAAAGTGGGATAAGCAGACATTACCAGAAAAAGAAAAGAAAAAAAATGTCAACCAACTAGTGAGTGCAGCCATGTACAGGCCCAGATCTAGTGTTGTACTGATTAGAAGGTCGAAGGCATTGGTGACTCCAGTTGCTGACTGTGAAAATTAAATCTAGTTGTTGGTAATGCACGACAAACAAAAATACATTGCAACCATCTCTCATCTCGACTCGTCTCTTGGAGCAAGTACCAAAATCACCCTGCAAGTGGTTGGAAGAGGCTTCATCTGACATTTCTAAACAAATCTTCCACTCCGCTGTTCGGCCTAGTTTCCCAAATATCCTCCCTGGTAGGGAACCTTGGTCAAGGGCACAGGGAGAGTGGTTTGGGCCTCTGAGATTTAACCTGCTGACACTGGTCAAGCTCCCAGAGCCTTTCTGCCTACCCCACAGTGCACTCAATTCATTCCACATTGCCAGCAACCTCAGAGGACACACATCTATTTCTAGAAATACTCTATGTGATATTATCAGTAGGGCAATATTATATGTATTTTACCACTATACTACCTCCACTACTGCTGTAGTTATTGAACTATTAACACTTACTACAACTACTACAGTACTACTCCTTCTACTACTACGACAATGACTACTACTACTACTACTACTACTTCTACTACTATTACTACTACTATACTACTACTTCTATTACTCCTACTATACTATGCTACTACTACACTATTACTACTTGTACTACTACCTTTTTAATTGACAACTACATTGCAGTATACCATCAATGAATGATCAGTACATTATAGCACTACTGCCTTTTAATATTACAATTGTGCTTGGTGTACAGTAGCACTGCCACTTCCACTTTGCTGTGGATAAATATGATACATTGTCTTTTGATGGGGCCAGACTGGGTTTAACCCTCTAGATTAACTGGAAAGAGACAGTTTAATATGCGACCTGTATCCTTAGTAATACTCTGCAGTGCAGTGATGCAGTGAGCAATTACAATGGGAGAATCACAGCGCTCAAAAGTAATTGCAAATACTGCAGGATAAAAGACAGAATAGAGAAAGGGGAAAATCACCTAAAAAAAACACATATTTTTGCTAATGGTTTTTCTGATGTCAGACTCATCAGTACAAACGCGTCACATTTTCCAAGAAGAGAGAGACCAAACTAACCCAAACATCCTCATCCCCACATCCTGTTCCATGATTAATATCGTAATATTATTTCATGCTGATAACAACAACAGAAAGAGATAGCTGGAGATTGTTTCCATCAGATAGCTTTCATCCCTAAACCCTCCCCTGCACCAACATTTACTGGAGAATAATGGGAGCGAGTGTCATTGGGAAAATAGGAAGTGTTACATTATTAAGATAGCGAGTGCTGATATGGGCAGAGAGATCATTTAAGAACTCTGTGTGTGTGTGTGTCTGTGTGTGTGTGTGTGTGTGTGTGTGTGTGTGTGTGTGTGTGTGTGTGTGTGTGTGTGTGTGTGTGTGTGTGTGTGTGTGTGTGTGTGTGTGTGTGTGTGTGTGTGTGTGTGTGTGTGTGTGTGTGTGTGTGTGTGTGTGTGTGTGTGTGTGTGTGTGTGTTTGCTTGGCTTAGAGAGCCACCAAACAAGGCTTAGGAGACAGTGTACTACTAGAGCTCAGTACTGAAACAGTACTGAAATGTAAAACAGTACCAATACTATTACGATACCACAGAAAACTGCCATACAAAACCATGGTAGTACAAAACTTATACGGCACCAGTGACTTCTTCTGGAAACATATATTAATCTACAGATCAATTAAGGGTAAGAAGTGGAATGGCTCTTGAATCCAAAAGGAGTTTGAAATCTGAAAATATTCAAACACACAACTAGGAGAAAACCCTATGTAATATCCATATTAGAGTGAGTGTATGGAGTTGTTTTACCCTGGACTTTGATTTGACTGGCTGTGATAACAGCTGCTTTAGCTAGCCTGTCAGTAAGGTGACACCAGGCCAGTGAAAGATGGCCGCTGGTGCCCTGGTAGGGTGAAGCCGCCACTGAGATAATGAACAGAGGGTGACTCATTTTAGGGCCAGCCAGCAGCCACAATGTATTAATCAAACCCAATGAGCACTGGGTAATTACCAGAGCTAAAGACCTCGATGACGTGCTCTGCCACAGAGGAGGGAAGGACCGGGGCAGAATCAGTGATGTAATCAGATGCATGTGCACGGCCGGGAGAATAAAATACAGATGGACCTGTCCGTTGCCAAACGAGCCATGGGAGTTCAGGTCAGTGGAGCCGTGCACAATGTGAGCCCAGAGAACATCAGCGTGAAACAGATATAGTGTGTGCGTAGCAGCTCCAAAACATCATTGTGAAGGAAAAGATATAGGCTGTGCGTATCACTCACAAACATAACTTTGAAACAGATTAGTGTGCATAGCTCCAAATATATCACAGTTAAGAATATATAGTTTAGTGTAGCTCAAAAACAAAAAAATGTTTGTTGCCAATTGGCTATACTTAAACTCTTTAACATAAGCCTTATCTCTGGAATCTTCACCAATATTTGGAACCAAGGACTGATCACCCCAATCCACAAAAGTGGAGACAAATTTGACCCCAATAAATACTGTGGGATATGCGTCAACGGCAATCTTGGGAAAATCCTCTGCATTATCATTTACCGCAGACTCGTACATTTCCTCAGTGAAAACAATGTACTGAGCAAATGTCAAATTGGCTTTTTACCAAATTACCGTACAGACCACGTATTCACCCTGCACATCCTAATTGACAAAGAAACAAACCAAAACAAAGGAAAAGTCTTCTCATGCTTCGTTGATTTCAAAAAAGCTTTTGATTCAATTTGGCATGAGGGTCTGCTATACAAATTGATGGAAAGTGGTGTTGTGGGAAAAACATACAACATTATAAAATCTATGAACACAAACAACAAGTGTGTGGTTAAAATGGGCAAAAATCACACACATTTCTTTCCACAGGGCCGTGGGGTGAGACAAGGATGCAGCTTATAGGGATAGGGGGCAGCATTTTGACTTTGAACAAATTGCGTTCCCAAACGAAATTTCCTCCGACTCTGTCCCAGAAGGTAATACATGCATATTATTATTACTATTGTATAGAAAACACTCTGAAGTTTCTAAAACTGTTTGAATTATATCTGTGAGTAAAACAGAACTCATTTTGCAGCAAACTTCCTGTCAGAAAGTGAAAAATCTGAAATCGAGGCTCTGTTCCAGGGCCTCCCTATCAATTTGCTTGAAATTTATGACTATACATGCACTTCATACGCCTTCCACTAGATGTCAATAGGCTGTGAGAGGTGAAATGGAGTGTATAGCCATATCTATGGTCAAAAGAGAGGTCTTGGAATGACAGGACCCCAATTTCCTTTGTTCAGGAAGACGCGGGATGGACATCAGCTTTTGCTTCTGAAAAGCTTTCCTTATAGACGGCTAATATCTCCGGCTTTGATTTTATTTGATAAATGTGACAATATCATCGTAAAGTATGTTTTTTCAATATGGTTTTATCAGATTATTGAATTTTTTTCGGGAGTTTTGGCGTGTTCCGTTCTCTGCGTTTGTTCACGATGGACAGCTTCGCGCCACTTGGCAAGTTTTGCTTGCTAATTCGAGAGGGAAAAAGGACATTCTAAAACCAAACAACGATTGTTCTGGACAAAGGACCCCTTGTGCAAGATTCTGATGGAAGCTCAACAAAAGTAGGACCCATTTATGATGTTATTTCATATTTCTGTTGAAAATGTTTACTATTAGTTTCCGCCCAGATTTTGGGCGCTCTCTCGCTATAACGTAAGCTGCATGTCGTACTAAAGTTATTTTTAGAATTCTAACACGGCGATTGCATTAAGAACTAGTGTATCTATCATTTGCTGTACAACAAGTATTTTTTAGTAACGTTTATGATTAGTTATTTGGTCAGAATAGGTGAGTGTCAGAAATATATCCGGAGATTCTGGAAAATATTTGCTACGTTTTCACAATGTATAACCACGGATTTCAGCTCTAAATATGCACATTTTCGAACAAACCATATATGTATTGTGTAATATGATGTTATAGGACTGTCATCGGATGAAGTTTATGAAGGTTAGTGAAATAATTAATATATTTTGCTGGTTTTGTCGCTATCGCTACTGTTGCCTTGAATCAATGCTGTTGTGTGGTAGGCTATTGTAGTAAGCTAATATAATGCTATATTGTGTTTTCGCTGTAAAACACTTAAAAAATCTGAAATATTGGCTGGATTCACAAGATGTTTGTCTTTCATTTGCTGTACACCATGTATTTTTCATAAATGTTTTATGATGAGTATTTAGGTATTTCACGTTGGTCTCTATAATTACTCTGGCTGCTTCGGTGCTATTTGTGATGGTAGCTGTGATGGTAGTTGCAATGTAAAACTGATTTATACCTCAAATATGCACATTTTTCGAACAAAACATAGATTTATTGTATAACATGTTATAAGACTGTCATCTGATGAAGTTGTTTCTTGGTTAGTTTGGTTGGTTCTTGGTTAGTTTGGTTGGTTTTGTGCAAGCTACCTGTGCTGTGAAAGAAATGTCTGTGCTTTTTTGTATTTGGTGGTGAGCTAACATAAATGTACGTGGTGTTTTCGCTGTAAAACATTTTAAAAATCGGACATGTTGACTGGATTCACAAGATGTTTATCTTTCATTTGCTGTATTGGACTTGTTAATGTGTGAAAGTTAAATATTTCTCAAAAATATTTTTTGAATTTCGCGCTCTGCCTTTTCAGTGGAATGTGGGAGGAGTTCCACTAGCGGAACCCCGGGGCTAGACAGGTTAATGTAAAACACATACTAAATATGGATTGCAAACATCATTTGACCTGTTTCTACGACCTGTAACGGAACTTTTTGAGTTTTTGCCTGGAGGTTTGCTCGTGCGTCATGAAAATGGATTCCTGGGCTGAACATGCTAACAACAAGTGGCTAAATGATGGGCTTTATGGAACTTTTCAGTCATTTATTGTCGATTTGGGAATCCTGGGAGTGCCTTCTGATGAAGTTATTCGAAGGTAAGTGCATATTTATAGTGTTTTTGTAGCTTTTGTTGACGCCAAAATAGTGACTATTTCTTTGGCTGGTTGGGGCTCTGGGCGCCGTTCTCAGATTAATCTTTTTCCGTAAAGTTTATTTTGAAATCTGACACATCGGTTGCATAGAGGATAAGTTTATCTTTAATTATGTGAATAACACTTGCATCTTTTATCAATGTTTATTATGAGTATTTCTGCAAAATCACCAGATGTTTTGGAATCAAAACATTACTGCACATAACGCGCCAATGTAAACAGATTTCTTTTATATATATATATATGCACATTATCGAACAAAACATAAATGTATTGTGTAACATGATGTTATATGACTCATCTGATGAAGATTTTCCAAAGTTAGTGAATAATTCTATCTCTATTTGTGGGTTTTGTATAAGCTACCTGTGCTGTGAAAGAAATGTCTGTGCTTTTTTGGATTTGGTGGTGAGCTAATATAAATATACGTGGTGTTTTCGCTGTAAAACATTTAAAAAATTGGACATGTTGGCTGGATTCACATTTGCTGTGTTGGACCTGTTAATGTGTGAAAGTTAAATATTTCAACAAAAAAAATTTGAATTTCGCGCGCTGCCTTTTCAGTGGAATGTGGGGCGGAACCCCAGTCCTAGACAGGTTAAGCCCCACCCTCTTCAACATATATATCAACAAATTGGCAAGGGCACTAGAACAGTCTGTAGCACCCGGCCTCACCCTACTAGAATCTGAAGTCAAATGTCTACTATTTGCTGATGATCTGGTACTTCTGTACCCAACGAAGGAGGGCCTACAGCAGCACATAAATATTCTGCACAGATTCAGTCAGACCTGGGCCCTGACAGTAAATCTCAGTATGACAAAAATAATGGTGTTCTTAAAAAGGTCCAGTTGATAGGACCACAAATACAAATTACATCTAGACACCGTTGCCCTAGAGCACACAAACAACTATACATACCTCGGCCTAAACATCAGCGCCACAGGTAACTTCCACAAAGCTGTGAGTAAAAGTGACCGAAATTTAAGGAAAGGTTTGACTATGTACAGACTCAGTGTGCATAGCCTTGCTATTGAGAAAGGCCCCCGTAGGCAGACCTGGCTCTCAAGAGAAGACAGGTTATGTGCACACTGCACACAAAATAAGGTGGAAACTGAGATGCACTTCCTAACCTCCTGCCAAATGTCTGACACATATTTCCCTCAGATTACACAGACCCACAAAGAGTTCGAAAACAAACACAATTTTGATAAACTCCCATATCTGTTGGGTGAAATACCACAGGGTGCCATCACAGCAGCAATATTTGTGACCTGTTGCCACAAGAGAAGGGCAACCAGTAAAGAACAAACACCATTGTAAATGCAACCCATATTTATGTTTATTTATTTTCCCTTTTGTACTTAATATAATTGACAGATTAGGATAGAAAACACTCTAGCGTTTCCAAAACTGTCAAAATATTGTCTGTGAGTATAACAGAACTGATTTTGCAGGCGAAAACCTGAGGAAATCCAACCCGGAAGTGCCTTTTTATTTGGAAAAATCCCTGTTCCGTTGCCTGCCCCTCCTCCATTTAAAGGGGTATCAACCAGATTCATTTTCCAATGGCTTCCTCAGGCTGTGACCAGGCTTTAGACATAGTTTCAAGCTTTTATTTTGAAAAATTTGTGAGAATTTTCAAAACGCGTCAGGTGTCCTTTGATTAGTTCCAGCGCGCGAGAGATGTAGCTCGACATTTTCTTTCTCTGTAGTATTGAATAGGTTACCGTCCGGGTTGAAATATTATCGATTATGTATGTTAAAAACAACCTGAGGATTGATTATAAAAAAACGTTTGACATGTTTCGACGAACATTACGGATACTTTTTGGAATTTTCGTCTGCCTTTCAGGACCGGAACGAGCCTGTGGTTTTCTGAACATAACGCGCAAACCAAATGGCGTTTTTTGGTTATAAAACTAATCTTTATCGAACAATAATAACATTTATTGTGTAACTGGGAGTCTCGTGAGTGCAAACATCTGAAGATTATCAAAGGTAAGTGATTAATTTTATTGCTTTTCTGACTTTCGTGACCAAGCTAATTTGGGGCTAGCTGTTCTTACTGTTTTGTCTAGTGATTGATAAACTCACAAACGCTTGGATTGCTTTCACTGTAAAGCATATTTTCAAAATCTGACACGATAGGTGGATTAATAACCTCTTGACACTACAGGGGGTGCTGTTTCAACTTGGACATTTAGCGTTCCCAAATTAAACTGCCTCGTACTCAATTCTTGCTCGTACAATATGCATATTATTATTACTATTGGATAGAAAACAATCTCTAGTTTCTAAAACCGTTTGAATTATGTCTGTGGGTGAACCAGAACTCTTTCTGCAGCGAAATCCATGACAGGAACTGCGAAGGTCTGAAAACGAGGCTCTGTTCTCAGATCAGTTTAAAGCTCTGTATGTATCCTATGGGTCGACATGAACTGCACCCGCCTTCCCCTGGATGTCAGTAACCAATGAGAAGTGGAATGGAGTGTCTACGTAGTTCTCAGAGCTTATAAAAGGCCAAGGAACGAAGTGAGCTCTCTTTTCGTCGTTCGTCATTGCGCAAAGCAAGACCTCAAGATGGCATTTTGAAACGCTCAGTTATCGGCCTTAGCTATATCCGTCTGTAATTTAATTCGATATAGGTGTTAGAAACATCATAACGAAGTTATTTTAAACCGAGTTATATCAGTTTATGCGAGTATATTGCTATTTTCGGAATTTCCTTAGTATTGCCTTTTGAACATTTGGGCATGTTGTGGCCACATAGCTATTGTTAGCTGCTAATTCGAAGTTGAAGACGACGTTTTACAACCAAGCAACGATTCTTTTGGACAAAGGACACCTTGCCCAAGATTCTGATGGAAGCTCGTCCAAAAGTAAGAGCTATTTATGATGTTATTCCGTATTTATGTGGAAAAATGTAAACGCATTTGTCCGCCATTATTGCGGCACTAGTCTGGCTGTAACGCACACTGTATGTCTAGTAACGTTAATTTTAAAAATCTAACTCAGCGGTTGCATTAATAACTAATCCATCTTTCATTTGCTGTCCAACCTGTATTTTTTTGTCAATCTAATCGATAAATAATCGTAAACTTAGGTGCCTTTCCAAGATGGCGCCGGCCAGAATGCATGACCTGTTGCCACTGATCACATTGTATAACAACAATTTGTGCTGCTAAATATGCACATTTTCGAACAAAACCTATATGCATTGTGTAATATGATGTTACAGGACTGTCATCTGACGAAGTATATCAAGGTTAGTCAAAAATTATATATCTTTTGCTGTATTGTTACGATCGCTAACCTGTGCTGCTGGTAAATTGCTTGTGTTTCTGGCTATTGTGCTAAGCTAATATAATGCTATATTGTGTTTTCGCTGTAAAACACTTAAAAAATCTGACATATTGGCTGGATTCACAAGATGTTGGGCTTTCATTTGCTGTACGCTGTGTATTTTTCAGAAATGTTTTAAGATGAGTAATTAGGTATTTGACGTTGGTCTCTGTAATTATTCTGGCAGCTTCGGCACTATTTCAGATTGCAGCTGCAATGTAGAACTGTGATTTATACCTGAAATATGCAAATTTTTCTAAAAAAAACATATGCTATACAATAAATATGTTATCAGACTGTCATCGTATGAAGTTGTTTCTTGGTTAGTGGCTATTTATATCTTTATTTGGTCGAATTAGTGATGGCTACTGATGGAGTAAAAAACTGGTGGAGTAAAAAAAGTGGTGTCTTTTGCTAACGTGGTTAGCTAATAGATTTACATATTGTGTCTTCCCTGTAAAAACATTTTAAAAATCAGAAATGATGGCTGGATTCACAAGATGTGTATCTTTCATCTGGTGTCTTGGACTTGTGATTTAATGATATTTAGATGCTAGTATTTACTTGTGACGCTATGCTAGGCTATGCTAGTCAGCTTTTTTACTGTGGGGGGTGCTCCCGGATCCGGGTTTGGGAGGAATTAGAGGTTAACAACAAGCTAAGCTGTGTTTTGGTATATTTCACTTGTGATTTCATGATTATAAATATTTTTAATATTATTTTTTAATTTGGCGCTCTGCAATTCAGCGGTTGTTTACGAAAAAATTATCCCGCTAAAGGGATCCGTGCGGCAAGAAGTTAACTATTTGCACATAATATGACGTGGGACATATCTTTATTCATTTGGAACTTTTGTGAGTGTAATGTTTACTGTTCATTTTTTTATTGTTTATTTCACTTTTGTTTATTATCTATTTCACTTGCTTTGACAATGTAAACATATGTTTCCCATGCCAATAAAGCCCTTACATTGAAATTGAATTGAAATGAATAGAGAGAGCGAGAGACATTGGGACAATGACAGAGATACAGACCGACTAAGAGTAATAAAGAGAAGTAATAAGAGATTGATAGTTGAGTGTCCTCTGTCCTTACACTTTCTATGACATCAAGAGAATCTGCTACAGTGGGGCAGACCCTAAAGCCTTTGTTTGAGAGAAGCAATGTGAAGCCTTCATTACATCTGAGAGGCAGTCTGGGGAGCGAGACAATAGCATGTCTGTGTGACATTTATCCATACTTTGTTGGTTTTTATTTTAGCTACTTATATCCTCTTCATGTTTCTAGCTACTGAGAGTCCTTTCACTTGGAGTTTCATCTGGATCAATGCATGTATACATTTTCATTGTCCTCCTCTGGAGAGCACAGCTTGCAATTTATTTTACCTTTATTTAACTAGGCAAGTCAGTTAAGAACAAATTCTTGTTTTCAATGACGGCCTAGGAACAGTGGGTTAACTGCCTGTTCAGGTGCAGAACGACAGATTTGTACCTTGTCAGCTCAGGGATTTGAACTTGCAGTTACTAGTCCAACGCTCTAACCACTAGGCTACCCTGCCACCCCAATGGCGTGTTCATCTGAGAAAATTCACCACATTTTTCAGGGGCAAACATATTTATTTATAAAGCCAGACAGACAACAACCATAAAGACAGATAACGACAATATGTTACAAACAACAACTGTGCCTCAATATTTCAGGTTAATAAAGTTTTCAGACTATGATCTTGGGAGAAATATAAGGTTACTTATATTTTCACGCATCACAATGGGATTCTGTTCAGACACAGACAGGTACTGAGATGTAGAATCTGCTTTAAATAAACCTTGCAGATGAAGGACAACTCCTATCCCGCCGTTCACCCAGACGAAACCATCGAGCAATAGAAAAGTGCTGCGGCTTTGTGTGTGCGTGTGTCTGTCTGTCTGTCTGTCTGTCTGTGTAGTCTATAGAATTGTAAGGCATGAAAACATATTTTTTAAGGCATAAACATAAAAAGCAATTGAATTGGTAGTCTTTGTGGAACACATATTGACCTTGTATTGCCATTTGCAAGCATTAGACATTACTGCAATATGGACAAAGGGCACCTAAAACCCTCACAAACTTTTACAGATGCACAATTGAGAGCATCCTGTCAGGCTGTATCACCGCCTGGTACGGCAACTGCACCACCCACAACCTTAGGGCCCTCCAGAGGGTGGTGCGGTCTGCCCAAAGCATCATCGGGGGCAAACTAGCTGCCCTCCAGGACACCTACAACACCCGATGTCAGAGAAAGGACAAAAAGATCATCAAGGACAACAACCACCCAAGCCACTGCCTGTTCACTCCGCTATCATCCAGAAGATGAGGTCAGTATAGATGCATCAAAGCTTGGACCGAGACGCTGAAAACCAGCTTCTATCTCAAGACCATCAGACTGTTAAATAGCCATCATTAGCACATTCGAGGCTGCTGCCCTATTTACATAGACTTGAAATCACTGGCCACTTTAATAATGGAACACTAGTCACTTTAATAATGTTTACATATTTTTCATTACTCATCTCATACTGTATGTATATACTGTATTCTATTCTGTTCTACTGTATCTTAGTCTATGCTGCTCTGACATTGCTCGTTCAAATATTTATATACTCTTAATTCCATTCCTTTACTTTAGATTTGTGTGTATTGTGTGTACTGTTGTGAAATTGTTAGATATTACTTGTTCGATATTAATGCACTGTTGGAGCTAGAAACACAAGCATTTCGCTACACCCGCAATAACACCTGCTAAACATGTGTATGTGACCAATACAATTATTTTTGATTTTGATTTGATTTGAGGGAGTCCCGAGGTTTGCACGTCAAAAGTGTAAAAGCTAATTCTCTATGCAGCTAATACATCATTTGGTTCCGTAGAAAGACTAGGATGTTCCGAATGCTCTGTGAGTGTCTTGGTTCCTGCCATGTCATACATAATGGTCATAATAAACCACAACATTATACCACCTCCCTTCCTCACCACACACACACACACACACACACATACACACACACACACACACACACACACACACACACACACACACACACACACACACACACACACACACACACACACACACACACACACACACACACACACACACACACACAGAAAATACCCTCTAATGTAATGCAGAGGTCACCCTACAACAACTATGTACTCTCTCTCTCTCCCCCTCTTTCTCTCTCTCTCTCTCTCCCTTTCGCTCTCTTTCCCCCTCCCTCATTCTCTCTCTCCCTCTCTCTCTCCCCTTCTCTTCTGTACAAGGTCCTGCTCCCTCCCTGTCGTGGAACTGAGGGGCACAGCATTAGGCACAGTCCAACAGTGTAATTCACTCTGCCACAGCCCCAGAAACCAATTCGGGCTGGAAGGCTGAACTCTATCTCTCCCGTCCGAGATCGCTTCCTCGCACTGTACGCACAATCAATATTTTTAATTATTTCTTTGTGACCACGTCTAATCTTGGGTGGTGGAAGAGGTTCCATTTCAGCACACCACTGGAGCAATTCCATCACATCCCAGCACCTCAAAGCAAAACAATGGAGGAGGGTGGTGTGTATAAACCAACAACAACATGGTCTTTCTGCCATCATCAATAAAGAAAATCATCTTCAACACACTCCACCAAAAGCTTATCTCTGTTTGTTAGCACACTGAATATTTATTTAATTAATACGTGATTTAATAAATCATGAAATCTGACTGATGCTCCACTTACAAGATAAGGAGATGGAGGAAAGATGGATGACAATGAATTCCACTCAGAATAACACAATCATCGGAGATTGTTCCTTTAATCTAAGTCAGAGGTAGGCTACACACATTACTGTGAGAAGAGACGCAGGCTGACAGCTCAGAGGCCTAAAGTTTGTTGAGGTATGTTTGATTTACAAAAATGTCTTTGCTATTTAAAAAAATCACAACTAGTATTCAGACTCATTAAATCTGCCTTTATGTTCACTGTGATAAATGAATCTGCAATTTCAAAACCCTTTGAATAAATACATCTGCCTGTCTAATGGTGGCACTGTTGGTACACCTTAGACACCACAGAGCGATGTGTTTCCACACGTTGCCAGTCTATGATGTAGACCCAGCGTCTAACGGACAGAAACTGAAGGACAACAGCTAATGGGTTTATCAGGACGAGGAGAATACATTGGAGAGAGAATGGACACTGATTGTTTATAGTAAGAGATCCATGATTGCAAGATATGGTTAATGTAGTCCAGTTTATTGCGTTTGTTTTTCAGTGTTTATGTTATCATCATCGTCTGTTGCTATTACATTCATATGAATATCTGCATGCTTAGTGATGCAAAGAGCCTGTTTGAATTGAAAAAGTTAAAAGCTCTGTGAATAGGCCATGTGTGTTTCTTTGTGTGTGTGTGTGTGTGTGCTTGCGCGTGCCCGTGCATGTGTGTGTGTGTGAGCATATACACTAAACAAAATTGAGTTTCAAGTAATTTTTATTAAGTAACTGGTTCCACAGACTTTTTTTTTGTTAACTCAACTTATCATTTCAAGTGTTACCTGAACTAAAAAAAGAAGTGTTGGCCCAAACGTAGCTCAACTTACATATTTTACACACGTTGACATAAAATCAAAACTAAGTTTATAAAGCCCCACAGTGGAGGTGTCATAATACCCATAAAACCTAGCGGTCAAACAAGGAAATGGTTCAAATTGTTTTTCCACCATACATATTTCCCATAGGTGATTTTAGAAACACCTAAAATGAGGGCTGTGTTTTTGTGTAGGATTACCCTGTCATGACGTTTTGATAACCAACAGTCTCAGCTCTGTTAAAAGTACACTAAAGAAAAACTATTTTATTCATCAGAGTGATTAAGGATAACATTAAAACAAAGTAATATGCCTTACCAACATTAGGCAAATATAGAGAAAAAAATAAAATTGCTGAAATATGTAAGTCAAATTAATGAGGAGAGAATAGTCAATTTAACTAACAGTTGACACTGACATGGTGGCGTAGTAGGACGATTGGAATGTTGGAATGCCATCAACCAAGAGGGTGTGAATGAGGACATAATAATAATTATAAATGAACATGCACAATGTAATCAAGTTGGAGCAAAATTTGGGCCAACATTTGCCCTGCATGCACCCCAATAAACATTCATTTAGATTTATTGTTACAGTTGTAAATATATTTTATCATTGTTATTTTTCATTGTTTCATTCACACCTGCACTGTTGGTGCTCTGCGATGAAGTATTTCACTGTACGCCAGCAGCATACCAGCCTGCATCCCGCTGCTGGCTTGCCTCTGAAGCTAAGCAGGGTTGGTCCTGTTCGGTCCCTAGATGGAATATCAGATACTGCTGGAAGTGGTTTTGGAGGGCCAGTAGGACACACTCCTTCCTCTGATCGAGAAAAAAAAATCCCAATGCCCCAGGGCAGTAATTGGGGACATTGCCCTGTGTAGGGTTCTGTCTTTCGGATTGGACGTTAAACGGGTGTCTTGACTCTCTGTGGTCACTAAAGATCCCATGGCACTTATTGTAAGAGTAGGGGTGTTAACCCTGGTGTCCTGGCTAAATTCCCAATCTGGCCCTCATACTGTCATGGCCACCTAATCATCCCGTTTCCAATTGGCTCATTTATCCCCCTTCCTCTCCCCTGTAACTATTCCACAGGTCATTGCTGTAAATGAGAATGTGTTCTCAGTCAACTTACCTGGTAAAATGAGGGTAAAATATAAAACTGCAACTACATCTGCGAACCTGTGCATGTGATAATCCAATCTTATTATTACTCATTTGCTACTCAGTGTTCAATTTCACAATAACAAAGAAGAGATACTGTCCTTGCACTGTATACAAGCCTGTGTTGATTATAGTTAGGGGACTGAGCCTAGAATTTGAAAAATACTTAACAGGACAAGATGATAACAACTTGATAATAATTATTTATTCATTGTGTATCTTGGTTACACAGTAGAGCAATTTTTGAAAAGCTGTTGATATCTTCTTTGATTGTAAATACCTACAATAAGTATAGTTCTGTGCCTCTGCAATTAAAGCAATCGAACTATAGTGACATTGCTCATACAGCAGAACATTTTACTTTCTTTCAATTCCCCCTTTCACTTCTTTTTACAGGATACACTCTTTCTTTCTTTCTCCCTCTCTCCCTACCTCCATCTCTCACTCTTGTTGTGTATCTCTAATGCTCTCCCTCCTCCCTAAACTTAGTGCTACTGTCCTGGAGGGAAGGGGACATAAAGCTATCTGATGATCCCATCAGTGCCCCACTCTGTCTAGGTCCTATGAGAGTATTACTGCCCATGCCATGGGGCTGCTCAGCATCCCAGCACAGATTAAAAAGCTATGAGGGTCTTGGCCAGATACTGCAACCACACACATGCACACGCACACACACCAGAATAATAATTTCTTTATAGTTGATTTATGCAACAATACATCCACAATGACAACAAAAACATTTTCTGGATGACCTTAAGTCTGTTATCTATTTCTACATCTTGCAGAATGCAGATTTGTTGTTCCATATGTATTGTGTAACAAATTGTTACACAACACATATTAAACAACAAATCCAGAGATTGTCTTCAAGTGCCTGTAGTTGAACCTTTTTCAAAGTTATTGGAGCTTATGTAAAGATACAGATGGCCAGAATAACTCTGGGAAGGCTGCTGGCTTGTTTTTTTACATGAAATGTAGCACGAAAGGTAACTGTAGAGGTGATATGCAAACAAACACAATATTGGATTTCCATTAATAATGAAGTATAAAGGAGTATGACATCAAACCACCTCATGAAATACAGTTCTCTTTTGCTTTATTTGTGTGTTCTTTTTAAAATACAGGATTGCATTTTTGTGTGTACACATGCAGAAGCTTACACTCTCTTTCTCTTCCCTTCTCTCTATATTCCTTCCTCCCTCTCAGGGTCTGACCCTGACCCCTGTCTGCGGGGCGGAAACAACCAGATGCATCTGGTTTTCAGGGAAAATGGAAAGAGAGCATTTGATGCAACTTTCGCTTTGGTACGTTAACAAGGCGACACTCCATTTTAACTCCTCCTCCATATTTATTGGATTGGTTCAACAGTGCAGGTGAGAACCCCCCCCCCCCCCCCCGCTCCCCGACAGCATTTATTTTACGCCTGCTACGTTAGGTTAGACCCTGACTTGTTTGATCGTTTCAGGTGGAGTTCAGTGATTTTGGCATAAACACAGTTCATCCCCTGACACTTTTGATACATCCCTTTCATCTCCCACTTCCTCCCTCCTCCCTCATACATCAAATACTTCTCTCATGCACCAACGGATAGAGGGAGAAAGGAGAAAAAATATGCACGATGTCATCAGCTCCTGAGTACCTTGCCAGCGTTTTAGAAGCTTCCTCCTCTCTTTGGCTCATTCAGAGGCGTGTTGGCATCGTTTTGCGATTACATTTGCAGAGCACAGGGCTTGTCTTCTGTACCGTAGTGTACTTGCACTTTGTCAGGGGAACCTTTTTCTGGCTGCTCCGCTCTCTCTGTGAAAAGGGGTCTCAGTGGCTCTGTCTGTCTGCTGTTAATTACTGTATCAGCACTGTTTGTAGGGTCAGAGTGAAGTTGCTCTCCTCACAAAGAAGAGAGGCCGTACTGAATACCTCATTATTCAGTGTTGCCTCATTCTCCACCACATAATAATGGTCTGCCAGCTTCCTCTATAATCCTATGTAGTCTTAGGAAGTCTATATCTATAGTGTGTTCATAATCTTTGGGGTTCTCCAGTATGAACAGTCAGCCCTGTAGACCTGCACATGATGGATATCAAAATGGTTGCAAAGAATGTATTCATTTGACGGACTGCTCCCCTGCATCCACTTACATCATCCCCATTATTTATCTTCTTAGAACAGTGTTAGATCAAAGCACACTCTACAACTTTCCCTAGATGAGATAGATTGTTGGATCAAGCTAACATGTGAGACATACAGCATGCTAGCGGTAGATTTAAACTCCATTGATGCTGGATGAATACAGCTCAAAGTAAAAGGTGCCCTCAAATCATCAAAGCCACTATGCACTGAGAGACACAGATATATGGCATTCATTAGAGACACTGATGGAACCAAAGTTGTAAATCAAAGTGCTTTTTGGACTGAACCAAACTAACTGAAAAATGAATAATATTCTGGAGATGGTATCATATTGGTCAGGGATAGTTGTTAGGCAAACTTTGATCTTTTCCCCCAATTTTGGGGGAAATTACAACCACATTGTTAACGTGCTTTTAACCTTCAAAGTAAACATTTTTAGAATATACAAAGCCTACAAACTTTGAAGGCAACCAAAAGAAATGCATGAAACTGATGTTTGTCAGCTTGGTCACATTTACAGTATGCATATTTCTTATGGTTCAAATACACAGGCCCATCTTCCTTCTGGTTCATGTATTGATGGCCATCATTTCATTTCATGTGGTAAGATTACAAAGACAATATCACACAGCAAGTTATCAAATAATGGCCACAATCATGAAGTATTTCCCTACTTGAGCATGTGACACTTTCACAGTTCAAAGTGTTGAACAATGGGATTGCAGCATACTTGGGAAAGAGACACAGATGCACCAAGAAACATTTTTCAAAAACTTGTCTTGTGATAGAAATCAATGAGTGTTAGAGGTGTTTAACCTCTGCTCTCTGTAAGATCACAAGGGTGCTAATGAGAACTTTAAGGAGATGGATTACTGTTTCAGGCTGTTATATAACACGATATATGAAATGTCACATCCAAGCAATTATGCTTTTGTCACTTTATAATGATTCCAAACTGCTGTGATTAAACACACAGTAGTAGTGTCACTTGAGACTGAGCTCTCAGCATGACCCCTCTTGAGATATTGGAGGTTTTTGGGGACTTGTGACAAACACTTTGCATATTTTAACCAGTAACTGTTGTGCTGGGTCCAGGATGGAGAGCTGTGTCAACAACGTTGACCTTGAGGCTTCGATAGGAGTGGAGAGTAGCAGCCATGTGCCCTTGACACGGGCACAACATTTCCAATTCAGGAAGCAATCTCTTCCAGAAACTGATCCAATCTGTGGCCACTTGAACAAAAGGTTACGGAATTGAAATGCGGTTAAAATGTGAGGCTCTCTTGAACTACTATGTCGGCCAACGTTTTTTTACAGCCGATTGCAGCCCGTCTGATCCCAACGTGGGCCTCCAAGGTCAATATCGTGGCATTTTGGTTGGAGAGAGCTGGAGTCAATGAGGTAGTGAAAACAGCATTAACATTGTTTTTTTCCGTAGCTTCTGTGATGTCACATTGATTTGGATAAGCATATTGTTAGCAGAATAACAGTCTATATCAAGAATTTGTTTTACTCAAACCACCTGTGGGGTACATTGAATAGGCTCTTGGAGCCATATGTTTGACACCCCTATTTTAGACAGGGCCGGACTACCGCATTTGGGGCCTTGGGGCACCTACCTCTAATATTCCTGGGGGTTTTCTATTAGTTTTTAGAAATTTATTTGAAATTCAGTTTAGTTTGTTAGTTTTAAGACTTGATTTACTAGTTTTTATTTAGTTTCAGTTTGATAAAAACATTTCTATTTGGTTTGTAGATGATTTAGTTTTAGTTTTAGTGTTAGTGTTAGTGACAGAAAGTAGCCTATACGTGGGAGGCTAGGAGCCATTTATGTGTTGTAAGCCTACAGTTTTTTGGGGGATGTCACTTCTTTCCACTAGGCAGTAGTACATACGGTGATGGATGAGGACCATAGGCATCTCTGTATCTGTGTCATGATGGCATCTGTGAGAGCATGGGCAACACCATTGAGGCCTTCTACATCTTGAAATAGTACATTTTCTTCTTCACAAGTATAATTCATTGGCTGATCACTCCTGAAGACCTGGCTGTCATGACTCCAACCGGGTCATCAGGAGGGATCAGCAAATTAAGTTGGAAGTTCCGCCCAGTTGACTATATCAAAATGGTGAAAGTCCTCAATAGAGCTGCCTATGCTAAGACAGGCTTTTGGCCACTAGAGGACTCTATACAACTCCATGGCCAGGTTTGGTTAGGTTTAAATTATAAATCAACCCTATGACTTAGATTTAAAGGATGAGCTCCTAGACTGGTGCAAGAAATATGTAACTTTTTTCAAGAAACTAGGCGTATGTCATACATCACAATTTTTTTTTTTTTACCAGGTAAATTGCCTGAGAAGATGTTGCTGGAGCATACCACAGGATCAGCATTTGAACATAAACAAATGTTTTATCAAAATGCATTTTTTTGGCAAATGCCTTCTGGAACATGTGAACTTTCATGTGCCTTAATAACAAACTTGTATTCCATCCATAAATATGAATAAAACATGTAAATTACGAGCCTAGTTGGTTTAGCCAACAAATGAAACAGGAATTTTCCCACTAGCCATGATTGGCTGAGATAATGTATGGGCTGTACATGCCGGGAGATGAGTTTCGATTGGTCTGCCATGTAGCAGGCTTCTGCCTATAACATGAGCTGTTCAGTATGTGTTGACAACCCTTTCTACCACGCAATTTTGAAAGATATAACGTTAGCCATCGAGAACTACAGAAGTTTGCTACTTGTCTCAACTACATTGATGCCCTGAATTTAGCAGGGACTATCGACAGATCAGTAGGAAAAATGTGATGGGCTACTTTCTGCACACGCCATGGTCAGTGTGAACCGGAGTGACGTGACACAAAGCTGGCCAAACAAGATGTGGCTACAAAATAAAACAAAGTTAAATGGTTCCAGTCTACTGTCAAGTGTTCATCCACGTATACAGGTTAGAGTCTAGCTACATTTTCCAGATATATGTTTCTAAATTTGTCAGAAAGTCATTTTTATTGTAAGTCAAAGCATACTGTTAGTTAACTGGCAAACGTTAGCTCGCTAGCTCGCTAGCTAACGTTACATGCATGATATATGTAGTAATATTATTAGAATCAGAAATCATTTTGCATTGCTAGTTATAGCCTAATATTAGCTAGTTAGCATTTCAAATCAAATCAAAGTTTATTTGTCACGTGCGCTGAATACAACAGGTGTAGACCTTACAGTGAAATGCTTACTTACAGGCTCTAACCAATAGTGCAAAAAAGGTATTAGGTGAACAATAGGTAGGTAAAGAAATAAAACAACAGTAAAAAGACAGGCTATATACAGTAGCGAGGCCATAAAAGTAGCGAGGCTACACACAGACACCGGTTAGTCAGGCTGATTGAGGTAGTATGTACATGTAGATATGGTTAAAGTGATTATGCATATATGATGAACAGAGAGTAGCAGTAGCGTGAAAGAGTGGTTGGTGGGTGGTGGGTGGTGGGTGGGACACAATGCAGATAGCCCGGTTAGCCACTGTGCGGGAGTACTGGTTGATCGGCCCAATTGAGGTAGAATGTACATGAATGTATAGTTAAAGTGACTATGCATATATGATAAACAGAGAGTAGCAGCAGCGTAAAAGGAGGGGTTGGGTGGGGGGGGAACACAATGCTAATAGTCCGGGTAGCCTTTTTTGTTGTTGTTGAGAAGCCTTTTTGTCCTAGACTTGGCACTCCGGTACCGCTTGCCATGCGGTAGTAGAGATAACAGTCTATGACTGGGGTGGCTGGGGTCTTTGACAATTTTTAGGGCCTTCCTCTGACACCGCCTGGAGTAGAGGTCCTGGATGGCAGGCAGCTTAGCCCCAGTGATGTACTGGGCCGTACGCACTACCCTCTGTAGTGCCTTGCGGTCGGAGGCTGAGCAGTTGCCGTACCAGGCAATGATGCAACCAGTCAGGATGCTCTCAATGTTGCAGCTGTAGAACCTTTTGAGGATCTCAGGACCCATGCCAAATCTTTTTAGTTTCCTGAGGGGGAATAGGCTTTGTCGTGCCCTCTTCACGACTGTCTTGGTGTGTTTGGAACATTCTAGTTTGTTGGTGATGTGGACACCAAGGAACTTGAAGCTCTCAACCTGCTCCACTACAGCCCCGTCGATGAGAAAGGGGGCGTGCTCGGTCCTCCTTTTCCTGTAGTCCACAATGATCTCCTTAGTCTTGGTTACGTTGAGGGATAGGTTGTTATTCTGGCACCACCCGGCCAGGTCTCTGACTTCCTCCCTATAGGCTGTCTCATCGTTGTCGGTGATCAGGCCTACCACTGTTGTGTCGTCTGCAAACTTAATGATGGTGTTGGAGTCGTGCCTGGCCATGCAGTCGTGGGTGAACTGGGAGTACAGGAGGGGACTGAGCACGCACCCCTGGGGAGCTCCAGTGTTGAGGATCAGCATTGCAGATGTGTTGCTGCCTACCCTCACCACCTGGGTGCGGCCCGCCAGGAAGTCCAGGATCCAGTTGCAGAGGCAGGTGTTTAGTCCCAGGATCCTTAGATTAGTGATGAGCTTTGAGGGTACTATGGTGTTGAACGCTGATCTGTAGTCAATGAATATCATTCTCACGTAAGTTTTCCTTTTGTCCAGGTGGGAAAGGGCAGTGTGGAGTGCAATAGAGATTGCATCATCTGTGGATCTGTTTGGGCGGTATGCAAATTGGAGTGGGTCTAGGGCTTCTGGGATAATGGTGTTGATGTGAGCCATTACCAACCTTTCAAAGCACTTCATGGCTACAAAAACACAAAAACAATAAAGGTTAAAGAAAGGTTAAATAGAAATAAAAAAGACACAAAAACAACACCAAACCTTTCCTAACATAATACCTTGACAAAGTTGTTAAATAACATGTCATTACATATTCTTTCGATATTACAAAGTTTGTAAGTTCTGTTACTAACCTGTAATAGTAAAAAGAATGGACAGAGGTTTATATCTGCAAAGTTCTGGTGCTTTCTTTATTCTGAAGAATGGTGGACGCACTTGGTCAGAACATGCTGTTTCTCCTACTACCACAGTGCAACATCGCCATCAATTGGCTTGATGGACTACTAATGCTAATGTAGAAAGTACAATTTTGATTAATTAAGAAAAATACATAAACAAATTGGTTTTAAAAAATTCTAATAAAGGGGTGTCTGTTTTTAGTGACTTTGTTTTCAACCCATTACATATGCAAGTACTATCACTGTACTGTTTACACCTTCTGTATCCTTTGCATGTGACAAATAAACTTAGATTTGATATGATATAGCGTGTGTTTACCACATGGCCTCACATGGTGAATCCATAAAGAGATGGATGGGACTGAATGGGTGTAGACAAAGAAGAGCTCTCCAGTAGGCGGTACCAAAACATACAAGGACCATTTCCTCAAAAGTGGGGTTACAAGTTTATCAACTATCAAAGCAGATTTACTTTCCCATTGTTCCTCAATTGCAGTGTATGACATACCATTATCTAGATCTGGGACTCTACTTTTACTAATTTTGCTACATAAGAGCGAATTGAGGCGGTCGGTCACACATGGTGGAAGGAAACTTTCTTGCCCATGTTTAGATAAGATAAGATAGTATTTTATTGATCCCACAGAGGGGAAAATTGATTGCACCAGCCAATACATACAGTACATTACCAATAAATATGCCATAAAAACACAACAAGGACACACAGACACTAAAAGCAGCACATCATCAATGAATATAAAAAAAACTGGTGGGTGCCGATAGTAGATCCAGCCTTCTTGATGATTTTGTTAAGCCCAGATGCATCCTCCCTAGTGATGTTACCCCCCCCAGCACACTGCACCAATCCAATGCTTTAAGTGCCTTTAACGACAGAAAGAGAGTCATGTAATATTAATCATGTATCACTGACTAACCCCTTCAAATAGGGTTAATAAAAACAGCTGCAACAACAAGATGACGAGATGACAACGAGATGGTTTCTCAAGCCCAATGACAGTTGTCCACAGACATAGAATATTTTCTCCATGAATGCTTGGGATGCAGGGGTAGAAAACAAATCCAGTGCCATAGAGCACAGCTTTGGATCAACAGCCATCCTTGCCTCCCAGAACTAGAGAGGTGACTCCCCCCTTTACCGCTTCCAGATATTTCCACAGCTCACACGGGGCACTTAATGCCCTACCAGGTTGACCCTGCTGCTGGACAGTGACCTTAAACACAATCTTTGATGCGAGGAAGATATATTTCTGAAGCACTGTGGTCGAGATGCTTGCTGGATTCATCGTGCATCTTCCTGGGGTCCTGCTATTCCACGGCTGTACTCTCTGATTTGCTGAAGAACAGTTGCTCCACCTCTATTGAGCAAATTGCCAGAGACACACTTGGGTCCATCAGAAAAGATGCTGCAGGGGTTGAATCAAAGTTGGCTCCCAGAGGATTCAGTACGCATGCAAACGCGCTCAGACAGTGGCTTCTGGAAGACCTGAACCAACTGTTTTGCAACAGTAGTTGACTGCAAGTGTGCCTCAAGGTTGAGAAGGCACGGCACCACATCAGACAGCGACTGGCTGTCAGTTTGAAGTTGGTCGGTGTGGATTGCGATCAGCTCCAGCAACTTCACAAGCTCTTCTAGCTTGGCCCAGTCACACTCCGTGCTCGCCCTCTGATTTATTTCCTGTTACCTAGTGATAGCTAGTGATAGTGATGCACAAGCTAGG
Source organism: Salvelinus alpinus (assembly GCF_045679555.1). NCBI lineage: Eukaryota > Metazoa > Chordata > Actinopteri > Salmoniformes > Salmonidae > Salvelinus > Salvelinus alpinus. The sequence goes on along the minus strand of NC_092087.1, from coordinate 27,832,007 downwards.
CCTATCTACTGGCAGCATATACCCGCCAGATTCAGAAGTTCCAAAAATCATTAGAATAAAAGCTTGAAAACCCCATTTGATTTTTGCCCAAAGTTTAGAAGAAAAACGCAAACTAAACCGAATTTATGCTATTTGTTTTAGTTTTGCACTCAAAGAAAATTGTTTAAAATATTTTTCCAAATGTAGTTTTTTTTCAGTTTTCATTTACTATAATAACCTTGTCCTGTAGTATTTTTCAAAGTAGTTTAATATGAGTAATGTGATCGTACCTAAAAGACAACCCGGACCAGTTGTCTGAAGCATGACTTCACTATCAGCATTTATTTTTGTTGTTAGAAGGTGCTACATAAATTAAAGGTAGAGTAGGAGGAGTTTGTATGTGCACATGGAAGGTGTAGAAGGTACACTGACAGATCAGATGGCTGGAGTTTTTGTTGAGTAGAGACAGACAGAGCGGTGAATAGCTTTTGCACTCGTCAGCAGCCATTGCATATAGGGGATGTAAAGGTGCCCTGTCCCCCTCAGTGCCCCTGAGATCCCTCCTTTGGTTAATCAGGCTGATTGGAACAGCTGGTTAGACTGTAGGACAGGAGAGACGCGTTGGGACTGAGGATTCCACCCCAGAGGACGGAAAAGAGGTGACATTGCCCAGAGAGAGAGAGAGAGAGAGAGAGAGAGAGAGAGAGAGAGAGAGAGAGAGAGAGAGAGAGAGAGAGAGAGAGAGAGAGAGAGAGAGAGAGAGAGAGAGAGAGAGAGAGAGAGAGAGAGAGAGAGAGAGAGAGAGAGAGAGAGAGAGAGAGAGAGAGAGAGAGAGAGAGAGAGAGAGAGAGAGAGAGAGAGAGAGAGAGAGAGAGAGAGAGAGAGAGAGAGAGAGAGAGAGAGAGAGAGAGAGAGAGAGAGAGAGAGAGAGAGAGAGAGAGAGAGAGAGAGAGAGAGAGAGAGAGATCTAGTCCAAACTGTGGAGTCAAGGGGCATCACTACATCTGTCTAGCATAGTGTGAGGAGCAGTTGAGCGATTCCATGTAAAGGCTTTTTGAGGTGAAGTCTACAGAGAACACAGACCTGCAAACATACAGAGTAACAGGATGCTAAAGACTAAGAGAAACAACACTATCCGCAGGCACAACATCTCATCTGGTACGATGGTATGACAAGCCCAATGTGTACTAATGCAACGGATTGTGCTATAAAAGGAGGAAACTGTTTGTAAATATTAAAAAACAATTTTCAAATGTGTAAACTCTGCCCAGGTAAGCCACACAAGTGCTTTGGCACTTCAGAGTTTAAGTGTCTGTGAAAAAAGTAATACTTGATTAAATCAGAAAAATATCAGAGCACTTATTAATGAATTTCTGCTGTGAATGACATCTAGGCATACAGCTTCACCATTCAGAGGGTTGCATTGTGGCACTAGAATGTTGCAATTCGAAAGAGCAATCTGAACCCGTCATAGTAATTTGTATGTAAAGTGACGGGCAGGGCACATTAAAGGTCTTCAAATGGAAAAGTAAAAGCGAAATGATTTTATGGTTCAGATATTTTCATCCTTCTAAGCAAACTACTGAAAATCGTACATCTGAATAATGTATTCACTGGTTAATATTAGAGCCAGTTGAGAAATTGTGTTTCGTACTTTACCTTTTTTTAAATGAATCTTAATGCATGAGGGTCTCCCCGAAAACTGTTTTTATGTAATTGTATTTAGCAGATGTTTACGAGTGAATAATCACCTGTAAGTATCCCTTTTTCAGTTCTAACCTTCTGTGAGCACTGATGTGTAAGCTAAAGCAGTCAAATTTAAACAATGTGCAGAGAAAAGGAAACCCTTTAACACATTTCATTGGTGCAAAAAACAAGAATAATAATTTTTTTAAATGCTGTTCTCTATGAACGGCTAACCACAATTTGAGACAACTAGCAAACATCACACCAGAGTTTCCTTGGAAGAAACAACACAATCTTATTCCTACCTAGACATAATGCATATTCTACTTCAGTAGAGTATACCCTCACCTTGTCGTAGTTGTACCACATGGGTAGAGCTAGTCCTGTACTGTGGATGTGATAAGTGTATTGTGGTATGTTGTATAGTATGTGGATATTGTGTATCTCATAACCCTAACTGGAGATGCATTTCAAGATCTAATTTGTTGTCCTGTTTCACTGGTGCCTGCTAAGTTCCCCTTCAGTTGTTTGCCCAGAACGTCTAATGTGTTTCAATGCTTTTTAAGTCAACAAACACTTCTGATTGGACATGGGCCAGTGGTCACAGAGACACACCTGCAGCAAAGCAAACAGGCTGTCACTCCACACAAAATAAACACTATTCTACATTTACTCCTTAGTGGTCATCACATTATATTTTATATATGACAAAAACAACTTAAAATGACATTCTTATGCTTGAAAGGGAGTTAATGACAGCCTGGGTACCAGTCTGTTTAGCTAAATTTCCACTCCTTATTCCATGTCATATGTTTAGCATGACAGGAGTGGCAAGGTGGGGAGTGAGCTAAATAGACTGGTACCCAGACTAAGTTAATGAAATAAATAAAACAGAGCAATTTTTTAATTCAATGAAAATATTCATTGAACAGGATTGCAAGTCTCACACATTGTGGGTATAATAAAATATTTACTTTATATAGTGAAGTTATATAGTGAAGGGTTGTAGAGGGAGAAAAACAGAGCTTAGGTCCAGACAGAAGGAGCTGAGTCTGTCCTACCTCTCAGATCTGGGCCTAGACAGAAAATAGCCATGTTTACTCACCTCTGCAGAAGACAACAAGGACAGAGGAAAATAACCATGTTTGGAGCTGGGGCATGGAGTAAATGGCACCATCTAACGACTATTATTTTCTTTCTTTTGTGTTTGAAAGAGATATCCGCAACACAGATATAAGTGTCAGCAAGGTGGAGGATCCTCCTCAACAAAATTCCCATGACACATCAGCTTCCCACGATAGATACGCAATTTGGTAAACTTGAATACAAATAATTAGAGAGATAAACAAGGCAAGATGAGTAAACGTATTTGAGAATGAATGAATAGATAGAGTACATGCATCCAATGTGATATGAATGCTCTGGGTAGCTGTTTCAGGCAGCGTTTATTAGTGCTTGATTACGGTGGTAAAGCCATCATTAGGGACAGCTGTCTTTTTTATTTGGCGTGTGGGGATGAGAGGCTTGTTGAGACTCACATCTCTTAGGCTTGTAATCTTGTGAAGTATCACTCTGTGGGGTTATTTATGGCTGCTTGCCCAGGGATACAAACTCAAAAGGCTCCCACATAAAAAATACCAGATGAGTTCAAGCGGCTGAGGAGAAGAAAAGGACTTTCTGGAGATGAGGGCTAGTGAATGCATCTTGGTACTTTGCAGTTGTATAAGACTTGCACCATCAAATGACAAATCAGAGGGATGCGATTTATCTAAGGGCTTGTCTTTTCCCACAGAGCTTTGATTGTAAATCAGTGCATTCAGTTATGCCAATATACAATCAACCACAAAAATAAACATGCCCCTCCTCATTTTCCTTATTGGATGGAAATTAAGAGGTTGGTACTGCATAAAACAAATTGGCACAACTTTGCCACAACGTCAATTACAGAGTTTCATGTGACTTCACATGAGTCAATGTCATTCAATAAAGTTAGATAACTCAATTCTCTCAAGTTCATGGTGAGGCTTTATTCTAAGCCGATCCCAGAAGAGAGTTCCGGAGCAGTTTAGGGCTAATTGCAGAGTCGTCCTTTCACTTCACTTCCTTAGCACCGAAATATGCAAATGGCCACACAATCACATTATTGTAGGATAAGATAAATCCATGAATGATCACTGAGGCCCCTAATCAACATCCCCTCACAGATAGATTTACTCTGGCTCCTTTAATTACAGCCTATCACTTTAATGAGCATCTCACCACTACATAAATAAACACGACAAAAGTGAATACAATACACATTAGTTTCCCTCTCAGCAGCAGTCAGATATAGGAAGAGAAGACCCCACTGGTGAAGGGGGTGTTATGGGACACCTGTGGAGACACCAATGACATCATTAGCAGAGATGGGCCAGTGCTGATCAAATCAAAGTTTATTGGTCGTGTATACAGATTTGCAGATGTTATCGCAGGTGCAGCAAAATGCATATGGTTCTATCTCCAACAGTGCAGTAATATCTAGCAACACAATAACCAAAAAATAAAAATAATAAAGAAAGACATGAGCAATGTCAGAGTCTGGAATATATAAATGGTGTGTATAGACAGTATATTAATAGAAAAGGTGTGTACAGCAGTAGTTATATAGGATGAGCCATGACTAGAATACAGTATTATTGTGGGGGCGAATCAATTCGCAAATCAACTTGATTGGAGGTACACAACACATGACGGCTCTCGCCATGAGCCGTCAAGCTACTACCAAGAACCACATACCAGATTTTTAAAAGTGCCTACTTCTCACCTAAAACGTAAAACAGTATGTAAACATTATTAAAGTGAACAGTGTTCAATGACTCTATGTACATAGGGCAGCAGTCTCTAAGGACCAGGGCAGGGTACCGGGCCGAGGCCGACAAGTGATGACTATTTAAGTGTTTTTCAGTCTCTCAGTCCCAGCTTTGATGCACCTGTACTGTCTCTGCCTTCTAGATGGTAGTGGGGTGAACACCCACCATACTTTGGAGATCCCTGCGGTTGCGGGCGGTGCAGTTGCCGTACCAGGCGGTGAGACATGCAGCTCGACAGAATGCTCTCAATGTTTGATGAGAACTCACACATAGCTGAACATACCCACAAAGAATCATTCATATATGAACAGTACAAGTTCTGTTCTTTCCGTTCTTACACAATGACCTTGGTGATCTCCTACAACTGAGATGAAAATACACTCAAGGACATGAAAACTTACAGAGGATCTGGGAAAGCAAAAGATGACCGTGATACTTAAGTTCTTAAACAGTTACAGTATTTAAAACAGAATAAAATAACCACTGCAAAGAGGTGGTTTCAATGTACTAATACATACACTGAGTATACCAAACATTAGGAACACCTTCCTAATATTGAGTTGAACACCCGTTTTGCCCTCAGAACAGCCTCAATTCATCGGGGTATGGACTGTACAAGATGTTGAAAGTGTTCCACAGGGATGCTGGCCCATGTTGACTCCAATGCTTCCCACAGTTGTGTCAAGTTGGCTGTAAGTCTTTTGGGTGGTGGACCATTCTTGATACACATGGGAAACTGTTGAGTGTGAAAAACCCAGCAGCGTTGCAGTTCTTGACACAAACCGGTGCGTCTGGCACCTACTACCACTTAAATCCTTCGTCTTGCCCATTCACCCTCTGAATGGCACACACACACAATAGATGTCTCAATTGTCTCAAGACTTAAAAATCCTCCTATATCCTGTCTCCTCCCCTTCATCTACACTGATTGAAGTAGATTTAACAAGTGACATCAATAAGGAATCATAGCTTTCACCTGGATTCACCTGGTCAGTCTATGTCATGTAAAAAATAGTTTTTAAAAATGTTTTTGTCACGTTCTGACCATAGTTCTTGTGTGTTTTGCTTGTTTTAGTGTTGGTCAGGACGTGAGCTGGGTGGGCATTCTATGTTGTGTGTCTAGTTTGTCTGTTTCTATGTTTGGCCTAATATGGTTCTCAATCAGAGGCAGGTGTTTTGTGTTGTCTCTGATTGGGAATCATATAGGTGGCTTGTTTTGTGTTGTGGTTTGTGGGTGGTTGTTTCCTGTCTTTGTGTTTTCTCTGCACCAGATAGGGCTGTATCGGTTTGCCACATTTGTTATTTTGTATCGTGTTCACTGTTTATCGTTTTATTAAACATGTTGAGCACTGGCTACGCTGCGTGTTGGTCTGATCCCTGTTACACCCTCTCTTCTCGTGAAGAGAGGGAAGGCTGCCATTACAGAACCACCCACCAATCTCGGACCAAGCACCGTAGCAACGGGCAGCAGCGGCAGCAGCAGCGGTACCAGGAGGAATGGACTTGGGAAGAGGTGTTGGACGGAAAGGGTTGTTACACATGGGAGGAGATCCTGGCTGGTAAGGATCGCCTTCCATGGGAACAGGTGGAGGCAGCTAGGAGAGCGGAAGCAGCCGCGAAGGAGAACCGGTGTTATGAGGGAACACGGCTGGCCAGGAAGCCCGAGAAGAAACCCCAAAAATGTCTTGGGGGGGGGGGATAAAGGGGAGTGTGGCGTAGTCAGGTAGGAGACCTGCGCCAACTTCCCGGGCTTGCCGTGGAGAGCGAGAGTACGGGCAGACACCGTGTTGTGCGGAAAGGTGCACGGTGTCTCCTGTACGTGTGTATAGCCCGGTGCGGTACATCCCAGCTCCACGTATCGGCCGGGCTAGAGTGGGCATCAAGCCAGGGGCCATGAAGCCGGCTCAACATATCTGGTCTCCAGTACGTCTACTCGGGCCGGTGTACATGGCACCGGCCTTACGCATGGTGTCCCCGGTTCGCCAGCACAGCCCAGTGCGGGCTATTCCACCTCGCCGCACTGGCCTGGCTACGGGGAGCATTAAACCAGGTAAGGTTGGGCAGGCTCGGTGCTTAAGAGCTCCTGTACGCCTTCACGGTCCGGTATATCCGGCGCCACCTCCTCGCCCCAGCCCAGTAACACCAGTGCCTACACCACGCACCAGGCTTCCTGTGCGTCTCCAGAACTCTGTTCCTCCTCCACGCACTCTCCCTGTGGTGCGTGTCTCCAGCCCGGTACCACCAGTTCCGGCACCACGCACCAAGCTTACTGTGCGTATCCAGAGCCCTGTACGCACTGTTCCTTCTCCCCGCACTCGCCCTGAGGTGCGTGCCCTCAGCCCGGTACCACCAGTGCCGGTACCACGCACCAGGTGTATAGTGCGCCTCGAGAGTCCAGTGTGCCCTGTTCCTGCTCCCCGCACTAGCCTTGAGGTGCGTGTCTACAAACCGGTACCACCGGTTCCGGCAACACGCACCAGGCCTACTGTGCGCCTCAGCAGGTCTGAGCTGCCTGCCTGCCCAGCGCCGTCTGAGCTGCCTGCCTGCCCAGCGCCATCTGAGCTGCCTGCCTGCCCAGCGCCATCTGAGCCATCCGTCTTCCCAGCGCCATCTGAGCCATCCGTCTGCCCAGCGCCATCTGAGCCGCCCGTCTGTCCCGAGCCGTCAGAGCCGCCCGTCTGTCCCGAGCCGTCAGAGCCGCCCGTCTGTCCCGAGCCGCTAGAGCCGTCCGTCAGTCAGGAGCCGCTAGAGCCGCCAGCCAGTCAGGAGCTGCCAGAGCCGCCAGCCAGTAAGGAGCTGCCAGAGCCGCCAGCCGGTCAGGAGCTGCCAGAGCCGCCAGCCGGTCAGGAGCTGCCAGAGCCGCCAGCCGGTCAGGAGCTGCCAGAGCCGCCAGCCGGTCAGGAGCTGCCAGAGCCGCCAGCCGGTCAGGAGCTGCCAGAGCCGCCAGTCGGTCAGGAGCTGCCAGAGCCGCCCGCCAGTCATGAGCTGCCTTCCAGTCATGAGCTGCCCTCCAGTCATGAGCTGCCCTCCAGTCATGAGCTGCCCTCCAGTCATGAGCTGCCCTCCAGTCATGAGCTGCCCTCCAGTCATGAGCTGCCCTCCAGTCATGAGCTGCCACTCAGTCCGGAGCTGCCACTCAGTCCGGAGCTGCCATTCAATCCGGAGCTGCCATTCGTCCGGAGCTACCTCTCTGTCCTGAGCTACCTCTCTGTCCTGAGCTACCTCTCTGTCCTAAGCTACCTCTCGGTTCGGAGCTGTCTCCTCAGTCTGATGGGGCCCTTTGTGAGGGTTCCTAGGCCAAGGTCGGCGGCGAGGGTCGCCACTCAAAGGACGCTAAGGAGGGGGACAAAGACAATGGTGGAGTGGTGTCTTCTCGGGAAGAGAGGGAAGGCTGCCGTTACAGTTTTGTACACTCAGTGTATATCCTCTCTCTGAAGTAGATGACATTCTACCATCGTACGTCTACGAAACTGAAGAGGGCAGGAAATAATGTCCAGATTACACTGATGATCTATTCTGTCACTGTATTATACAATGGCTTTCAATCAATCAATAACGTGAGTGATTGCAATCATCATATACAACTCAGACACCACAAAATCAGACTCCCCTGTAATACAATAACTACAGTGAAGCCACCGGGAGACTCATTCAGTTGATTGGAAAGTAGCATACTCCTAATAGTGCCTGATGACCTGATAATACAAATTGAGGTTATAAAAAGCTTGTGTTAAAATAAACAACAGTCTTATCTCTGTACAAATGGGATTACCTGCTTTGCATTACAAAACAACAACACATAAATGAAATTCCCTAAGTGTACAGTATACAAACCACCCTGAATGATGCTGCCTGCCTGGGTGGGTTTTGTGGGACAGCTTTGGTTGCCTCTCTGATTTATTAGTTATTTAATAAATGAAAAGGAGCCCCTCTTCTGCTCAGTCAGACACACTGTGCCTGAGGTGATGGGCTTCAGGGGGTGGGTTGGTGGGGCATGGTGGCTAGGGGTTGTATATGAGTGAATATTCAATGCACGTCAGTGCAGCTTTTATGGCATGATCGCTCGTTTTAATTGCCCTTGCTGGTGCTGAAGACCCTGGGGCCTGGGAGATTTCCCCCTGACTTTTATTTAATGTCCCATTAGTGATAATGAACCTCTCTCTCTTTTTCGCTCTCTCTCTCTCACACACACGTGCACACACACACCCATATACCTGCACACACACATACACACAGAAGGTTCTAGGAGCATGTGCTTTTTGGAGTACTGTGCTACTGACCAAGAGAGACTCTGTAGTGTGTGAATGATCTCACATGATGATTTGAAGGTAGTTCTACTAAAGCCTCCATCATAGCCTCGGTCCCTGATCACCTACTACACTACTGTTTCGATAGATTTCCTTTAGGCTGTAGATACCAGTGCTTCCACAGTAAGAAAGCTCAATTTCATTAGAAGCATCATCCCACGAAAACAATGTATCGGTTGTTGTTAATCAACTGACCACTTCTCCAGCGAAAGACGGTTAACAACCCAATCCATTCAAAAGTAATGTATAATATAAAACATCAAGCAACAGACTTTAAAACTTAATTATTGAGATTGGTACTGTATATTCTAAAATATTTTAGCTGTCAAAAGTTGACACACCTACTCATTCAAGGGTTTTTCTTTATTTTTACTATTTTCTACATAGTGAAGACATCAAAACTATGAAATAACACATATGGAATCATGTAGTAACCAAAAAAGTGTGAAACAAATCAACATCTATTTTATATTTGAGATTCTTCAAAGTAGCCACCCTTTGCCTTGATGACAGCTTTACACACTTGGCATTCTCTCAACCAGCTTCACCTGGAATGCTTTTCCAATGGTTTTGAAGGAGTTCTCACATGCTGAGCACTTGTTGACTGCTTTTCCTTCACTCTGTGTTCCAACTCATCCCAAATCATCTCAATTGGGTTGAGGTCGGGTGATTGTGGAGGCCAGATCACCTGATGCAGCACGCCATCGCTCTCCTTCTTGGTCAAATAGCCCTTACACAGCCTGGAGGTGTGTTGGGTCATTGTCCTGTTGAAAACAAATGTACTGTGCATATGAACCATGCTAATAATATGTATTTTGGAAGGTTACTTTTTATAAAATGTGTAAATAATGGTAGCATGCTAATTGCTAAGGACTAGCTAGCTTAGTGATATGCAATAGTTAGCCTTCCTTTTCATGCTAACTAGCTATTTTTAACTTCTGTTATTGTTAACTGTCCAATGGTTTTTGTTACATTTAATACACATGTCTAAAGGGGATTTTAATGTATTTGAAAATCTGTGAATGTGTTCGAACTTATACTTTTCTACAAAGATATTATTTTTAATTAGTGCTGTCAAGAATTAAACAGTTAACTCAAGTTAACTTTTTGTAATTTTAGTGCACCAATTTCTTTTACACTGAAAACATCCAAAATACATAATCTATACAGCTAAAAACAACAATGCGATGTCAAAACAAACTGGCATTGAGGTTAAAGAAAGTGTGCGTTTATCAATTTACCTACATTTGCTAACTCTTACTTTGGACAAAATCAAAACGTCAATATTGAAATTTAGTATTTGCAATTAATCAGGATTAATCACAGCATATCCTGTGATTAACTTGTTAAAAATGTTAAGCGTTTGACAGCCCTATTTGGAATTGAACAGTCAATATTCTGAGATTGAGAGAAATTGATAATAAATATACAGTACCTTGGAAGAGAAACCCAGTGTCGTCCCTCTTGGTTTAATGGTCAAAACATTGGCTTAGACCAGGTTAGACTCCTGCAGGTTACAAAAGCACATGTGAAACTTGTTGGGAAACCACGTGTCATGTGAAACTTGACATGTGTCCGAAAACCGTGTCTTTTTTTTGTGTTCATAAATTTTACAATCCATGTGCAACTTCACACATGTTCGAAAATCACGTCTAACTAATTTTTTATTATAAAGGAATGTACGTCACATTTTTCCCGTGATTTGTTCAAATGTGTGTTCATACATGTCACAAAAGCTCTCCTTTTTTGTAAGGGCGCACACACACACACACACACACACACACACACACACACACACACACACACACACACACACACACACACACACATATATATATATATAGGGAATGAGCTGTTCCTCCATGGTTAAGGGACCAGATTAAAATGGCACAATGAGGCACTGGGAAGTCCCATAAAGAGCGATCGATAGCAATCTCAGTGGAGATCACCCAGGAAAAGATCGCTTTCACTTGACTCCTGATCGCAGCAGAGAAATCCTAGTCGTTTCTGATTGTGTTTATTTGACTCAGGCCTAACTGGTGCAGTAGTTTCATTTAATAACAGGGGTATTCATCAACTATGCACACTGCAGAGTGGGCTCTGTGTGGAAAGGGAAGGGGTCATTAAGATGCATTCTAAATGCCACTCCATCTCATCACCAGTGTTTCATTGAGCAGGAGACTTGCTCTATTACTAATGTCCAGGTAATCAAAAATAACAGCCAAGGGTTTCCCTTTCCCTTTCACACTTCTTTTGGGGCACACGCTGACAAGGGTTATAGATGGTGAACAATAACACAATTTAATGGAGCTAGTGACAATCAAAAGGCCATGTACGCATACTGGACTCTGCTGTACAGGACAGAGCTAAAGGTAAGCTTTAATAAAGTCAGACAAATAAAGATTTGAAGACAGTGAACATGTCCTCAGGGGAGTGATTTAATGATGCCATCACTAAAGTGTGTCAATTGGTGATGTTCTATTCCTAGTCTGTAATGTAATTCAGGAACAGATTGTATCAATGAGAGACTTATTCACCCTTGCCATGTGCACAAAGGTAAGCATTATTTTTTATAGCTTCATAAGATGAATGTCTTTCCCACGGTTCAGAAAATAATATCACATCCCTTATTTGCTGTATTTCTCCAGGAGTTCTACCATTCTGAAAGACATACAGTGCATTCGGAAAGTTTTCAGACCCATTGACTTTTTCCACATTTTGTTACGTTACAGCCTGATTCTAAAATGGATTAAATCGTTTTTTCCCCTCATCAATCTAAACACAATACCCCATACTGACAAGGCAAAAACAGGTTTTTCAAATATTTTTCAAATGTATTACAAGTAAAAAAATATCACATTTACATAAGTATTCAGACCCTTTATTCAGTGCTAAAGGTGCTTCAACAAAGTAATGATTACAGCCTCGAGTCTTCTTGGGTTTGACGCTACAAGCTTGCACATCTGATGTGGAGAGTTTCTCCCATTCTTCTCTGCAGATCCTCTCAAGCTCTGTTAGGTTGGACGGGGAGCATCGCTGCACAGCTATTTTCAGGTCTCTCCGAAGACGTTTGATCGTGTTCAAGTCCGGGCTCTGGCTGGGCCACTCAAGGACATTTAGAGACTTGTCCAGAAGCCAATCCTGCGTTGTCTTGGCTGTGTGCTTAGGGTTGTTGTCCTGTTGGAAGGTGAACCTTCGCCCCAGTCTGAGGTCCTGAGCGCTCTGGAACAGGTTTTCATCAAGGATCGCTCTGTACTTTGCTCCGTTCATCTTTCCCTTGATCCTGACATGTCTCCATGCCGCTGAAAAACATATCCACAGCATGATGCTGCCACCACCATGCTTCACCGTAGGGATGGTGCCAGGTTTCCTCCAGATGTGACGCTTGGCATGCAGGCCAAAGAGTTCAATCTTGATTTCATCAGACCAGAGAATCTGGTTTCTCATAGTCTGAGAGTCCTTTAGGTGCCTTTTGGCAAACTCCAAGTGAGCTGTCATGTGTCTTTTACTGAGGAGTGGCTTCCGTCTGGCCACTCTACCATAAAGGCCTGATTGGTGGAGTGCTGCAAAGATGGTTGTCCTTCTGGAAGGTTCTCCCATCTTCACAGAGGAACTCTGGAGCTCTGTCAGAGTGGCCATCAAGTTCTTGGTCACTTTCATGACCATAGCCCTTCTCTGCAAATTGCTCAGTTTGGCCAAGTTGCCTGCTCTAGGAAGAGTCTTGGTGGTTCCAAACTTTTCCCATTTAAGAATGCTGCAGAAATGTGTTGGCACCCTTCCCTAGATCTGTGCCTCGACACAATCTTGTGTTGGAGCTCTACGGACAATTCCTTCAACCTCATTGCTTGTTTTTTTCTCTGATATGCACTGTCAACTGTGGGACTTTAGATAGACAGGTGTGTGCTTTTCAAATCATGTCCAATCAATTGAATTTACCCCAGGTGGACTCATAACAAAGGGTCTGAAAACTTAGGTAAATAAGGTATTTGTTTTTATTTTTTATAAATTTGCTAACATTTCTAAAAAACTGTGTCCCATCATGACACTACTACTGCTCTGAGTGAAATTAGTGCAGAGAAAGCATACAGCACATTATCAAGCTGGGGCTGAGAACATTAACCAGATCTGAGAACATTACTTGAATCTGAACACTGATTCCACTCTCAATCTCCTGTTGTTCAAAATCTGCTGAAATTCCCTCTGGCACACACACGTTATCCTATGCAGGTCTCAGATCATTATGTAACTGCTGGTGGAGGAGAGTGGGACCATCTTGTGGGTGGAGAGATGGATATATCATTCACCTAAAAACAGATCATGTGGGGGGGATGTGATCTCCATCTCCCACATTCTATTTTTTTTTTTGAGAGAGCTTTTTCATTTCGTAAATTGGCTTTTTCTCACACTTTATTGAACCTTTATTTAACTAGGCAAGTCAGTTAAGAAGATATTCTTATTTACAATGATGGCCTACCCCGGCCAAACCCAGACGACGCTGTGAATATCTAGCCACTTGAAAGAGAATATAGGTTGAATTAAAGTGGTCTCTTCATTATTAAAAAACACTTTGTTTCAGCATCATAGTTCTCATCAGGCTACTTACGTGTAAATAGACAAAGAAAGGTTTTAATGCATTGTGAAATAGCTACAGTATGTTTCCTTCAGACTGATAGGAAGGAAGACACAGGAATGTTTTATTTTGAATGGAATGAATTACACTCAAGCTCACCAAATATAATCCATAAAGATATTGTTAAATTGACAAATGGAGGGTATGTAGCTATTATGATAGTCTAGTCTCCATGTCTTCCATATGGTAACTCTATAGTACTGTCCCCTTAGGCCCCTCATTGCCCAGTGACCTTACCCTGGCTCTGAGTGGGATTTCAGAGAGCAGGGCTGGCCTTGTGAAGGAAAAGAGTGTTGATTAACACAGTTATAGAATCACAACCGGTGGCTTGAGGCACATCTGGACTCACAGAATGATCCCCTTTCAGCACCATAAGGCCGAAACTAAACGAGTGAATCACTCCCGGGTCTGTGGCCACGATCAAGTGGAGATTAGCAGCAAATTTGTCATACAATCTTCATAACTTAATTACAGAGGCACACAGGAATCATCAATGCTAATTAGAGATAGATACCTAGGGGCTGAATTTGATCTTTAAATTAGAAAATTAAGAGCATGATTTAGCTGGATGGTGCAAATCAATACTCCAGTCACTTCTGTGGTGGGGACTGGAGAGTAGCTGCAATGTTCAGTAATGGCAATTTGACAATAACTGCAGGTGAGGCTAAGCATGCTCGTTTTAATCAGAATGTAATTTTTGATAACATTGCTAATGGCTTCCCCCGTGGTATGAAGAAAACAGATGAATTAGTGACTGAAATCAAGGGAATAAAGTGTGTGTGTGTTTACATTGCAGTGGCATTTCATACATTTACCCAACCTTGAAAATGTGCAATGTATGATTTATATTGCCAGTATTATGGTGAAACGTTGAAAAGAAAAAGTGAAAAATTCCATGAAACTTACCTTGGTCTAAGGCACAATATATAGATTCCCAGGAATTGATGCAAAATGAGACCATACGCATTATAAATGCGAAATTATCCCCTCGGCTACTTAAACAGCCACCGCTATCACCATGCCAACCCCCCAAACACACACAGCTGCACCTTCCAGCCTCCTGAAAAAGAAAATGAAAAAATCCACCCACTACCACCAGTGATTCCATGATGGTGTGGCCATCTGCCCCAGCTACAAATGGAGTGTGAGTTCTCTTTGACCGCAAGCAAGATGCTCAGCCTAATGGGGGCCTGGCATCTGAATTCATCTCCACTGCCAGAACTCGTTAGGAAAACCGCCTGCAACATCACACGGACATAGAGGCTTCGCCTGTGATCTCTATCACTATGGACATACAGTACAGCTCGCCCCCACATTCAGCATCTGCATCTTGGACAGAACATATGGGTCATGTGATATGTGTGTGTGTTCCTTTCCATAGTTTAGCAATTCTAAAATGGAATACAAAATAGAGCAAATCACCTCATTTGACCTTACCAACGTAGATAGCTGCCACTGTTTTGTAAATTCAATGTTATGATATCTTGAGCCTTGCAACCACATAATCAAGTGTTATTATGATCATGTTTATACTAAACAACTACTGCTGAAAAATGTAGCAATTAATTTAATCTAAATACCTTGAAGGATAAATATATCCACTTCCCCTAGCTGTTACTCTGCATTATGGCTTAAGAATAGTATGTGTCATTTGCCCTGCTTTATTAATGAGAAGAAGATGGCGTTTGGTAAACAGTGTGAAAAATGATTCCCACAGCTATACCTTAATTACTAGGCAGAGGTACCTAGGATGAATAATTCAGTCATTTTAGCATTGCTTTGCTGAACACACACATGCACACATACACGCACGCACGCACGCACGCACACACACACACTTGTCGATTGCTTGATGATAATTGGAAGAATGCAATGGCAGAGACTTGCACCCCATTGGTTAGCAGATTACCTGAAATTGCTGTACTGCCTAAAATAATGAGATATTCGTATGAGGCAAATGTACTGTGATAATGTCAATTTGACACAGCCTGTTTGTATTATTAGATCCAGGGTCTCTGTGAATATCAATCCTCTTTAATTGTTATTAGGTTTGTTATGCTAATAGCACAGGACAGAAACGAATTTACATAAAAATACACTCACAGTGATCGGTGAGTATTTATTTTTGGCAAGGTTGGATAGGTTTCATTTTCAACCTACCAGACAGCTGTCAGGATGGATAAAAAGGACTTAGATTTATTTATTTATTTTTGCATGTCTATTCAACTTTAACTGTATTAATTGCATTATATTAAAAGTTGTACTATTACAAACTGTTGAATAATATTGAATCTTACAGAATTAGCACATCCTGGAGGGAATCAGGATCCAAAAAATCTCAATTAAGTTTTCAATTGAAACAGATAACCAGCATTCTAAATCAAAACTACACTGGAAAATCATGCATTGGATTTCCAGTCGTAATGTGCTATATGGTATCTCATGAATCCCCTACATAATGACCCCTTTCCTCTGTGTCGTGCCTGGGTTTAATATCCCACTGTCTAATGGAAGCATCATTTCCTCATTCCCTTCCCATCTGCACACTCTTGAAGAGAAATCTGACAGTGAAATCCCCAACAGGTAGCGAGAGTGGGAGGAACACACATAGTTGTTGGTGGAAGCACAGCCCTTGGTAGTGTAAGCTTCTAAATAACAGGGTAAAAACTGATGGACAACTATAAAAAGCTCAAACAAAATGTATTCACCCAATGGGTCAGACAGCTGAACAGACAAAGACATGTTCCCACCAGCACAAGTATATATACCCCAATTTAGGTGAAGTCTCCTCCTTCCTTCTATACATTTCATCTTTATTGCTAGGCAGGAAGTTAAGTGATGTTGGTAATAAACTGTTCCTTCTCCCTTGATGTGACCTGATCCAACCTCGGTCCCCATTCCTCACTACTCCACAGATCTCCACCCTTCTCAGTGACCGTAACCTTGTGATAGCCTTTCCGTTACTCAGTAACATTCCAAGCCCCTGGCTCATATCCAACCTTAATTGACTCCCCCACATCCATTCCTCCTACAGACCCCCATTAACTTCTGTTGTAGCAACCAGACTGTGGCCCTTCTCCTTCCCATAGGATACCTGATGTCTAACAATAACATGTTCCGCCAGAATGTAAACGTTCAAGTTTATAAGTCAGAGCCCATCAGTAGTCAGTAACGATAGAACATATTTTCATTCCTTCCCTGACCAGCATCCACTTAAAAATTGTGGGTCATTGAATAGAATGGAGTTCCATTCTTCTAACTGTGGGAATTTAACCTAAGATCAGCACAGGAATAACACAAGCAAGACAGTAGCGTCACCAAGGAACAACATTTTAAGGGCATGCTCAGATTAAACTGTGCATCTCTCAGTCCACTGCGTTTCACAGACTTCACTCAGGCTCTCACAGACAACCATTAACGCCACAAAAGCTCAGGTCCCCTTCGGTTGTTGGCATGGCAACACTCGCCATCATCATCCTTTCCAAAGGATGTGTGTTTGTGTGTCCAGGAGTTGAACAAATGCTCACTCAAGAAACTGACAGAAAACTCCACATAGTTACAAAATCGTATTCTTCTAACACATGCTGAAGAGAAACCCTGAAGGGGGTGGTGGGTGATAGTACCTGTGTCTAGAGAAACTGGCTATTTCAATTCTGGCAAAAGTCCTCTCAGGTGTGATGGACTACATTCAGTCCCTTTGGCTCTGGAGAAGAGCTTTATGTGGACCCCACGCTGACAGCTCAAACACTCTCACACTGCTCTCATCGCTTTCCATCCAACACTGGGCCTGCTTTCACCTGGGGAGCCAACACATTAGGCTTCCACGTCATTAGCACCCTTTACAGAATTATACCCTGCGAGGATAAGAAGGGAGAGGGAAAGCTGCCAACCTGCTCCCATCTGCTTCCTAACAATACCAGGCCATTTCAGTCACACACTTTATTAGGCTGTGGGCAGTTGAGTGTTAGAAACACCACAAATTACACCCCAAAAAGATGTTAGAGCAGAACAGGTACTTTTGGTAGATTAAGCCTGGCTATATTTAATGGAAAGATGTATTTTTTTGCAGAGGGCATTTGTGCTTTGAGTCGGACATGAGTGCCTCTGGAAGAGGTTTCATTTGCTGAACGACCAAGAGGAGAGAGGGAGGAAGGGGATGATGGCTACCTTGTATGAGAGTGGCTAATTTGCCAGTCAGTCCATTTCCCACTTGGGCTGGGGCTCAGCATGGTCCTAGAGTCCTGTTCCCATGAGGCCAATGCTCACAAATGCCCTCTGGTTTGTACATGTGGAAAATGGTTGCTCTTTTTGTCAACTTTTATCCAAGCCATGTTGCAGTGTGAGAGAGTGTTAACTGTAATGGAAGCTGTAGGTACAGAAAAGTTTCCAAAAGTGAGACAGCATTCACTAAAACATCTAACAACTTAAACACTTTGATACAATTGCCTGGCATTAACATGGCTTCAAGCTGATTAGGCTGGGAGTTCAATAAGGGTCTGCAGCCTCATACTAGCCTGGTAATCCATTCAAATTAAGCCAATGGACCCCATCTCACAGAGGTTAAGGCCCAAGTAATTAACACAACACTCTGTTATCACGCCTACAGTCCTGCATTGACTTTCCCTCAACTGCTAATGCGAATAATGATAAGATGTCTGGAGAAAGGTGTGCAAAGTGCAAGCACCACAATTATTTCTGCATTAATTTCTCTGAACATACAGTGCTTGTTGTGATTTATGGGAATTGACAGCCCATCATTAAAATACACTCATAAGCCATGTGTTGGCAATCACCTTAAAAGTGTTGGAGATAGATTTATTTTTTTATTAAAGTGAGAGTTCATGCACACAATTTGAACAGACATCAAACCCATTTTACACAGTTCATGCTCAGAGATGGACTGACACATACTTCAGAAAGCATTCATATCCCTTGACTTTTTCAACATTTTGTTGTGTTGCAAAGTGGGATTCAAATGGATTAAATTGTCTTTTTTTGTCAACGATCTACACAAAATACACTGTAAAGTCAAAGTGGAAGAACAATTGTAACATTAGTAAAAAAATATATAATAAAATCAAACACTGATATATCTTGATTACATACTGTAAGTAATCAACCCCCTGAGTCAATACATGTTAGAATCACCTTTGGTAGACATTATAGCTGTGAATCTCTCAGGGTAAATCAAACCGCGCCTCTTAACACCCGCCCGCTTAACCCGTAAGCCAGCCACACCAATGTGTCGAAGGAAACACTGTTTCAACTGACGACCGAAGTCAGCCTGCAGGCACCCGGTCTGCCACAAGGATTCGCTAGAGCGTGATGAGCCAAGTAAAACCCCCCCGGCCAAACCCTCCCCTCACGAGGCTGGGCCAATTGTGCGCTGCCCCATGGGACTCCCGGTCACGGACGGTTGTGACACGG
The DNA here is from genome assembly GCF_045679555.1 of Salvelinus alpinus. Lineage (NCBI taxonomy): Eukaryota > Metazoa > Chordata > Actinopteri > Salmoniformes > Salmonidae > Salvelinus > Salvelinus alpinus. The sequence goes on along the minus strand of NC_092087.1, from coordinate 27,813,129 downwards.
ACGGTTGTGACACAGCCTGCGATCGAACCCGGGTGACTCCTCAAGCACTTAACATTTGGACTAAATGTAAATCACTATAAGTACATTTGTCCAAATGCTTATGGCACCTTCAAATGATGGGACAATACACATAAAGTGCATTCATTTCTAAATGGTAAAACAGACAGTAGAGGCTCCTCAGAGCAGGAAGGGGAGGACCATCCTACTCAGTGAATAAAAATAAATATTGTGAAACATGTTTTCTTTTTGATAAAACTATACTGTATATATTCACGTCACCTAATAACTGATGAAAACACACTGTTTTGCATTGAATCTGCAGTAGCCTGAACAGCACCCTCTTGGGTAGCACCATGGTGTAGCCGGAGGACAGCTACTGTATTTTCTGTCCTCCTCTGGGTACATTGACTTCAATACGAGAGATCACCATGATGTCACAATAGCAAGCAAATTTGGTTCCGGGTTGAGAAAGTTGCGTTCTGTACATGGTTCTCTGCATGGTTGTGCTCTGTATTTACAAATCAGTCATCACATAATGTAGTTGACAGCACAGTAAGGAGCCGGCAAAATTGACTTTCCAATAGCATGAACCATTGTCAATGTCGCAGTACTATTTCTTGGTGTCACGTATACTCCTGCTCCTCCCCTCCGGCATTCAATGTCGCCGGAATACTAACCACCGGTCCTGGGATTCATCAATACGCAAACCTGGCATCCATCATTACGTGCACCTGCAGATCATTAGGATACTCACCTGGACTCTATTATCTCTCTGATTACCTTCCCTTTATCTGTCACTACCTTGGGCTCCTTCCTCAGTCGGTATTGTTCCTGTGTTCATGCTTTATCGCCACTGTTACGCTGTCTCGTTTTCATGTTTTATTAAACGTTTCACCTGCACCTGCTTCTCGACTCATACACATGGTGAAATCTCAAAAGTATCTAGGTAGTGAGCCACTACCTCCATTACCTGCCTATGTGAGTTGTGTGCTATGCCAAACTGTTTCTTCGCAAATAAACAACAAGCAATGATATGATAGCCTGTTCACTCATCATAGATTAAAGACATCACAATCAAGCAATAATATTGTCTTTTAAGCAGAGGTTGTTATTTTCTGTGTATAACATTAACTCTCAAATTGCAATGATTACATGTTGACATGTACGCTACGGCTTATGCCAGACAAGTAGCTAGCTTAACTAGGTAATATACTTTCTGATAACCTCGTAGCCCCAGCTCAGCCACTCAGGTAAGGAAATATGTGTGTGATGTTGTAGCTACTAATCCAGCTTATTCATTGAAAACGAGGGTTGTCTTGTTTGCTAATGTTACATGACTGACCTCTGCATTCATCCATGCATGCTGGCAAGAGAGCCAATGGAATGCCAATCACTGATTCAGGGATATCTAGCTAGCTCGCGCACCCAGTGGCAGGCAGCTTGTGGTCATTTGGTGTTCAAACAAGACAGCTGAAAAATAATGAGACAATAACTGGAACTCAGGTAGCTAACTAGCTAGTCAGCTAGGTAGTTGGCGGCTACAGCTGGGCTAGCTAATGTTTTTGCATACATGCATGCTGCACAGTGCTAGTGGAACATTGGAAAAGGTCAAATACAGTGTGTGTAGTTGTCGCTATTTTCATAAATGGAACAGATTAGCTATTTATCAAACATTGCAATTAGAGCTAGCTGGCTATATATGTTGAAAAAAATGCATACAAATATGGGGCTCTGGCTAGCATACAGGTCAGCTGCAATCAAGGCAATCTACAAAATAGCTTCCAACACTCTACTAAGCAAACTGGATGCAGTCTATCACAGTGCCATCCGTTTTGTCACCAAGCCCCATATACCACCCACCACTGCAACCTGTATGCTCTAGTCGGCTGGCCCTCGCTACATATTCATCGCCAGACCCTCTGGCTCCAGGTCATCTATACGTCTATGCTAAGTGAAGCTCTGTCTTATCTCAGCTCACTGGTCACGATAACAACACCCTGGTCATCCCCAAAGCCAACACCTCCTTTGGCCGCCTTTCCTTCCAGTTCTCTGCTGCCAGTGACTGGAACGAATTGCAAAAATCGCTGAAGATGGAGACTTATATTTCCCTCACTAACTTTAAACATCAGCTATCTGAGTAGCTGCACATAGTCCATCTGTAAATAGTCCACCCAATCTAACTACCTCATCCCCATATTGTTTTTATTTACTTTGCTGCTCTTTTGCACACCAGTATCTCTACTTGCACATCATCATCTGCTCATCTATCACTCCAGTGTTAATCTGCTAAATTGTAATTACTTCGCTACTATGGCCTATTTATTGCCTTACCTCCTCATGCCATTTGCACACACTGTATATAGACTTTCTTTTTTTCTATTGTGTTATTGACTGTACGCTTGTTTATTCCATGTGTAACTCTGTGTTGTTGTTTGTGTCGCACTGCTTTGCTTTATCTTGGCCAGGTCGCAGTTGTAAATTAGAACTTGTTCTCAACTAGCTTACCTGGTTAAATAAAGGTAAAATAAAAATAAATAAATAAATAAAAGGCAAAGTATCTTTGTAGCTAGCTAGCATATCCTCCATGTACAAAGCAAACTAGCTATCTAGCTACCAACCTAGAAAAATGGAAGCTTGATAACAAGAGAGTAGTGTTAATGATTTAATAGAAATGTTATAAAACTGAGTATATTCATTATTAATTAGATAATCTAGCTAGTACGGTGGTGGTCTGCATATGGTTTCCTGTGCATTTTTTAGTCCAGCTTTCAGAAGTTCACTACCAGAATGGCTTTGTTTTATAAGCATTCTGATTTGGTCTATAGAAAACCTAGGAGGCTCATGGTTCTCACCCCCTTCCAAAGCCTGATACAATAATTATAACGACTTCCGGAGGACGTCCTCCAATCTATCAGCTCTGACAGTACGAACTGACATGTTGTCCATCCAATCAAAGGATCAGAGAATGAATCTAGTACCGAAAGCATAAGCTACAGCTAGCTAGCACTGCAGTACATAAAGTCTTGTAAGTAGTTGACTAAAAAATAGAGGGCAATAGTTGAACAGTTTTGAATTAAGGAATTAAGGAAAAGCAGCAGAGAAAGAGGGAGAGAGAGCTAGCTATTTTTCATTCAATTTTTTTCTTCTTAGCTTACCTTATAGGTACTTAGCTACCTAATGCAGCTAATTTAGCCTTCTCAACAACCTGAGTCAAACAGAGAGAAATGCTATTTATGTTAGCTAGTTGACTAAGTCTATCCAACATTGCAACTCCTCCATGTCTAGCTGTATTAATGTATTGCCACGGGGCCTGCCAGTTTAACTACTTACTGTACACTGTACTGCGTGTTTGTACACATGGATTGGATTGTGGCTTTACTAAAGCGCTAGTTCTAGTTTGTTGAATGTAACGTTAATATGGTGACAATGATGTATGCTGTGTAGGAGTTAGAGGTTATGGTATGATGTTTTTATTTCATTTTCTTAATTTTGGGGGGTAAAAAGGTTTGGCTTGGAGTGTTTTTTTGCGCCTGGTCACAGACAGCTGTTGTGTTGTGCACTAAAGTCCACAAACAAAGGGGAAAGGTGAGAGGTGGAGAGCACTTAGATACAAGAAGGAATTATACAACGAGCATAGTGATGATACTGTATGTGGCTGTTATGAAAGTGTATGCAGGTGATCAGGGGTGTATTAATTCCAAAACATTACAAAACGTTTCTTCAAAAAGCCTAGGCGTCCCGCTAGCGGGACAACTTCCGGTGAAATTGGAGGGAGCGCAATTTAAATAAATAATATCCATAAATGATGGATATTAAACATTTAGGTACATATAAGTGTCTTATATCGTTTGAAAGTTTAAATTCTTGTTAATCTAACTGCATTGTCCAATTTACAGTAGCTATTACAGCAAAAACAGGCCATGCGATTATTTGAGGACGGCACCCCACATAAAAATATTTTTCCACCGGCACAGGTTTCATAAATTCACAAATAGCGATTAAATATTCACTTACTTTTTGAAAATCTTCCTCTGATTTGTCATCCAAAGGGTCCCAGCTATAACATGTAGTGTCGTTTTGTTAGATAAACTCCTTATTTTATCCCAAAAAGTCAGTTTAGTTGGCGCCATCGATTTAAGTAATCAACTCGTTCAACATGCAGAGAAAGGAATCTGAAAATCTACCCCTAAATTTTCAAAATACAAATACATGCAAATACAAATACAAAAATCTACTCCTCAGATACCCTAAAATGTAATCAAACTATAATATTTCTTAAGGAAAGAAGTATGTTCAATAGGAAACCAATTTTAGCAGGTGCGTCCTGTCTTCATAGCGCGCAAACACGAATTTCCAAGACTGTGTCCCTGTACTAAAACGGATATTTCTTGTTCGTTTTGGAAGTTACAAGCCTGAAACCTTGAACATAGACTGCTGACACCCTGTGAAAGCCATAGGAATCGCATCCTGGGAGCTAATTTTCAGTATGCCCTTATACTTGCCATTGTAAGAGGATGGTCTCTCTCTCCCCAAAAAATTCTCCAACCATATCTATTGTGTTATATTCTCCTACATTATTTTAACATTTCTACAAACTTCAAAGTGTTTTCTTTCCAATGGTACCAATTATATGTATATCCTGGCTTCAGGGCCTGAGCAACAGACAGTTTACTTTGGGCCCGTCATTCAGGCGGAAATTGAGAAATAAAAGGGGCCTAGCCCTAAGAAGTAAGCAAACAGAACAAAACGGGGAGGGACCTACCTGAATCTGTCCAATAGATACTCTTCTTTGGACTAATGGACAAACAAAAACATATATATATTTTTTTTTAATGATTACATCCTGTCATCTTGATTACTCCAATTTATCTCTCAACTTTCATTTGTAGGTTAGTTTGGAGCAACATGCAGTAGCCTAAACCTATCAATGTTACATTGAGCTGGGAGAATGGAATATGCATGACAGTCATCCAATTTGCTGTAATAGAAATAAGGCCATGCTCATAAAAAAATTAGTTCCTCCCTAATCTTAAACAGTACCGACGGCCACTGAAAACAGATATGTATTTTAATACCCTAAAATATATATCCTCATATAAAACATTTGATCTCAAATCCAAAATGTTGGAGTATAGAGCCAAATTAAAAGTTTTAGCTTCACTCTCCAAATCAATACGTCGGGGAGAGTACATCTCCCACACACTTTCTCTGCTGCTCTTTCTTTATCCCTCTTTTTCCCTCCTCCCTCCCTTCCTCCCTCCCTCTCCCCATCAGACATACACTGACACCCACAAAGAAAAGAAGAAAAGATGTTGAACGCTGCCGGGAGGCCACATGATACCAAAGAGCCCTGGTTGTCAGAATCAATATTGGCATGTATGACAAAGACGGAGTGTCTCCAAAGAAAACTGCTATATTGAATATGGTGCTAAAAATGACAAGTGACAACGGAGGCTCTGTCTGGAGCTGACAGACAAGCTAAAGACCAGAGACCTCCATGACAGATGCTCCCCAACACGTCAAGGAAAGAGAGGACGCTGGGGGGCAGGACCACAAGACCCACCAGTAGATTAATTATTTCCTATATAACAATTGGTTGCCGTAAAAAAGTAAACTCCTGGTTTTCCCCTCTGACATAGCTTTCAGAGAACAAAGACCCTCTCTGCTCTTTGTTTCACTGGTCTCTCTCCGTAATATGTGAATGCACAATTTTCAGAAAGCCAGGAAATATCTTGGATTCATATTTTTTTTCTCGCAATACTCATTCTAATTCATTGCAGATTAAAAATGCTGCATGCAGGCTTTAAGATAGCTTCTAAGAAAAGGAAAAATTGTTGGCTGGTTCATTGCTTTTTCTGCTATATCTTGGCTGACAAACACAATGATGAGAAATTACCCAAAATTGGAAAAAAGATAGACAACCAAATACAATTGGTTTAGGAAGTGAATACTCATTATCATTCAAAATAAATCATCTGAAAAACAAAATCAATTTGAAACAGAGGACTACATCATTGGTTATTGTTATCTCCACAGGGTTTTACATGCAATAAGAAGAAACCAAATGAAATGTTGGGAAGAATCTATTATGGAACACATCCATTTGGCTTATGCTGCCTGAAGATAAATTACATTTGCCCCACCAAACATGGTCATTACATTTATGTACAACAGGCACTGTCTTTATTACGCATACAGTTCTCTCTGTAAAATCATAGGTGAGAGTTGAAACATGAGGTGTACGATATAGGTTGCATTTAATTATTGTTCTTAATGTGACTCTAGAGGTTGTTTATTGAAGTAAACACACTGAACTGAAGTGAACAGCTGTACATGGAGACAATTAGCTTAGGTTACAAAAATATTTACATATTCTAATTTCCACCATGAGAATATAATTATATATTTTAGAATATTATCTTTAAGCATTTAGCTCAAACATTTGCTGGTTTGCCTTTTAACCAAATTTGTCACATCATAGAGGCTGATCACTTAGAGGCCTCTATTTATATAAAATTAGCTATACTGAACAGTTTACTCTTTTTATTTTCTTCTTACAGATAGTCGCAGTGTAACAATAATTAGATTAGATTCACAGTGCTCTGTTACATGCAGATACTTTTAATTCAGCTCTCCCTGAAAGCTCTTAAACATTTTAGAACTTGTGGACCTTTGAAATGAAATGTCTGCACATATCACTATGGAGTGGCAATCATACTGAAGTACCCTAATGGTCTTCAACTTCAACAAACCCTGATTTCCATTCAATCTCAAATTGTGAGAGTGCTGGCCCGTCAATTTCAGCTTGGAGAGGGGCAATTATCTTAAATAGGCACATTGTAGAAAAACAACCGAAAAAAGGACAATTGTAAAAATTTACAAGGATTTCGTAATGTTTTCTTTTTTACGCCACATCCGTGCAAAAAACACATATTTGTTCATCATGTGCATGACAAGTTAGTCTTTAAATAATAAGCAGAGTTGGACTGTAAATACTAGAGTACAATAGGATATCCTGTAATAATACACAGAACAGCTTGCAGCAATTTCTTCATGTCATAAACTGCTCAAATGAGGAACAAAATTAAACCTGGTACTTAAGCAACTGAAGCAGGTGACACATAGTAATGATAGAATGGGGTGGTGGTATTCATAGAATATCTTCTGAATGCATGATTCATTCCATTTCAAATGAGGTATACATTTGATCTCGAGCACATAGATGTTACACCAGACACTGTATGGAGAATAATAACATCTTAAGGGTCACCTCAATGTTTAATCCTTTAGGGAATGCACCAATGACTTTAGTCAACATTATGCACGGTAGCTTTTACCAATTCATAAACTTGGTCTATTCAGGAGGAAAATGTCTTTAAGGTCGCTGGCGGTGAAGAAGGATTTTTCTCTCGCTAGATGTAAAGATGGAGGTCAGAGAGACGGCACATAGAGAACGTACTTAGTATGCTGAATCATTGGAACCCTCTCCACCAGGCCCTAACAGCCTCTCTGCCTCCCCATTAAGGATTCCAATTCCTGGGAAGAGAGAGGCCCTGCAATATCATGGTAGTTCGGGAATCCCTTAAGCTCATGTTATGATGAAGGCAAACTGTCAACCGCTAAATAGAAAAACATGATGGTCTTTCTCTCCAGGAAATGCACCTGTCATTCCATATAGGTTGCATGCCTATCTCCAAGAAGGCCACAAAACATTATCTGTCACTTTTCGTCTCCGAACACATATCTCTTAAAGTGTAGAAAAATAACTCACTACATTGCATGGTGTTCGGGTCATGGCATAGCGCTAGCAGGGTTTCTGTTCTTTCCCCATCTGTCTCCCTCAAACCACTGGGTAAAAGGGGTTTGAGTACAATCCATGATTACAAGGATTAGATTGGCTTAAAACCAGGGGTGCCCAACCGCTTTACTCTGAAGAGCAACTCTCTTGCAATTTCAAATCTCACTGGATGGCTTGAGAGAGAGAGAAAGAGAGAGAGAGAGCCTTGGCATCTTTGAATAAGGATTTCACTGTGAGCACAGCCAAGTCAACTGTGAATAATATAATTTAGTGCTGCAGGACAACAGTCTTTGGAGCCCAGCCGAGAGCCCTTCTACACGAGCACTGCACTGCAAGCCCCTGATGAACTTCAGAAAAACACTGGATAGTCAATGGTGCATTCAGCTCGTAATTAGAGTAAAGCAAACTCTTCTAATTAGTCTAATTTCCCCTGCATTAAATTATAGCTCTGCCGAGAAATCTCCATCCAAAGAAGGTAGAAATTACTTATGTAGTTTCAGCACTGTGTTGACAAATTATTTAAGTCTCTTTTATTTTTTTACAGAAGCTGAGCTATTTGTTTACCCTAATGCTGATTCACAGTCCTGCAGTTTGATGTATAATCAAGCCACAGGCTAGCCAAAAAGCATTATACCATGAAACGAACTCTTTCCTCTTTATGGTTCCTGTCCCTCACACGGACTTAAATACACAAAATTATGGAGGACAGAGCGACCATAAATTGTCTTTCCGGATGTGTCCTGGTGTTTAAGTTTCTGCCTGCTGCCTGGCTCTCAGCATGGCATACACTGTAATCAGCTCCATTATCAGAGCTCACCTGTTCCCATCACCATGCCAGACATAATTAGGGCTCAGGGAGAGGTGGAGATTGGGTTGCTGTGCCAAGTAGAGAAAGCAAGGATGTTAGGGAGGAGGGTCGCTGGGCCATAAAGAGAAAGTAAGGAAGGTATAGGAGGAGAGAAATACAGGAAATTTAGGTAGGTAGGTGCATTAGTTTTGATGTCTTCACTATTATTCTAAATAGTAAAAATAAAGAAAAACCGTTGAATGGTAGGTGTGTCCAAACTTTTGACCTGTACTGTATATACAAAAGTATGTGGACACCCCTTCAAATTAGTGGATTTGGCTATTTTAGCCACACCCGTTGCTGACAGGTGTATAAAATCGAACCATGCAATCTCAAAAGACAAACATTGGCAGTACAATGGCCTTACTGAAGAGCTCAGTGACATTCAACGAGGCACCGTCATAGGATGCCACCTTGCCAACAATTCAGTTCAGTAAATTTCTGCTTTGCTAGAGCTGTCCTGGTCAACTGTAAGTGCTGTTATTGTGAAGTGGAAACGTCTAGGAGCACCAACGGCTCAGCCGTGAAGTGGTAGGCCACACAAGCTCACAGAACGGGACCGTTGAGTGCTGAAGAGTGGAAAAAACATCTGTCCTTGTTTGCAACACTTACAACCGAGTTCCAAACTACCTCTGGAAGCAATCTCAGCACAATAACTGTTCATCGGGAGCTTCATGAAATCGGTTTCCATGGCCCGAGCAGCCGCACACAAGCCTAAGATCACCATGTGCTTTGCCTAGCATTTGGCTGGGGTAGTGTTAAGCTCGCCGCCATTGGACTCTGGAGCAGTGGAAACGCGTTCTCTGGAGTGATGTATCACACTTCACCATCTGGCAGTCTGATGGACAAATCTGGGTTTGGCGGTTGCCAGGAGAACTCTACCTGCCCCAATGCATAGCGTCAACTGTACGGTTTGGTGGAGAATGAATAATGGTCTAGTGCTGTTTTTCATGCTTCGGGCTAGGCCCCTTAGTTCCAGTGAAGGGAAATCTTAACTCCACAGCATACAATAACATTCTAGACGATTCTTTGCTTCCAACTTTGTGGCAACAGTTTGGGGAAGGCACTTTCCTGTTTCAGCATGACAATGCCCCCATGCACAAAACAAGGTCCATACAGAAATGGTTTGTCGAGATCGGTGTAAAAGAACTTGACTGGCCTGCACAGAGCCCTGACCTCAACCCCATCAAACACCTTTGGGATGAACTGTAACGCTGACTATGAACCAGGCCTAATCGCCCAACATCAATGCCCGACCTCACTAATGCTCTTGTGGCTGAATGGATGCACGTCCCCGCAGCAATGTTCCACCATCTAGTGGAGAGCCTTCCCGGAAGAGTGGAGTCTGCTATAGCAGCAAAGGGGGGACACACTCCATATTAATGCCCATGATTTTGGAATGAGATGGTCATGTAGTGTAAGTAGGTAGGTAGGTAGTAGGTAGGTTGCCATGCTGTTATTTTTAACCAAGACTGATTCTGAGGAGTTGGTGGTGGAATTTGAAATGAAAGGACAAATTAATTTAAACTATGCATCAAAATAGTCTATGTAGGCCTACAGTATTCATCTTGGGATCTTAGTATACTGACAGCCAACATTGTTAGTGACAAAACAACAACAGTATAATACATCACTGAAAAACAATGACCTCTAAATCAAACCTACAGGGAAAACATCAACACAGCTTCAGCTTTTGTAAACATGCATCCAGGTAATAAGGCAATGCATTGGGATAATAACCTGTATTCCATAATTCCAAAATAGTCGGGATAGTCGGAATAGTCGGGATAGAAGGCCATTTGTTGAAGGCACCTCAATGAGACTAAGAAGTTGTTAAACACATATTTCACCTGCAAAATGCAATTGAATTGTCTTTTTAAACTTTCTAATATAAATTTGGATTATTCAGCAATTGTTCTGCTTCAAGCAGCAAAGCCACAGTAAGCCACAGTGACGTAGACTTTGACAGCACCTGTAAACATCTCCCAGGAAATTACAGACAGGAAATTAGTATATTTCCCAGACCTGCAAAATAAACCAAAGCAATTCAGCAGAAAAGTGTAAAGCTGGTGAAATAATAGTAATGTCACACCTTCAGAACATGTTTGAATAACATTTGCTGCTTTGTTCGAAAATCACCAAACAATGTCGTCCTGGCATGAAGGAACAATCAAACACAGAGATAAGTAGAAATAAATTGAGTAAGCCTTATGTCAACATACAGCATCATGCACTTCTGACAATTAGAGGACTTTAAATACAAAAGTACTTTCATGGAGGAAACATTTCTATGGGAGAACATGTTTTGAGACAATAAAAAAAAAAAATGTATCACACAGGATATCTTGTCATGGTAATGGCTGATGGTAATGGCATGACAGAAAATGACAGACTTTGAATACAATCATCTGTCTACTCGTCCTAATCTGATGGTGACTTTCTGCAGCACAATGCAGTTCTCAATTCTCTGAGTTGATATTTTAAATTAATTATCACAACACTTGGATGAGACACTGTAAAGTCCATGGAGAATAAGAGCACCTCATCCCAGCTGCCCACTGCATCGAGGCTAGGAAACACTGTCACCACCGATAAATCCACGATAATTGAGAATTTCAATAAGCATTTCTCTACGGCTGGCCATGCTTTCCTCCTGGCTACCCCAACCCCGGCCAACAGCTCCGCATCCCCCGCAGCTACTTGCCCAATCCTCCCCAGCTTCTCCTTCACCCAAATCCAGATAGCAGATGTTCTGAAAGAGCTGCAAAACCTGGACCCGTGCAAATCAGCTGGGCTAGACAATCTGGACCCTCTCTTTCTAAAATTATCCGCCGCTATTGTTGCAACCCCTATTTCTAGTCTGTTCAACCTCTCTTTTGTATCGTCCGAGATTCCCAAAGATTGGAAAGCTGCCGCGGTCATCCCCCTCCTCAAAGGGGGTGACACTCTAGACTCAAACTGTTACAGACCTATATCCATCCTGCCCTGCCTTTCTAAAGTCTTCGAAAGCCAAGTTAACAAACAGATAACTGACCATTCGAATCCCACTGTACCTTCTCCGCTGTGTTATCTGGTTTCCGAGCTGGTCATGGGTGCACCTCAGCCTCGCTCAAGGTATTAAACGATATCATAACTGCCATCGATAAAAGACAGTACTGTGCAGCTGTCTTCATTGACCTGGCCAAGGCTTTCGACTCTGTCAATCACTGTATTCTTATCGGCAGACTCAACAGCCTTAGTTTCTTAAATGAATGCCTCGCCTGATTCACCAACTACTTCTCAGATAGAGTTCAGTGTGTCAAATCGGAGGGCCTGTTGTCCGGGCCTCTGGCACTCTCTATGGGGGTGCCACAGGGTTTAATTCTCTGGCTGACTCTTTTCTCTGTATATATCAATGATGTCACTCTTTCTGAGAGTGATTCCTTGATCCACCTCTACGCAGACGACACCATTCTGTATACTTCTGGCCCTTCTTTGGACACTGTGTTAACAAACCTCCAAACGAGCTTCAATGCCATACAACACTCCTTCCGTGGCCTCCAACTGCTCTTAAACGCTAGTAAAACTAAATGCATGCTCTTCAACCGATCGCTGCCCGCACCCGTCCGCCCGACTAGCATCACTACTCTGGACGGTTCTGACTTAGAATATGTGGACAACTACCAATACCTAAGTGTCTGGCTAGACTGTAAACTCTCCTTCCAGACTCATATTAAGCATCTCCAATCCAAAATTAAATCTAGAATCGGCTTCCTATTTCGCAACAAAGCCTCCTTCACTCACACTGCCAAACATACCCTAGTAAAACTGACTATCCTACCGATCCTCAACTTCGGCGATGTCATTTACAAAATAGCCTCCAACACTCTACTCAGCAAACTGGATGCAGTCTATCACAGTGCCATCAGTTTTGTCACCAAAGCCCCATATACCACCCACCACTGCGACCTGTATGCTCTCGTTGGCTGGCCCTCGCTACATATTCGTCGCCAGACCCACTGGCTCCAGGTCCTCTATAAGTCTTTGCTAGGTAAAGCTCCGCCTTATCTCAGCTCACTGGTCACCTTAACAACACCCACCCGAAGCACGCGCTCCAGCAGGTATATCTCACTGATCATCCCCAAAGCCAACACATTCTTCGGCCACCTTTCCTTACAGGTCTCTGCTGCCAATGACTGAAACAAATTGCAAAAATCGCTGAAGTTGGAGACTTATATCTCCCTCACTAACTTTAAGCAACAGCTATCTGAGCAGCTTACCGATCGCTGCAGCTGTACACAGCCCATCTGTAAATAACCCATCCAGCTACCTACCTCATCCCCATATTGTTTTCATTGACCTTTTTTGCTCTTTGCACACCAGTCTCTCTACTTGCACATCATCATCTGCACATCTATCACTCCAGTGTTAATTTGTTAAATTGTATTTACTTCGCTACTATGGCCTATTTATTGCCATACCTTCTTACTCCATTTGCACACACTGTATATAGATTTTTCTATTGTGTTATTGACTGTACGTTTCTTTATCCCATGTTTAACTCTGTGTTGTTGTTTTTGTTTTTGTCGCACTGCTTTGCTTTATCTTGGCCAGGTCGCAGTTGTAAATGAGAACTTGTTCTCAACTGGCCTACCTGGTTAAATAAAGGTGAAATATATATTTATTTTTTAAATAAAAAAGATTATCATCTTGTTTTGTTGAGCACAAATCGACACATATAAGATATAATGATGAGTTTTTACACTTATCTTAAAGCACAGGAACAATGTAACTCAAACCCAGAGGAGTTTTCTGCACAACCAGAAAATATTCTTATTTCCGTCATCATTTTTTTCAGGGTTAGGTAATGCTGGAAAATGATAAATACTGTACATAGATAACCACTGTATAATGAATGATCTAAGATTTATAATAGAAACATACATTAAAAACATGAAACATAATACATTGTACTGTCGTTGTACGCTCATTGTGTTGGCATGTGATGAACTCTTTATGAGCATTTATCACTTAAAGGGACATATTCATGCCTTGACCTGCAACGGAAAAACAGGCTATTTCATATCCAGTTGAGTAAATTGAAATGCTGATATTTCTTTTGACATTTACTTACACTATACATCAGCGATGGCAAACCCAGGTCCCGGGGGCTGCAGTGTGCAAAGTTTGGTAGCAAGTTTTATCCACACCCCACACTAACACAACTGATTCAAATAACCAACTAATCCTGGTCCTCAATCTATTTAAGTATTGGGTTAAAACAAAGCATGCACACTGTAATGCCACCGCTACTACGTACGATCGACTGTATGTGTTGTTGTTTTTGGGCTATCGATGTTTGAATGTAACTCCTGGGAATCTGACGTATGTTACATTTTTGGGCTGGGTCTTTGTAGCTGTCGGTATTCATAACCCGCAGAAAACATTTTCCAAAAACTTGAACTTTAAAGCCATATCATGTTGTTTCTGACCTTATACCCCAAATGCTGCAAGACCTACAGCAGCAAAGTGTTTAACCAATAAAAGGGTAATGCTATGATACCACACTGGTAGGTCGAAATAGAAAGCATAGCTTCAGGAAAAAAGAAATATGCTTGGTACTGCAAAGTTATATATTTACATAGTGCTGAAAGAAAGTGCCGTGAAGTAGATGCAAACATTCAGCTAATGCTATTTTGTGCTTGTTTGATGTACAATGCTTTACAAGAATATAGAACACTGATAAAAGGTGGATGATCAATTAACCATTTGTAAATCATCCACTGGCATTTTAATAGTGATAAGTAGCCTAGGTGACACAAACTGTATTTTGATATAAAGTACCCATGCACTATGCATCCAGAATCTGTGTCCCCGTTTTGTTGCGATTTTGACTGCAATATTTTTTTGCGATTTTGACTGGAATATCAAAGAACCAATGTATAAATGATTCAAAAGGTGTACTGTATTCACCCAACATTCCTGTCATCCCTTCAAAAGTTAGGATTGCAAGACGTCAGACAACTTGAAAAAAAAATTGAGAAAGAAGAGTGACTAACATATAGCTGAAGGGGACAAGGGAGGGATGGAGGAATTCACTGTTTTTGATACACACGTGTCACATGCACACACAAACAAACAAAGGCATTTTATGAACGTGTGCACGCACACATGCATGCACACGCGTGCATGCACAAACACACACACACAAACACACTCACACACACACAAAGGGGTTCAGCTGTTTATCCCCTCATGTCCAGCTGTCTCACGCTCAAGGGGAGACCGAGGCAACACCTCGGTGCATCCTCTGTGACTCCTCGACAACTCGTCTGTGACACCGTGACCTAAATCTGTCCCCAGTTGTCTCATCACAGGACTGTGAGCCTGTTTTGATAGCGCCTGCAGTCATCTTTACTCGCCTGTCTGCTTTGTAGTTACTCTGAGCACCTGTGATAACACGGTCCTTTAACTTTCCTTTTTATATGTGTTTTTCAAGCACAGACGGGTGGAAGGTTAAACAAAAGCTTGGCAACATTTTCCTTTTGCCCTGGAGGGTAGCCTAAGGATATAAATCTTGGTCCTTCATAACCAATGCCACTTACACTGGCCTGCAGTCTGGCCTGGGTTTTCTGCATGACAGAGAAGTGTTATACTTCTAAATCAGTGCTTACATTCCTATTAAGCCTGGGTTTGTAGGTTTGCAACCTGATTTAATGTACACATACAGTGAGGTCATTTTTTACATCCAGGAGGTAGAAACAACTCTTAACCTAAGATGAACAATGATTACCATCTCGGACATGTAGCAATGTTGAGCCTTATACAGAACCCGGTCTTTCTTATTTTCCACATTTTGATCTTTTATGTTTCCACCTACCTACATCAACACATCTATTTTCTGCCACATCAAAGCACCATCTGCCACATTTGTCCTGCTGTTATCCTTTCATACAGAAAGGTCTTTGTCATTTCAAGTGACAAGTGAGTGGTTGAAGTTGCCTATTAGGGGGAAATACATTTGGACCATCCCACATTCTAAGAAATAAAATAACAAGTTCAACCATCCTTCCGCCTCGATAATCACAAGTACATTTTATTTTTCAAGTCAAATTTAACAACTCTCTCCTTTCAACCATCGCTCACACACGTGCACACACACACACACATAAGCTATTTTAGTTTTTAGTTTTCTTGCTCAAAATCTTTCAGATCATAAAAGGTGTGAAGTGTTGGCATTACAGATTCATAAGTCCTCCTTCAGATAATTGATAATCAGTCAAAGCCTACTCACTTACATACATCCCCTAAAAAAAGTGCCCTGCCGTGAATGCTCTCTTTCTGATCCCAAAGTAAAGTGTTTCTTGCTCCTTTTCGACCTAAAACATGGGCCTTTCTGTCAATGTGTGGTAAATGGAGATGTTGTTCATGTTTCTAGGCTGCCTCTGGGAGATGATGGATGGTGTCTGAATAATGTCTTATTTGTTGATCAGATCAATCAGGCCACAGTTGGTTTTAATAACATCTCCATCTGTAAGAGACAAACCTGACAGGGAGAAATGTACCATGAAACCTAATGCTCAACCACCAGGAACAGGAGTGATCTCTCTTTCTCTCTCACACTGTCACGATCTCGTGCTCTTTCTCTCTTTTTTTCTTCCCTCTCTCTCTCGCTTTCCTTCTTCTCCTTTCTGTAAATGAAATTGTTATTTTACATCAACCTTAGTCATTCAATATGTAGGCTCATATTGATTGGCATTATGCTGAAAAACATGAAAAGTGCTTAGTGAAGTAGCTTGTGAATGTGACTTGAGGAACACTAGCAGCATATACAGTGTAACCGTTACAAGGATAAAACATGCTGTCTAAAAGTGACAGTCTGGGCAAGAAAGAAATGTCAATCTAGCTGACTGAGACATCTTGTATCCCCGGAGCTATGACTTAAAATTGTGATTTCCAATATCACCAATACAGCAAAACTGTCTGTAAGATCATCAAATAAATCATGTTATTTTTAATTAACTTCCAATTTTTTTTGTGTGTGTATAATGATACCATAGTAATTTCAAACACAGGCACCACTGTAAAGTTCCTCCATCCATTTTCCTCCTTCCTTGTTCAATTAAACATTTACACAGCCTCAACCTCAGAGGTCAGCCCCTTCGGGGAATGGAAGTTTCTCAAGCACATTCTTCTCACAGTCACTGTACTAGTTCACATTGCCCTAGGATATGAAAAATGGAGAGTAAAACAGTTTATACCTAATTAAAAGTTCCTAATAAAAACTGAAATGACTGATATTTTCAGGAGCCAAATCATTGGCTATTTGCAGATGTGGTGAAAGAAAGTATCAGTGATCTATCATGATCTGGGATATCAGGGATTAAGATGACATGCATGGGCAGTAATGACATTGACTCGTCAAACTCAGCAAACAATTTGTGGGGCCCACAATGTTTCTGGTAGGTTAGGTAATACATTTCCTCTATCCTTCTATATCCAGTTCTCACAACACTCCAAATGGGAATCATGAGAAATTGTTTGCTTATAGTTTGATCACATTTCCTGTTAAAATTCAAATTAATGTGAAAGTAAAATATTAAGCAATAAAAGTTCAAAGTATCCGGCCATAGTATTTCATGGCAACAGTCCTACAAAACAAATCCAAAAAGAGATCATCAAAAATGCATTGTTTTAAAGAGCAAAATATGCAGCTATGATTACAATAAACTATTTTCTGTTGTCATCGATTTTAATCTATCATGTTGAATGGAATAATATTGCCCCAGCAAACATGCTTTTTCACCTTTGTAAGGGAATTTAATAACTGTAAGACCTAAAACTGTTTTCCACAGCCTTGATATGATTTGACGGACTTGCATTATGCCCATGGTGTCATACCCTGATCTGTTTCACCTGTCTTTGTGCTAGTTTCCACCCCCCAACAAGTGTCTCCCATCTTCCCTCATTATCCCCTGTGTACTTATACCTGTGTTCTCTGTTTGTCTGTTGCCAGTTTGTTTTGTTCGTCAAGCCTACCAGCGGTTTTCCCCTTGCGCCTATCTTTTCTAAAGTTCCTGTTTTCCCTGTTTTGACCATTCTGCCTGCCCTGAGCCTGCCTGCCGTCCTTTACCTTGTCCCACCACACTGGATTATTGACCTCTGCCTGTCCTGAGACTGCTTGCCGTCCAGTACCTTTTGGAATCTGATCTGGATTACTGACCTCTGCCTGCCCTTGACCTGTCATTTTGCCTGCCCCCGGTTCTAGTGATAAACTTTTGTTACTTCGACACTGTCTGCATTTGGATCTTAAATCACACTAATGAGGTAAAAACCAACATAATTTTAGCATTGCAAATTTGTGTCAAAACAATATATTTACCCAGAGGCCTGTCACAGTAATTCTATTTGAAATGAATGCCATTCATTGGATATAACCCACAGTGGGCGGTATTTGGAATGCAACATAAGGAATGTTCAGTAAAGAACTCGAACCTGACAATGACTGTCTCCCATGTGCATTCATGACATGATGTCAGAAGACAAAACGGCAAGGAAAATAGAGAAATCACTTACTAAAAAGTGAATAGTTAGCCTAAGATGGCGGCGCTGAGGAGGGCACACACTGGTTCCTGCTCGAATTTGCTTTTTATGTCTATTTTTCTGATAAATATTACTTTGTTTGCTCAGAATGATCATGCAATCATTTCCTAAGACCGGCAAACACTTCTGGATCATGAATTGGAAGCTACACACTTATCTCTTAGCTTCCCAGATCTGGAATAATACATTCGCTCCCTTGTTCCCCATGCAGTTGGGCTTAACTGCTGCTGGCCGAGATGACCTAACGCAATGCCGGCGATGAAGGAGAGGAGGGAAAGGGGGATTCCAAACTAGGCTGAAAAGACAGGCTACACGGCCTCCTCTTCCTAGTATCCTGATGGCTATTGTCCAATCACTGGAAAATAAACATTGAATCGCAGAGAGACATCCGGGAATGTTGTGTCTTTGTTTTTACTGAGACATGGCTCATGAACAATACACTCGACTCTGCTATTCAACCAGACTGCGTCTCCATATTCTGAATGGATCAAAAGGCGGATTCTGGTAAGAGTCGGGGGAGAGGGGTATGTTTCCTCATAAACAATTCCTGATGTGCCGAAGTTCAAAACATCACAAGCTCCTGTTCACCCGACCTGGAGTTTCTGATGCTAAAAGGCCGATCCCACTATATGCCAAGGGAATTCACGTGTATTGTTATCACAGCTGTGTACATACCGGTACAAGCAAACACCAAGGTGGCCCTCAGCGAACTGTACAAGATCATTAGCCAGCAAGAATCCTCTCACCCAGAAGCAGTCTTTATTATCGCCTGTGACTTTAACCAAGCCCGTCTAAAACACATTTTTTCAAAATATTACCAACATGTATCCTGTCACACAAGAAGATGTATATACACACATGTATACACAAACATCCGTGTATACACAAACATCCGTGATGCGTACAAAGCCACCCCCCACCCCCACTTCAGCCAATCAGACCATGTCTCTCTGTTCCTACCCACCGCCTACAAACAGCAACTCAAGAGGGAGCCACCAACACAGAGAATAGTGAGGCGCTGGACAAAGGAGGCAGACACAATGCTGCAGGATTGTTTTGAGAATACGGATTGGAATATGTTCAAAGATTCATCCACCCAGGACTCATACATCAACATTGACGATTTATAATTCCTCGGTCACAGGCTTCATTAGGAAATTTGTTTATGACGTTGTACCCACAATAACAATCCGGACATACACCAAACCAAAACCCTGGATTAAAGAAGATATCCATACAATGCTGAGAGCCCGTACTGCCGCATTCATTGTCAGCAGAACGAACCCAGATGACTTATGACATGTACAAGGTATGCAGGTTCAGGCTCCGTAAATCCATTAGGGATGCAAAAAGACAATACAGACTCAAACTTGAATTGATGTTCGACAACTCAGACTCACGTCACATGCGGCAAGGACTATAGACTGTCACAGACAACAAAGGCCAATCCAGCTATGCGGTGCCCACCGAAGCCTCACTCCCAGACGAGCTTAACACATTCTATGCTTGCTTCGAGCCAGATAATACCGAGCCATCCAGCAAGACTCTCGCTGCTCCGGTTGATCAGGTGCTTTTGCTCTCAGAGGCTGACGTGAGGAAAACTCTCAAAAGTGAATACTCACAAAGCCGCCGGCCCAGATGGCATCCCTCGCCGCGTCCTCAGAGTGTGTGTTGACTACCTGGCAGGCGTCTTCTCGGATATCTTCAACCTGTCCCTGTCACAGGTTGTAGTCTCAACCTGCTTTAAGGAGACCATTGTCCCAGTTCCCAAGAACAACAAGGTGACATGCCCAAATGACTATTACCTCCGTCATGCTCACCTCGGTCATCATGAAGTGCTTCGGGAGGCTGGTCATATCCCACATCAATGCCAGCATGCCAGGCACACTGGATCCACTCCAAATTGCTTACCGCTCCAACAGATCCACAGAAGATGCCATTTCCATCGCATTCACATGGCCGTAGCAAACTGGACAAGAGGAACATCTATGTGAGAACGCTGTTCATTCAAAACTATTGTTCCCTCCAAGTTCGACACCAAGCTCAGAGCTCTGGGTCTGGACACCACACTCTGCAACTGGATTCTGTACTTCCTGACGTGCAGACCACAGGCTGTGAGGATTGGCAACAACACCTCCTCCACACTGACTCTTAAAACATTTTCCCCCCAGGGGTGTGTCGGCAGTCCTCTGCTGTACTTCCTGTTCACCCACGACTGCGTGGCTTTATACGACACCGACTCCATCATCAAGTTTGCTGACGACACCACGGTTGTAGGCCTAACCAAGAATGACGGGTCAGCCTATAGGGAGGAGGTAAGTGAACTGACATTGTGGTGCAAAACAAAGGTGTTGATTGTTGACTTCAGGAAGCAGAGTAGGGAACATGACCCAATCCATATCAACGGGACTGCAGTAGAGAGAGTCATGAGTATTAAGTTCCTCAGTATCCACATCACCGAGGACTTGTCATGGACCAACACCACCACCACTCTTGTCAAGAGGGCGCAACATCTCCTCTACTTCCTAAGGCAGCTAAAGAAATTTGGCATGCCACCCTGGGTTCTCTCCAAATACTAGAGCTGCACCATAGAGAGTGTCCTGACCGGTTGCATCTCAGCCTGTTATAGAAATTGCTCGGCTCACGACAACAAGGCCTTTCAGTGGGTGACGACGGCCCAGTACCTCACTGGGTCCGTGCTCACACCCATCCAGGACATATACTCGAAACGGTGCCTGAGGAAGGCATGCAGCATCATCAAGAACCCCACAAACCCCAGCCTCGAGCTGTTCTCTCCCTTACCGTCAGGCAGACGGTATAGGAGCTTGAGGTCTGATCACAACAGGCTCAGAGACAGTTTGTATGCGGAGGTGTGGAGAATCAGTGGAGGTGGTCAGTCCAGTTCTAGTGTTCAGCAGACTGATGGTTTGTAGATAGAAACTCACTCATGCATACACCCACACAGACACAGACACAGACACAGACACAGACACACACACACACACACACACACACACACACACACACACACACACACACACACACACACACACACACACACACACACACACACACACACACACACACACACACACACACACACACACACACACACACACACACATACAGTGCCTTTGAAAAGTATTCAGACCCATTGACTTTTCATTATTTTGTTACGTTACAGCCTTATTCTAAAATCTTTTTTTTAAGTAATCAATCTACACACAATGCCCCATAATGACAAAGCAAAAAAAGTTTTTTAGAAATGTTTGCTAATTTCTTAAAAATAAAAAACTGAAAAATCACATTTAAGTATTCAGACCCTTTACTCAGTACTTTGTTGAAGAACTTTTGGCAGTGATTATAGCATCGAGTCTCCTTGGGTATGATGCTATAAGCATGGCACACCTGTATTGGGGAGTTTCTCCCATTCTTCTCTGCAGATCCTCTCAAGCTCTGTCAGGTTGGATGGGGAGCGTTGCTGCACAGCTATTTTCAGGCCACCCAAGGACATTCAGAGACTTGTCACGAAGCCACTCCTGCATTGTCTTGGCTGTGTGCTTAGGGTCGTTGTACTGTTGGAAGGTGAACCTTCTCCCCCAGTCTGAGGTCCTGAGTGCTCTGGAGCAGGTTTTTTATCAAGGATCTCTCTGTACTTTGCTCTGTTCATCTTTCCTTCAATCCTGACTAGTCTCCCAGTCCCTGCCACTGAAAAACATCCGCACAGCATGATGCTGCCACCGCCATGCTTCACCGTAGAGATGGTGCCAGGTTTCTCCAGACATGACGCTTGGCATTTAGGCCGAAGAGTTCAATCTTGATTTCATCAGACCGGATCATCTTGGGGACCTTCAATTCTGCAGAATTGTTTTGCTACCCTTCCCCAGATCTGTGCCTCGACACAATCTTGTCTTGGAGCTCTACGGATAATTCCTTTGACCTCATGGCTTGATTTTTGCGCTGACATGCACTGTCAATTGTGGGACCCCATATAGACAGGTGTGTGCCTTTCCAAATCATGTCCAATCAATTTAATTTACCACAGCTGGACTCCAATCAAGTTGTAGAAACATCTCAAGGATGATCAATGGAAACAGGATGCACCTGAGATCAACTTTGAGTCTCATAGCAAAGGGTCTGAATACTTATGTAAATACGGTATTTTTTAATATATTTTTTTACACATTTGCAAAAATTTCTAAACTTTATGGAAAATTGTGTGTATATTGCTGCCGATTTTTAAAAATCCATTTGAGAATAAGGCTGTAACGTAACAAAATGTGGAAAAAGTCAAGGGCTCTTGTCACGATCGTCGTAATAACATTTGGACCAAAGCGCAGCGTGAAATCGGTTCGACATTTCATTTGAAGTGAACCGCACAAAAAACAATAAAGAACAAACGAAACGTGACGTTCTGGAGTGCTCACAGGCAACAACACAAAAACAAGATCCCACAAAACACAAATGGCTGCCTAAATATGATCCCCAATCAGAGACAACAACAAACAGCTGCCTCTGATTGGGAACCATACCAGGCCAACATAGAAATAAACAACCTAGATTACCCACCCTAATCACACCCCGACCTAACCAAAATAGAGAATAAAAAAGCTCTCTATGGTCAGGGCGTGACAGCTCTGAATACTTTCCGAAGGCACTGTATATACAGTACCAGTCAAAAGTTTGGACACACCTACTCATTCAAGGGTTTTTCTTTATTTTTACTATTTACTTCATTCTGGAATAATAGTGAATACATCAAAACTATGAAATAACATATATGAAATCTTGTAGTAACCAAAAAAGTGTTAAAAAAAAGATTCAAAGTAGCCACCCTTTGCCTTGATGACAGCTTTGCACACTCTTGGTATTCTCTCAATTTATACACTTGCCCCCCATCCCCCCATCCCCTCCTTCCCCAATACGTGTGTAAATATTGGACTATAAGTTGTGCCTTCCTGTATTATACTTATGCTAACATGTATTATTCTATTCTCCTTCCATTTACTTAATGTTTGTATTCTTGTCTTGTATTATTTCTTATTGTTGTTGCATTGTCAAGAAGGAACCTGCAAGTAAGTATTTTGTTGGACAATATATACCATGCGTACAGACTAAGGAAACTTGAAAGTTAGCTTCGTTTGGTTGGGAGAATACCCTCGAGAGTTAAAAATGTAAAAGTTCCCACCGCTAGAGAGTTTTCACTTCGAGAAGCCAAGTGAATGACCCGAGTGGAAACAGTGTTCCATGCACTACCGGAAAGCTACAAAGCTAACACAAGAAGATGGTGACATTCAGGTCAGCTCGTTGACATCCACCATGGGCAAAGAGGCGGAGAATATTTACAAGTCCTTTGTATTCCGGGACAAGGATGACAAAGAGGATTTCGACATGGTCATTGAGAAGTTTGACGAGGACTTCATCCCAAGGAGGAATGTAATATATGAACGTGAACATTTTCACCAGAAAAACTGACGAGAGTGTGAGTCAATTTAAACTTTTATAAGGAGACTACAAACTTCCTGAACACTGTGATTTTGGGGGAATTAAGGATCCTGTGACAGGATTGTCATAGGACCGAGAGAGAAATTTTTGTCAGAAAAATTGCAAATGCACGGGAATTTAAAGCTAACTAGAGCAATTGAAATGACACGAAGCCATTAGCTCTTTAAGAGTCAGAACACAGAGCAGTCATGTGACAAGCAAGTGGAAGAGGTGAAGTTCTCTCACGGTAAAAGAGACAGAGGTTTCAAACAAGGAACATTCAAACAAAGAAAGGCACGGTGCAATGATGATAAGAGGAGATGCACTAGATGAAGAGCTCAATCAGAAGGAATAGTGCCCAAATAAAAATGCTGAATGTCTCTTGAAATGCAAGAGAAGGGGGCATTTCCCTGCTGTTTGCCATGCAAAAGTGATGCATGAAGTGAAAACACATGTAGACACATAGATGGACACAGTCTTTCTTTGATCAGTTCAGTGTGAAAGTCAGACTACACCACCTTGGAGAGTTAATTTAGAGATTGGAAAAGTGTTGAATTTCAAGATAGATTCAGGGGCAGATGCTACTGTCATATCAGAGGCAAGCTACAATAGCCTGGAAAACAAGCCGGAGCTAGGCAAAACAAATGTAATTCTAAGAAGCACAGGTGGAGTACTACAGTGTGTAGGCCAGCTGAAAACTCCAAGTGAAAAATAAGATTCAACATGAACATGTTCGTGGTCAGAGGGGCCATGGGAGACAACCTCCTGTGTCGCGGCACAGAGATATCAATGGGCCTGATCAAGAGGATTGGGGAAGTGAGAGCGTGAGAGCG
The DNA here is from genome assembly GCF_045679555.1 of Salvelinus alpinus. NCBI lineage: Eukaryota > Metazoa > Chordata > Actinopteri > Salmoniformes > Salmonidae > Salvelinus > Salvelinus alpinus. Next base: position 27,788,585 of record NC_092087.1, on the reverse strand, counting down.
TGTGTTTGGGTTCAGTGGGATTCTTGAAATGCGAGCCAGTTAAAATAGTACTGGACAACACAGCAGAACAATACAGTGTCAAAGTGACCTGGAGAGTACCCATTCCATTGCTCCCAAAGGTTGAAAATGAGTTGGATAGAATGGAAACGCTTGAAGTGATAGAGTAAATTTATATTCAAATCTAAACAAATCAAGCGTTATTTATACAGCACATTTCAGACATGGAATGCAACACAATGTGCTTCACAGAAGAAAAAAAACTAATAAAAACAATGAAAATAAAAACTGAAATATTTACTACACAACAAATATAAGAGGATGAAAACAAAATAATAATAATAAAAACGGAATGACTAAAAAGCACCCTATGGAAAAGCATGGCAAAAAATTATGTTTTAATATCTCTTTTAACAATGTCCACAGTTTCAGTCCCCCTCAGGTTATCTGGCAGGCTATTCTAGAGGCTGGGGGCATGGTAACTAAAGGCTGCCTCTCCATGCCTCTTGGTCCTAGGCTTGGGATATTTCAAAGGCCAGTGCCCGAGGACCTGAGAGACCTACTGGGTACATCATTTAAAACTATGTCTGACATGTACTGGGGTGCACAATCATGGATTGATTTAAAAACCAATAGAATAATATTAAAAATGGATTCTAAAACTCACAAGCAGCCAGTGCAGAGACCTCAAAACTGGTGTAATGTGTGCTCTCCGTCTGGTCTTGGTCATGACCCGTGCTGCAGCATTCTGTATGTTTTGCAGTTGACCAATGACTTTTTTGGGTAGACCAGACAGGAGAGCATTACAGTAGTCAAGCCTGCTTGTAATAAAAGCATGGGTGAGTCTCTCTGTATCATCCTGAGAGAGAAACGACCACACCTTGGCAATGTTCCTCAAGTGGTAAAAGCTATTTTTTCACATTCCCGATGTGTCATTCGAAATTAAGTTTAGAATCTAAAATAACACCTACGTTTTTTACCTGGTGTTTTATCTTTATTGCCCATTAATTAAAATGTGCAGACAGATTATCTCTCTGTGATTTGGCTCCAACAATAAGTGCCTCGGTCTTGTTTTGATTTAGCTGGAGGAAGTTGTGAGCCACCAAAGAATTGAAATCACTGATACAGTCTAATAATTTATCCGTGGAGCTAAAATCCTCTGGTGACAAGGAAATGTAAAGTTGTGGTTCGTCTGCGTAGCAGTGAAAATCAATGCTGTGCTTTCTGATAACGCTGCCAATGGGTAACATATATAAACTGAACAGTACCGGACCCAAAATCGAACCTTGTGAAACGTCACATGTGATATGTATTTTATCTGAGTTATGTTCACAAAGGGTGACAAAAAACTCTTGACCGGTTAAATAGGTCCTAAACCAATTTAGAACCGGACCGGAGAGGCCCAACCTACCTCTCCAGTCTCTCCTGAAGAACATCATGGTCAACAATGTCGAATGCAGGACTTAAATCCAAGAGAACAAGGACATGGAACTGTTTGGCATCTGTGTTGGCTCTAAGATCATTTACCACTTTAACTAAAGCTGCCTCTGTGCTGTGGTGGACACGAAAACAAGATAGGATTTTTAAATACAGTTGGCACTTAAAAATCTGTTTTGAAAACCAATTTCTCCAAAATTTTGCTTAACAGTGGAAGGTGGCGGATCGGCCATAAATTGCTATTAGCTGAAGAATCACAACGGACAATATACATAATACCTCATATCACAATTTTTCAATATAGCAGTTTTTAGTGCAGTGGGGAAAGTGCCTGTGAACAGGGATTGATTAACATTAGCTTGCACTTCTTCAGATTTGCAATTAAAAACTGTTTTGAAGAAGGTAGTGGGGATAGGATCGAGAAGATAGGTAGAAGGCTTAAGTGATGATATCACTTTCCTGAGCATGTCTGTGTCAACCATGGATAATAAATCCATAGTGCCTTTGCATGGTAGGCTAGGGCACATATCATCAAACTTCTCATCGGGTCTTGCTTGACTGATATCCAGCCTAATGTTTGTTATCTTATATCTAAAATATGCTACAAACTCATCACATTTAGATGTGTAGGAAGTTCACATAGGTTAGGGGTAGGATTTAACAGGCCCTCAATGGTCGAGAAGAGCACTCTCAATTTATTCTGATTATTAGTGATCAAGTTAGAAAAATTAGCCCGTCTGGCATTTCTAATTGCCTTGTTATATATCATAAATGACCAGCAACTTCAACTTATACTTGTCATGATTATCTATCTATGCAGATACTTACAAAATAGTTTCTCAGAGCTGCAGCCCATCAACAATCTTCTGATGCAAAATATTGTCTGGTCGTGGGGGAGAAGCCCCCACGACGAGGCCTTCAGAAAAGTAAAGGGCATGTTTGTATCAGCGCCAGTACTAGCATTCTACAATGTTATGAGAACCACAGTCATGAGTGACAACACCAGCGGTTACGGCATTGGAGTAGTACTGTTACAAGAGCATGAAGGGAAAATGCTGCCCGTAGCTTTCTGCTCATGAACCCTCACTCCAGCTGAGAGAAGATATACCCAGATGGAGGAGTGCTTGGCATCGGTTTGGGCTTGTGAGAAGTTCTCACGTTACCTGTGTGGCCTGTATTCATTCAAACTGCATACGGACCACACACTGTTGGTGCCATTGTTTAACTACAAAAACCTGAACGAAGTCCCTCTGTGCTGCAAGCGGCTGCTTATCAGAATTATGAGGTTCAGCCCTAAAGCTGAATATACCCTGGGCAAGACACTGCTCATTGCCGACACACTGACAAGACACCCGTCGGCCCGCCAGGAGAGCTCAGACCTGGAGGACGAAGTTGCGGCCTTTGTTGCAGCAGTGAACGAGCACAGACCAGTTTCATCAAAGAGGCTTCACCAGATTACACAAGCAAGTGGAGAAGACAATGAAATACAGACAGTATTAAAGTACACAAGGCATGGATGGCTGCAACACTTCAAAACAGAGCCTGAGACAGTTACCCACTTCAGTGAACAAGGGCTACTAAGTGAATCAAATGGACTACTGCTGCACGGAGAGAATTGTGATTCCAAAAGTCCTGAGAAGTGAAGTCTTCAGCAAGATCAATGAGGGTCACCAGGGCCTCACAAAGTGCATAGAACATGCTCGACTCTCAGTGAGGTGGCCAGGGATCAGCATGGACATAAAGGACAAAGTGAGCCAGTGCAAGCAGTGTTAGGCTACCAAGCCAATGCAACGCAAAGAATCGTTGATAACGACTGAGTTGCCTGACAGACCTTGATAATGCATTGCACCCGAGAGGTTGACAGACAGCAGTACCTGGTTGTTGTTGAATAATTCTCAAGATTCATAGAAGTCGTACACATGCCAGACACATCAAGCAAAAGACTGATCGGGAAGCTGAAGAGCCTGTTTGCACGTTTTAGAATAGCAGAGCTCTTGGTGTCCGATAACGCAAAGCATTCACGTCTTCCGAGTTCCAGTCCTTCAATCAGGTGACCTCAAGCCCTCATTTCCCACAAGCTAATGAAGAAGCCGAGAGAGCTGTCCAGACGGCTAAGAAAATCTTATAGTAAGAACAACCCTTTTTCGCTCTCCTTACCTACAGAGCGACACTGATTGTGGCTACAGGTTGTAGCCAAGCACAAGTACTCACAATGCTCCCAACCCTGGCAAAGAACCTAAAACCTAGGTGGCCAGACTTGGACAAGGTTGCTAAGCACAACTCTGAGGCAAAATCATTCTACAGGACCTACTACAACAGGTGTCACAGAGCCAGACCCCTCCCACCGCTACAGGCAGGTGCCTCTGTGCATTTGAAGCTCGACCAAGGCAAAGGCTGGACGACCACAGCAACAGTGAAAGGTCACGTTGAACAGCCCAGATCATACATTGTGGGAACGGAGCATGAGGAGTTCAGGACAAACCGTAGGGTCCTCAAAGTCACTTCAGAGGACAAACGCCACACAATGGAAACCCCACAAGGCAAGCCTGATGTTCTAGGGAAACGTCCACCAACCGCTATCCCAGAACCTAAGTTGGAAGCAATCCACGCTGGTAATCCTCCAACCACACCAGCAACCCCTAGGTCTACAGAGTCACCAAAAGTTACCACCTGGTATGGACGACCAGTCAGATACCAGTAAAAAATATATAAATTATAATAACAAAACAAAATAAATAATAATAATAATAATGACAGTGAAAAAGACAATTGCGGGAAAAGCTGAATGTTGGGACTTTAACTTTACTTTGAAACTTATGTCGGAAAGTTACTGCTATTAAACTGAAAATAGACTCACAATTTAGTTTAGCATCCTGACAACTATAAAAAAGTACAATATTGAGTTAAGGTACATTTTTTGTTAATACATTTAATTTGGAACTCCCTTTAAAAAGGAGGAACATGAATGACATTCATTGGATAAAACCCGGAGTGGGCAGTACTTGGAATGCAAAGTAACAGGGAATGTTCAGTGAATAACTTGAACCTGACAATGACTGTCTCCTGTGCACACTCAAAACACTATTTTTGTCTGACAATTAGATATCAAGCTTGCCAGACGATGATTAAAATGTAACGTTTTGGTTCATAATTTCCCTCCAGGCATCCTCGATGCTATTCATGGTTTGCTCTTATCAGACTTCACCGTATAATTATCTATAAAACCCAAAGAGACAGCATATCAGTGTGAAAATCATACAAAGAATTCAGTGTGGCAATGTAACGTGAGTCCTCTTAGGATGCATGCATAGACTGATACAGGTTTAAAAATACATCTCCTAATTTCTCAATATTTCAAATATTTAAGTGTCCTCCAACCAGTGCTATTTTAGAGATCTAGTGGGAAGAGCCAAAGCAAGCCCACAAAGATCCTATGCTTCAAAGACAATTATAAGCTGGGTAGTTCGAGCCCTGGATTCTGATTGGCTGACAGCCGTGGTATATCAGACTGTATACCACGGGTATTTTTTTTATTTTATTTTACCTTTATTTAACTAGGCAAGTCAGTTAAGAACAAATTCTTATTTTCAATGATGGCCTAGGAACAGTGGGTTAACTGCCTGTTCAGGGGCAGAACGACAGATTTGTACCTTGTCAGCTCGGGGATTTGAACTTGCAACCTTTCGGTTACTAGTCCAACGCTCTAACCACTAGGCTACCCTGCCGCCCCAGGGTATGACAAAACATTTATTTTTTCTGCTCTAATTACATTGGTAACCAGTTTAGAACAGCAATAAGGCACATCGGGGTGCCTGTTTGCGAGTATAACTGTTTACACCAATAGGTCTAGGCTTTTATGACTCAGGCGTGGTATACTTAAGCAATAAGGCACGAGGGGGTGTGATATATGGCCAATATACCACGGCTAAGGGCTGTTCTTTTCTCCGCACGATGCAAACAGGCAACACTATGAGCATCTGGTTCGTAGTGGGAAAGAAGACCAAAAAAAAGTAATTTCAGGGTACCTTCTTTCATCTGTCCAATTCTTTAAGGTTAGTCTGGATAAAGGCAATGAGATGAAGAAAGAAGGCACTTTGGACCATTGAGACGCAGTACTTTAGTTTCCCACGCTACATTTAAAGGGCCAGTCACAGGTGACCACGGGTTCGCCAACTGTGCAGGGGAAACATTCTAGTCTCTGCTGCTTTCATTGGCAGTCTTACCCATGGCCCAGCACCTCCAGATCGTCCCTCAGGCCTTCCCTCTACAGAATGAGCGTTTAACAGTGAGACGTAACCCTCTCTGCCTGACAGGCTCCACATGTCCTCGTAGAGGGATTGTAAAAAGAGGAGGAAATGACTCTTTTATGATGCCTGCTGCCTCACCGATATGGAACAAATAATTAATCAAACAACATACTTTGTTATCATTAGCCTCAAACTGAAATAATCTAATTCCGCTTGTACCGTTTGTAATCCCAAAAGGTCCGTTTTAAATTCCCTCTAGCACTGCTGGGGCAAGGGAGGCCATAACAGATTAAAGTAACTATAACGCGCATTAATGAATACATTTCACGGACATTGCACAGTCCTCTAGGATTCCTTAAGTAACAATACTGCACACCCCTCGAATATATATCGATTTCCACTGAGCTCAATACATACAGTGTTAATCTCAATTTAAAGTGTCTGGTAGGTCTATGGAATAAGACATAATGCGGGGGAGAAATAACATGGGGAAATTAAAGTTTTAACTCATATTGATGGCTCTGCATGACTGAAACAAACGCACAGACAATGAGAAGTGACATGGTGTGTTCTGTTGTTCCCGCGACGGCGCACGTGTGAGACAGATAAAGGCGGTCTCGCTCCACCTCTGCTCCATGCTGGGAAAACACATAAGGCAAATGGAAGATGTCAACATACAGTTCCATTTGGAAGATATACTCATCTATTGAAGATATTACATTCACTCTGGCACTCTAACTCCAGGCCATCAAACAATAAAGGAATAGAAAATAGCTATGAATGATGTTGTTATACAGCACAAAAAAATATAATACCCATTGAATGATACATCAATGAACGATAGCTGGAAGATACAGACGATTAAGATGCTGAGCAATGAAGAGAGTGCTCATGCAAAGTAAGACTTCTCAGCTGGAAGGGGACACCGAGTACAGTAGTCATCAGGAATTCCTTTTCTTTGAGACAAGAAAAAAAACTCCTTTTAGATATATTCTTGCCTGTGAGGCTATGGTATGTATATCTTAAATACAGTCAGGGGGGACTTCCTATCTCAATTAATTGCAGGTCAGGCAGGTGAAGGATTCAGGCACAGTCAGGTCTAATTAATGTGGAGGTGGACATGTAGGCTTGATTGGATTGGAGAGCACTGGGAGCTCAGGGAAAAGCAGGGAGGGGACTCTCTCACAGGGCACTTATACGCACAGGCACACACACATACACACTCCCTTGCTGTTATCACCTGTATATGTCCTTGTCAAGCTTTCTCTCTATCCATGTCACTCTCTCGCTCTTACAAATATTACACTTTATGAAGTCATACCTCGTTCAGTTTGGGTGTAAGGTGCATTGCATGAACTCTCCGTAAACTGCCAGAAACGAGTTGCATAATGGGTTGTATTCTGTGGGATTGTCATGGAAACAACAGGTGCCTCCTTTCAGTGGATTTGATGTTGTTCCTGTTGTGTTTCAGAACAAATGGATTGTGAAGGAACATAATCAGCATGCTATGAGTGCTATGTGAAAGAATACAACATGGCCTTTGTGTCACGCCCTGACCTTAGAGAGCCTTTTTATTTCTCTATTTGGTTAGGTCAGGGTGTGCTTTGGGTGGGAATTCTAGTTTTCTATTTCTTTGTTGGCGGAGTATGGGAATCATACTTAGGCAGCCTGTTTTTCCACCCTAGTTTGTGGGATGTTGTTTTGGCACAGTAGCTGTATAGCCCTGCAGAACTTTACGTTCGTTTTTTTCCCTTTGTTGTTTTTGGTGTTCATTCAAATAAAGTATGATGAACACTTTCCACACTGCGCTTTGGTCTCATTCCGACGACGGGCGAAACAGAACATCCCACCACCAAAGGTCCAAGCAGCGTGGCCAAGAGGAGCAGGGATCCTGGGCTCGGGAGAAAAGTGAGTGGAGGACATCATGGACATGGGAGGAGATTATGGCAGGGAACAAGACCCTACCATGGAAGCAGGCGGTGGAGGATCAACGACGACTCCGGGAGTCGCAACCACGACGGAGGCCCGAGAGGCAGTCCCCCCCCACACGGAGTGGTCGGCGGAGCCGAGGGGTGAACCAGAGCCAGTCAGGGAGTCGAGTGAGGAGCTCGACGCAAGATTCCGGAGAGAGGTGCTGGCGTTGAGAGCGCTGCAGAGCGGGCGTAATGAGGAGTGTGACACCAGCCCGGTGTCATGTGCACCTGTTTCACGCATCTGGCCTCTGGTGCGCCTCCCCCGTCCGGTGCGTCCTGTGTCTTCTCCGCTCACTCGCCCTGGGGTGTGTGTCACCGTTCAGGCACCATGTTATGCGGTTCTACGCACCGTGTCTCCAGTGCGCCTTCACAGCCCAGTGCGTCCTGTGCCAGTGCCGCACTTGCCGGGCTAAAGTGAGCATCCAGCCGGGACGGGTTGTGCCAACTCTACACTCCAGACCTCCAGTGCGCCTCCACAGTCCAGTACGTCCTATGCCTCCGGTGCCACCTGTACCGGTCCCACGCATCAGGCCTCCAGTGCGCCTCCAAAGTCCAGAGCTATCGGCGACAGTTCCCAGTCCAGAGCTTCCAGCGACAGTCCCCAGTCCAGAGCTTCCGGCGACAGTTCCCAGTCCAGAGCTTCCGGCGACAGTCCCCAGTCCAGAGCTTCCGGCGACAGTTCCCAGTCCAGAGCTTCCGGCGACAGTTCCCAGTCCAGAGCTTCCGGCGACAGTTTCACAGTCCGGAACCTCCAACGACGGTCCACGGTCCGGAGCCTCCTGAGACGGTCCGCAGTCCGGAACCTCCTGAGACGGTCCGCGGTCTGGAACCTCCTGAGACGGTCCGCAGTCAGGCGGCCCCAGCGACGATCTACAGTCCGGTTCCTTCAGCGACGATCTACGATTTGGAGCCTCCAGCGACGATCCACGGTCCGATTCTACGCACCGTGTCTCCAGTGCCCCTTCACAGCCCAGTGCGTCCTGTGCCAGTGCCCCGCACTTGCCGGGCTAAAGTGAGCATCCAGCCAGGACGGGTTGTGCCAACTCTACACTCCAGACCTCCAGTACACCTCCACAGTCCAGTACGTCCGATGCCTCCTCCCTGTACTTGCCCTGAGGTGCGTGTCATCAGCCCGGTGCCACCTGTACCGGTCCCACTCATCAGGCCTCCAGTGCGCCTCCACAGTCCAGAACGTACTGTACCTCCTCCCCGCACTCGCCCTGAGGTGCGTGTCATCAGCCCGGTGCCACCTGTACCGGTCCCATGCATCAGGCCTCCAGTGCGCCTCCACAGTCCAGAGCTTTCGGCGACAGTTCCCAGTCCAGAGCTTCCAGCGACAGTCTCCAGTCCAGAGCTTCCGGCGACAGTTCCCAGTCCAGAGCTTCCGGCGACAGTCCCCAGTCCAGAGCTTCTGGCGACAGTTCCCAGTCCAGAGCTTCCGGCGACAGTTCCCAGTCCAGAGCTTCCGCCGACAGTTTCACAGTCCGGAACATCCAACAACGGTCCACGGTCCGGAACCTCCTGAGACGGTCCGCGGTCCGGAACCTCCTGAGACGCTCCGCGGTCCGGAACCTCCTGAGACGGTCCGCGGTCCGGAACCTCCTGAGACGATCCGCAGTCCGGAACCTCCTGAGACGGTCTGCGGTCCGGAGTCCCCGGCGAGGATCTACAGTCCGGTTCCTTCGGCGACGATCTACGATCTGGAGCCTCCAGCGACGATCTACGATCTGGAGCCTCCAGCGATGATCCACGGTCCGGCTCCACGGAAGCGGAGAGATCAGCAAACGGAGCCCTGAACTGGAGCCGCCACCGAGGCTAGATGCCCACCCGAACCCTCCCTCATAGAGTCAGGTTTTACGGCCGGAGTCCGCACCTTTGGGGGGGGGGGGGACTGTCACGCCCTGACCTTAGAGAGCCTTTTTGTTTCTCTATTTGGTTAGGTCAGGGTGTGACGACGGACGTAACACTTTGGCCATTGCATGTTGTATACCCTATTGAAAATAAAGGGCCTTAACTATGCTCTGGTGCCTATGCTTGCTAAGTAAATCTGGCCCAAAGTATTGAATAGTTAACTGACTTCTTAACAGCTTCTAACCACAAGCCATAAGACTCCTGAAAAGCTAATCAAAGGGCTACCCAGACCCCTCTTTTACGCTGCTGCTACTCTCCATTCATTATCTATGCATAGTCACTTTAACTCTACCTACATGTACATATTACCTCAATTACCTCGACTAACTGGTGCCCCTACACATTGACTCTGTACTGGTACCCCCTGTATATAGCATCACTATTGTTATTTTACTGCTGCTGTTTAATTATTTGCTACTTTTATTTTCTATTTTCTACTTACCTATTTTTTACTTAACACTTATTTTCTTAAAACTGCATTGTTGGTTAAGGGCTTGCAAGTAAGCATTTCACTGTAAGGTCTACACCTGTTGTATTCGGCGCATGTGACAAATAACATATGATTTGATTTGATTTTACATTATAGCTGCAGCAGAGAAAGCCCTGCTATCCGTTTAGCACCACCAGGGTCTCTGAGGTATCAGGACCATGGACAGCACCAGGCCAGAAAAACTATTGGTGCATAATTGCCCAACATAGGCACATTAAATTAAGAAGAACCTGATGTTTAAAATGAAGAATCATGTCTTAGTCTGAATGAGAACACATTTGTAAAATTACCTGCTGGAAAATCTACCACTTGAAAGTAAAATATTAGCTTTTAGGTGAATACAAGTTATAAATGACAGATACTCATTATCATAATGTATAAATATAACAAGGGTACTGACTTCTCTCCACACGTTACCCTGGTTCTTCACAGGCCGTGCAGCAGCATATTTCCCCAGCAGCAGTGTTGATATGCAGTGATCAATAGCTAGCTCAATAGCAGCGATTTAGAAAACAATCTTGTTTCCTTGGGGGAGCCAACCCAGGGAAAGCTACCGGAATGCTAATCTGGCACATCATTTATTCACATTAGTTTAAGCAATAATTTTTTACTTTTATCCGGAATAGTGGAATTTAACCAGTATTGAGGAGAGTGCTGGATTTCCACTGACTCGGTGTGCATGGAGGGAAAATGCAATTAGACCACATTTCGGCTTGAGCAAAAGGTGTAAATTATCATATTTCTCTATTACTACATGCCTCGAAGCAGTCAATTAAAAGATGAATGATGTACCTATAATGTCAGCATATGAACTTGCTCTGAGAACTTTGACTGCAGTGATTTGTCCACTAGTTAAATGGGATTCAAACTGTAGTGCGGCTCCATGAAGAGTAGAATTAAAAAGTCTTTCATATCTATTATCCCAGCATAAATGGCTGTTTTGAATAAATCTTTGTTCAGAGGACATCCTTCAAGAGAGGTACAATGCCCAACAGATGGGCTGAAGACAGACAGAAATCTGAATTCTTTCATTTTTAAGTTTCTATTTGGGTGGAAGTAGTGCCAGATGTACGGATTTGTTTGGTACAACAAAATACCCCCCTCATAAGAAAATGACACAGGTGCCGTAATGTTTTTATTTTTTAACCTTTATTTAACTAGGCAAGTCAGCTAAGAACAAATTCTTATTTTACAATGACGTCCTACCCCAGCCAAACCCTCCCCTAACCCGGACGACACTGGGCAAATTGAGCGCCCTCCTATGGGACTCCCGATCATGGCCAGTTGTGATACAGCCTGGGATTGAACCAAGGTCTGAAATGACGCCTCTAGCACTGTGATGCAGTGCCTTAGACCTGTGCGCCACTCGGGAGACCAGTGGCGCAGCTTAACTTTATAGATTTAGCCGGAAACTTTATAGATTTAGACGGAATGGACAAGCTGTTTCAGAGACAGAACATTTGTCACCATGGTTACCTGAGGAATTTGCTCCGACTGGGTGATGTTTTAGCATGGATGTGGTCTCTGTGACACGCGTGCATAGCCTCCTGATATTAATTTAGAGCACTTTGGTTTCCTCAGGCCTCCTGTTGAGCTGCATCCCACATACCTACCTGCTTCTCTGGCCACACTGTGATGCTACAATTCCTCTTATTTCTCAATTTCTCCTTATAGTTGTCTCTACTCTCAATTACAAACAGACATTGACAGGTAGACCCTCAATGTTTTCCCTCTTGGTTGCATATTTCGCTGTGAAGGGTCTGCCAGAACAGTAACTGTATTAGAGATATGAATTACCCCTGCAACCTCAGGACATAAACATAATGCATTTATGTATGCAAATGAGACCAAGGAGACAGCCAACAGTCATCGTGCTGGAAAGAGAGAGGAGAAAAAATGCTGGGGAAATGGATGTTTCACCAATAGTAATTTTTTGCTTCAACGTCAACATACACCTACGCCCCAACTTGTTTTCATTCCAACCTGGCACAAAAACAAAACAATGATAATGACTTTTCTGGCAAGTCAACTAATGGACTGGTTCAACTAGTGCACTGAATCCAGGAGGATGGATTCAGTTTTCACTGTAACACAGAGAGAGATCCCAGTAGCATAAATTGGTATTATGGCAGGATCTTTTACAGAACCATTCCTTGTCTCAATTTAAACAGAAATGTGGTTATCTTGCAGATTAGTAAGAATGTCTTACCCCATGTTCAATAATTGCCTTTTTTCCCTTTATTCAGATTACAAGCTCTCACTTTCAGTTATTTTAACATGAAATAATCTCAAAAATATCGCTATTTTAAAAACACGCCATAGAAATTTGGTTGCAATTGCAGTTTAATCCACCAGAAAATACAGAGCAAATATTACAACAAATATTATGGTTAAACTCCAATATACTAATTGCAACAACAAAAAACATTATTTTTGGAATAATAAAAAAAACCAAGTATAATCTTTGTAAATTATATCATAAATATGACTGGTGGAGTTATGTCACATATGCAGCTAACAAAAATATATGGAAATGTCTGCTCTACCCAACGGTACAACCAACGAATTGCAGCATTACCGCAAAAATGGAAAATACAAGTGGAAGGGGGAAAGTAAGGAACTTCTCTGTCAACCCTGCAATACAGACCAAATTTGGTTAAAGAAAATTGTGATATTAAAAAAATGATACCAGTTTCATTTAAGGACCAAAAAATGGACAGCTGTGCCATATACACTGCAAAACAGTTGTGAAGAGATTTTAGATGTTCCGATTCCATGTTCCGATTCCATGGCTCAACTGATACGCAAAACGACGCCGGATTCAAAACTTAGAATTTTTCAATTTAAATTATTCAAAATTCTTGCAACCAATAGAATGTTATATATATGGGGGATACAACCACACCAGCTCTGCAGATTTTTCTGTTAAGAGACTATGTCATGAGATCATTTGTTTTCATTCTGTCCATATGTAGCTTGTTTTTGGTCCCAGGTCCAGGAATGGCTGAAGAATTGCAACATTTACCTGGAGCTAACTCTGTAAATAGCACTGATGGGTGATTTGAAGTAATAGTCAATTGATCAATAATATAATAATGATTTTAGCAAAAATGTTTATCTTTAATTTACAATCTGTAAAAACAATGAGAATAGAACGGTTCAGACCTTTTGTGTTAGCTAATCCAAGTTACTCATTTTAAAAGGGTAAGTGATCATTAGAAAACCCTTTCGCAATTATGTTAGCACAGCTGAAAACTGTTGTGTTGATTAAAGAAGCAATAAAACTGTCCTTCTTTCGACTAGCTGAGTATCTGGAGGATCAGCATTTGTGGGTTCGATTACTTTCTTCCGAAACTCGTCAGTCTATTCTTGTTCTGAGGAATGATGGCAATTCCATGTGAGAAATTGCCCAGAAACTGAAGATCTCGTACAACGCTGTGTGCTACTCCCTCTACTGAACAGAGTAAACTGTCTCTAACCAGAATAGAAAGAGGAGTGGGAGGCCCCGGTGCACAACTGAGCAAGAGGACTGGTGTTTTGCGGGTACTATTTAATGAAGCTGCCAGTTGAGGACTTGTGAAGCGTCTGTTTCTCAAACTAGACACTCTAATGTACTTGTCCTCCTGCTCAGTCGTGCACCGGGGCCTCCCACTCCTCTTTCCATTCTTGTTAGAGACATTTTGTGCTGTTCTGTGAAGGGAGTAGCACACAATGTTGTATGAGATCTTCAGTTTCTTGGCAATTTCTTCCATGGAATAGCCTTCTTCATTTCTCAGAACAAGAAAAGACTGATGAGTTTCAGAAGAAAGTTCTTTGTTTCTGGCCATTTTGAGCCTGTAATCGAACCCACAAATGCTGATGCTCCAGATACTCAACTAGTCCAAAGAAAGCAAGTTTTATTGCTTCTTTAATAAGAACAACCATTTTCAGCTGTGCTAACAAAATTGCAAAAAGGTTTTCTAATGATCAATTACCCTTTTAAAATTAGAAACTTGGATTAGCTAACACAAAATGCCATTGGAACACAGGCGTGATGGTTGCTGATAATGGGCCTCTGTACGCCTACGTAGATATTCCATACAAAATCTGCCGTTTCCAGCTACAATCGTCATTTACAACATGTCTACACTGTATTTCTGATCAATTTGATGTTATATTAATGGACAAAAAAAATTTGCTTTTCTTTCAAAAACAAGGACATTTCTAAGTGACCACAAACTTTTGAACGGTAGTGTATATAGTATGTATGAGCGGGAAGAGGAAGCCTAAGTCTATATATATATATATATACACACGCAGTGCATTGGAAATTATTCAGGCCCTTGACTTTTTCCACATCTTGTTACGTTACAGCCTTATTCTAAAATGAATTAAATATTTTTTTCCCTCATCAACCTACACACAATACCCCATAATGAGAAAGCAAAAACAGTTTAGAAATTTTTGCAAATTTATTAAGAGTAAAAAAACAGAAAAATAACATTTACATAAGAATTCAGACTCTTTACTAAGTACTTTGTGGACACACCTTTGGCAGCGATGACAGCCTCAAATCTTCTTGGGTATGACGCTACAAGCTTGGCACATCCGTATTAGGGGAGTTTCTCCCATTCCCCTCTGCAGATCCTCTTAAGCTCTGTCAAGTTGGATGGGGAGCATCGCTGCACAGCTATTTTCAGGTCTCCCCAGAGATGTTTGATCGGGTGCAAGTCCGGGCTCTGGCTGGGCCATTCAAGGACATTCAGAGACTTGTCCCAAAGTCACTCCTGTGTTGTCTTGGCTGTGGGCTTAGGGTCGTTGTCTTGTTGGAAGGTGAACCTTCGCCCCAGTCTGAGGTCCTGAGAGCTCTGGAGCAGGTTTTCATCAAGGATCTCTCTGTACTTTGCTCTGCTCATCTTTCCCTCTATCCTGACAAGTCTCCATGCCGCTGAAAAACATACCCACAGCATGATGAAGCCACCACCATGCTTCACCGTAGGGATGGTGCCAGGTTTCCTCCAGACGCGACGCTTGGCATTCAGGCCGAAGAGTTCAAATTTGGTTTCATCAGACCAGAGAATGTTGTTTCTCATGGTGTGAGAGTTCTTTAGGTGCCTTTTGAAAATTCCAAGCGGGCTATCATGTGCCTTTTACTGAGGAGTGGTTTCCATCTGGCCACTCTATCATAAAGGCCTGATTGGTGGAGTGCTGCAGAGATGGTTGTCCTTCTGGAAGGTTCTCCCATCTCCACAGAGGAACTCTGGAGCTCTGTCAGAGTGACCATCTTCTCCCCAGATTGCTCAATTCCTTCGACCTCATGGCTTGGTTTTTGCTCTGACATGCACTGTCTACTACCTTATATAAACAGGTGTGTGCCTTTCCAAATCATGTCCAAACAATAGAATTTACCACAGGTAGACTCCAATCAAGTTGTAGAAACATCTCAAGGATGATCAATGGAAGCAGGATGCACCTGAGCTCAATTTCGATTCTCATAGCAAAGGGTCTGAATACTTATGTAAGTGAGGCATTTCTGTTTTTTATTTTTAATACCTTCGCTAAAACTTCTAAAAACCTGTTTTTTTTCTTTGTCATTATGGGGAATTGTGTGTAGATTGATGAGGGAAAAATGTGCTTAAACCATTTTAGAATAAGGCTGTAACGCAACTAAATATGTAAAATGGGAAGGGGTCTGAATACTTATCAAATGCACTGTATATGTTAAGAAAAAATATATATGGGGGATGGAAATGATGCAGACAATTACTTTGATGGAAGCTACAATCTATCTGCAATATTAAAGCTGATGTAGAAAAGTGACATGTATCCATCGAGAAAATGACCCAATTTAAATAATAGCCAAGATTAAGGTGTCAGTTATTCTACTCAAATTTCCCTTGCTGCTTTCTCTTTCTGTTGCTCTACCCCTCCTCTTTTCACACACAAGTGTATACAGACATGCGTGTAACACACGCGAACACACAACACACACACACCTTGTCTGTCAGTCTCATTCTCAGAGTAATCTATTTTTGCCATGGCTGGCCGGTCGGGCCCAACTTTCTCATCAACTCCTACATGCAGCTTGCCTCCCAGACAGACAGTCTGGCAGAGCTGGAGCAGGAGTTGTAAAATTTTACTGAGAGGAAGGCTGGGAGAAGGACACAGTAGGTGTTTCTCAATAGCATACATCCGTGCAAATTGTAGCACACATCAGTTGGAGTATGGAGGGCACTTCTCGGATGTGCAATCCGCTTGTACACATTTCGAAGCATGCAATGATGCAAGTTTCAATGGAAAGTGTGCACAAATATATGAAGCAACCAGATGAGCAGCCGACATGTTGATGGCGCAAAAAAGGTCTCTAAAAGGTCAAAGGTAATGCAGTAGCACGGGAGTGTGCAGTGTTTCTCAAATGTAAAATGTATGTGTTCTCCACATTCTCATCCTAATAAGAACATACTCAAGAGAACGCCCTCGAAAAATGCACCAGGAGCATGAGAGTGTGGATTACGGTAGTATGCATATTGAGAAACACCCAGGGTTTTGCTTTGTAGGCCAAATTCTCAATTGAGATACGTGTGTGTGTCTCTCTTACAGTACACGGAGTACCTACACCAGAGGGGTATACTACAAAGCATGATCAATGAGTTAGCCAGCGAAGCAACTAGAAATAACTATAGATTTTCTGGTATAATAAAAAGAATGCTAAACTTAGATATTTATTTTTATATGTTGAATCAATTAGACCATAACCATTTCTGTCACAGGTCAGAGGTCATCTTGGGGTCTACTCCCTGAGGGTGCCACTGGAGGGAACCCTTATGTTTTCCAGTGTTCCTCTGCCTGCTGTGTTTCTCTGCGCCTGGGTTCGAGTTTGTATGAGACTGACTGTCACAGTAGACCTGAGCCTAAAATGGACCCAGCATAGATGTCTTCGTCGTCCGAGGGACACTCCGAGCTCCACCACTTACGGTCGGCTCTCACTCACCATGGAACTGTGGCTGAAGACATTATCGGAGGATTTAGGAACTCTTGCGTTCACTCTGCAGAACGGACAGACGGGAGTAACGGTTGCTGCACCTGTGGTGGTTCCTAACCCTCCACTTTCTACCAGCTCATCATCTTCCTCCCCTCGGGAGCCTCATCTCCCGGCACCGGAGCGCTATGAGGGGCATCCTGGGAGGTGTCGTGGGTTCCTGCTCTAATGTTCGCTGGTCTTCGAACTGCAGATATCAACGTTTTCCACCGATCATGCCAGAGTGGCATATGTCATCTCATTGCTCTCAGGACAGGCTCTGGCCTGGGCCACGGCCATATGGGGGCAGCAAGCACACATTTGTGTCAATTGGCAAAGCTTCACCCAGGTAGATGAGGAGGGTGTTTGATCACTCCATAAGTGGCAGGAATGCTGCTCAAAAGACTCATTGCTCTTCGGCAGGACAGCCGGAGCGTAGTGGATTACGCCATTGATTTTTGGATGCTCGCTGCTGAGAGAGGTTGGAATACAGAGGCACTTCACTCAGCCTTTTTGAACGGACTCAGCGAGGTTTTCAAGGATGAACTGGCTTCCCTGGACAACCCTGACACTCTGGATGAGTTCATCGTTCTGGCCATCCAGATTGACAACCGGCTCCAGGAACGTCGTCATGAGAGGACGGAGGGATTCCGAGTGGTCTCCAGTGTTTCAGGTCCCGCTGAGGGAGTCGATTCTTCAGGTGTCCCACTGCCCTATGCTGCGCCTGCTTTTTCTGTACCCCATCAGAGTTCTCAATTCGGCGAAAATTGAGACGCACCAGGCTTTCCGCTCTGGAGAGAAGGCGCAGGATTAACGAGCAACGTTGTCTTTAATGTGGACAGTCTGGACCCTTCCGTGCCTCCTGTCCCGAGCTGACGGGAAATGGGATGACTTGTCAGTAAATGGGAGAATACTGGCGAGTCAGATACAGTCTCCCGCGGCCGACACGGTACGCACCATGCTTCCACCCAACCTGCGGTGGGACAATGGGCAGTTGGACATTCCTGCTTTCATAGACTCTGGGGCTACCGACTGTTTTCTAGATTGCACATTAGCTCGCCAACAGGAACTGCCTCTCACTAAGCTGGACATTCCGTTGTCAGTCACTGCGCTGGATGGGCAACCCCTAGGGTCTGGGAAGGTGAAGCAACTCACCATGCCTATTCAGCTACGAGTTCTGGATGACCATGTGGAGTTTATCCAGTTACATCTGGTGGACTCTCCTGAGCTTTCCCTGGTTCTTGGACATCCGTGGCTTTCCACCCATAATCCCCAAATTGACTGGCGTTCGGCAAGAGTTCTGGGGTTCTTCATGCCAGTTCACCTGCCAGCAACTCTCTCCACACTTTTTCGGCCCTGCTCGTCTGGAGATTTCCGTTCCTCCTGTTCCTCAGGCTGGGAATGACAAGCCTGATCTTTCCCGTGTACCTCGGGATAATTGGGATTTGGGTCTGGTCTTCAGCAAACAAAAGGCCAGCAAACTACCTCTTCACAGGGCCTACGACTGTGCCATTGATCTCCTGTCAGGCACAACTCCTCCGAGAGGAGGGCTGTATTCTCTCTCAGGTCCATAGACTGCAGCCATGAACAGTTATATTAAGGAGGCGCTGGCGGCTGATTTTATTTGGCCGTTTACTTCACCTGCAGGAGCGGGGGTTTTCTTTGTTGGGAAGAAGGATGGGGATTACGTCCTTGTATTGATTACCGGATGTATTCACCAGTTTGTATTTGTGTACCTGGATGACATCCTCATCTTCTCCAAGTCCATGGTTGAACACGTCCAACATGTCCGGCAGGTTCTTCAAAGACTCCTCGCTCATCACTTATTCGTGAAGGCTGAAAAGTTTGAGTTTCACGTTCCTCAGATCTCCTTCCTGGTGTACATCGTGTCTCAGGGCTGTGTACAGATGAACTCCCAAAAGGTAGGAGCGGTGGTCAACTGGCCGCGGCCCAGCAAGTTCAACATTTTTGGGGTTTTGCTAATTTCTACCGGAGATTTGTGAAAGACTTTAGTACTGTGGCGGTGCCATTGACAACACTCACCAAGGGCTCGGCTGGACATGTATGTTGGACCCCTGCTGCGGAGAGGGCATTCCAGGACCTGAAACATTGGTTTTCTTCTGCACCATTCTCGTTTATGCGGATCCTTCTCTTCACTTCGTGGTGGAGGTGGATGCCTCTGACGTGTGCCTGGGCGCGGTTCTGTCTCAGCGCTCGGCAAAAGACCAAAAGCTTCATCCCTGTGCCTTCTTCTCCAGGCGTCTCACTCCAGCAGAGAGGAACTATGATGTCGGAAATCAGGAGCTTCTTGCGGTCAAACTGGCTTTGGAGGAGTGGCTGCACTGGTTGGAGGGCTCGGAACATCCCTTTACGGTTTGGACGGACCACAAGAACCTGGCCACATCCAGGATGCTAAACGCCTCAATCCCCGACTATCTCGTTGGGCTCTTTTCTTCACACGGTTCAGAATCACATTATGGTACCGTCCGGGGCATAAGAACGTGAAGCCGGATGCCCTTTCTGGCCAGTTCCCCAGCTCCAGTGAGGATTGGCCGCTTGAAGCCATCATCCCCAGGTCGCTCATCCTCGCGCCGGTGTCCTGGCGTATAGAGACTGTAGTGCGGGAGGCGCAAGGTAGGGAGGCAGTTCCAGACAGCTGTCCACCTAACAGACTTTTTGTTTTCGTTCCTCTTGGGGCATGGTCCAAGGAACGTCAGTGGGCTCACTCATCGCATCTCACCTCTCATCCGGGAGGGCAGCGAACATTCATGTTTTTGAGGAGGAGGTTTTGGTGGTCCTCGGCGGAGGCGGACACTCAAACCTTCGTGGCTGCATGTCCGACCTGCGCACAGAACAAGAATCCTCGTCAGCAGCCTCTGGGGCTTCTTCATCCTCTGCTTACACCTTCTCGACCCTGGTCACATCTCTCTATGGATTTTATCAAGGGCCTTCCATCCTCAGAGGGACACACGGTCATCCTGGTCATTGTTGACCGCTTTTCCAAGGCCGCACATTTCATTCCGCTACCCAAGCTGCCATCTGCCCGTGAGACTGCTCAGCTAGTCATTCCGCACGGTTTCCGCCTTCACAGACTTCCTCTGGACATAGTCTCCGACCGGGGCCCCCAGTATGCCTCCAGATTTTGGAGGGCATTCTGTACACTTCTGGGGTCATCAGCCAGTCTGTCTTCGGGTTATCACCCTCAGTCCAACTGTCAAACTGAGGGGGTGAACCAGGATCTGGAGACCGCTTCACGGTGCTATGTGTCATCCAACCTCACCACTTGGAGTCAGCATCTACCCTGGGTGGAGTATGCACACAACACTCTCCAGTGTTCTTCCACTGGCCTATCACCATTCCAGGTGTTGTACCGTTACCAGCCCCCCCTGTTTCCAGATCAAGAGATCGAAGTGACGGTTCTTTCCGCTCAACGCCCCATCTCTCGTTGCCGCCGTACCTGGAAGAGGGCTCGGTCAGCGCTCCTGAGGTCCTCTGCTCAGGTCCAACCGCCATTGCCGCCCGTGTCTCTTCCTGCGTCCAGGCCAGATGGTCTGGTCGTCCACTAGGGATCTGCTTCTACGCGTGGAATCTAGGAAGTTGGCTCCCCGGTACGTTGGGCCATTCAAGGTTCTTTGGCGCATCAATCCTGTGCCTTTTGCTTTCGTCTTCCCCAGTCCATGAGGGTCCATCCCACCTTCCACATCTCCAGACTCAAGCCTGTGGTATTCAGTCCTCTGGTTCCGGCCACTCGGTCTCTACCTCCACCTCGCATGATAGCTGGACAGCCAGCCTACACGGTGCAACGCATCCTCTCGAGCCGTCAGATCCGGTGGGGGACTCAGTACCTCGTGGAAGGGTTACGGCCCTGAGGCACGTTCCTGGGTTCCGACCCGAGACATATCCTCACCTCTGCCTGAGGCGTTTTTTCTGCATCATGCATCATGCATTGGGGATGTTATTGCCTTATTATAACGTGCGTCAATCGATTTAACATAGTAAAAACAAATCCCCATCAACATCTCTCAATTTAAGCTAGAGAGATGTTTTTTGTTGCATGGGCTGCGTCTCAATCCAGGCCACTGTCGGCCTTCCACATCTGTGGTGGAAAGTGGCAGTGCTGCAGTGCTGTTTGTCAGACCAGGAGACATCCCAAAAATCGGTCTTCTTACAAGTGTCCGAACTGTTTGGGCTACAAAATAATATGACCCCACTATGGAAAGGGGAGACTCTCACGAACACGATGGGAACACAGGACAAGGAACTCATCTGAAGGTAACCCGGTACAGGTTAAAAAATAAATGGAAGTATGGAGGTAGTTTTGTGCCATCAAAATAAGGGGTTAAAAAAACTCTTATAACTCAAACACTTCAAACCCTTATTCCTTATTGTCTGCTTTTTCCATTCATGAATGTGTTGTTCTATGCCTTTCTATGGGATATAGTTGTAGGCTAAACCCCAAATTCAATATTTTATTTGTTTATTTATTTTAAAGTACAGCCATCCTAAAATGCAATATCAAATAGCTAAATGATCCATGGCATGACCATCTTAAAACAATTCCATATGTTAGCTTTTGTATATGGGTTCACTTGAGCACAACAATTGCATGTGTATAAGGGACAGATTGGAGTGGCAGCAAGCCTCAAACCTTTACTGGTTGAATATTTGCCATGTCCTTGAACTGTTTTGCCCTGTAGTCACTGCAACTTTAGAAGCTTTGTTAAGGCCTCTAGAAGACAAAACCTACCTAGCAGCCAACCTACTTGCACCAGTCCCATGTAATTACAGTAAAATACAAACCCTGCCTACCCTAAATTAACTTAATTCATGAATCCATTCATCCATTCATTACAATTACTGTAATAAGATTACATTAAAAGTATTGGCAACATATAACTGATTACAGTAACATGCTGTACTGTAAATTTACAGCATTATACTGGCAGCAGATTTGCCAGCAAATCACTGTATTTATATAATACAGCTGTGTTTCTGTAATGATTACAGTAGGCTGATTTATGTATAGTGTAATGCTGTATTGTATAATACAGCACTGTTTATCTTACTGTAAAACATTATACAGCATCCCTGCTGTAAAGCAAAATTACAGTATTTACCTGGCAACTTTGCTGCCAGTATAATGCTGTAAATTTACAGGGAAAAGTTTTCAGTCCACCTGTAATTAGTGAAAACCTTTAAGTTTCCATTTGCTTGACAACCAAAAGTGCATATTACCAAAGCTGTGAATCATTTCCCACTGGGCACAGACGTCAATTCAACGTCTATTAAACGTAATTTCATTAAAATTACATGGAAACTATGTTTATTCAACCAGTGTGTGGCCAGTGGGTTGCGACCGCTGGACTAGGAACTACGGACGGCAACTCTCTTAATTTCTCATCATCGTTTTTTTTGTTGAATATAAACTCAAAACGTATGTAATGTAATGGATATGCAAAACAATTATCCAGGGTGTTCTATACACTGGTGGTCTTTAATTGCATAATGACTGTTTTACTCTGTGGCCCAAGCTGTGAATAGATTTGATGCAGTTTAATTGACAAGTGTGAATGAAGTCTCTGAGGCTTAACAAGTGACATATTAAAAGTCTGTTTCTCACTGTTAGTAGGCCAGCTGTTGCACAACACTAAGCTATGAGATGACACATTTAATTCAAACTCATTTACATAATGCACAATTAAGAGAATCTCTTGATTAATACATGGATTAAAGTAACTGTCCAGTGAAAATCTCACTTTTAAAAGTTCATATTCTATTAACTCAAATAATGTTGTTGACTCATCATATACTCGTATTTGTGGCCAACGCATACATTAGAGAAGAAAAACAACAACAACAAAAAACACCTCAAATGCCTCCCGGGTGGCGCAGTGGTCTAGGGCACTGCATCGCAGTGCTAGCTGCGCCACCAGAGTCTCTGGGTTCGCGCCCAGGCTCTGTCGCAGCCGGCCGCGACCGGGAGGTCCGTGGGGCGACGCACAATTGGCCTAGCGTTGTCCGGGTTAGGGAGGGTTTGGCCGGTAGGGATATCCTTGTCTCATCGCGCTCCAGCGACTCCTGTGGCGGGCCGGGCACAGTGTGCGCTAACCGAGGGGGCCAGGTGCACGGTGTTTCCTCCGACACATTGGTGTGGCTGGCTTCCGGGTTGGAGGCGCGCTGTGTTAAGAAGCAGTGCGGCTTGGTTGGGTTGTGCTTCGGAGGACGCAACCCGAGCCCGTACGGGAGTTGTAGCGATGAGACAAGATAGTAATTACTAGCGATTGGATACCACGAAAATTGGGGAGAAAAGGGGAGAAAATTTTAAATTAAAAACACCTCAAATGTGTATCTCAAACAGGGGGGCAGTGGATTCAGAAGATCTGCGCACCAAGTATGCAAAGTGTTCCCATTTTGAACCTGGTGGGCCGGGAGATATGTGGCTAATTCAAGTGTGCCTACTTCACTGACCAATCGAATAGCTGGGTGATAAATGGGTGATAAAATAATTTATAAGGTTTAAGATAAATGATTAAATAATTCTATCCGGAAACTTAACCAGTAGGGATTAGAGGTTATGTAGCATGGACAAGGAGTAATTAAAAATATTAAACATAAGTCCAACTAGGTTAGACTGGGAGAGAGAGCAATGTGTGTATGCCCAAGAAAACACCTAGAAACAATTAAACTATGGTTGAACCGCCCCGGCTATAACTCTGGGAAGATAAGATAGGACAGGGAGTACCACTTTATCTGGAGGGGACTGGAACTGTCAGCTGGGTAGTGATAAACTGTTGTGAGAATTTTAGAGAAGGTAGCTCTCCTAATGTTAGTGTGCATGTGTGTGCGTAGGTTAGAAGAATGTTATAAAAGGAACATCTTTGTATGTGAATGGATTTGACTAATTGTGAGCTGGGAATTCTGTCTGTTTCATTTAAACCAGAACTTTACACACTCTGGGTTGCAGACCGATTAGGATAATTGAAAATGATAGACATTGATAAATAATAATAATAAATAAATAATAAAATTCTATATCAATGGGGGCGGCAGGTAGCCTAGTGGTTAGAGCGTTGGGCCAGTAATACCTAGCTGGATCTAATCCCCGAGCTGACAATGTAAAAAAATCTGTTGTTCTGAACAAGGCAGTTAACCCACTGTTCCCCGCTAGGCCGTCATTGTAAATAAGAATTTGTTCTTAACTGACTTGCTTAGTTAAATTTAAAAAAAATCCAACTCAGAATTCATGATTTGACCTCTTTTTTTCCTGAATTCCCAGTTGTCTTGAAAGCACAATGACAGCTGCAGGTATCATCAGTCCAGTAAAATAAAAAGCAAATTATTTGCTAATTATTTCAATTTATGTTCAGCTGTGCCTCACAAGTGCTGCACCAACTGACCTATTTTGTTTTCAAAGCTTGAAATATATAATATGGTCTGATAAGAACAATATTGTCAGGCCAGTCATATAGCCAATATGCTGTGATAATGTATTAGGCCTACTGCACAAACCTCATTCCAACAAAACTGTTTTGTGAACTTGACAAAACTTCCAAAAGTTGGTGACCACTGTGATAGAAACACAGAGACAAAGATAGGACTGAGAGCAGTGTGGTGGCATATTTCTGCTTTACCAAATGAGGAGAGTTACAAACTACACGCCACTCAGAGTTATACTTAAACTACATCTTTAATAATAATAATCTTTACAATAGCATTTGACTTTCAACAATTCACTATTTCTAATGAACCGTTGAGAAGTACCAACAGAAAAGTACAAAGATCTTTTATAGCCAAGATACACCCCTCTCAACTTACATGACGAACCACAGATCTTAGGAACTGTTCACAAAGAAATACTTTTTCTTGAGAAAGGAGTATCCCTTAGCCAGATAACATTCGCTATGAATTATCGTTCAGTTTGGTCCCTCAGACGAGGTTCTAATCTCGTTCCTGGTACTTCATAGTACAAAAACACCAATTCATCCAATGGCATATATCAATTATCAACTCTAGATACCCCCATCTCAAGTAAACCCCCTCTTGACCCCACTCCTGGACAAGCTCACTGAGGGGAGTGAGCCTCTAGGTCATACACTATCCCAGGATAAGTGTAAGATCAGAGAGGACATACAATGTTTCCAGAAACTGCCATACACCTCCCCCTAATGGGAAAAGGAGGGAGTGACTGGCGCACAGACATTGTGGAGACAAGTAATTGGTTCCCCATTAATCACGCCATCCCTTCACATGGTTTAAGAATAGGTAAAGACACATTCACATATGAAGACAATGTTCCATTCTGTCCTCTTCCCTTTCTGATATTCTGCATAGCACCAGGGACATGTGAAAGACAAGCCTGACCTCTCCCCTCTCTGGGCCCCAAGTGACTGAGCCCCAGCTTAGGGAAAAGTGCAACTGCCAACACTTTAGTCCAAAAGGATACATTCCAATGACAAGTATCTCACATAAGCATATTATGCAAATAAAACATCTTAACTATCTATGTTACCCAACTAATTCTGATTCATCCACCACAGCAGCCCGTCCAGGGAAAAATTCCACTCCTCTGTCTTTCATCCCGGAAATGAAAACTTTATAAAATATAGCCGTTAGCAGCAATGAATGGGGTTCACAGGGTGACAGAAAGGCCATTGGATAACAAAGCAAGGACTCGATCATGTAGGAACTATCTTCCTTTATGTGCAATCAGTGAAAGCATTACCATGTTTATCCCGCAATACCACAAGAATGACGCAAGTGAAGTTTAATCTATTGCTAAATGGTGGTAGCGTGGCTGACTTTGAAAGAACAACTAATCGTTCTCAAATTCATTAGAAGCTAATTCATTGAGTCTATAAACCAAATCTGGAGTCATTCTGACTTATGGCTCATGATGCATCTATAGATACAGTGCGACCATATTTGAAAGCAGCAACAAACAAAAAAATCTAAACCAATAAAGACTAATGTAATGACTCCAAATACAATATCTGGAGTGAATCTGACATATGGTTCATAAGGAGAAGATGATTGCAGATGATTTTGATAATTTGCATTACATATGCAAAGATTGAGTTGATAGTTTCCTTGTTTTTTGAGATATCAATACCAAATTCAGTGTGGTGGGTTTTGAGGGAGAGAGACAAAGAGACAGAGGAAGATACAGTTACATTTTGGATTGGGTACAATCCTAGTACTATGATCAGGTGCAAATCTATTAGGGTAAGGGGGTTCATAGTCTGAGCTTCATTTGACTCACCCAACAGCATGAGGTTGGTGTCTAAAACTAGAAATGTGAATCTACAGTAGGCATACAGTGCCTTGGATTTCATGTAATTGACATACACAAAATAGTATTCACCCCTTTGGGATTTTCCCTTTTTTGTTACATTACATCCTGAAATTGAAATAGATTTCTATTTGGATTTCATGTAATGGACATACACAAAATAGTCCAAATTGGTAAAGTGAAATGAAAAAATTACTTGTTTCAAAAAAATATATTAAAAAAGAGAATAATGTATTCATCCCCCTTGGCAATTTCCCTTTTTTGTTGCATTACATCCTGAAATTGAAATTGATTTTTATTTGGATTTCATGTAATGGACATACACAAAATAGTCCAAATTGGTGAAGTGAAATGAAAAAAATTACTTGTTTAAAAAAATTATACAAATTAAATTAAATTAAAAGTGGTGCGTGCACTTTGCTATGAAGCCCCTAAATAAGATCTGGTGCAACCAATTACCTTCAGAAGTCACATAATTAGTTAAATAAAGTCCACCTGTGTGCAATCTAAGTGTCACATGATCTGTCACATGATCTGAGTATATATACACCTGTCCTGAAAGGCCCCAGAGTCTGCAACACCACTAAGCAAGGGTCACCACCAAGCAAGCAGCACTATGAAGACCAAGGAGCTCTCCAAACAGGTTAGGTACAAAGTTGTGGAGAAGTACAGATCAGGATTGGCTTATAAAAAAATATCCAAAACTTTGACCATCCCACAGAGCACCATTAAATCCATTATTAAAAATGGAAAGAATATGGCATCACAACAAATCTGCCAAGAGAGGGCTGCCCACCAAAACTCACAGACCAGGCAAGGAGGGCATTAATTAGAGAGGCAACAAAGAGACCAAAGATAACCCTGAAGGAGCTGCAAAGCTCCACAGCAGAGATTGAAGTATCTGTCCATAGGACCACTTTAATGGCCAAAAAGCTCAATTTTAGTCTCATCTGACCAGAGTACCTTCTTCCATATGTGTGGGGAGTCTCCCACGTGCCTTTTGGCAAACACCAAACACGTTTGATTATTTTTTTCTGCACACTCTTCCGCAAAGCCCAGCTCTGTGGAGTGCAATGGGAGAATCCCCAAACATATGGAAGAAGGTACTCTGATCAGATGAGACTAAAATTGAGCTTTTTGGCCATTAAGGTAAATGCTATGTCTGGCGCAAACCCAACACCTCCCATCACCCTGAGCACATCATCCCCACAGTGAAGCATGGTGGTGACAGCATCATGCTGTGGGGATGTTTTTCATCGGCAGGGACTCGGAAACTGGTCAGGATTGAAGGAATGATGGATGGTGCTAAATACAGAGAAATTCTTGAGGGAAACCTGTTTCAGTCTTCCAGAGATTTGAGACTGGTACAGAGGTTCACCTTCCAGCAGGACAATAACCCTAAGCATACTGTTAAAGCAACACTTGAGGGGTTTAAGGGGAAACATTTCAATGTCTTGGAATGGCCTAGTCAAAGCCCAGACCTCAATCCAATTGAGAATCTGTGGTATGACTTAAAGATTGCTGTACATCAGCAGAACCCATCCAACTTGAAGGAGATAGAGCAGTTTTGCCTTGAAGAATGCGCAAAAATCCCAGTGGCTAGATGTGCCAAGCTTATAGAGACATACCCCAATAGACTTGCAGCTGTAATTGCTGCAAAAGGTGGCTCTACAAAGTATTGACTTTGGGGTTGAATAGTTATGCACCCTCGAGTTTTCATTTTTTTTGTCTTATTTCTTGTTTGTTTCACAATAGAAAATATTTTGCATCTTCAAAGTGGTAGGCATGTTGTGTAAATCAAATGATACAACCCCCCAAAATATATAATTTAATTCCAGGTTGTAAGGCAACAAAATAAGAAAAATGCCAAGGGGGTGAATACTTTCGCAAGTCACTGTAAGGTATTACTGTAAAGAAATATAATATGTTAGAATAGATTTTTACAGGAGGCTTCCAATTACGGTTAACAACAGAATGGCACCAATTGGCCTATAGATGGGACTGTTATAAGCAGTCTCACTTAAACCCTCATGTCTGCCGCCCCATTTGACCTAGAGATTTAAAACTTTGTATGTAGGTCTCTTTCCTCATGCTGAACAAATTTGCCTCAAGGACTCAAGGTCCGTCAGGATAGATTTTACTCCATCTTGGAAATTTTGGAAAACCTTTGAAAAACGTATTCTCATGAACCATAAGTCGAAATAACACCAAGGTTAAAAGATGGCTGAGTTATTGATACATCAGGAAATCAGATTATACGTGTCCATTTTAGTCCTTTGTAAATCCACTTCACAAAGGCTTATCAACTTGAAACTTTTTAGAGTAATCAAATGCATTACCATGATGAACCATGTTACGTTTGGCAATGATATCTTAAAAATAAGGAAACTATTAACAATTCAATTTTTTACTATGTAACGCTAATGGTTAAAATAATCATAAAAAAGCTTCTCATGGACTAAATTACTACAGTAGGAGTTACACTTCAATTTAACTAGCTAAATCCTATGTAACACCTAGTAATTACATTGCAAATATTACATGTACTCAGGTGTACTAGTGTGTTTATCCTTACACAGTAATAAGAAACCTTAAAATGAAGAGTTACCCTAATAAGACTTTAAAAATCTTCTCATGAACAATAGGACCAAATGACACCATTGGTTATGTAGGTCCATGGTACATATCTTAACTTAGTTTGAGAAAAGGGATTGGTCAAAACATGGTTGTGTCACGCCCTGACCTTAGTTATCTTTGTTTTCTTTATTATTTTGGTTAGGTCAGGGTGTGACGAGGGTGGTATGTGTGTTTTTGTCTTGTCTGGGGGTTTTTGTATAGCTATGGGGTTTTGGTATTGTCTAGGTACATGTAGGGTGGGTAATCTAGGTTGTTTATTTCTATGGTGGCCTGAATTGGTTCCCAATCAGAGACAGCTGTTTATCGTTGTCTCTGATTGGGGATCCTATTTAGGTTGCCATTTTCCATTTTGGTTTTGTGGGTTATTGTCTATGTGAAGTTGCATGTCTGCACTCGTTGTATATAGCGTTCACGGTTAGTTTGTTCAGTGTTATTTCTTTATTAAAAGAAGTATGTATTCACATCACGCTGCACCTTGGTCTCCTCACTACGACGAATGTGACAAGTTGAGTTATTGACAAATCCTAAATCTAATTTTACACTCCACTCCACGGTGGCCTATCAACTTGAATAGTGTTATCGTTAGGATGTCCCTACGATGAACCATACTACATTTGGTATTGATTAAAAAAAACATGAAAACTATTAACAACTCATTCTTTGCATATGTAACACTATTGCTCAAAATCTTCTGCAATCATCTTCTCCTCATTAACCATACTTCAAAAATTGTTGCTGCATTCAAATATGGTCACACTGTACCTATAGATGCACTTTAGCACATATTCTAATGCTAAAAAGACTTTAAAAATCAGATTGACTATAGACTCTGATGAATTTTAGAATGATTAGCTGCTGCATTCAAAGTCGGTCACGCAACCTACAGCTCTAGACTAAACTTCACTTGCAGCATCCTTGGGGTATTGAGGGATAAACATGGTAATGCTTTCACTCATTACACAAAGGAAGATAGAGTGCTTGCAAGCACATAGAGTGCTTGCAAGCACATGATAGAGTGCTTGCTTTGTTATCCAACTGATCTTGTGTCCTTTCTATCATCCTGTGAACCCCATTCATTGCTGCTCGTAGCTATATTTTATAAAGTGGCTGTTTTCATTTCTATGATGAAAGACAAAGGAGTGGTATTTCTCCCTGGATGGGCTGCTCTCAGACCTGTCTTTGTCTGTGTGTTTTGGATGTGGGCTCACCTGAGCGCTGACACCAACCTGTTGTTTTCCTGATTGCAGTGGGCTGAGAATTAGGACTGGGTCACAGAGGACTGAGATCTGACAGCACAGTGACCAAAACACTATCGACAGGCTCCGCCAAATGAGCAGTCAGCCACTCAGCAACAACAACCACAACAAAAACAATGACAGACACAGCTCCTACATCTCTGTCTTTCAAAGACACCCTGCTTCTCTACCTTGTGAGTTGATTACTTTTGAGCTATTCCACTTAGCAGTCACGTCTCACCAGTGTCTGAATATTCCTGCCTTTGGCCTCTCCAAATGAGACCACAGCAGTTGGTCCTGCTAGGGAGGGTGTTACGTGGGTTACAGAAGGCTGTGACAAATTTGAGGCATATAAGACAAATATGTCAATGTGTGTCCTTGAGGCAGAGCTAGAATGAAAGCAAAGGGCAACAAAGACACCCAGCTGTGAGAAAAAACACACAAGATCCAACATCTCTCCCACAGAGTTGTGGAGGATAAACATGTGAGAACATCCAAGCCCACTAATTAAACCTACAGCAGAATGAAAAATATTAAAACAGGAATATAGCTGGAATAAATATGCATTAAGTCATTTTAATTACATTCGTGAAATGTTGTCTGCCATGAATGGAGTACTACAAACTGTTGACTATAATATAGGCAACAAACCTAGTCGTTTGCAAAGACTGAATACATATTGTGGATGGATGGATGGATATAGACTACATGACCAAAATTATGTGGACAACTGCACGTCGAACATTCCAAAATCATGGGCATTAATATGGAGTTGTTCCCCCTTTGCTGCTATAACAGCCTCCACTCTTCTGGGAAGGCTCTCCACTATATGATGGAACATTGCTGCAGAGACTTGCATCCATTCAGCCACAAGAGCATTAGTGAGGTCGTGCACTGATGTTGGGCGATTAGGCCTGGCTCACAGTCGGCATTCCAATTCATCCCAAAGGTGTTCGATGGGGTTGAGGTCAGGGCTCTGTGCAGGCCAGTCAAGTTCTTCCACACCGGTCTTGAGAAACCATTTCTGTATGGATCTCACTTTGTGCACGCAAGCATTCTCATGCTGAAACAGGAAAGTGCCTTCCCCAAACTGTCGCCACAAAGTTGGCAGCACAGAATCTTCTAGAATGTCATTGTATGCTGTAGCGTTAAGATTTCCCTTCACTGGAACTAAGGGGCCTAGCCCGAACCATGAAAAACAGCCCCAGACCATTATTCTTCCCCCAGCAAACTTTACAGTTGACACTATGCATTGGGGCAGGTAGCGTTCTCCTGGCACCTGCCAAACCCAGATTCATCCGTCGGACTACCAGATGGTGAAGCGTGATTCATCACTCCAGAGAACGCATTTCCACTGCTCCAGAGTCCAATGGCGGCGAGCTTTACACCACTCCAGTCAACGCTTGGTATTGCACATGGTGATCTGAGGCTTATGTGAGGCTGCGCTGCCATAGAAACCCATTTCATGAAGCTCCCGACAAACAGTTCTTGTGCGGACGTTGCTTCCAGAGGCTCGGTAGTGAGTGTTGCAACCAAAGACAGATGGTTTTTACACGCTACGCGCTTTAGCACTCGGCGATCCCATTCTGTAAGCTTGTGTACCACTTCGCAGCCTTCGCCGTTGTTTCTCCTAGACGTTTCCACTTCACAATAACAGCACTTACAGTTGACAGGGGCAGCTCTAGCAGGGCAGAAATTTGACAAACTGACTTGTTGGAAAGGTGACATCCTGTTTGGCCCTGTCCAGGGGTATCATCGGATGGGGCCGCAGTGTCTCCTGACCCCTCCTTTCTCAGCCTTCAGTATTTATGCTGCAGTAGTTTGTGTCGGGGGGCTAGGGTCAGTCTGTTATATCTGGAGTACTTCTCCTGTCTTATCCGGTGTCCTGTGTGAATTTAAGTATGCTCTCTCTAATTCTCTCTTTCTCTCTTTCTTTCTCTCGGAGGACCTGAGCCCTAGGACCATACCTCAGGACTACTTGGCATGAAGACTCCTTGCTGTCCCCAGTCCACCTGGCCGTGCTGCTGCTCCAGTTTCAACTGTTCTGCCTGCGGCTATGGAACCCTGACTTGTTCACCGGATGTGCTACCTGTCCCAGACCTGCTGTTTTCAACTCTCTAGAGACTGCAGGAGCGGTAGAGATACTCTTAATGATCGGCTATGAAAAGCCAAATGACATTTACTCCTGAGGTGCTGACTTGCTGCACCCTCGACAACTAATGTGATTATTATTATTTGACCATGCTGGTCATTTATGAACATTTGAACATCTTGGCCATGTTCTGTTATAATCTCCACCTGGCACAGCCAGAAGAGGACTGGCCACCCCTCATAGCCTGGTTCCTCTTTAGGTTTCTTCCTAGGTTTTGGCCTTTCTAGGGAGTTTTTCCTAGCCACCGTGCTTCTACACCTGCATTGCTTGCTGTTTGGGGTTTTAGGCTGGGTTTCTGTACAGCACTTTGAGATATCAGCTGATGTAAGAAGGGCTATATAAATAAATTTGATTTAATGACGGTGCCACGTTGAAAGTCACTGAGCTCTTCAGTAAGGCCATTCTACTACCAATGTTTGTCTATGGAGATTGCTCGATTTTATACACCTGCTAGCAATGGGTGTGGCTGAAATAGCCAAATCCGTTAATTTGAAGGGGTGTCCACATACTTATGGTCACATGTTGTTTCTCATAAATTACAATTCCATAATGCCTTGTGTTCTGCATTGAAAATTCACTTTGTGTGTAACTGATAGCGAAACACTCTCACTCTCTTTCTGTTGTTCTCTCTCTCTCTCTCTCTCACCCTCCCTCCCTCCCTTCATTCCCCTCTCTTTTCCTAAGACATCTGGCGGCAGAGGTGCAGCATTGCATTCATCTTAATAATGACTGTGTCATTGCCTGTGCATGCTGGGTGAGCTTCACTCTATACTTTTAGCAGACCTCCTACCCAGGTTGGCCAAAACACTGCTCTGCATCCCCTTCACCAACTCACTCATTCATAACCCCACTCCCACTGGGTTCTCCTACACTAGCCAGCCAAACTATCTAGTCCCCTCAACTTTTCATTTTTACATTTACATTTTAGTAATTTAGCAGTAGTGAGTGCATACATTTTTGTACTGTTTAGTCAGACCTTCGTACTGTTTAGGCAGACGTCCACCTTCTCTGACTCATAACAGATCACAATCAAAAAGATCACAATCAAAACAATCTCTTTCAGTTTTCTTTGTGGACTCATTGCACTCAACACTCAAAGCCTCCCATCTAAGCAACATAGAAATATTTCGGACTGACATAGGCTTCATATCAACGCTTCTGCTGGTCTCCATGCCCTGCTGTTAACGCTCCAATAGCTGCGTCTGATCATTTGCTGGCTATTATCTCTTTATAGTGTGCTAATCACCAGCTTTATCCTGCTCCTCTGTTTGGGTCATCACTTTCAAAACAACAACCTCCCAATATCAGGAAATAACAAACTTCAAAAGTCACAATGTGTGAATACGTCTTTGTTCCTGACAAATTATTATTTTGTCAGCCTTACAATCTTGGTACCGGTTTATAACCAGTAGCAATATCTGTGGCTGAAATACTTTTGTACAAGGGTGTTATCATTAAACTCAGTAACTGATCATTTGGAATAAGTCAAAATGCTGGGCTTTGCCAATTTTATGTGAGAGTAGGATTGGGTAAATCTTATCAAATATAATTAGATAATCAAGATAGTAATTTTCATATCCTTGAGTAATATCATGTACTATTGACTAACCACATTCCGCACAAATTTGTGCAACCGTGGCATTCAAACAAGGCTGCAATGAAAACTAATGGGACTGTAGCTACTGTGTTGGCATCACAATCTGGGGTG
Organism: Salvelinus alpinus; assembly: GCF_045679555.1. Classification (NCBI taxonomy): domain Eukaryota; kingdom Metazoa; phylum Chordata; class Actinopteri; order Salmoniformes; family Salmonidae; genus Salvelinus; species Salvelinus alpinus. The sequence goes on along the minus strand of NC_092087.1, from coordinate 27,754,512 downwards.
TGAACTACATTTCTATTCAACGGTTGATTGACATGGTAATGGACCGATAGTATTGGAGAAAAGTTGAAAAAAACTGACCCCTCTGACGCTGTACGTTAAATTGTGACATGTCATGACGATCATGCAGAGACGGGCAGCATGAAGGCCTCATCAATGATTTTGCAGGAAAGGGGAGAAATTGTGCTTTAGAATGGTATTCATATTACAGTTGACCTTGAAGTATTACGTTTTTTGTGCGCTAAAACAAGGTCAATTGTCCATTACAGCGCGATGTACAAAAGTGCATTAGCTAACATTAATCTTGTTATCTTATTATGAATGTTTTTATTCAATTAATACAAATCTTAAGTTGCTCTCATGTCGATCTTTTCCTTGAAGCTGTGATAAGCTCAGACATTTTATATACAGTTGAAACACTCAAACTGTCATTTTCCAAAATTGGCGCCCAACATGGGGCCAGTGCAGTCTTCTAAACATCAACAACTCAGGGTACCTATGCTGTTACTGTTGGGAGTTTTTTTCCTTATATGGAATATGAGTCCTATAATTTGCACAGTCCCCCAATACATGGACATTTGACAGTGGGCTTCAAGGAGTCGACGTGATAAATAATAATTACTCCCCGATGCCAAGTGATACTCTGAATGTGTGCTGCCATGTAGAACAACAGCTAATTAATTAACCTCACTAGGGAGAAACAAGAAGTGTCACTTTCAACATCAGTTAACAAGTCAAAGTCCCCAAACAATTAGCTGTACAAGACCGACAACACCACCTACTGTATTCTGGAAGGAAACCATTCAGATGGTTAAAAAGGCACCAGAGTATTCCGTACAGCAATATATGTGATATGGTCTTTATAGGTTAAGATGTTGCTTATTATTATAGTTCTGCATTCAGTATTATACCATATCCATATATATTTTAAACCATATAAATTAGTTATACCCCATCTAGCATATTACTTTTACAATCTGACAAAGACAAACATCTATGTGAGAGTGAACAGGGAGAGAGTGGACTCCTATACTGTAGCTATGTTCCTACATATTCTGTGTGCAATGTTCCGAGGTGGGAAGTGGATCGGAACAAGGAAATGTGTCTGAGCCTGTCACACTGATGTCACAGGCGTTGCTGTCACGGCAACGCGCTGCAGGACATTAAACAGCGAGGCAGGAATTGGAGATGGCATTGTTGTCACTCATTGTCTCAGAAAGGCGTACCAAGTTGTTGATGTGCCATCTCACTTCCCAACATCAAATGACGAGGTCCCAGAGATTGAGTCAGTGATAACAGACATACAGTATTTAGAGACCGATCACTTACCTCCCTTTGGGTTTTAATCCAGAGGCGTAGGCAGAAATTGCCGTATGGCTGGGCCTGAGTAAACGTGACTGGGCCAACATTTTCCAGCAAAAATACCCAGACATCAGTGGCGTAGTTGTGGTGCATGGGTAAGCGGGTATACTCTAATTTGGCAAAACATTTCCCAAACAGCCTGCCTGGCAAATGAAAGGCGCCGTGTGTGAAAAAATTATATTAGAAAGAGATGTAGTTACTGTATCTCTGAATGACCTAAAATCATGACAATGTGAAATGCATTCCCCAATGATATCCAGAATTAAATAATAGGCCTAGCCCTTATGGCTGATATGTTAGACTAAGGGACCAGATAAGTGCAGCGGTGAGAAAGGGAACATATTTCTGTGGCGGTGCTTTACATAAGAACGGGATACTCGAGGAGTTCCTACACTTCACAGCAGCTGAAGGCTTGGATGCTAGTAGCTGCTGATTCATCTCTGTATTGTGTGTATTGTTAGAGGAGATGTATGGCCTAGGCTGCATTCAATTCCATACACCATGGTTTCCACATATTTCTACCCTAATATTACTATTCGTGTATAACCTTTCTAGGCTGCAGTCTTTCTGCAGGCGTAGGCTATTTCGTCTAAAGGGGAAATGGTGATCGCTACCAGATCGAGTCAGGGCCCTGGCTGAAACCTCATAGCCTGTCCCTAAAGCTCTTCTATTGAGAAGCAAAATAAAGAGGCTAAACCGTAGAACTCATGAGACATGGGAATAAATGCACAATGCTTGTTGTGAATGCGAATATCAGGAGTCAGAGAACAGAGGCCCATTAATATACTACTTGTGGTGTCGAAGGTTGCTGAAAAGTGTGTAGCAGAGCAACTGATAGCCCACCTCAACAACAGCCCCTTCACAATGCACTCCATGCAGTTTGGCTTCAGAGCAAAACACTGATACTGTTAACCATGAGGTTCTCATCACAAAACTGTCCAAGTTCAACTTTTCCCCAGATGCCTTGAGATGGATAAAATCATACCTTGAAGGCAGAACCCAGTGTGTCAGAGTGAGCAATGAGCTGTCGCCCATTCTCAGCTATGATGTGGGCGTGCCCCAACGGCCAATACTGGGGCCTATCCTGTTCAGCCTGTACATGAATGATCAGCCTTCTGTCTGTACTGGGTCTGAAGTTCAAATGTATGCAGATGATATAGTGATATATGTGCATGCAAAGAGCAAACAAGCTGCACAAGAACTCACTACTGTAATGGTCCAGGTTACAAAGTGGCTCAGTGACTCATGTTTGCATCTCAATGTGAAAAAATCAGTCTGCATGTTCTTCACAAAGAGGGCAACAGATGCTACTGAGCCAGATGTCTATGTGTCAGGGGAGAAGCTCCAGGTGGTATCTGATACTTTGGCATCATACTTGATTCCAACCTCTCTTTTAAAAAGCTGTTGAAAAGGTTACTCAAATAACCAAATTCAACCTATCTCATTTCCAATTCATACGAAATTGTTTGACTCCAGAGGTAGCAAAACTGTACTTCAAATCTATGATACTCTCCCACTTAACATACTGTTTGACTAGTTTGGCCCAAGTTTGATGTACAACATTAAAACCCATTCAGTCTGTCAAAAAACAGGCTCTCAAAGTGCTTGATAGAAAGCCCAATAGCCATTATCACTGTTACATCCTCAGAAAGCATGAGCTCCTGAGTTTGGAAAATCTTGTGCAATACAACGATTAATGTCTTGTATTCAAGATCCTAAATGGCCTGGCTCCAACTCCACTTAGTACTTTTGTTAAACATAAAACTTTTGTCAGCCAAGCCGCATTACCTTCTCGTAGTGCTGAAAAATATAGACCTATTCTATGGTTTCACACTCGCATATATATTTATATATTTATTTTGTGATTAAACATTTTAAAAATTCATATTTTTCAAGGGGTGCTGCAGCACCCTCAGCACCCCAGCTTCCCACGGCTTTGCATGCAGTCAGCATGCATGGAACCACTTTGACTTGATCACGATTCCTCTCTACAAATGAATAGTCCATGGAGTCACGGTAAAGTTTATTTAAAACATTACCCAAGATTTGAATGCCTTGCCTTGCACATAGCCTTCAAATGTATCCAGTACAAAAAAGTGGGGTTTGCTAGCCTGGTGCTTGAAGCATGCCTCGCGAACGTGCTTACAAACCTTATATCTGTCTCTAACAAATGAGCCTTCCATAGTGGCCTCGGGGAAATGTCTACACATTTTACAGAAAAGGGCATTCCTTGTCGAACTGTATTCCAGACAATAAAACTGTCCGATCCACTTCCATGACAAACACCATCATTTCCCACTGATCACTGTAATGGGAAACACTGGCATTTTTGGTAGTGTGGGTGGTTCATCAACTGCAGACAAATCCGCAGGTGGACTCACCGTGATGACATGCTCACCGTGATGAGCCGGGGCTTGGCGACGGTGAGCTAGCTGGGTTGTGAAAGTTGAAGCATTAGTCATGCTAACTTTCTTATGCACTGACATGCTAGCCTCCTCATGGTGTCATGCCCTGACCGTAGAGAGCTTTCTATGTCTCTATTTTGGTTTGGTCAGGGTGTGATTTGGGTGGGCCTTCTATGTTCTTTTTTCTATGTTTTGTATTTCTTTGTGTTTGGCCGGGTGTGGTTCTCAATCAGAGGCAGCTGTCTATCGTTGTCTCTGATTGAGAACCATACATACGTAGCTTTTTCCCACATGGTTTTTGTGGGTAGTTGTTTTCTGTTTTGTGTTTCTGCACCTGACAGAACTGTTCGTTGTCGTTTTGTTCTTTGTTATGTTGTTCAAGTGTTTTTTTTTAAATAAATCATGAACACTTACCACGCTGCGCTTTGGTCCACTCCCTCTTCTTCAGACGACCGTGACACATGGGCTGATGACGACAGATTGGGCTCAGCCGATGGAGGTAGTGGAGCAGATTTTGTGTCTTCATCCTCCATCCGTGGCTTTTTTTTTAAAGCGCATGAGTGAACTTTGTTTGGCCATAACTTGTGACTAGCTAGCTAGCGCTAGTTCACATTAGCAAAGAATTGCAGAGGGTCAAAACTATTTGCCCACTGTTAGCTAGCTAGTAGGTATACGTGTATGTGTGATTAGTCAGGAGACAATACAAACAACAAATCAAATACGTTTATTTCATTTTTTAGGCCATCCTGATTGGGGGGGCCAGTGTTCAATCTGGCATGGCCTCTGCCCGGCCTGGCTCTGCCGTGGCTTCACTTCTGTTTTACGTTGTTTGTTTCATGTTGATGTCTGTATGGAGTGATTCATATTCCACTCTATCATTCACTTTCCCCCATGAAACTCCATTGCTAATCAACACAGGACAAGCAGCTGGGTATGGAGAATATGCTGCATTAAATCCACCCTGAGAGACTACAGAAAACACATTAAAAATCATAAACAGAGCATTATATTCACCGCTAGACCTTTCTCTTATCCAAGGGTGCCATTAGGATGTATTTATATGCATGATGCATATTATATTCACTTCAGGATGATTCATCTCAGCTGGCTGCTTCATAGACAAGATAAATCAGATTTCCCTCCACACTAGAACCGGGTTTATTGGCACCTCAATAGCCCACGATTGGCGTAGGCTATAGACAACTAATTGACTCGCCTTAGGAAAAGTGACGCTGCAATGAACCTGGATTCAAGCTCAACTTAACTCTCTCACAGCAGAAGGAGACAGGAAATCTATCAAAGTGAAAAAACAGATAAATCAATGGGCAAAACAAACTAGCAGGACTCTTAGTAGCTATTCATTATTAATCCAGTAGTGGTTTAAAGCTGAGGACCTGGAGCAGATGGTCAGTTCCCCAGTTTACCTGCTGTGTTAGGCTGTGGTGCAAACATACACACTTACCATAACATTGTCAAAGAAGCAAAGTAGAAGAAATTAATATTATTTATACAACAAGTGGTATAATCCTGAATGCTGATTGGTTAGCATTCCAGCCAGCATTCCAGCCAGTGTCTATTCCACAATTTACCACCGGCTAAATCTATGACGTTAAAATTCCTATTTACTCTGTTCCATCTGACTGCGCAATCCACTGTCTCATCAGCCCAGCAAGGCAATTTATAAACTTGATCTCCACTATAAAAAGCATGTAGACATTATCTCAATTTCTTTCAGACTAGCATTTAGTTTTCAACAGTGGAGATTTGTATAAACCTTTCTGTCTGTCTCTCCGACATTTGCAATATCTTTTCAATACTCAAATTCGATCTCCAGCTGTCGCATAGTAATTAATGTGTCGGGATGAGACAGACAGAAAGAAAGCATTTGCACACTCTTCGTGGTCAGGGGCAGGCCTTCACAATGAATGCAGTCATTTCCTGATTACACCAAATAAATATTTCATTTATCATGTGAAAATGAACTGCAACATACAATGAAGACAACTTGGCTAGTCGTTAAATGTTTTTACTTCACAAATGACTAGAAATTATTTCCAATATTGAGGTGGCATATTGTTGTGGGCAGTCTGGAAAATGCTAACTGATCTACATTTGCATGAAATAACAACCCTCTATGAAATAAGGTATCAATAGTCACAGCATTACAATATTTATGGTGCATACTGCTAATGGTATTCTGTTTAGGCCAGGAAAGACATGTTCATCATATTAATAATACCACACCTTTGTGCCTGAACCCCCCGTTACCATGAGTAATCATCCAGGATATCACTTGACAGGGTAAAATAACACAGTAGCTAGAAATAGGACAATAAAGACGAAGAGCCTAGGAGGATAACTGGCCATTAGTGGGTGGCCACAGCCATTCTCCCAGACAGATATGTGGGTGATTTACAATTACCCTAGAGGTCCGTTAAACCAGCTGCTAATGTACAGCATAACCCTACAGTCTGAACTAGGATAACAGTTGGTATCATTTGCCTGTCAATACTTCCTATTTAGAGATAAAAGCAGACTTTCAGAGAGGTAATTTAGTTTAAAACTGAGTGGCTTCTCGTCTGTTTTTAGAAAAATAAAGTTCTGATTGAAGTAGCTACCCAAACAAAAAACTGATGAGTGATGGATAGATGAATAAAAAGAGAGAAAAAAACTGGGGTCAGTTGTCGAACATCTAAGTCTGCACTTGAGCAGAAATAGCAGAAGTGTAAATGGAAATAACAACTCTAGTTATATAAGATATGGGAAAAACAACAAAGCAATTTCGTCTCCTTGCCGATTGTAAATTAAAATCAGAATTTAGTGTGAACATTTTGACCCTAGTCCACTCTGGGAAAATGTTGGTCAAAACACAATGGAATGAGACAATAAATCACTTGGGCTGCTTGCCGATACAGGCGAGACGAAGAATGACCTGCTGATTTAGTTTTAAACTCCCTATGGGTATTCCCTGATAGATTGAACTTTGCATGACTTTTGAAACACTAATAGCATTGTATAATGCTACTCTACATACACGTATGGTCCACGCTACTCTACATACACGTATGGTCCACGCTACTCTACATACACGTATGGTCCACGCTACTCTACATACACGTATGGTCCACGCTACTCTACATACACGTATGGTCCACGCTACTCTACATACACGTATGGTCCACGCTACTCTACATACACGTATGGTCCACGCTACTCTACATACACGTATGGTCCACGCTACTCTACATACACGTATAGTCCACGCTACTCTACATACACGTATAGTCCACGCTACTCTACATACACGTATAGTCCACGCTACTCTACATACACGTATGGTCCACGCTACTCTACATACACGTATAGTCCACGCTACTCTACATACACGTATGGTCCACGCTACTCTACATACACGTATAGTCCACGCTACTCTACATACACGTATGGTCCACGCTACTCTACATACACGTATAGTCCACGCTACTCTACATACACGTATGGTCCACGCTACTCTACATACACGTATGGTCCACGCTACTCTACATACACGTATGGTCCACGCTACTCTACATACACGTATGGTCCACGCTACTCTACATACACGTATAGTCCACGCTACTCTACATACACGTATGGTCCACGCTACTCTACATACACGTATGGTCCACGCTACTCTACATACACGTATGGTCCACGCTACTCTACATACACGTATGGTCCACGCTACTCTACATACACGTATAGTCCACGCTACTCTACATACACGTATAGTCCACACTACTCTACATACACGTATAGTCCACGCTACTCTACATACACGTATGGTCCACGCTACTCTACATACACGTATAGTCCACGCTACTCTACATACACGTATGGTCCACGCTACTCTACATACACGTATAGTCCACGCTACTCTACATACACGTATGGTCCACGCTACTCTACATACACGTATGGTCCACGCTACTCTACATACACGTATGGTCCACGCTACTCTACATACACGTATAGTCCACGCTACTCTACATACACGTATAGTCCACGCTACTCTACATACACGTATAGTCCACGCTACTCTACATACACGTATGGTCCACGCTACTCTACATACACGTATAGTCCACGCTACTCTACATACACGTATGGTCCACGCTACTCTACATACACGTATAGTCCACGCTACTCTACATACACGTATGGTCCACGCTACTCTACATACACGTATAGTCCACGCTACTCTACATACACGTATGGTCCACGCTACTCTACATACACGTATGGTCCACAGCTACTCTACATACACGTATGGTCCACGCTACTCTACATACACGTATGGTCCACACTACTCTACATACACGTATGGTCCACGCTACTCTACATACACGTATAGTCCACGCTACTCTACATACACGTATGGTCCACGCTACTCTACATACACGTATGGTCCACGCTACTCTACATACACGTATGGTCCACGCTACTCTACATACACGTATGGTCCACGCTACTCTACATACACGTATGGTCCACGCTACTCTACATGTAATGCATTAACACACACTCTCACAAGGGAAATGCTGTCAGCATTTGCTGTATTGAGGAGTTCAATTTGTTCAGGGGTATAACGAGAGTGTATCAGCTCCTGTCGTGAAGCGTTGACAGTGCAATGAAATATAAATTGTCAGGGCTCCTGGGGTTAGTGTTCGTAGAAAGCCTTTTGGAACAACAGTAAAACTGTTTAAATAGAGCATACGGCAGAAACAAACTTTACAAAATGGCACAGCCTATACATGATCAGAAAAAACATATACAATCTGAAGGATTTCTTTTTATGTGCAGTCCTCCCTACAAATGCTGTATATCAACAAAAGTGCACAGCCTTGGTCGTGGCCTTGTTCAATAAGTAACGATGAGTGATTTGATCTCAATCTGCTGTATCTTTGTCTCTCAATATCAACTGTTTTTAGACTGAGATTGAACACCTGAACGAACATTGATTTGATTTAACGGTAGTGTGGGAGCTGGACGCGGACATTGAGCAGGCATTGCGTGCAGAGCCCGCTCCGCTCCAGTGTCCCGCTGGGTGTCTGTACGTTCCGTCTGCTGTCTGTGACCAGCTGATCTATTGGACCCACACGTCACCCTCCTCTGGTCATCCAGGCATCGGTCGGACGGTGCTCTGTCTGAGTGGGAAGTACTGGTGGCCCACTTTGGCTAAGGACGTGAGGGTTATGTTTCCTCCTGCTCGGTGTGCGCCCAGTGTAAGGCTCCTAGGCACCTACCCAGAGGTAAGCTACACCCCTTACCCGTTCCACAACGGCCATGGTCGCACCTGTCGATCGATTTCCTGACCGATCTCCCCCCAGCACAGGGAAACACCACGATCCTGGTTGTTGTGGATCGTTTCTCTAAGTCCTGTCGTGTCCTTCCTCTGCCCGGTCTCTCTACGGCCCTACAGACTGCGGAGGCCTTGTTTACGCAGGTCTTCCTGCACTACGGGGTGCCTGAGGATATTGTGTCTGATCGTGGTCCCCAGTTCATGTCGAGGGTCTGGAGGGCGTTCATGGAACGTTTGGGGGTCTCGATCAGCCTTACCTAGGGTTTCCACCCCGAGAGTAACGGGCAGGTGGAGAGAGTTAACCAGGATGTGGTTAGGTTTCTGAGGTTTTACTGCCAGGACCGGCCGGGGGAGTGGGCGGCGTTCGTGCCCTGGGCAGAGATGGCCCAGGGCACGAACGTGCCACTAACCTCTCCCCCGAACGTGCCACTAACCTCTCCCCCTTCCAGTGCGTACTGGAGTACCAGCCGGTTCAGGCGCCTTGGCATCAGAGTCAGATCGAGGCTCCTGCGGTGGACGACTGGTTCAGGCGCGCAGAGGAGACATGGGACGCCGCTCATGTTCACCTTCAGCGGGCCGTGCTGCGCCAGAAAACCAGCGCAGACCGCCACCGCAGTGAGACCGGGTCTGGCTCTCGACCCGAAACCTGCCACTCCGCCTGCCCTGGCGGAAGCTGGGGCCGCGGTTTGTGGGGCCATTTAAAGTCCTGAGGAGACTGAACGAGGTTAGTTACAGGTTACAACTTCCCCCCGGTTACCGTATTAACCCCTCATTCTTCCTTTGACTGTGATCCCGCGAGTTCTTCGGTAATTGGTCCCGGTCTTACGGGAATCCGGACAGTTCTCAAAAACAGGAAGCACATTTCAACCTGTGGTTTAGCAACCTAGCAAGCTTGACCAGATCATATAGCTGGTTATTATTTCTGACCAATGAATTACACAGTCAGCTGGAAGCCCCACATTCCCACATACACAATGTGAATCCAAGCATCAAAACATAGACTTTTTAGAAACTCTGAGATATTTTGGGGGAGTTGGCTGTAATGCACCATGGTGTCTACCTCTGTCTGGACTAAATCTTTGTTCAGGACAAAGTGTTTCAAGTTCCACAGTGCATCCAACAAAATGTGGTTGTTGCTTATGATTGACTGAAGATTGGTGTCTGCAAAAATATGTTTGGATCTAGTGAACATTAGTGTTATTGACTGTGCGAAAAGAAAGGCCAAGGAAAATGATGATTCACAATGACGAGGAAAGTCAACAACAACCCAGTATGAAACTTACCAAAAAAACATGAGGAAAAATATGATTCACAAAAGCAGAAACAGCCTCTACAGAAGACCCTTATCTCCTTCTGGTGTGGCCTGCAACACGGATGCCTGTGCAAAGAAACACGATCTCAAGGTTGTCTCCATTACATGCCTTGACACCATCCATCACTATAAAGTTCATTATCAAGATGTTTTCCTGTGCCATCATTAGTCCTCGGTAAAGTGTGGTGATTGATGTGGCCTGGCGCTGACAACACCGCGGGTTGATCCATGTCATTAATCTAGATTTTGGGCTGTGTCATCTCCAGAATCTCCCCTACTCAAAGTGCATGAACATTTTTTCCACCACCTCTGGAATGAGAAAACCAGGTAAGAGGGAATGAGGTGAAAACAAAGATTAATTCTGCATGAATATGAAGCCACGAGACATGAAGTTACCTTCAGGGCTAACGCTTTACATTACGTTTCCCCTATTACTATGTAACTATATGGTAATAACTTTTATAACAGCGCAGTAGTGAGGTTTTGCTATTACATGGTAATAGGGTTTAGCGGTATCAGTTATTACACAATTAGAACAGGGTCTGTAATTACACATCCACTTGCTGAAGGCTGTTCCGCATGTGTAATTATTAATGTTATTTAAAAAAATGTTCCACTATGTTACTAATGTTTGTAATTACACATTTGAAAGTCACCTGTGAATTACCATGTTAATAACTCAAACCAAAATCTTACCTTGTAACTACACAGTAACCCAAAAACCCAGGTAAAACCCAAGTAGTCCCAGAGTTGATATGGTCTTGGTATGTGGATCTTAATAGACTGGTACCTCGTAACAACACTTTTAACAAGACTTTTGTTTTCAGTGGTTTAATTTCATGTACTGATACAAATTGTATTCTGCACGGGTCATTTAGTGTATGCCGACAGGAAATTTGCAGAGAAACTCAAACAACAATTTGATGGGAGATTTGTCCCCCCTGGCATTGTGCTTTGTGCTCCCTGTACAGTAGCTGTCCTCTGTGTAGCAGTTCAATTGAGATGGATGCTTTCAGCATTTAATTTGGCTCTTAATGAAGTGCAAAGGTGTCAGGCAAGTATTCAGTGTTTGAAGGAATGATCTTGATCTAAATGGAAAATTCCAAAGTTTAACAATTTGGAACTATGCTCCTTTGAGAAATGAATCACAGTTTGTTCATAGGCATGTTAATTGTAATTCACATTTTAATCCCACAAAATGTTTCAGAAATGGTAACAGTCTCTTATTCTTGATTAAATTCACCACCCACCGGTTTTACACATCTTTGAGGAAATAAAGGCCTATTGCACTTCATGAAGTAGCACCTCTTTCAGTTCATCACTTATACAGAACACCACTAGATTAAAATACTCATGTTCCACCACACAAGCAGATCCATCACAAGAAATGTATTTTATACAATAATTCCATTTCCTGCACAGTATGCACTCCCCCTGCTCTGATCAACACAATTACATATTTATGTTAATGTCTACGCAACTACAGTGCATTCCGAAAGTATTCAGACCCCTTGACCTTTTCCACATTTTGTTACGTTACAGCCTTATTCTAAAATGTATTAAATAAATCATTTCTCATCAACCTACACACAATACCCCGTAATGAGAAAGTGAAAACAGGGTTTCATACACTTCTGCACATTTATAAAAATAAGAAAAAAATCCTTATTTACATAACAGTTCAGACCCTTTGCTATGAGACTCGAAATTGAGCTCAGGTGCATCCTGTTTCCATTGATCACCTTTGAGATGTTTCTACAACCTGATTAGAGTCCACCTTTGGTAAATTCAATTGATTGAACATGATTTGGAAAGGCACATACCTGTCTATATAAGGTCCCAGAGTTGACAGTGCATGTCAGAGCAAAAACCAAGCCATGAGGTTGTCCAAGGAATTGTCCATAGAGCTCCGAGACAGGATTGTGTCGCTGAACAGATCTGGAGAAGGGCGGCAAACAATTTCTGCAGCATTGAAGGTCCCCAAGAACAAAGTGGCCTACATCATTGTGAAATGAAAGAAATTTGGAACCACCAAGACTCTTCCTAGAGATGGCCGCCCGGCCAAACTGAGCAATCTGGGTAGAAGGGCCTTGGTCAGGGACGTGACCAAGAACCCGAAGGTCACTCTGACAGAGCTCCAGAGTTCATCTGTGGAGATGGGAGAACCTTCCAGAAGGACAATCATCTCTGCAGAACTCCACCAATCAGGCCTTTATGGTGGAGTGGCCAGACGGAAGTCACTCCTCAGTAAAAGGCACATGACAGCCCGCTTGGAGTTTACCAAAAGGCACTGAAAGCACTCTCAGACCATAAGCACACAGCCAATACAATGCAGGAGTGGCTTTGGGATAAGTCTCTGAATGTCCTTGAGTGGCACAGCCAGAACCCAGAATTGAACCCGACCTAACAACATTGGAGATACCTGAAAATTGCTGTGCAGCGACGCTCCCCATCCAACTGGACAGAGACTGAGAGGATCTGCAGAGAAGAATGTGAGAAACTCCCCAAATACAGGTGTGCCAAGCTTGTAGTGTCATACCCAAGAAGACTTGAAGCTGTAATCATTGCCAAAGGTGCTTCAACAAAGTACTGAGTAAAGGGTCTGAATACTTATGTAAATGTAATTTTTCAGTTATATTTTATTTAATACATATTCAAAAATTTCAAAAACCCCGTTTTTGCTTTGTCATTATGGGGTATTGTGTGTAGATTGAAGATCTAAAAAAAAACTATTTAATACATTTTTGAATAAGACTAACGTAACAAAATGTGGAAAAAGTGAAGTGGTCTGAATACTTTCCGAATGCACTGAACATGCCAGGCTTCAACTTGCAACTTGGGGCGTCTCTTATGATTTTTAAATCTCAAATTAAGATGAAAATATGATAACAGTCAGGTGGATCATGTCTTATAGTTGTTTGTCTAGCACCCACACTGGTTATTGGGGACATGCATTGGTAGAGTGTTACTTTAAAATACCACACCAGTGAAAATCCACTTTTTTCAGCTGAAAGACGATGCCCAGATCTTAACCATGAAGTTGCACAACCATTTAAGTGAAAAAATATATATACAGTATATACAGTTGACGTCAGAAGTTTACATACACCTTGGCCATATACATTTAAACTCAGTTTTTCACAATTCCTGACATTTAATCCAAGTAAAAATTCCCTGTCTAGGTTAGTTAGGATCACCACTTAATTTTAAGAAAGTGAAATGTCAGAATAATAGAGAGAATGATTTATTTCAGCTTTTATTTCTTTCATCACATTCCCAGTGGGTCAGAAGTTTACATACACTCAACTAGTATTTGGTAGCATTGCCTTTAAATTATTTAACTTGGGTCAAACGTTTCAGGTAGCCTTCCAAATAGCTTCCCACAATAAGTTGGGTGAATTTTGGCCCATTCCTCTTGACAGAGCTGGTGTAACTGAATCAGGTTTGTAGGCCTCCTTGCTCGCACACGCTTTTTCAGTTCTCCCCACAAATGTTCTATAGGCTTGAGGCAAGGGCTTTGTGATGGCCTTTCCAATACCTTGACTTTGTTGTCCTTAAGCCATTTTGCCACAACTTTGGAAGTATCCTTGGGGTCATTGTCCATTTGGAAGACCCATTTGCGACCAAGCTTTAACTTCCTGACTGATGTCTTGAGATGTTGCTTCAATATATCCACATACTTTTCCTCCCTCATGATGCCATCTATTGCACCAGTCCCTCCTGCAGCAAAGCACGCCCACAACATGATGCTGCCACGCCCATGCTTCACGGTTGGGATGGTGTTCTTTGTCTTGCAAGCCTCCTCCTTTTCCCTCCAAACATAACAATGGTCATTATGGCCAAACAGTTCTATTTTTGTTTCATCAGACCAGAGGACATTTCTCCAAAAAGTAAGATCTTTGTCCCCATGTGCAGTTGCAAACCGTAGTCTGGCTTTTTTATGGTGGTTTTGAAGCAGTGGCTTCTTCCTTGCTGAGCGGCCTTTCCAGTTATGTCAATATAGGACTCGTTTTACTGTGGATATAGATACTTTTGTACCTGTTTCCTCCAGCATCTTCACAAGGTCCTTTGCTGTTGTTCTTGGATTGATTTGCACTTTTTGCACCAAAGTACGTTCATCTCTAGCAGACAGAACGCGTCTCCTTCCTGAGCGGTATGACGGCTGCGTTGTCCGATGGTGTTTATACACTGCTCAAAAAAATAAAGGGAACACTTATACAACACAATGTAACTCCAAGTCAATCACCCTTCTGTGAAATCAAACTGTCCACTTAGGAAGCAACACTGATTGACAATAAATTTCACATGCTGTTGTGCAAATGGAATAGACAAAAGGTGGAAATTATAGGCAATTAGCAAGACACCCCCAATAAAGTAGTGGTTCTGCAGGTGGTGACCACAGACCACTTCTCAGTTCCTATGCTTCCTGGCTGATGATTTGGTCACTTTTGAATGCTGGCGGTGCTTTCACTCTAGTGGTAGCATGAGACGGAGTCTACAACCCACACAAGTGGCTCAGGTAGTGCAGCTCATCCAGGATGGCACATCAATGCGAGCTGTGGCAAGAAGGTTTGCTGTGTCTGTCAGCGTAGTGTCCAGAGCATGGAGGCGCTACCAGGAGACAGGCCAGTACATCAGGAGACGTGGAGGAGGCCGTAGGAGGGCAACAACCCGGCAGCAGGACCGCTACCTCCGCCTTGGTGCAAGGAAGGGCACTGCCAGAGCCCTGCAAAATGAACTCCAGCAGGCCACAAATGTACATGTGTCTGCTCAAACGGTCAGAAACAGACTCCAAACGGTGTTTTGCGGGTATTATTTAATGAAGCTACGAGTTGAGGACTTGTGAGGCGTCTGGTTGTGCCAACATCAGTTATTTTTAAGTCTTGGTTCCAATAGCTATATTTTTTGCTAAGAGATTGTCAGTTGGATATGCTCTCTGAAATGTTTTTTTTATATCTTTACCTATGAACATCCTTTTCTTACTCAAATAAGACTCCCTCAAGGTTGCTCTGATGTCCAAAATATTTCAAATCAAAATGTTGTGATATTTAACTTTTAAGTTGCATGTATTTTAAATTACTTTTGAATTCTGTCATGGAAATAAATGTTTCTGTTACCAAGTCATTTACGGTTTCTATGCCTTTAGTTTTCCATGTGGACCAATTTATCTGTGAATTCTGAAAAGCTATCAAGGAATTGTTTCATAAGGTTTTCTTTTTAGCGAGTGATATATAAAAGTCTTATGACTGAGTATACTTTGTTAAAGAATGTCTTCAGCAAGGTAATTGGTATTACCAAAAATAAATAAAGAAATTCTATAATTCTATATGCCATTCTATAAAGGTTTATTCTGCCTGTAAAATGTATGGGAAGATTAATCCATTTAATTAGATGTGCTTTCATATTGTTGAGTAATGGAATAAAGTTATTTTTATATATTTGTTGTTGGTTGTCACTTATTAAGCATCCTAAGTATTTAATATTTTTTATGTCTACTTAATGGATTGCTGCAGATTGTGAGTTATTCTTTTTCTTTTTACTATTTCCATTATTTCATTTTTTTCCACATAAATTTTATATCCTGATATTTTTTGAGAAAAAGGGGGCATTGAGTTTTCAGTATTGGTCAGGTATATCAGAGCCCCACCTGTTTTTTGTTTCCTGTTTTGCATGTCATTTTGGCATTAATATGTATCACATTTCAGTTTGCAAACAATGTAAAAAATATATATAATTGAGTTTATAAAGCTGCATACAAACATGGTCTCTTTTTTACTTTCATGAGTAAGACAGCTCCAAAATGAAGGTGTTTCAGCCTAGCTCAGTGCTTTCAGGCTCTATTGTGTGTAACAGTGATAACACCAAGTAAAACTGAAATGATAACTTAAAACACAAAATCTAAATATCCATTAACCTGTTTGGGCTAGGGGGCAGCATTTTCACGTTTCGATGAAAAGCGTGCCCAGAGTAAACTACCTGCTACTCAGTTCCAGTTGCTAATATATGCATATTATTTGTAGATTTGGATAGAAAACACTCTGAAGTTTCTAAAACTGTTTGAATGATGTCTGTAAAAAACAGAACTCATATGGCAGGCGAAAACCTGAGAAAAATCCAACCAGGAAGTTGGAAATCTGAGGTTTGTAGTTTTTCAACTCTTGGCCTATCAAATACACTGTGCCTATGGGGTCATATTGCACTTCCTAAGGCTTCCACTAGATGTCAACAGTCTTTAGAACCTTGTTTGGTGCTTCTACTGTGAAGTGGGGGCAAATGAGAGGGGATTGAGTAAGGTCTCTCCCAGAGTGCCATCACGTGAGAGTTAGCTTGAGTTCCATTGCATTTCTGAAGACAAAGGAATTCTCCGGTTGGAACATTATTGAAGATTTATGTTAAAAACATCCTAAAGATTGATTCTATACTTCGTTTGACATGTTTCTACGGACTGTAACGGAACTCTTTGACTTTTCGTCTGCTCCTAGTGATCGCGCGTCATGAATTTGGAATACTGGGCTGAACATGCTAACAAAAAGGAGGTATTTGGACATAAATTATGAACTTTATTGAACAAATCAAACATTTATTGTGGAACTGGGATTCCTGGGAGTGCATTCTGATGAAGATCATCAAAGGTAAATGAATATTTATAATGCTATTTCTGACTTCTGTTGACTCCAACATGGCGGATATCTGTTTGGGTTGTGTTGGTCTCTGAGTGCCGTACTCAGATTATTGCATGGTTTGCTTTTTCCGTAAAGTTTTTTTGAAATCTGACACAGCAGTTGCATTAAGGAGAAGTATATCTTTAATTCTGTAAATGACACTTGTATCTTTTATCAATGTTTATTATGAGTATTTCTGTAAATTGATGTGGCTCTGTGCAAATTCACGGGATGTTTTGGAGGCAAAGCCAAATGTAAACTGAGGTTTCTGGATATAAATATGAACTTGATCGAACAAAACATACACATGTATTGTGTAACATGTTGTCTCGGGAGTGTCATCTGATGAAGAATATCAAAGGTTAGTGATTCATTTTATCTCTATTTCTGCTTTTTGTGACTCCTCTCTTTGGTTGGAAAATCGCTGTATGCTTTCTGTGACTAGTTGCTGACCTAACATAATGATATGTTCTGCTTTCGCCGAAAAGCCTTTTTGAAATCGGACACTGTGGTTGGATTAACGAGAATTTTATCTTTAAAATTGTGACTAATACTTGTATGTTTGAGAAATTTTAATTATGAGATTTCTGTTGATTGAATTTGGCGCCCTGCAATTTCATTGGCTAGCGGAACCCCGTTCCTAGACAGGTTCTTATAGACAGGTTCGTAGACAAACTTCTTATAGCATATTAGACACATTTCCACTTCCTGAACACATACTACTTAAATAAAAAACATACAGCCTTTTCTTAGTAAAACGCAAAGGTAAAAATGAAATAAATACAGTAGCCAAATATATGGACCTGGGAAGGCGATGAAATGGGCTGCCTTGGAGAACAGATCGACGGCCACCAGGATAGTGGTAAGCCCTTGAGATGGAGGCAACCCTGTGATAAAGTCTACAGATAGATGAGACCAGGGCCAGGTGGGGATGGGCAGAGGTTGGAGCAACCCGGCCGGTCGCTGATGGAACAGGCCGCAACAAAGGATCTCACATCCTCCATCATGTTGGGCCAACAGAATTTCCATCTCAAGAACTCCAGTGTCTGATTAACCCCCAGTTAATTTAGAGGAGTGTCCCCTTTGTAGTACTCGGGCCGGGCTGATCGCGGAACATAAAGTATGTTAGTGGGTCTCCCGCCGGGGTCAGGTTCTCAGATCTGGGCTTGTCGGACCGTGGTCTCAATACGCCATATGACAGGGGCCACAATGCGTGAGCTGGGGATGATGGGTTCGGGGTCCCTCTCCTCGTTAGAGACATAGTGTTGGCGGGACAGGGCATCTGCCTTCTGATTCGTGGATCCCGGGCGATAGGCTAGTGTGAAATCGAACCTGTTAAAAAACAGAGCCCACCTAGCCTGGCGAGCGTTCAACCTCTTGGCTTCTTGAATGGAGACCAAGTTCTTATGGTCCGTCCAGATCCAGAAAGGTTTAAGTGCCCCCTCCAACCAGTGTCCCCGCCCCTCAAGAGCCCACTTAACTGCCAAGCTCCCGGATGCCTACACCGTAGTTGCTTTCCGCTGGCGAGAACTGCTTGGAGAGAAAGGCGCATGGGTGCAGTTTCTTTTCCTCCTCATTCCGTTGTGAAAGGACCATCCCTGCTCCAGTGTCCGAGGCATCCACCTCCTTGACAAAGGGACGAGTCAGATCAGGATGACCAAGGATGGGTCCAGAGGTGAAACGTCCCTTGACGAGCTCCATGAATGCCCTGTCAGCCTCGGCGGTCCAGCAAAAACGGGTCTGGGACTTGCGGGTTAGGACCGTGAGAGGCGTTGCCACTGCATCAAAGTTTCGTATAAAATGCATGTAAAAATTGGCAAGACTGAGGAACCGCTGGATGTTCTTGAGTGAAGTGGGACGGGGCAAGTCGGCGACTGCCTCAATCTTTACGGAGTCCATTTGGATGCCTGCGGTAGAGATAATGTGACCCAGGAAGGAAACCTGGAACTCACACTTCTCTATCTTGACATATAGTTGATTCTGCAGGATGTGTCTCAGGACTTGGCGGACGTGCAGTTTTTTTTCCTGAAGGGTCTTGGAGAAGATCAAGATGTCGTCGAGGTAAACAATGATGAACCGATTCAACATATCCCTCAGGGTGTCATTGACCAATGATTGAAAGAATGCTGGTAAATTCGATAATCCGAAGGGCATGACTAAATACTCAGTGGCCACTAGGGGTGTTAAAGGCAGTCTTCCACTCATCTCCCTCCCTGATTCTGGGGGGTAACGATTCTTGATTATAATCTGGTTCAGCCCTCTGTAATCGATGCAGGGACGCAGGACTCCATCCTTCTTACCCACTAAGAAGAAGCCTGCACCAGCAGGGGATGTAGAGGGGCGTATGAAACCTGCCTCCAGTGACTCCTGGATGTAATTGTCCGTGACTGCTGCTTCAGGGGTCGAGAGGGAGTACAGACGACCCCGGGGAGGTGTGGCGCCGGGTTGGAGTTCTATTGTACAGCTGTAAGGACGATGAGGGGGAAGGGTGGCGGCCTGCCTCTTACTGAAGGCCTCCCGGAGGTTGAATAATTCGAGATGGAGAGCGGAAAAGTTTTGGTCTTCAAGGGATGCAGGAGGACGCGGTGAGGCTCTTCGTTGGGGTCTTAGACATTAAGTCTGGCAGTCCTTACCCCAGTCTGGTAGGTGTCCCGTAGACCAGGAAACTAGTGGGTTATGTAGCGCTAGCCAGAGGTACCCTAGGATAAGGGGGTTCTCGGGAGCAGGGATCAACAAAAAACCAAGAGTCTCAGAGTGGTTCACCCCAACCTGCAGTAGAATGGGCTTGGTCTGATATTTCACCTGACCGGAGCCAATGGGGCGTCCATCGAGGGCTTGAATCTGCATAGGGATGGGACATTTCACGCAGGGGATCTGTAACTCTCTGGAGAAGTCTTGATCAATGAAAATATCTGCGGCCCCGGAGTCCACAAAGGCTTGAATCTGGTGCTGACGGTTGTTCCAGTGGAGGGTTGCGGGTCATAGTTACCTCCCTGGGTAGCCTGGGTAGCCTGGAGGTAACTGCACAGCTTGTCAGGGTCTCCCCCTGTCCTGGCGAGCCCTGGCGTTTCCCGTCAGCTCTGGGCAAGTTGCACGGAGATGGCCGAGACCTCCACAGTAGAGGCTGCAGCCTTCTGTCACGCTCCTGTGGGCTCAGACGTGTGCGTCCCAGCTGCATGGGCTCCTCATTGCTGGGTTCAGGGGGCGTGGGGTGCACAGGAAACCAGGATACTGGGGTGGTGTCAAAAAAGCGTTGTCTCACATTCTCGGAGGCAATTGTCGATCCTGAATGCCAGCGTTATTAGGGTCTCGAGGTCCTCTCCTAGTTCCCAAGAGGTCAGTTCATCCTAGATGGAGTTAGACAAACCCTGGTGAAGAGTGGTGATCAGTGCCTCCGTATTCCACCCACTCTCGGCGGTGAGGGTGCGGAACTCAATGGTGAACTCAGCCAGTGGTCTGGCCCCTTGGATGTTAAACTGTCTGCTGGCCGCTTCTCGTCAGCCGACTGGGTGGTAGAAGACTCGTCGCAGCTCTGCAGTGAAGGCTAATATGGAGCTGCAGGATTGTGGCTGCTGTTCCCACACCGCTGTTGCCCACGCCAGGACCTTGCCCAAGAGTAGAGAGATTATGTAGGCGATCATGGCCCGGTCAGTATGGAAAGAGTAGGACTGTAGCTCAAACAGAGCAATGGGTGAGGAACTCCTTGCATCCTCCCGGGTGGCCGTCATACCGCTCGTGGGCTGGGATCTTGGGTTCCCGGTGCAGGTTCCCTGGAGGAACTACGGTGACGCCTTTAGCGCTGCGTAAATTTATATTTGTCACATGGGCCGAATACAACAAGTGTAGACCTTACCGTGAAATGCTTACTTACAAGCCCTTAACCAACAGTGCAGTTCAAGAAGAGTTAAGAAAATATTTACCAAATATACTAAAGTAAAAAATTAGAACATGTTAAATGGGGGCCTGTTCCGCCCACCTTTTCCTGTAGTCCACGATCAACTCCTTTGTCTTGCTCAAATTGAGGGAGAGGTTATTGTCCTGGTGTCACACTGCCAGTTCTCTGACCTTCTCCCTATAGGATGTCTCATCATTGTTGGTGATCAATCTAACTACTGTTGTGTCGTCAGCAAACTTAATGATGGTGTTGGAGTCATGTTTGGCCACACAGTCGTGGGTGAACAGGGAGTACAGGAGGGGACTAAGTACACACCCTTGAGGTGCCCCAGTGTTGAGGATCAGCGTGGCAGACATGTTGTTGACTACCCTTAACACCTGGAGGCGGCCCGTCAGGAAGTCCAGGATCCAGTAGCAGAGGAAGGTGTTAAGTCTCAGGGTCCTTTTATATATATCTTTTTTTTATTTAACCTTTATTTAACTAGGCAAGTCAGTTAATTAAGAACAAATTCTAATTTACAATGACGACATATTTTTACCTTGTCAGCTCAGGGATTCGGTCTAGCAACCTTTCGGTTACTGGCCCAATGCTCTAACCACTAGGCTACCTGCCGTCCTTAGCTTAGTGATGAGCTTCGTGGGCACTATGGTGTTGAACGCTGAGCTGTAGTCAATGAACAGCATTATCGCATAGTTGTTCCTTTTGTCCAGGTGGGAAAGGCAGTGTGGAGTGCGATTGAGATTGCGTCATCTGTGGATCTGTTGGGGCGGTATGCGAATTGGAGTGGGTCTAGCGTATAAATGTTGACCTGTTAAAAGGTCTTGCTCACATAGGCTACCGAGAGCTTTATCACACAGTCATCCAGAACAGCTGGTGCTCTCGTGCATGCTTCAGTGTTGCTTACCTCGAAGTGAGCATAAAAGGCATTTAGCTCGTCTGGTAGGCTCGTGTCACAGGGCAGCTCTTGTCTGGGTTTCCCTTTGTAGTTCGTAATAGTTTTCAAGCCCTGCCACATCCGACGAGCGTCAGAGCCGGTGTAGCGTTAAATCTTAATCCTGTATTTGCTTGTTTGATGGTTCGTCTGAGTGCATAGCAGGATTTCTTATAAGCATCCAGTTTAGTGTCCCGCTCTTTGAAAGCGGTAGCTCTAGCCTTTAGCTCGATGGGGATGTTGCCTGTAATCCATGGCTTCTGGTTCGGATATGTACATACAGTCACTGTGGGAATGACGTTGTCGATGCACTTATTGATGAAGCCAATGACTGAGGTGGTATACTCCTCAATGCCATTGGATGAATCCCGGAACATGTTCCAGCCTGCACTAGCAAAACAGTCCTGTAGCGTAGCATCCGCGTCATCTCACCACTTCCATATTGAGCGAGTCACTGGTACTTTCTGCTTTCATTTTTGCTTGTAAGCAGGAATTGAGAGGATAGAATTATGGTCAGATTTGACAAATGGAGAGCGGTGGAGAGCTTTATATGCATCTCTGTGTGTGGAGTAAAGGTGGTCTATAGTTTTTTTTCCTCTGGTTGCACATGTGACATGCTGGTAAAAATTTGGTAAAACTGATTTAAGTTTGCCTGCATTAAAGTCCCCAGCCACTAGGAGTGCCCCTTCTGGATTAGCATTTTCTTGTTTACTTATGGCCTCATAGAGTTGGTAGAGTGTGGTCTTAGTGCCAGCATCGGTCTGTGGAGGCAAATAGACGGCTACGAATAATATAGATGAGAATTCTCTTGGTAGATAGTGTGGTCTACAGCTTATCATAAGGTACTCTACCAATACCTCTAGCAATACCTCGAGACTTCTTTAATATTAGACATCGCGCACCAGCTGTTATTGACAAATAGACACACACCCTATTTGTGATCGGTGCGTCTTGTCTCTGAGCCAGGTAGCAATAGTTCGCAGTACGCATAAAAGGTTCTAGGCCTTGCTCTGTCCCACCCAGGTCAACTGCATATCCCTAGAAAGGTTATCTGGTTGGCTACACGACTGTCAAGGTGCCATAGTAACAAATTCCCTGTGGAATGGATGTCTACAGCATATAAGCAGGCATCATCATATTTTTTATACGGAAATATATAGTCACTCGGTGGACATTCGATGTTGCCATTAAGTCAAACATCATCAGATAACAATAGGCAAGATTTGTTCCTACCAACCTAAGGATTAATTTGATACCCCTCATGTAGCTATAGCTCAAACACAGACCAGATCTAAGCTTACCTTGTAAGATGTTTGCTGTTTGGTGAAAACATTGTGTAAAATAAACATTTTGACTCTCATGGCTGGTGATCAATAACGGTAGGTCACAGGCAGACAAATAAGACATCCTCATGATCTGTGGAGTCCTGGCTTTCCATGTGTATCAACATATTCCATGTTTATTTTGTTTATGTTTCACAACGCTAACTGGAACGTAGCAGCCATCTTGAAATGAGGTCATCGGCTCGGCCTAGCATCACTACTCTGGACGGTTCTGACCTAGAATACGTGGACAACTACAAATACCTAGGTGTCTGGCTAGACTTTTATCTCTCCTTCCAGACTCATATCAAACATCTCCAATCCAAAATCAAATCCAGAATCGGCTTTCTATTTCGCAACAAAACCTCCTTCACTCACGCCACCAAACTTACCCTAGAAAAACTGACTATCCTTCCAATACTCTACTCAGCAAATTGAATGTACTCTATCACAGTGCCATCCGTTTTGTTACCAAAGCGCCTTATACCACCAACCACTGCGACCTGTATGCTCTAGTCGGCTGGCCCTCGCTACATATTCGTCTCCAGACCCACTGGCTCCAGGTCATCTATAAGTCTATGCTAGGTAAAGCGCCGCCTTATCTCAGCTCACTGGTCACGACAACAACACCCACCCGTAGCACGTGCTCCAGCAGGTATATCTCACTGGTCATCCCCAAAGCCAACATCTCCCTTTGCCCGCCTTTCCTTCCAGTTCTCTGCTGCCAGTGACTGGAAGGAATTGCATAAATCGCTGAAGCTGGAGACTTACATTTCCCTCACTAACTTTAAACATCAGCTATCTGAGCAGCTAACCGATCGCTGCAGCTGTACATAGTCCATCGGTAAATAGCCCACCCAATCTACCTACCTCATCCCCGTATTGTTTTTATTTACTTTGCTGCTCTTTTGCACTACAGTATCACTACTTACACACCATCATCTGCTCATCATCATCTGCTCATCTATCACTCCAGTGTTAATCTGCTAAATTGTAATTACTTTGCTACTATGGCCTATTTATTGCCTTACCTCCTCATGCCATTTGCACAAACTGTATATAGACTTTCTTTTTTTTCTATTGTGTTATTGACTGTACGCTTGTTTACTCCATGTGTAACTCTGTGTTGTTGTTTCTGTCACACTGCTTTGCTTTATCTTGGCTAGGTCGCAGTTATAAATGAGAACTTGTTCTCAACTAGCTTACCTGGCTAAATAAAGGTGAAATTAAAAAAAAAAAATAATAAGTTTGAATGCCCATATATGTAGTAAGTCACACCAAAGATTTTAAGGCACCGATCAATAGCCAAGATACTCAGCTTTCCGCAGACACCCCTTTTTTTGCAGATCGGGGATACCGTTCTCATACCAGACTGAATTGAATAAAAAAAATATGATAGGGTCCTCAATTATGGGGACTTTACATTTAAGAGGTAAGTCAGCCATATCAGCTATGTTTTTTAAAAAGGCAGTAAATGAGGCTGAATGAACTGTTTCGCTGCCAGACAAGGCTCCGCTGATAGCCAGGTGTAGCAGAGGTAAGGATTCACTCCATGGTGCTGAAAAGAAAGCCCTGCTGTTGGGACAGGTTTATGTAGGCCCTAACAGTTTGTGGGCACCATTTTTCACCGTTATAGTGCAATTAATGTATTGTTTAGTGTTGTGTTATGTGTTGTGTTATGTAATGGCTTTGCTGGTATGCATCTGGAAAAAATATATTTTGAGTATGCCCCACCAAGATATACATGCTAAAATCGCCACTGCAGGAGATCATCTGCAAATAAGTTCTGTTTTATATTCATTCAATTTGGGTCCTGTCTAATTCTTTCTGCAAGCGACTCAATTGCCAGTGCAAACAGGAGGGGGGAGAGGGGACTTCCGTGTCTTGCACCCCTTTCTAAAGCAGTTTCATCAGATAATGTATTATTTTTGTATATTTTTGCTTAAGGACATGTACTGTATACAATATGTTTTATTACATTGAGTATTTCAGCTGGAAAGTTAAAAGCTTCCAAAGTTTTGAATCGAAAAAGACATTCAAGATGGTCTAAAGACTTTTTGGCATCAACAGACATTACTTATAAATCTATATCTTGTTCTTTTGTGTATTGTATTAAACTGAAACATGTTCTTGTATTTGTTTGTAAGTGTCTATTTTTAATAAACACTGTCTGATTGATATGTTTAAGTATGGTAAGACCTTTGCCTTTCTATTGCTTATAAGCTTTGTTACTATTTTATTGTCATCATTTATTATTTTTATGGGTCTATAATCAGAATGGGACTCTCCAAATTTTCCTGTTTTTCATATAACTGAAATAACAGTTTAATACATGAAACTAGGATGTAATGAATTGAGTGACGTGTGTTGTCATTTGTGTAAATAGTGGGGCTAATTTGTCCCAAAATGTTGAATAGAATTCTTTGGGAAAGCCATCCATTCCTGGTGTTTTTTTCCATACAAATGTTTTAACACCAGCATACCACCCTGCATCCCACTGCTGGCTTGCAAAGATCCCAAGAGTAGGGGTGTTAACCTCGGCGTCCTGGCTAAATTCCCAATCTGGCCCTCATACCATCACTGTCACCTAATCATCCCCCGTTTACAATTGGCTCATTCATCCCCCCTCCTCTCCCCTGTAACTATTCCCCAGGTTGTTGCTGTAAATGAGAATGTGTTCTCAGTCAACATACCTGGTTAAATAAAAAAAGCAGTATCTAATATTTTCTTCTTTGGTGATCTCTGTTTTTAGTGTTCATTTTTTTGTCAGCTGATAATTGCTTCAGAGTAGTTGAGTCTAAGAAGGCTATAGGATCTGTCCAACTGTTGCTTATGTAACAGGGTTGGTTATGTTTCCACTTGCCTCTAAAGAAATGTGTATTTGATGTTCAAGCATTCTTATTGGTTAGTTCAACTCTGATGACAATAAGGGGTGTTGTGATTGGCCCCGCTTGCAGATAGGGGGAGATCGCGAACGTCAGGTCTTCCCAGTATGAAAATGTGATGCGAGGGGTAGGTCACGTTCTGAATACTGTTTTCTATTTTCTATTTTACAATGTGTACAAATTTGCTGTACGTTACTGATTTTATACATGTGTGGTTATATGGTACCTGTTAGGGATTGAGGGGCTTTCTGGGATGTGCTTTGGCATATGATTGCTGTAAATAATTGTGTTAGCTAGCATACACCGATGTCATGGTCACATAAGCCACGGCTAACACAGTTGTCTTCATGCTACAGATTTTGCCATCGACAGCCATCATCACTGTTAAGTCCTGCACAACTAACGTGCTGTTTCCCATTTAACCACAGGTATTTACACATGTTATATTTTGTATTGTATTTTTGTATTTTGTTCACCCAGTATGAAAATGTGATGCGAGGGATTTTGCCATCGACAGCCATCATCACTGTTAAGTCCTGCACAACTAACGTGCTGTTTCCCATTTAACCACAGCAGAAATAAATGATGCTCAACTGGGACCACTGGCCGAAGTGATTTATTATTTTAAAACACAACGCATGGAGAGTACACTATACATCTGTTACACTGGTGCCGTGGCCTTTGTGGAGCGATGGGTAACGATGCTTCGTGGGCGACCGTTGTTGATGTGTGCAGAGGGTCCCTGGTTCGCGCCCGTGTCGGGGCGAGGGGACGACCTAAAGTTATACTGTTACACTTAATTCTCCTTCTCTCTCCCTCAAAAAATGCTAATCATATCCTAAATTGACCCCAGTTTCATCCATCATTGATTGTCCATTCCCATAAATCCCTCCACCACCTAGGTGAAGTACAGTAGAGGATGTCAGGACAACAAGGCTGGACAATTAAGGGTGGCTTGTCCGGGTGGTTGCTGTACACAGGGTGAGTAACAATCTGACAGCACTGTCTTGACTGTATACAGAGAGAGAATACATGCCTGATTCTCAGTTCTCTCGGCTAAACTGAGAACAGCAAAATGGTATAACATAATGACAAATTCAACAACCTACCTACAGTTGAAGTCGGAAGTTTACATACACTTACATTGGAGTCATTAAAACTCATTTTTCAATCACTCCACAGATTTCTTGTTAACAAACTGTAGTTTTGGCAAGTCGGTTAGAACATCTACTTTGTGCATGACACAAATCATTTTTACAACAATTGTTCACAGACAGATTATTTCACTTATCATTCACTCGATCACAATTCCAGTGGGTCAGAAGTTTACATAAACTAAGTTGACTGTGCCTTTAAACAGCTTGGAAAATTCCAGAAAATGATGTCATGGCTTTAGAAGATTCTGATAGGCTAATTGACATCATTTGAGTCAATTGAAGGTGTACCTGTGGATGTATTTCAAGGCCTACTTTCAAAATCAGTGCCTCTTTGCTTGACATCATGGGAAAATCAAAAGAAAATCAGCCAAGACCTCAGAAAAACAATTGTAGACAAGTCTGGTTCATCCTTGGAAGCAATTTCCACATGCATGAAGGTACCAAGTTCATCTGTACAAACAATAGTACACAAGTATAAACACCATGGGACCACGAAGCCGTCATACCGCTCAGGAAGGAGACGCGTTCTGTCTGCTAGAGATGAACGTACTTTGGTGCAAAAAGTGCAAATCAATCCCAGAACAACAGCAAAGGACCTTGTGAAGATTCCGGAGGAAACAGGTACAAATGTATCTATATATCCACAGTAAAACGATTCCTATATCGACGTAACCTGAAAGGCAGCTCAGCAAGGAAGAAGCCACTGCTCCAAAACCGCCATAAAAAAAGCCAGACTACAGTTTGGAACTGCACATGGGGACAAAGATCTTACTTTTTGGACAAATGTCCTCTGGTCTTATGAAATAAAAATACTGTTTGGCCACAATGACCATCGCTATGTTTGGAGGAAAATGGGGGAGGCTTGCAAGATGAAGAGCACTATCCCAACCCGTGAAGCACGGTGGTGGCAGCATCATGTTGTGGGGGTGCTTTGCTGCAGGAGTGACTGGTGCACTTCACAAAATAGATGTCATCATGAGGCAGGAAAATTATGTGGATATATTGAAGCAACATCTCAAGACATCAGTCAGGAAGTTAAAGCTTGGTCGCAAATGGGTCTTCCAAATGGACAATGACCCCAAGCATACTTCTCAAAGTTGTGGCAAAATGGCTTAAGGACAACGAAGTCAAGGTATTGGAGTGGCCATCACAAAGCCCTGACCTCAATCTCATAGAGAATTTATGGGCAGAACTGAAAAAGTGTGTGTGAGCAAGGAGGCCTACAAACACAACTCAGTTACACCAGCTCTGTCAGGAGGAATGGGACAAAATTTACCCAACTTATTGTGGGAAGCTTGTGGAAGGCTCCCCAAAACGTTTGACCCAAGTTAAACAATTTAAAGGCAATTCTACTGTAATACCCTTGTTAGAACCAAGTATTTAGTTTATTTGTTATAATTATTATGTAATGTATAAGTGAATAGGTTGGTTTACTTTTAAGTTTAAGTTTTGACCAATAAGGTTGCTTGTTAAGCTGTGGCCAGCCCGTTAACCAAGTTGACCTGGTTAACGGGAGGCCTGGGAAAAAATAGAGGTAGAGAGACGATTTGAGAAGGATGGACATTACATTATGACCTTTGGTGAAGAAGAATTATAAAATACGATAAAAATAGAACAAAACCCGTACCTACCGTGTTTTGAAGGGAAATACCGATTTTATTTTATAAGAGTTGTTATAATTTTGTGAAGAAAGACTTAGTAAAGACTGAAGCTACCGTCTCATCGTGGAGGTATTTGACAGCCTTGAGGTTAGCCTAGCATTGTGTGACACCGAGAGAGAATTGTTTGGGAAAGATTAACAAGTTCATGTTCCCATGGGATATCGGTTACTGCTAAAGAGTACTGTCTGCATTGATAGCTGTGCTTGCTGTGGATCTTGTGAGGAAACCTGCACGGAACTGCCATACTTCGCTGAGGGAATATCTACGAGTAGTGAGTAACCACAACTAACCACAACGGTGGGGTGCTTCGGAACTTCATGTGTGTCGTCATTTCTTTTGAGCTCCAACACACGCCAAAGGGTTAAGCAAGCTCGAAATAATTTGGACATGGGTTAGGTATAACTCATTGGGGTTTATTATTTTTATTTATTTTGATGTGGTGCTTTGAAAATGTAATAATACACATCGTGAACCTTATGTATGTTGCCTTGGTGGAGTCGTTTACTTTTTCAATTTCATTTAATGCATGGGAAAGCATATCCTTATACAATAACAAAAATCTATAATCATTCTATCTGAAGTTTATACCCTAGTTGTCATCACCTTAGATAGTTTACAATAGGGATTCTTATTGGAGATGTCAGGAATTGTGAAAAACTGAGTTTAAATGTATTTGGCTAAGGTGTATGTAAACTTCCGACTTTCATGTGTCTTACAGGACCGAGGATTCCCCGGGCTGAGTGATCCAGACCATGAAATGGCTGAGCCAGCCATGATATTGTTATATCGAGAAAACGGTGAGATGTGACTACAGTGTAAAAAAAGATATCCCAAAAGGCTCCATGTTTTGTTGTGTTTATCATTCAATGCCTGTTCTGATAATGTTTACACAACCAGCTATAATTACAATCTGAGCAAACAATGAAATGGAAAATAAATTATTACTATATGTCGTGTCTTTGCTATGCCGGATTAAGTGATATGACATGCTATTCTATAAAATCATTTCTCTGTTATTAATATTACCTGATTGAACTAATCATGTAAATGTAATTAACTAGAAAGTCGGGGCACCACGAAATAATGTTTATAGAGCTGTTATCTTCCGAATAAACTCTTATTCAGTCTCATCTGAAGTCGTAGAATTCTTTGTTATCTTCACGAACCCTGGCTAACAAGTTGAATCAGCAATACAAAAATTGGTTTACTTATTTATTTACTAAATACTTAAACAATCACACAGAATTACACAGGATGGGTCATACATTGATTACTAATTATGTCATGAAAGAAAACATGCCTAGCGGATGGAACCGATATGACAGCTGGTTACACAAAGAAAGGGGGTTGGGTTTTGAATGAATGCGCGGGAAGACTGAGGAATAAGGGTCTCTGATCGGACCTTGTGAAGCTATGCTATCGTAAATACAGAATCTTATGCATTCTAAATAACCACCCATTTGGAAAAGGAAAATGCAAGAAATATGTACTCTGAGCGGTGCTTCAATAGGTTGGTCGTAGATGGAAGGCCGTGTTGCCCAACAGAGATCTCCCTTGTCCTTTTAAGAATATGTCTTGTGGTAGAACGGATACGTTGTCGTACCGTCGCGTGTTTTGTAGAAGAGATACTTTGTCTGTCCTTTCCTAGCCCACGTTTACAACTGCTGCTGCTCACTCAACGGCTAGGAGGTATCACTTCTTTAATGAATAAGAGTTCAAAGTTCATACCAAGTTGCCATACTTTAAGCTCACGCTGAAGTTGGCTTAGTTCTGTAGTTTGATATTAGCCCTTTTAACGTATGGACCGTCGTCCTCACGTCCTCGGGAACACAAATGTAAAATTTTTGTAAAGGGCTTATGTAGTAGGGAGAGAAGGGCGTGTTTCATAGTTCACAACCAATGTCTGTTCACATGGGCGGGGCCACTGAGTTGAGCCTAGTTCACTTATGAAAACCAATTATCTCATTTAGAAGCTAAAATTACATTTCATCTGTTCACAAATAGTTTCATATTTAAACATTTAAATTGCACAACAATTCCATGTGAATCTGATAACTATAATGTGTAGACTTTCCAAGATACAGTTTATGTCATCCTATCATCAGTAATAATGTCTCAGATGACAACTGATCTGATATAATATTCTTTAAGTACCAACACATATTTTCAACTGGTTGGATTACCGAAATATGGTTCTGTTCACCACCCTTTTGATGTTAACTTCTTATGGCTGCAATCCCGTTAACGGGATGATATGACAACAGCCAGTGAAAGTGCAGGGCGCCAAATTCAAAACAACAGAAATCTCATAATTAAAATTCCTCAGACATACATGTGTCTTATACCATTTTAAAGGTAATCTTGTTGTTAATCCCACCAAAGTGTCCGATTTCAAATATGCTTTTCAGCGAAAGCACCACAAACGATTATGTTAGGTCACCACCAAGCCACAATAAGCACAGCCATTTTTCCAGCCAAAGATAGCAGTCACAAAAAGCACAAATAGAGATAAAATGAATCACTAACCTTTGATGATCTTCATCAGATGACACTCATAGGACTTCATGTTACACAATACATGTATGTTTTGTTTGATACAGTTCATATTTATCTAAAAAAATCTGAGTTTACATTGGCGTGTTACGTTCACTAGTTCCAAAAACATCCAGTGATTTTGCATAGCCACATCTATTCAACAGAAATACTCATCATAAATCTAGATTTCAAAAAAACTTTACGGAAAAAGCAAACCATGCAGAACAAGTCAAATTAGCCGCCATGTTGGAGTCAACAGAAACCAGAAATTACATGATAAATATTCCCTTACCTTTGATGATCTTCATCAGAATGCACTCCCAGGAATCCCAGGTCCACAATAAATGCTTGATTTGTTCGATAATGTCCGTTATTTATGTCCAATTAGCTACTTTGGTTAGCGCGTTTGGTAAACAATTCCAAAGTCACGAAGCGCGTTCACTAAAACGTGACGAAATGTCCAACAGTTCCGTAACAGTCAGTAGAAACATGTCAAACGATGTATTGAATCAATCTTTAGAATGTTGTTAACATAAATCTTGAATAACGTTCCAACCGGAGAATTACATTGACTTCAGATGAGCGATGGAACGGAGCTCACTCTCATGTGAACGCGCATGGTCAAAGAATGGTCACCTCATGGCAGTGGTGACTAATTCTTCTCTCATTCGGCCCCCCTTCACAGTAGAGTCATCAGACAAAGTTCTACAGACTCTTGACATCTAGTGGAAGCCGTAGGAAGTGCAAACCCATTCATATCTCGCTGTAATTTTAATGGGATCTTGGTTGAAAATCCACCAGCCTCAGAATTTCCACTTCCTGTTTGGATTTTTTTCTCAGGTTTTTACTCAGTGCACCTTTCATCCAAGCTACTCAATACTGCCCCTGCAGCCATAAGAAGTTAACAGACTCTCTCTATGTTAACAAAGGGCTTTCCAAGAGTCACATTTGTAGAGTAGAGAGAGGAAAGGGGGAAAGGTATTTATGGGGGTCATAAACCTCACCAACAGGCCAACATCATGACAAATGTATAGAAAGCCAACATGTTCATTATAGTCTACTCCTGTGCTCAGGGTTGTATTGATTACATATTGAGTTCTCAATGTTGCAATCTTTTTGACGGTTATGTTAAAATAAGCTAGTTTGCTTTCAAAGCGGACCCGGGGTCCTCATACGCACCACTGAAATTAGAACCATGTCTTTGTTCTAATAAGCCACCACTTCCTCCTCTCTTATCTATAACCTATATTACAGCACATACACATTCTGGTAAGCTGGTGTTTTCTACTCCATAGTAATTTTGTACTCCATGCACATCAACAGTAAGATGTTTATTGATATGCGCAATGTATCTGGTACAGAATATTAATTATGATTTGACCAAGTGACAACCTTATTGTAAGGGAACAATGTGCAAGAACAATGTGCATAAAGTTGGCCTATTGTACTGGCATTGGTTTATTGCTAATAGTAGCATACTATATATTGTTGCACATTCTAGCTAGCTAGTGTCAATCACTGATACAGGCAATAGTTGCTTTTCTTGGCTCCCTACAAAAAGCTTTTTCTGTTTAGGGCCAGCTAGCTACTAACTACTACATAACCTTAACTCTTCAGAGTGACTGTCCCCGAAGTGCCCATGTCCAGATTTTGGTTTGGTTATCGTATGGGCTGTGCACACAGAGGAAGGTGGAATACTATTCAATATTTATAAGGAGTCATACATCGGTGTTTGGAGGGTGGAACTAAACAAGCATTTCCGCTCTAGGACTAGAATGACATGGAAATAGGGGTGGCAACATCCTCTGGAGGGGTCCTTTAAGGGGAATTTATATATTGTAGATATTCAACCTTCATAGTATGATCTGTAGTGCTCAAACTATTGTCAAACTGAAACATTGATCTGTAGTGTCAACAGCAACTCTGTCAACATGCAACAATTATATTCAACATCCTCAGCCAATTAGCAGATGATAATGTTGCATGTTGCATGTTACAATTGACTAAATGGAACTGACAGGCCAGATTAAGATCTCCAGATCATCTGTGGGGACTATACTATTCTGTTGAAGGAAATAGCTTTCTCATACTGTGTTTTTTCCAGGCATTCACAAGGAGATAGTACATTTCAGAATGTTCCGTGTGGTTTTTCCTCTTCTCTAAAGTAATCAGGGAGATTGCAGCTTCACCACACCTCCACCATTCACCATCTAAAATATTCAACAACTGGGCGTCTGGAGGGACGAGGAATCGAAATGTGTGAAAGCATAATGTGGTTAGGAAAAATTATGGGGGAGAAATCATATCCTGGTTCTGCTTTCAATGTAGGAAACACCCGTGGGACGTATGAATAAGGAAATGTGGTGATTGCTGCTGTTTTTTTCCAGTTTCCAACGTAGTGTACGTTGATAAATAGTTTTTTTTTTAAATCCCTGAATGGCAGGCCAGGCAATTTACATTTCAAGGTGTTAATAACTTTCCAGCAGTTAGGGCTGAAGTTAAGAGCGGTGGGATTATAGAGACATTCAGACGGCACTCTTCAATTTAATTTGATCTGTTTCCCTATAGACGTGCACGAATGTCTCACATTTGGCTTACTAAGCATGTAGCTTATAGCCCTTGTGTTTTTTATTTTTTAAAGAGTCACTGAACACGTCAGTTGATGATATTTCAGTCTTGGAGATGTTTTTCAAATGAAATGAATTCAAATTGTATTGGTTACATACACATATTTAGCAGATGCTTTTTTGGGTACAGGAACAATGGTGGACAGCAGACTGGGATCGGGAGAGATTGAATATGTCCGTAAACACTCCAGCCAGCTGGTCTGCGCATGCTCTGAGGACGCGGTTAGGGATGCCGTCTGGGCCGGCAGCATTGCGAGGGTTAACACGTTTCAATGTTTTACTCACGTCGGCCATGGAGAACGAGAGCCCACAGTCCTTGGGAGCGGGCCACGTCGGTGGCACTGTGTTATCCTCAAAGCGGGCGAAGAAGGTGTTTAAGCTTTTCCGGGAGCAACACGTCGGTGTCCACGACGTGGCTGGTTTTCCCTTTGTAATCCGTGATTGTCTGTAGACCCTGCCACTTATGTCTCGTGTCTGAGCTGTTGAATTGCGACTCCACTTTGTCTCTGTGCTAACGTTTTGCCTGTTTGATTGCCTTACAGAGGGAATAACTACACTGTTTTTATTCAACCATATTCCCAGTGACCTTGCCATGGTTAAATGCGGTGGTTCGCACTTTCAGTTTTGTGCGAATGCTGCCATCTATCCACAGTTTCTTATTTGGGTAGGTTTTAATAGTCACAGTGGGAACAACATCCGCTATACACGTCCTGAGGAACTCAGTCACCGTGTCAGTGTATACGTCGATGTTATTCTCAGAGGCTACCCGGAACATATCACAGTCTGCGTGATCAAAACAATCTTGAAGCATGGATTCCGATTGGTCAGACCAGCGTTGAATAGACCTCAGCACAGGTACTTCCTGTTTGATTTTCTGCCGATAGGAAGGGATGAGCTAAATGGAGTCATGATCTGATTTGCCGAATGGAGGGCCGGGGAGGGCCTTGTAGCATCCCGGAAGTTGGAGTAGCAGTGGTCAAGTGTTTTAGCAGCATGAGTACTACAGTCAATGTGTTGATAGAACTTCAGTAACCTTTTACTCAAATTTGCTTTGTTAAAATCCACAGCTACAATAAATGTGGCCTCTGGATATAGTTGATTTCCAGTTTGCACAAAGTCCAGTGTAGTTCCTTGAGGGCCGTCGTAGTATCGGCTTTAGGGGGAATATACACGGCAGTGACAATAACCGAAGAGAATTCTCTTGGGAGGTAATACGGTCGGCACTTGATTGTGAGGTATTCTAGTTGGGTGAACAAAAGGACTTGAGTTTGTGCGTTATCACAATCACACCATGAGTAGTTAAGTTCTTCCAGGAGGGTTTTTTATTCCTGTCTGTGTGATGTACTGAGAACCCAGCTGGCTGTATGGACGGGGACAGTATATCCGGAGAGAGATATGATTTTCAAATCAAAACCCAACCTTCATTTACCCATTGTGCTGCACGGATGTTCCAAACTCTGTTTTAGACGAGACTGACTTTATGACCAAATTTTTCCTATATACTCTTTGTATTTTGACACTAGAATAACTGTTTCTGACTCATATCGATGCCACATAGGCCATTTACAAAGGGATAAGTTGCTTTTTAAAGGCAGTCGCTCTTTAACCCTTTTTGGAAAGGAAGGGGGGTGATGTGTTAAATAAAGGAGACCTAGTTATGTCTGAAAATATGAAATGGAAAAGATATTCAAGGGTGCCAGAATATCCATGGATGCTTCAGGCCAATCTAGTTTTTAAAATGTACTTTTAAATAATACAGAGACATTTCTATCAGTTATAATTTTTCCACATTAAACAGCTCTCAGGATGTTTCATGTAAAAAGTGCAGTCACTATCAAAAGCACATAGGGAAAGTGAAGAGCTTTGAGCTTTCATGCTAAATGAGGATAGCTCTTTGAAATGTAAGACAAATTAGAGAAGATATCTGAATGTTTGAATAGGCATTGTGATAAAAAAGAGATGAGCCACTGACTTAACTTAACTCCACAATGAGCTGCCTTATAAGGTTATGCATTATGCTTTTAAAGGCCACAGATTCCCCCTCTCTAACAGTTTTACTGGAGCAAGGTCAAGCAGGCTGTGACTCTCTGCACATTTTCATATGCACCTGAGACTTTTTTTTATATAGAGTCAAGTCCATAATTATTGGCAACCTTGATAAAGATGAGCAAAAAAGACCTTACATAATTAATATTACAAATTCTGAGCTATATTGTATGCTCAAAAACATGGGGAAATTATATTATTTTCTACTAATACAATTGCACTGAGAAAGAGATTATGTTTAATAACAAGTAAGAAAAAAAAATAAAAATAGAATTATTTGCACCCCTGTTTTCAATACTCTAGCACCAACTCCTTGC
The DNA here is from genome assembly GCF_045679555.1 of Salvelinus alpinus. NCBI lineage: Eukaryota > Metazoa > Chordata > Actinopteri > Salmoniformes > Salmonidae > Salvelinus > Salvelinus alpinus. The sequence continues at coordinate 27,718,057 of NC_092087.1, read as the reverse complement.
GAGGATAACGACACTGAGCCTGTCATCTGACCATAGCACCCCCTCCTGGAGTTTAATAAATGGCATTGACAATTGGATTGGAACCAGTGCTATGGTCATATGACATGAAAAAACAGAGTTCTTTGGCCATGCACACCAGTGGTGGGTTTGGCGTTGAAAAACAGAAACATATGCAGAAAAGTAACTAATAGCTGCAGTAAAATATTGTGGTGGATGTTTGATGTTATGGGGCTATTTAGCATTTGTTTTGGCAAGTCAGTGAAGAACAAATTGTTATTTACAATGACGGCCTACCAAAAGGCAAAAGGCCTCCTGCTGGGACAGGGGCTGGGATTAAAAATACAAATAAAAATATAGGACAAAACACACATCACGACAAGAGAGACACCACAACACTACATAGAGAGAGACCTAAGACAACCACATAGCATGCAGCAACACATGAAAACACAGCATGGTAGCGACACAACATGGTAGCAGCACAACATGGTAGCAGCACAAAACATGGTACAAACATTATTGAGCACAGACAACAGCACAAAGGGCAAGAAGGTAGAGACAACAATACATCACACGAAGCAGCCACAACTGTCAGTAAGTGTCCATGATTGAGTCTTTGAATGAAGAGATGGAGATAAAACTTCCACTGGTCCTGGGGCCCGTGTTAAGGTCAAGGGCATCATAAACTTTACCAAGTACCAGGACATTTTAGCCAAAAACCTGGTTGCCTCTGCCTGGAGGATGACACTTGGCTTCAAGTGCATCTTCCAGCAAGACAATAACCCCAAGCACAAATCAAAATCCACAAAGAAATGGTTAATTGACCTCAAAATGAAAATGTTGCAATGGCCATCTCAGTCTCTGGAATGAAAGAGGGCAGTCCATGAGAGCAGAAGAAGGATATCAAGAATCTGTAAAGATTCTGTATGGAGGAATGGTCTAAGATCCCTCCCAACGTGTTCAACAATCTCATAAAACACTATAGAAAAAGGCTCCGTATCATTATCTGAGCAATTGTATTAGTATAAAATAATATAATTTCCCTTTTTTTTACATGTAGCTCAGTATTTTAATAATTTATTTCATACAGTATTTTTTGCTCATCTTTATCAAGGGTGCCAATAATTATGGACCTGACAATATATATTTCCCCCATCGGAAATCATCCTGTAAAATAGTTTTTTTATGACTACATCTCTACATACATAATTTATAATGTAGCTTAGTGTTCATAGTAAAGCTTATAGTTCTTAGCTTGCAGTGTACATAGTGTACATACCGCATGTTAATTTGTGTAAACTCTGCATCTACATATGTTGTCTGTATATCCTGTTTATCGTGTGTCTGTATATTCTGTTTATCGTGTGTCTGTATATTCTGTTTATGTGGCAGCACCATTTCACCAAGTCAAATATCCTGTACATGCAAATGTATTTGGTGAATAAAGGTGATTCTGCTGCTGTTTGATTGGGGTCAGAGAGGCATTGCAGTGTTTTATTGTTTCTGTTCATGGATACTCTGATGCATAGGTTATTGTAATGTACTGTTGACATGGGAACTCAGCAGTAAATCTAATCTACAATGTGATTTGTTCTCTGTGACTGCTATTGAGGACATTTCATATGTGCTCTGAATGCTCATATCCAGGGCTCGTATCCCTGCCAGAAATAATTCAACAAGGCTGAATTTGAAATAACGTATTTGACTAAATCTCTAAAGGTGTCTGATTAAGCAGCGCAAAAACAAATTTCCTCAGAGGAGATTAGTGAACACAGAGGAGGAAGTGTCAATCTGCCATGCCTTCAACTCTGTTGTCTTGGAAACGAAGGGGATCAGCATCTCTCTGCTGTCCCAAGGTGTTACAGTCATTTCTGCTGGGTCATGAGAGGAATGGGAGGTACCATAACAGACTCGTATTTACATGAAGGTATGTCTGCTTTCCTTCCGTGATTGGTTGCTATTGTAATGCCTGGGTTATAACCTGCTAATTTGGTAGAGGAAATGGATTTGTGCACATGGCCTTCAAATCACAAACACAGGCACAAATGCACTCACATACACAGGCACGCACACAGACGTGCACACACACATCCTTAGCACACATCCTTGTTGTCCTCTTACATTTTTTATAATACCATAACACCTTAGTTAATTAAAATGGGGCAATTGAGCTGAGTTGTCGGCAGCTTCACAACCCCTCAGGTTTAAAAGTTTAGTCCTGAGAACCTGAGGGTGGCAGAGTAATGAATTGTGCCTTGAATGAAAACACTACTGTTTAGGAAACAATAAACTCTATATTATTATGCCTCTGACAATCTCAATTCAGGAAGCAGAGATTTTTCAAAACAAAGGCATCACATTCATGTGCTAAAAGCTTTGATGGAATACATTTCCTTTTGGTCTCATGAATAGGGTTGATGTGAATATGTAACAGTTTTAAGAATACTGATAGGCATGCATGAACAAAAAGATGTGAAACTTGAATCTACATTTATTTTACCACTGTGATTGACAATAGAACTTTTGAAGAAGTTTGTGCTTCATACTAGTTTTATGTTGTTCGTCAGCCCTTGCATTTGAATGCACTTGTCACTCATAAGGGCACCCAATTCTCAATCAATGAAATGCAAGAAAGTGTACTTCAGTGTTATCAGAACATCAGTATGTGTTGTCATGAAAGTGAAATCTATTTCTATAAGCACTTATACATTACCATAAGCAGGGTACTTAAACATCTAAATGGCATCATATCTCTTCAGATTGTTCAAACATAATGTCCTTTGACAAGACTCTAAACATTCCATAAATGCAGCTACCAGCTATTCAGGCTAATTCCACAGTAAGAGAGTGATGCTGGGACTGTCTTACCATGGAAGATTTTTAAGATTTTTCACTTAAAAATGTATGTCAAACTTAAAAGAATGACTGCAAAGTTAATGAAACTATACAAATCTATGCAAGGGTGTAACTTTGTGTTGGATATTGGGGGTGGGGGGGTCAATGGGTTCCGGTGTCAACACCCCTCTAGGGAGGTCCGGGGGAATGCTTCCCCGGGAGATAGCTGAGAAATGATTGATTCTGGTGAATTTTTAAGGGAAAATACATCCAATAATGTCCAATAATTTGGTCAATATACCCCAATCACAACTAAAACAGAAATATTTTTCTATATTACTTTAAAATATGTTCTTACTATTAAAAGACAGTCACCACCACACCCTTTGCTTAACTACATTTAAATGTCATACCCTGAAATTATTATTTTTGTGTACCCCTCACCACGCTTTGCTAGTACATTGATTTGAATAACTAATTTCTTATACCCTTTCTGGAATCCGACTTGCCGTGGCTATTGACAGAGATTTCTGTTCATGTGCAGGATTTTCTTTTACGTAGCTGTTCCCCACTCTGCTGTCTATGTAACTTCTGCTCAGTTCTGCTCCCACTGCTCCACTGCCGCTTCCCCCTCATTGATATGGAGGGGGAAACTTAATGTTGTACACTAAAGATATGGTCGACATGTCCGAACTATGCTTTCCATGCCTTAAGTGCGATTTCATGTTATTTTTTCATGTTGTAGCCTACACACAGTAAATAGCCTATTAACTTGTCTACAAGTTAACAAATGATATGTTGGACTCAAGTCTCCATCGCAACCAAAATTAAAAGTTAATAAATAAAATAATATGATTAAGTCAGTGGCTTAGATCTACATTCCATTTGGAAAATATTCAGACCACTTCACTTTTTCCACATTTTGTTACGTTACAGTCTTATTCTAAAATGTATGAAAAAATAATGATCCTCATCTTTCTACAGACAATAATGACAAAGCAAAAACTGTTTTTTTACAGTTATGTTTTACATCAAATAAATAAATAAAATATCACATTTACAAAAGTATTCACACCCTTTACTCAGTACTTGGTTGAAGCAACTTTGGCAGAGATTACATCCACGAGTCTTTTTGGGTATGATGCTACAAGCTTGGCAGTTTCTCCCATTCTTTTCTGCAGATCCTCTCAAGCTCTGTTGGGTTGGATGAGGAGCAACGCTGCACAGCTATTTACAGGTCTCTCCAGAGCTAGTCGATCGGGTTCAAGTCCGGGCTCTGGCTGGGCCACTCAAGGACATTCAGATACTTGTTCCGAAGCCACTCCTGAATTGTCTTGGCTGTGTGCTTAGGGTCATTGTCCTGTTGGAAGGTGAACATTCGCCTCAGTCTGAGGTCCTGACCGCTCTGAAGCAGGTTTTCATAAAGGATCTCTTTGTACTTTGCTCTGTTCATCTTTCCCTTGATCTTGACTAGTCTCCCAGTCCCTACCGCTGAAAAACAACCCCACAGCATGATGCTGCCACCACCATGCTTCACTGTAGGGATGGTATTGGCCAGGTGATGAGCGGTGCCTGGTTTCCTCCAGACACGACACTTGGCATTCAGGCCAAAGAGTTCAATCTTGATTTCATCAGACCAGAGAATCTTGTCAAATCAAATCAAACTTTATTTGTCACATGCGCCGAATACAACAAGTGTAGACTTTACAGTGAAATGCTTACTTACAAGCCCTTAACCAACAGTGCAGTTCAAGAAGAGTTAAGACAATATTTACCAAGTAGACTAAAATAAAAAGTAACACAATAAGAATAACAATAAAGAGGCTATATACAGGGGGCACCAGTACCGAGTCAGTGTGTGGGCGTACAGGTTAGTTGAGGTCATTTGTACATGTAGGTGGGGGTGAAGTGACTATGCATAGATAATAAACAGGGAGTAGCAGTAGTGTACAAAATGTCCGGTGGAGATTTTATCAATTGTTCAGCAGTCTTATAGCTTGGGGGTAGAAGCTGTTGAGGAGCTTTTTGGTCCAAGACTTGGCGCTCCGGTACCACTTGCCGTGCGGTAGCAGAGACAACAGTCTATAACTTGGGTGACTGGAGTCTCTGACAATTCTATGGGCTTTCCTCTGACACCGCCTATTATATAGGTCCTGGATGGCAGGAAGCTTGGCCCCGGTGATGTACTGGGCCGTTCGCACTACCCTCTGTAGTGCCTTACGGTCAGATGCCGAGCAGTTGCCATACCAGGCAGTGAGGCAACCGGCCAGGATGCTCTCTTTGGCGCAGCTGTAGAACATTTTGAGGATCTGGGGACCCATTTCAAATCTTTTCAGTCTCCTGAGGGGGAAAAGGTTTTGTCGTGCACGACTGTCTTGGTATGTTTGGACCATGATAGTTTGTTGGTGATGTGGACACCAAGGAACTTGAAGCTCTCAACCTGCTCCACTACAGCCCCGTCGATGTTAATGGCTCACATTGAAGAGAGGTCATTGTCCTGGCGCCACACTCCCAGAGCCCTCATCTCCTCCCTGTAGGCTGTCTCGTCATTGTTGGTAATCAAGCCTACTACTGTTGTGTCGTCTGCAAACTTGATGATTGAGTTGCTTGACCATGCAGTCATGGGTGAACAGGGAGAACATTCTTAAATAGGTATTCCTCTTGTCCAGATGGAATAGGGCAGTGTGCAGCGTGATGGCGATTGCATCGTCTATGGATCTATTGGGGAGGTAATTCAATTGAAGTGGGTCTAGGGTGTCAGGTAAGGTAGAGGTGATAAGATCCTTAACTAGCCTCTCAAAGCACTTCATGATGACAGAAGTGAGTGCTACGGGGCGATAGTCATTTAGTTCAGTTACCTTTGCTTTCTTGGGTACAGGAACAATGGTGAACATCTTGAAGCATGTGGGGACAGCACACTGGGATAGGGAGAGATTGAATATGTCCGTAAACACTCCAGCCAGCTGGTCTGCACATGCTCTGAGGATGCGGCTAGAGATGCCATCTGGGCCGGCAGCCTTGCAAGGGTTAACACGCTTAAATGTCTTACTCACGTCGGCCACGGAGAAGGAGAGCCCATAGTCCTTGGTAGCGTGCTATGTCGGTGGCACTGTGTTATCCTCAAAGTGGGCAAAGCAGGTGTTTAGCTGGTCTGGAGGCAAGATGTGGCTGGTTTTCCATTTGTAGTCCGTGATTGTCTGTAGACTCTGCCACATACGTCTCGTATCTAAGCCGTTGAATTGTGACTCCACTTTGTCTCTATACTGACGTTTTGCCTGTTTGATTGCCTTACGGAGTTAATAACTACACTTTTTGTACTCTGCCATATTCCCAGTCACCTTGCCATGGTTAAATGCGGTGGTTCGCACTTTCAGTTTTAAGCGAATGCTGCCATTGAGCCACGGTTTCTGGTTAGGGTAGGTTTTAATAGTCACTGTGGGTACAACATCTCCTATACACTTCCTAATAAACTCAGTCACCGTATCTGTGAATTCGTCAATGTTATTCTTAGAGGCTACCCGGAACATATCCCAGTCCGTGTGATCAAACAATCTTGAAGTGTCGATTCCGATTGGTCAGACCAGCACTGAATAGTCCTTAGCACGGGTACTTCCTGTTTGAGTTTCTGCCTATTGGAAGGGAGGAGCAAAATGGAGTCATGATCTGATTTGCCGAAGGGAGGTCGGGGGAGGGCCTTGTAGGCATCCCGGAAGTTGGAATAGCAGTGGTCGAGTGTTTCAACAGCGCGAGTACTACAGTAAGTGTGTTGATAGAATTTCGGCAGCGTTTTCCTCAAATTTGCTTTGTTATAATCCCTAGCTACAATAAATGCGGCCCCAGGATATGTGGTTTCCAGTTTGCATAAAGTACAGTGAAGTTCTTTGAGGGCTGTTGTGGTAACGACTTGAGGGGGAATATACACGGCTGTGACTATAACCGAAGAGAATTCTCTTGGGAGGTAATATGGTTGGTCATCAAAAAGAAAGGAGGACCAAGGCACTCTTCATATAATTAATTAAAATGCCTTTATTAGTATGGCATGTTCAATAGAAACAAAGTTGTTTAAAAACCGACGCGTTTCGGCTGCATGGCCTTCGTCAGGGAGTACAGAAAAAGGAGAATACAATGTCCTCTTTTGAAAGGCTTTTCCAATTAGCCCTAATTAGAAGAGGGAGTGGTTACCAAATTGGACACACCTAGTAAGCAATAATATACACATGAAAAGGTGAAATACTGTAGCTATGTTATCATGAGCATACAACTCCAAGCTAGAAGCATCAGAACACCCAGAGAGGCAGTTCCAACCCTAACCATGACTGGGAGAAGTGTCCAGAACAAGAAAGCAATATATTCCACAGTGCTCCACACCACAGCAAAACATGAACAACAGTCCAAACATAGCTAGAGGGCAATTGAGCAAAATGTCCACTAGATGACAGCAAATGGACCCATCACGACCCTACGGGAAGGGTGAGAAATCCATATCTTCATTTAAACCAGGGTACTTAGTGGCCTACACCTTTTCATGTGTATATTATTTTTACCAAAGAGCCTTTTACCTTTTACCAAAGAGCACCTTCTATCTACCAAAATATACTATAGTGTACCTTAGTAGCGCTTCCCTTCCTCCTCTTTCTAGTAATATGGTTGGCATTTGATTGTGAGGTATTCTAGGTTGAGTGAACAAAAGGGCTTGAGTTTCTGTGTGTTATCACAATCACACCATGAGTGGTTAATCATGAAACATACACCGCCACCTTTCTTCTTCCCGGAGAGTTCTTTATTCGTGTCTTCGTGATATACTTCCCCTCAGAAAACACAACAAATAGAAAGGGAGAGAGGGTAGTGCACATTGCTGAAATGTTACTGCAGACCAAAGCAATTTGACCAATGAAAAGAGAGAGAGCGGAGAAATTTCTCAAAACAAGCCGGCTGCCTCTGGGGACTGGGTGCATCCAAAAGCGTATTCACTTGCGGGGGGGATCCAATCATAAAATTAGGAACTGAGTCACTCTGGTGCAAAGCCACATAAAGCCAGTCTGCCTGTCGCTTTACAGTGGTGATTTTTTGTATATTATTGGGGTGGTCAAATTGACCTGTTTCTAATACGTGGGGTGGTCATGAACCCAGTCCCCCGTCCCCCTTCCCCGTTCTCTCGTAAGTTATGCACCTGACAATTTCCACAGAAAATGTTACGAAAACACATTGACTATGCAAAGTTTGGTAACAGAATGATGGCACAAAGAGCACAAACCGTCACTCTGGTACTAAACTTTGCATTTGAACTGTTCTTCAAGTAAATATGTTTTTGTAAAATGTTCTGTGGAATTTTTTTCAAATAGTCCTTGTGCATACACTATAGTTGTATGGTTTGTTTAACTTTGCTGTCATTGGTTTTGGTTTGACATACAGTACCAGTCAAACGTTTGGACACGCATACTCATTCAAGGGTTTTTCTTTATTTTTACTATTTTCTACATATTAGAATAATAGGAAAGACATCCAAAACTATGAAATAACACATATGGAATCATGTAGTAACTAAAAGAGTGTTAAACAAATCAAAATATAATTTATATTTGAGATTCTTCAAAGTAGCCACCCTTTGCAGAACAAGTTACATTCACCCCCTATTTCATGTGGAGGAAGTGATTAAGCAACCCATTTTATAGGTAGCATAATAGTAACAATTTTATAGGGTTTCTGCTACATTCTGTTCGTCCGTCGCAATACACAAATCCCTGGCCGCCTCCAACCAATGATACTAACATTACAGCCAACCTAGTACAGGTGAAATCACACCAGTCATAGGCATTTCAAGACATCTTAATCAACTGTATTCCTCTCCCCCCACTGCAATGACGTGAAAACACAGGACAAGTGAAAGCAGCATGGTGGATAACTACTGTGGATTTGCTTTCACCTTTCCAGTTCTTTCACATCTGAGCCGATGGAGTAAAAAAGGTGTTGAGGAAGCCACTTTTGTCTATTTAGATGCACACGCTGTGAGCTGTGCCTCCTCTCATCCATCCATCCATCCATTAGCCACCCACACAGGCTAGCACTCGCTCCCTAATGACATCAGTGGTTCTCTCAGAGCGCGGCCACACCGTTAATATGCTCGCTTTCACAGCCCCACGACTCCTCCAACATCACCTCCAGCTACTCACAGCCAAACCACTGCAGTGAGGACTTATTACGGCTCAAATGGAGACATTAAAGAAGAGAACATTATCATTAGTATGGTTTCGCCTTGGATTTTGTATTGTGTCTCTATGAGTTCCCTGTTAATGGAATTAATATAGAAAGGGTTGCCTGAACTTGAGCGAGAATTTGGAATGGATGAGGGATACAATTCAAAGCTACTTGAGTGTTAACTCTCATATCCACCATGGAATGTCTCGCCATTGTGTCACACGGTGGTGCAAAAAGTACTCAATTGCCATACTTGAGTAAAAGTAAAGATATCGTAATAGAAAATGATTCAAGTAAAAGTGAAAGTCACCCAGTAAAGTACTACTTGAGTAAAAGTCTAAAAGTATTTGGTTTTAAGTATACTTAAGTATCAACATTTTATGTAATCACTAAAATATACTTAAGTATCAAAAGTATAAATCTGGTCAAATTCCTTATATTAAGCAAACTAGACAGCACAATTTTTTAAAATAATGGATAGCAGGGGCACACTCCAACACTCAGACATAATTTACAAACAAAGCATTTGTGTTCAGTGAATCCGCTATCAGAGGCAGTATGGATGACCAGGGATGTTTTCTTTTTACACCATACATTTTCCCTCCCACCCAGAAGTACTCATTACATTTTGACAGGAAAATGGTTGAATTGGTCGAGTACTTTTGGGTGGGAGGAAAAATGTATGGAGTAAAAAGTACATTATTTTCTTTAGGAATGTAGTGAAGTAAAAGTAAAAATATAAATAGTAAAGTACAGATACCCAGTACATAAGTACTTTACACCACTGGTGTCACAGTGAAAGCCTTTACAGACCAACAAGTAGATTGTTGGGTTTCTTGGTTAGTGGTTATGGTTAGCCCTCAATGGTTAGCCCTCCATTATCCCACCAATATTTGACTACACATCACTTTTGTGATCATCTTTCTCTCTGCAGAAGAAACATTCAAATAATTAAAGAAAAACCAAAACAGTAGTTCTTTCTCCAAACTGTGTTTTAGTTGTTCTTTCTCCAGGTGGTGTTTTGCTGCATTTCAGAGACACCGTGAGTAAATGAAAGCAAAAGGGCAGAACAGAACCTGTGTAAAATGAATACAACACACCACGCCTGTGGTATTGTGGCCTTTTACTTTCATTTGTCAGCAGTGTCTGTGTACTTGTCTCATCAGTGGGCCTGTCTGGGCAGCAGACTGGTGGTTCAGTCCTGATAGAGAGAGGTAGTGCTGTTAAGGCAGAGCCTCTGTGAAACAAGAGCTCTCACCCCCATAATGCACCTTTAAAACAGCCTGGTACCCTGACAGGAGAGGAGTGGGAGGTGGAGGGAGGACTAGGGAGGTGTTAAGAGGATTTAGGAGGTCAGGAGAGAGGGGAGATGAGGGAGGCAGGGCAATACCAGGCATGGAGAGAGAGACAGCCAGGCAAGGAGAAAGGGAGGAGGTGGAGGCATAGGAGGAGAGGAGACAGGCAGCGGAGATGAGGGCGTATAGAGAGTTGAGGTAGGAAGGTGGAGGGAGAACAGAGAATGAAGGCAGGGGTAAAAGGTGTGACATGACACTGCTGTAGCTATCTGTGTTGCAGCAGTCACGATTCAAGGCCTTCGCCATCTCACAGAAAAAAAGAAAGAAGGGAACATTTTAACTTCTGCCCAAGGCAGTGTCTTGTTAGCTTGTTTTCAAAGATTAAACCTGATTTTGATTGCTTACACAACACTGAGACACAAACAAAGCTTCGTATCCACCTCGTCTCATCCAAACAATGAGTGCCTTATTCCTCCCTCTCTCTCTCTTCCTACCTTTCCTATCTAATTTTATGTGCCCTTAAAGAAAACATAATTGAGCAATCAAACCCTCCCCCCTCTGTCTTCCACACACACACACACACACACACACACACACACACACAAGCACGCGCGCACACGCACGCGCGCGCACGCACACGCACACACACACACACACACACACACACACACACACACACACACACACACACACACACAAACCATCTTATTCACTACAATACACCATTTACCATTTAATCAGCAGGGTGAGGAGAGGAGAAGAGTGGAGGATACCTGAAGCAGCAGTGTCTTTATCTCCATATCCCTATGCACAGTGAGGTCTGTCTCTCTCTCAGCCTTGGAGCATAACAGTGGGTGGCACAGCTGCCTCAGATCCCTCAATGATTCCTCAAGATTTATGCCCACTAAATGCTTGAGCAACCCAAGCCCTACCCACTCTCCTACCTGTTTACTGACAGGAGTGTGTGTGTGTGTGTGTGTGTGTGTGTGTGTGTGTGTGTGTGTGTGTGTGTGTGTGTGTGTGTGTGTGTGTGTGTGTGTGTGTGTGTGTGTGTGTGTGTGTGTGTGTGTGTGTGTGTGTGTGTGTGTGTGTGTGTGTGTGTGTGTGTGTGTGTGTGTGTGTGTGTGTTTGTGTGTGAGGCGATCATTGGCTGAGCGAGCACAGAGAGGCAGCTCAGTGACAGTGATGGATGGGACCTCGCCACCTCTCCTCCCGCTCACTTGCTGACTGGGCCCTATGCCTTATTCATGAGATTTGGGACAGGAAAGAGATGCCGAAAGGTTTAAGAATATATTAAGGAACTCTTTGGGATGTCAACCGAGTTGTCAGGTAGTGTTAAGCAAAGAGTCTGAGGCTATACAAGGCTGTGGCAGAAAGCAAAAGGGACAGTTTTTTTTCTCTACCATGCTTTATGTGGTTAGGAACAAGCCGAGAACAAAACAGACTACTGACCGGTGTTGTATTTGCTCATCTGAATCTATCCTTCAGTCTGATGCAGTCATAGTAAGATAAGGGCAGATCAATCAAGGCTTCTTAAGGCGTGGGCATCAGCTGTTAGTCATGCATTTGTGTGAATTACATTTCAATCAAGAGTCAATCAACCTTTGTTTTCAATCGACCCACGTGGTAATAAGAACATGCCACAAAGTAACAACAACAATTTCAGTCATGGTGGGAGTTGACTGATCCCATGGTCTTTCCTTTGTTGCTATTCTCTTACAACAACTTCTTCTGGCTTAACAGACAGTTCTCTTAGAATATTTCTCCACAGTAACAGACAGTTGGACAACAGGGCCAAGACATAATTTTCTGCCATGAACAGAACTACTTCTGTATGTCAACACACAATACTGTTGGGTCCTTTATCAATGTCATTCACAGAACTTTGAAGAGGTGTTCTGGCATAAGTGGTGTATTCTTCGTATTGATCAATGTGTCTGTTTGAATGGACTTATTGGGCTGCGGACAACGGCTGCAGTTGCCCACCATTTTGTGTTTTCACATTGATCACTGCCAAGCCTGTTAGGAGGCTGTCTGGTTTTGGGAATGTCTACAATAAGCTTAAAGTAACAGAATGCCTGCAGGTAAAGCACATGTTGCAGAACTGACACTGGCAAGTCGCTTCCCTCTAGCCAAGCTTTGAGAATACTTTTCTCATCTGCATGTTTGTCTGCGTGAATAGCTCCCCCCGACTCTCTTACAGCTTAGCAAATAACCATTCAAACAACAGAGAAGGTGACGGAAAGGGAAAAAAAGCTCCTTAGTATGTAATAGGATCTACAACATGTGTGGAGGAAACGTAATGGGAAGAAATTGTAGATGAAAGGTAGCTTTTATATGTTGCCAGAGGCAATTAAAAGAGTACTGAGCTGTTCTGTTCACATCCCCCATTTTGGAATCGAAGCACTTGTGCGTTTCATAAATTTGGGTTTGAGAGATTTAGCAAATAGGCTACACACAGGAAGATGAGCAGGTGTACCAAAATCAGATGCAGAGATAAATAAACGGCGTTAATGTGTTGTGTCAGGCACCTGTCACTCCTGAGTCTGCCTGAACATTGATGGGTGCTCACTGAATGAGAGACGCCAGCTTTTAGACATTTCTGATTCAGGTAACGTGTGAAGTTTTGTCAAGCTACCGTTGCAGATTGCTTCGTAAAACTGAGATTTAACACGTCCGTAAATTGGCTTGCGTTACCAGGGAATACCAGGGTTTTTTGGTGCTGATAGAATGTTGATCTTTGCTCTCAACTGAGTGTCTCTTCATGGATGTAATTTGAATGAGAAAAGCATCTTTGACTGGCACAAAAAGTACAGCAAAACCTTACTTTTCAGACTGTATCCAGATGTGGATTGACGCATAGAGATTCAGTATAGAAGTGTAAACATTGGAGGAAATGTGAGACACCTGTTTGGTGATGTGTTGAGACAGGAGCGCTATGGACATCAGTGAGCAGCATATCTCTCACATGCCCCATCAGGACTCCAGATGTCAGGGCCACCCAGAGAGAGAAGAAAAGAGCCAGGCCCCAGAGGGTGGATTAGCCCCTGGCTGTCCCTGGCTGCCCTGCTCCCTCCCTGGGTCTGGGTGGGTGGGGACCCAGCTGTGGGCCCTTTTCAACTAACGTTGCATTAGTCTGCTTTTCCTCATTAATTGGGTGACTAATAACAAGATTAAAGAGATTCCATTAGGAAATGCGGCACACATGTTGTTTCTAATTATCATGTTAATGACCATCTCTAAATCCATGGTGAGTTGCTTGGGTATCTCTCTCCCTCTAAATGAGGACTGTGTTTCCCTATAGAACTTCTTATCTTGGGGTGTAAATTGTTGCCATATAGAAAATGGTAGGAATGCATTTCAATGTATAGACATGGTTATCAATTCCAAGTGACTAGTGAACTATCCTCAGTATCTGTAAAGGTTGGCAATGTTATGTTTTCTGAATAAGCCCAACAGTTGATCTAGGCTATTCAGCATAGCACAGTGTTTATGGACTGTTCCGTCCCAGTTTGTTAGGCTTGTGATGCAGTGAGTCAGACAGCACTCAGGACTATGATGGTGATCAATGTGCCTCACTCTGGCGGAGAGGAGAGAGAGATAAAGAACATGCTTGTCTAACCTGCAAAAAGGTGCTGGATAGAAAGATGCAACACATGCATTTACAAACATACAGACACATCTGTTTATGTACACACGCACGCGCATGTACGGACACACACACGCACATCAACAACACAACAAACTCCACTGGCAAAAGGAGCCTGGAGTTAGTGTGGCGTGCATGCAATTCATCTGGGGGATAGTGGGGCTATAAAGCGCAGCACCAACCGCCTGAGAGGGTTTGAGGGCTTCAGGCAGCTCCAACCTGTTTATGATTTCACAAGCATGTAACTCATTACACATGCTTTTACGCAGTGTGATCCATGCCACACTCCCCAAACTCTCACAGATCCCATCAAAGAAGGCAATTTACTTTTGCACAAGGAAAGGGAAAGGCACACACACACACACACACCACCACACTGCTGATTAGTACACACTGAAAGAAGATGCAATAAGCTAGCTGTTGACTCCTCTTGAGTTTGCCATCAATATGGTTTTATTCTTTTGAGGCAAAATGAGTTCAATAAGGATAGATGAATAAAGCTCCAGAGTGTGATTTAGAGAGCCGTAAGCGGCATTCACTGCTCACTCTGAGAGGAGCTGCTAGTGTGACAGTCATTCTTCATAGGAAGAGATCACAAACTATACTTTCATGACTTTATCCTTGTTATGAAGTCTCCTTCAGTGGTGGCAGCATTCTACAGTGTCCTGTGGGAGAGTCAGGGATGGCAGTGTTCATAACTAACACACCCCAAATACTTCCTTCCTTTCTTTCTTCCTGGCTTTCTATAGCACACAATAAACCACATCAATACCAACATGAAGGTGTACTGTATGTGTGACCTTGTTTGAACAAACGCTTTACTTTGACGTGTACATGTAACAGGAGTGTAGGTGTATGAAACAAATCATTCTGGTGTTTCTTGCCATTCCAAAATGTCTTATTGATTTTGGAAGAGAATATGAACATCCAGTCAGCATGGGGCTGTTACATTACAGTTAAGTCTATTTCAGGCATACAACTTTGTGTTAAAACATTCATTTAAAGCAGCAAGAATACTTTTGTAAAATAATGCCAGTAGCATAGTATTTTTGTGCTGTTCCCTTTTCAAGTTCTACTTCCAAGTACCTGCAGGAATACTGAAAGTTTAAGTTTCTGTTAGGTGATGTTGTGGTCAACCTATTGTTTGCGTCAGGTGTAGCGATGGGATGTGCTTTCCCATGCAGAATTAAGCAGTTGTGGTTGCAGTACGGATTTCAATTTTACTGTGAAAGTACAGTAGTTCAATAGCCGGGAGAAATAGACCGATCTTTATACTATGATCATTGTACCAACTACTGTGTCGCTCTAACATAGCCTATTGATTGTGTTAATAAAAAATAAAAAATAGATCTCACATAGCGATAGCTTGGATATTTCTAAAACCGCGTATTTCTTACAATTATACACATCATTGTGTCTCAGCTGATGAACTGTTCAAGTATGTCCACATAAAATTAATACATTCTGAAAGCTTTGCTCTCTGGTTGTTTGTCATGACAACCATAATATATGACTTTATACTATAAAACACATGTATTCAGCAAATCTTTTTAATTATTTAACTACAATAAGGTACATAACATGTCTTGGTAATTCAATGTTTT
This sequence comes from Salvelinus alpinus, assembly GCF_045679555.1. NCBI lineage: Eukaryota > Metazoa > Chordata > Actinopteri > Salmoniformes > Salmonidae > Salvelinus > Salvelinus alpinus. The sequence continues at coordinate 27,702,479 of NC_092087.1, read as the reverse complement.
TATTTCATTGCAGCCAAAAGCATGATTTTATTCTTGGAAACAACTGACATGTTAAGTTATCTGTAACGTTCCTTATTGTTTTGATCTTTTAGATACAGGATTTCTGGCAAATTACATATCAACTGTCCACCAGTAGATGGAGCAAACAAGTTGTGCAGAGAGTAATTAAAATATCCAGCATAATGCAAGCAGGCGTTCACAGTCAGTCGCTTGGCAGGAGGTATGGAGAGAGAGGAAGAGAGAGAATGAGAGCAGACATTGTTGGCCTGAAACCTCAGTAATTTTGTCAATTCTGAATTGTTCCTGTGGCTGTCTGCTAGCTGGCTGTGTCCCCATGCTCTGACCTGTAGTCCTGCACTCATAGTGTGACCTGTAAATACAGATGTACTGCAGCCTGCCATAACATCATTCTAACTGCTTTATAAACCATCACTGCTTTCACATCGAATGTTCCAGGGTGTATCTAGTACATACATTTACCCATAAATACTTTGAATAGAATGGTTCACTAAAGTTGAAGTCTACATAAACAATGTGGTGATGCAAGGAATAGGATTAAATTATTATCATGATGGGTTGGACATAACCTTGTATTGACAATGAATTTGAGTGGCCCAGGGTAGAGATTGGAGGGGCACACTAAAATCTGCGCGGCACCGGTGTGTTGTAATTAGCTGACTCCTCACTGTGAGACTGTGTGTGTCCTCTAATCATCTCGGCTTGTGAGCCAGGTGAGAATTTTTAATTCAGGCCGACAAATTACAGGCAAAGCCCCAGAGATGCCCGATGGGAGATGCCAACGTGGCCCCATGCTATTACTGAAGTTAACAAGCCACAAAAAAGTCTGAAAACATGATTTAAGGGCTGCTACTAAAACGAACAGTGTAAACCCGAAAGCACAGACTCGTCCCAGTGTCAAATTTTGATTGGTATGCAGCCCACAGTAAATCACGTGCACATGTATTTTAGTCTCTTTAATTTAATCTGTGTTTTCATCTAATAACAGGATGCAAAAGCACACACAAAAAGGTGATAATACCATTATTACTTTCCTGTTTGTTTTTCCTGTTTGTGTGACTTTCTTAATGGTTTCTAAATAGTATGACTCAAAGTAGGTGCTCTCTTCTGAACTCTTTCACTGTAGCCTTCTGGTAGAACGCGAATTAGCTTTCCTGTTGAACATGGGGAGTTGTGAACATGTTTCTACACTCTACCTACCGTAGATTATTGGCAGGAGATAACGCCACACTCGGTTGTGGAAACAGAGGACCAGATGGTATGTTGTAAACAATGGAGGTACAACAAAATGTATGTATAGTACCTCCACATGAAAATATAATACCCATTGGATGGGGAACATGCAAAATATGGAATACAGTGCATTCGGAAAGTATTCAGACCCCTTCACTTTTTCCTACATTTTGTTACATTACAGCCTTATTATAAAATAGATTAAGTAAAGTAAAAGCATTTTTAATCTACATACAATACCCCATAATGACAAGGTATTTAGGTATTTTTAGGTATTTTTTGGTATTTTTGCTAATTTATGAAAATAAAACAACTGAAATACCTTACTAAGTATTCAGAACATTTGCTATGAGACTCGAAATTGAGCTCAGGTGCATCCTGTTTCCATTGATCATCCTTGAGATGTTTCTACAACTTGATTGGAGTCGACCTGTGGTAAATTCAATTGATTGGACATGATTTGGAAAGGCACACACCTGTTTATATAAGGTCCCACAGTCAACAGTGATTGTCTGAGCAAAAACCAAGCCATGAGGTCGAACGAATTGTCCATAGAGCTCCGAGACAGGATTGTGTCGAGGCACAGATCTGGGGAAATGTCTGCAGTATTGAAGGCCCCCCAAGAACACAGTGGCCTCCATCATTCTTAAATGGAAGAAGATTGGAACCACCAAGACTCTTCCTAGAGCTGGCCCCCCGGCCAAACTGAGAAGGTGGTTACCAAGAACCCAACGGTCACTCTGACATTGCTCTAGAGTTCCTCTGTGGAGATGGGAGAACCTTCCAGAAGGACAACCATCTCTGCAGCACTCCACCGATCAGGCCTTTATGGTAGAGTGGCCAGACGGAAGCCACTCCTCAGTAAAAGGCACATGGGTGCCTTTTGGAGTTTGCCAAAAGGCACCTAAAGACTCTCAGACCATGAGATACAAGATTCTCTGGTTTGATGAAACCAAGATTGAACTCTTTGGCCTGAATGCTAAGCATCACGTCTGGAGGAAACCTGGCACCATCCCTACGGTGAGGCATGGTGGTGGCAGCATCATGCTGTGGGGATGTTTTTCAGCGGCATGGACTGGGGGACTAGTCAGGATCGAGGGAACGGAGCAAAGTACAGAGAGATCATTTATGAAAACCTGCTCCAAAGCGCTCAGGACCTCAGACTGGGGCAAAGGTTCACCTTCCAACAGGACAGTGACCCTAAGCACACAGCCAAGACGATGTAGGAGTGGCTTCGGGACAAGTCTCTGAATGTTCTTGAGTGGCCCAGCCAGAGCCCAGACTTGAGCCCGATCAAAACATCTCTGGAGAGACCTAAAAATAGCTGTGGAGCGACACTCTCCATCCAACCTGACAGAGCTTCAGAGGATCTGCAGAGAAGAATGTGAGAAACTCGAGGCAGTAATCTTTGCCAAATGTGCTTCAACAAAGTACTGAGTAAAGAGTCTTACTGAGTAAAGAATACTTGTATAAAAGTGATATTTCAGTATATTATTTTTTATACATTTGCAAACATTTCTAAAAACATGTTTTTGCTTTGTCATTGTCATGTATTTTGTGTAGATTGATGAGGAAATAAAATAATTAATCCATTTTAGAATAAGGCTGTGACCTAAGACTAGTCTCCCAGTCCATGCCGCTGAAAAACATCCCCACAGCATGATGCTACCACCACCATGTTTCACCGTAGGGATGGTATTGGACAGGTGATGAGCGTTGCCTGGTTTCCTTCAGATGTGACGCTTGGCATTCAGGCCAAAGAGTAAAATTTTGGTTTCATCAGACCAGAGAATCTTGTTTCTCCCGGTCTGAGAGTCCTTTAGGTGCTTTTTGGCAAACTTCAAGCGGGCTGTCTGTGAGGAGTGGCATCCATCTGGCCACTCTACCATAAAGAGATGGTTGTCCTTCTGGATGGTTCTCCCATCTCCACAGAGGAAGGTATTGTGTGTAGATTGATGCGGGAAATTATTTATTTAATCAATTTTAGAAAGGCTGTAACGTAACAAAATGTGGAAAAAGTGAAGGGGTCTGAATACTTTCCGTATGCATCTGTCAACAGCTGAGCCTTACACTTTTTTCTGAGCGCTAACCTTTTGGCCAATACTGGGAGTTCTGAATGCCAAGAATGTTTACACTCTTGAAGGGAATAGTACATTGCTGTTTTACAGATGTCTGTAGCCAAAGTCTACCATGACATTAAACGCAGTAACCTATAAGTATTAAGGGTAGCATTTGACATAAATCCAACTTGTAAAATGCATTGTGATATGTAATGCTGCATAATACCCGTGGTTTCACTATCGTGGTACTGTATTAAATCGCTTGTTTAGGCAGACAAATGTTGATCTAAATACATTCAATATAAGTTGAATTGTATTGACTTATTCTAGAGTATCATAATAACCCCTAAAGAAAAGACATGACACACATCACACCTGGTACTTCAGCAAAAGCATTTAGGCCTTGTTTGATTTCCATTACAATTGGGTATTACAACAATTCGTGTTTGAGTGTCGGTGATCAATGAATGTGCATAGTAGAGATTGTATGGGGATTCCACCTAATTAGCCTTCTATTACACTATAGCTTTAGTCATAAATCAAATGGTAGTTAAACTCGAATATCAGACTATTCATGTATGGTGAGAGATTATGAGAACAGAGTCTACAATAGTAGTTTGGTAATGAGTATGGTGGGTATGTCTAAGGAGTTCTGTCAATGTGACCACAATTACTCCAGGACATCCTGGATAGGCCTGCTTTGTTGTTGTGGATCTGAGGAGTGGACATTACGGTGGTGTTTTAGTCCAGACACACTCTGGGGATGCAGTAATGAAACATTTATTAGCCCTGCATATAAAAACCCTCATAAAACCATATGGGGTGGATGCTGTATGTACTGTACAGTAGGTAGTGGATGTATGAGATGTGCTATTTTCAAATCAAATTGTAGCTTTAATAGCTTTCCACCTGGCTGTTGATAGCTGTTTCATTTTGTGGAAATTATAAGAAGCGACAAATTGTCTGTGTTGATCAAATTGTCTGTGCGACATAGCTACTGTACATTTATCTCTGATGGTCCTGCGCAAATGCGTATTTCTAAATAACAGAGCAAGTTAAGGTTTAAGCCCTACTAATTGTCTTCTCATCGTGTCCCGTGTATTCAAACCTCTAGATTGACTGGTTTACAGTAATCTAGACCTGCTTCATTACCCTATATATATTGGATGGAATGTGTGTTCTTTTGCTACACAACAGAACAGCCCCCATCCTCTCAAGGTAATCTGGCTCAGTTCCCTATCTGACAATTCTATGGCCAGCTTCCATCTCACCCAGATGAGAAGCCTGACCCTGCTCCTGACCCGCTTCTTTTAATTATCCCACCGCCATGCATTAGATACAGTGGAATTAGCTACAAGTAAACAAAACATCTCGTTGTTATCATACCATGTAGTAAGGAAGCCAATTAGAATAATGGTACACTTCTCTCTGTCTTTCTTATCCTCATCCTGGTTACTATGATAAATGTTGCAGTTAAAGCATTAATAGAAAAGAAGGAATGTTTTCACTTGCTATTTTCTCCACAAGATAATTTACCCACTCTGCAATATAAGGGTCAAAGAGAATCAATGCATGTATGAAATATTAATCAGAGTTCTCCATTTATTTAAAGAGGATCAAATGACCTTTACGCAACATCAAATTGATTATAACTGTCACGTTCCTGACCTATTTATGTTAGTTTTTGTGTGTTAGTTGGTCAGGACGTGAGGTTGGGTGGGCATTCTATGTTTTCTGTTTCTGTGTTGGTTTTGGGTTGCCTGGTATGGCTCTTAATTAGAGGCAGGTGTTTGGCGTTCCTCTAATTAAGAGTCATATTTAGGTAGGCGTTGTCACAGTGTTCGTTGTGGGTGATTGTCTCCTATGTCTGTATGTATGTTCGTACCACATGGGACTGTAGCGTTTGTTTGTTTTGTTTCGTTTCGTTTCGATGTCGTCCGTTTCCTGTACGTAAGTTTATGTTTAGTTATGTAAGTTTATGTTCAGGTTTCGTTCAACGTCGTTTTCTTGTTTTGTAGTTTGAAAGGTTTTTGTTTCGTTTCGTGTTGCCATCATCGTTGTTAAATAAAGATGGCTTATTTCCCAAAGCCTGCGTTTTGGTCTGAGGATCCTTCTCTCCTCTCCTCGTCCGAGGATGAGGAGAGCGACAGCCCTTACAGAATCACCCACCAAGCTAAGACCAAGCGGCAAAGGGAAACTAAACAGAGTAAGGGACAGGATAGAAAGGATTTCTGGACATGGGAGCAAATAATGAATGGAGAAGGTCCCTGGGCTAAGGCAGGAGAAAATCGCCGTCCCAAAGCTGAGCTGGAGGCACGGAGGAGAGCAGAGGCTACCGGGGAGAGGAACCGGAGCTATGAGGGAACGCGTCTGGCACGGAAGCCAAAAAAGCCCGTGAGTAATTCCCAAAAATTTCTTGGGGGGGGGCTAGGAGATAGTGGGCCAAGGGCAGGTAGGAGACCTGCGCCCACTTCCCAGGCTTACCGTGGAGAGCGGGAGTACGGGCAGGCGCCGTGTTACGCAGTAGAGCGCACGGTGTCTCCTGTACGAGTGCATAGCCCAGTGCGGGTTATTCCACCTCCCCGCACTGGTAGGGCTAGATTGAGTATTGAGCCAGGTGTCATGAGGCCGGCTCAACGCGTCTGGTCTCCAGTGCGTCTCCTCGGGCCGGCATACATGGCACCTGCCTTACGCATGGTTTCCCCGGTTCGCCTACATAGCCCGGTGCGGGTTATTCCACCTCCCCGCACTGGTCGGGCAACCGGGAGTATTCAACCAGGTAAGGTTGGGCAAGCTCAATGCTCAAGAGTGCCAGTACGCCTCCACGGTCCGGTATTTCCGGCACCACCTCCCCGCCCCAGCCTAGTACCTACAGTGTCTACACTACGCACTAGGCTACCAGTGCGTATCCTGAGCCCTGTTCCTCCTCCACGCACTCTCCCTGTAGTGCGTGTATCTAGCCCGGTGCCTCCAGTTCCGGCCCCACGCACTAAGCTACCAGTGCGTCTCCAGAGCCCTGTACACACTGTTTCTTCTCCCCCTACTAATCCTGATGTGCTTGCCCTCAGCCCGGTGTCACCAGTGCCGGTACCTCGCACCAGGTATAGAGTGGGCTTTGAGAGTCCAGTGTGCCCTGTCCCTGCTCCCCGCACTAGTATGAAGGTGCGTGTCCTTAGCCCGGTGCCTCCAGTTCCGGCACCACGCACCAGGTCTACAGTGCGCATTATCCGGCCAGAGCCATCCGTCTCCCCAGCGCCATCTGAGCCATCCGTCTCACCAGCGCCATCTGAGCCATCCGTCTACCCAGCGCCATCTGAGCCATCCGTCTCCCCAGCGCCATCTGAGCCATCCGTCTCCCCAGCGCCGTCTGAGCCATCCGTCTGCAATGAGCCTGCAAAGCCGCCCGTCTGCCATGAGCCTGCAAAGCCGCCCGTCTGCCATGAGCCTACAGAGCCGTCCGCCAGACAGGAGCCGCTAGAGCCGTCCGCCAGACAGGAGCCGCTAGAGCCGCCCGTCAGACAGGATCTGCCAGAGCCGCCAACCAGACAGGATCTGCCAGAGCCGCCAATCAGACAGGATCTGCCAGAGCCGCCAATCAGACAGGATCTGCCAGAGCCGCCAGCCAGACAGGATCTGCCAGAGCCGCCAGCCAGACAGGATCTGCCAGAGCCGTCAGCGAGCCATGAGCAGCCAGAGCCGTCAGAGAGCCATGAGCAGCCAGAGCCGTCAGAGAGCCATGAGCAGCCAGAGCCGTCAGAGAGCCATGAGCAGCCAGAGCCGTCAGAGAGCCATGAGCAGCCAGAGCCGTCAGAGAGCCATGAGCAGCCAGAGCCGTCAGAGAGCCATGAGCGTCGAGAGCCGTCAGCCTGCCATGAGCGTCGAGAGCCGTCAGCCTGCCATGAGCGTCGAGAGCCGTCAGCCTGCCATGAGCGTCGAGAGCCGTCAGCCTGCCATGAGCGTCGAGAGCCGTCAGCCTGCCATGAGCGTCGAGAGCCGTCAGCCTGCCATGAGCGTCGAGAGCCGTCAGCCTGCCATGAGCGTCGAGAGCCGTCAGCCAGCCATGAGCATCGAGATTCGTCAGTCAGCCATGAGCTGCCCTTCAGCCTGAAAAGGCTGGATACCCAGAACTGCCCATCAGTCCAGAGCTGTCTCTCTGTCCGGAGCTGCCTTTCAGTCCGGAGTTGCCCCTCTATCCTAATCTCCCTCTCTATCTTCATCTATCTCTATATTCTTATCTATCCCTCTTTCTTGATTTATCTCTCTGTCCCGGGGTTGTCCCTATTAGATATGTTGTTAAGGGAATTTTGTGGGGGTCAAAAGAGGGTGGACATTCTTGGAGGGAGGAAGTTAGGATGGATTATGGTGGGGTGGGAACCGCGCCCCGAGCCTGAACCACCACCGTGGTTAGATGCCCACCCAGACCCTCCCCTAGATTTTGTGCTGGTGCGTCCGGAGTTCGCACCTTGTGGGGGGGGTACTGTCACGTTCCTGACCTATTTATGTTAGTTTTTGTGTGTTAGTTGGTCAGGACGTGAGGTTGGGTGGGCATTCTATGTTTTCTGTTTCTGTGTTGGTTTTGGGTTGCCTGGTATGGCTCTTAATTAGAGGCAGGTGTTTGGCGTTCCTCTAATTAAGAGTCATATTTAGGTAGGCGTTGTCACAGTGTTCGTTGTGGGTGATTGTCTCCTATGTCTGTATGTATGTTCGTACCACATGGGACTGTAGCGTTTGTTTGTTTTGTTTCGTTTCGTTTCGATGTCGTCCGTTTCCTGTACGTAAGTTTATGTTTAGTTATGTAAGTTTATGTTCAGGTTTCGTTCAACGTCGTTTTCTTGTTTTGTAGTTTGAAAGGTTTTTGTTTCGTTTCGTGTTGCCATCATCGTTGTTAAATAAAGATGGCTTATTTCCCAAAGCCTGCGTTTTGGTCTGAGGATCCTTCTCTCCTCTCCTCGTCCGAGGATGAGGAGAGCGACAGCCCTTACAATAACAGAGCATTGGCTACCGCAGCAATAAATATTTTTTTTAAACGGAGAAGAAAAGACTCCAACACTGGGGTGGGTATGTTTGGTTTGTATTGTGCTGAACAATAATGGTAAACAGAGATTATTAAAGAAGCTTAACCTTGCAGATAAACAAAGTATTTCCCTTGTGTGCTGTAGAAAAAAATGGTATGCAATATGAACTGTGGCAAATACCATTCTGTTGGTTCTGAAAACTGTTTTCATATTAATATTTTGTTGACGATTGGCCCTATGATGATTGTTTAAAATCTAAAGTTTAGCTCATTATGTGTAGCAGTTCTAAACCTTTATTGTGCCTTCATTTTAATGCCATCATCCAATCATCACCACACAAATGATTGCATTCCATGTGATTTGGACCCCACGTGCTATGAGAAAGTAGGGTAAAAAGAGAGAGAAAGAGAGGGAGAGGAAGAGTGAGTAAGAGATGGTGTAGTGATTTCTACATTGCATGTGTTTTTGCTTTCCTTCATGCAACAGGCAGAGAGAGGCAGAAAGGTCTACACTCAAGGGGGATCTCCAGAGAGATGACTGACATGTGTGACCTCAATGAAATTGATAAAATAGTTACATTCAGCTTGCCTTAAATCAATTACCTTTCTCTCTTTTGTATATTATGAAATAGATGTTTACTGCTTCCAATACAATGTTTCTGCATGCTGGTCAGACAGCCAGACCAAATCAAATCAAAGAAAAAAGTCAGTAAGCATACTGATTCAGTTCACAATGTTTCTTGACTTTTAAAATACACTTAAGACTGCTCAAGTGCACAAATGTCAATGGAATCAAATAGTACGATACATTGGAAAATGGAATTATACAGTGGAATATACAACATTATAATCCTCTTCATATTTTGATGGAAATTATGAAACATTTTCACATCAGTATGTAGCGAACCATAGGCGAAATTCCCCAATATTTAGAACATGTTAATTCGTACGTTTAAAAAAAAAATAACATAATTTTGGGGGGTTGCCTGGAGGTAGGTTACCCGAGGCCCCAAATGCATTAGTCCGGCCCTGTTCTGCACACTGCACACAGCCACACTGTCTATTCAAGCCCCTCCCCCACTGGTTTCAGTCAGGGGCGGTACGAGGGGGGTACCCGGGGTGAAACCAGTCCCCCCATTCTCATTGGGTCAGAAGACTGTCAATCTGTCTCAGTTATTATGGGCATACTGTAAGATAGATGAAGTAACTACTAAACTCAGTCTTCATCTTTTGTGTATTCTTAATAGTTGCCTTGAAATACCTTCAAGGCAATGATTGGGATGACTTGTCCTTCTACTTCTACTGTATTTTCAAAATACCCTTCAAAATAGACATAAGTCATGTCAAACTGTAGAATTGCAGGATTTAAAAAAAATGTTTTTAAAATGCGTTTTAAAATGTTAAAAGCAAATCCGGTAGAGGACACTCGGACCCCCATTCCAATGTTCGTCCCCCCCAATATCTACACCACAATTTCACCCTTGTAACAAACCACCTTTATGAGTATGTAGGATAGCTTGGAGTGAAATCATCATGTTGAATCTTTGCTTTACTTCAGCAGTTTGGAGTAGGAAAGAGAGATAAGGTTAGATGTCATATCTATTATTTTTTTGTACAGGGGGGCCAGGTTCAGCGGATATCTGAAAATCCCTTTCCAAACTTTCATTTCCAAGCAAATCACCCATGGAGGCACAAACAGGGGAATAACAGAGATAATGCGATGCATGGTGTTGTCTCCAACTCGCTGAGGAAATAGCTGTGAATCCCTGAAACCAATCTCCCGATCAGCTCAGGTCCCTTGCCATTGGAGAGAAGCGGGGGAAGAATACAGCACTGACACCGTTAGCGTGCTATCTGAATGAAAATCAAGTCACTCTCTTTATTGCAGAAAAGCCTTCAGGGAAATGTGAATGTTACCATTTTCAGTTGAGTGTTTTTTTCCTCCATAGCACCCCCCCTCTTTTACTATTTAAGTTTTGGACAGTAGTTACACCTAATGGAAACCAATTATTTTTTACATTAAATTATGAAAACATATCTACTTAATTTAGTTATTGAAACACTATTGAAATGAGAAATAATCATTAGAAATTATTACGTTAGATTGACAAAATGTATTCAGGTAATCATGCTTCAACTCAATCAGTACAAGTACCTCCCAAATGAATCAATTGTGTCAGTTGTAGCTCTTTGAGTTGTGTTAGTTCTAAATGAAAACAGCACTTATTTACATTCTAAACATTTTAATTCAAACTAACAATAGTATAATTAAGATCTCAGTAGCAAGCTGTATCTGCTTCCATCTGCACCTTGCTATTCCATGAGGCTCTCTACCCAAACTAAATTTGGTCAGTTCATTTCTACATTAATGAATCTGGTGCACATCAAGTTCCACCGAGTGAAGTAAATTCTTGCCATAAAACATGAATTAAATGTGTACAAAATATGATAGAGCAAAACTTAAGGTTATATTTTTTTAGTGTAGCTGCTGTCTCTCCTAGGCAATCAGCTGCAGCATCACTGAGGAATCCGGATCTCGCTCCCAGTTTGTGTGTTTTCTAATCAGAAGCGGTTACACATATATGACAATGTTAGTATTACTTGTCATCCCTGCTCTGTATTTCTTTAAGGGTGAGAGACCTTTGTGGTGTAATACTGAGGGCGGGGACAGTGATGCAGAGGCTTATGCATGTTTTGAGCTATTGCTGGAAACAGCTGAATAGAAACTTGGGACTCAAGCAAGGGAGGGGGCTAAGGATTTGTATTGTGTGGGAACATGTTTACATTCTATAGGAAATCTAAATGATTATTGATAATGTCCAAAAGAGCTACAATAAAAGGGCTGGATACAATGGGGAATTGTATGTGGAGGATTGTTTGCACTGTATGTGGAGGATCACTTCACAATGTTCCAAGGACCTACTATATAAGTGAACATAACATATTAATTGAACCCTTTACCGCACGTCATTGCCCAAGCTTACCTGAATTTTTACTTAGTATTGTGGCTGTGAAACGATAGTTGCCATGAGCTGATGTTAGCTGTCATAACAGTTTAATGTGTAGGTCCTATGCCATAATGGTTCAAGTAAAGTGTTGGCCTCTAACTGATCCTTTGAAAAATTCCCAACAAAAACTCTCACTCAGGCCTGTTCTTCTCAATACACTTTTTGGACATTTCTACTCTGACAGGTATATGGCAAGCTTTCCCTCTGTCATTGACTCGCTGACCATAAAGTCATCTTTGGGACGTGAGTGTGTTTTGTGCCAGTGCCAATGTCCATAGAGTTCTCTCTAAATGGAATGGATGATAAATACAGGTACTGCTCTGATAGCGTTTGTTTCACTCCATTAATCAATATATATTAGACACAAGTAAACAGATTAATCCATTGGTTGACCTTGGGTTCTATTCAAATGTTGCCAGCTGAAATGTCAGGCACATGGGCAACAAGCTTTTAAATTAATATACACTGAGTGTACAAAACATTAAGGACATCTTCCTAATATTGAGTTGCACCCAACCTTTTGCCCTCTGAGCAGCTTCAATTCGTTGAGGCATGGACTCTACAAGATGTCGAAAGCGTTCCACAGTGATGCTGGCCCATGTTAATGCTTCCCACAGTTGTGTCAAGTTGGCTGGATGTCCTTTGGGTGGTGGACCATTATTGATACACACGGGAAACTGTTGAGTGTGAAAAACCCAGCAACGTTGCAGTTCTTGACACAAAACTGTCCACCTGGCACCTACTACCATACCCTGTTCAGGCACATAAATCCCCCTCTGAATGGCACACATACACAATCCATGTCTCAATTGTCTCAAGGCTTGTCTCACACCTGTCTCCTCCCCTTCATCAACACTGATTGAAGTGGATTTAAAATGCGACATATACAAGGGATCATAGCTTTCACCTGGATTCACTTGGTCAGTCTGTGTCATGGAAAGAGCAGGTGTTTTGTACACTCAGTGCATGTAATGTGAACATTCAAATTTGCACTGGGGTGCAGAAGGTCAAAAGGTCTGAGCCACAATTAATGTTACAAAATGTCCATAAGCAGGAGAAGGTTTGCAGAGAGAAATGAGAACTTAAGGGAAAAAACAGCTATTTTCTCCAAACACAAGTTTTAAGCTCCATGACCTGAGCTGTGCTTGAGACTTTTCTAGAAACTCTTGAATTACTCCCTCCAGTGCACAGGCACACGGCGGCAGAAGCGGAGTAATGAAAAACGTGCACGTGGATCCGTGCGGACAGAGTTCAGTGGACCAGGTGTTGGCATTGGCAGCGTTAGGCCTGTCCGCCCCACACGCACGCCCTCTACTTATGGAGAATGAACGAGCTCACAGCCCCCAGTCCCTCCCTACAAGCCAAATCACAATTCCTTTCAGCAGATCTCTTCTGGGGACACATACGTACAGCAGGAGCAAATGGAACAACCTGGAAATATGCAGCCATCTGCACTGAACCCTGGCCACAGAGGCACTGGAGTGATAAATGATCCAGCAATATCACCCAGGTTCAAATCACATTCCTCTTTTTCCCTGCCTCAGCCACGAAGGGTACACTAAAATGACCTCTTCTTGAGTACACACATTCAGAAGGAGGAGGATCCCCAGGCGAATGAATCACTGATAATGACATTTCCCTGTAAATATATGGGCTTCCTTTCTTCACCCACACCAAATGTGGCAGTGAGATGTTCAAGTGCTAGTGCTCTTTGCCCTGGGGGTGAGATCTTGAGCTGATATCTCATGCAGAGGAGCAGCTGATGTACCTCCCATACAGGTGCTTTCACACCCACAATCCAACAAGGGATTCCCACTGGAGAACCCTGCTACCCTGCTTCACAACCAGGCACGTACACAGATAGGGCTCTACCTGTGCAGAGCACATGCCCTTTTGCCCTTCCAGTCTCCAAATATCCAAATATGCATGGCTTGAGAGATGTGGCCATCGGTCGAGTGTGTGTAGCGAGCGAACTAGTGTAAATATCAACAGTACTGCCACAGCAGCATGCCATTTGATTAACACTTGATAACACATGATTTAGCCAACAGTACATCATCAATATTATGTCTGGTTGGCAGAGAAAGGTAGAAAAACAGAGAGGTAAATCACCATCAGTAAAACAAATCGAGCTAGCTAAATAGCAGATGTACATCAATCATCAACATCAATGATCAGCTGAATGCCCACCCTCTTTTCCTGAGTAGGTCGTCATTGTAAATAAGAATTTGTTCTTAACTGACTTGCCTAGTTAAATAAAAATAAAAAGTAAATAAATAAAGAGGTCAATCATGTCTTTAGGGGGCACTGTAACTAGCTTGCTTACAATGTGTGATGATTAGTGAGTGTGTTGTTGCAGTAATAAATAGGCCCATGCAAAAAATACTGAGGCATTTGGTATGTTATTAATTTAGAGATATGAATTTTGAAAGTACACAACCGTTCAAAAGTTTGGGGTCACTTAGAAATGTCCTTGTTTTTGAAAGAAAAGCACATTTTTTGTCCATTAAAATAACATCAAATTGATCAGAAATACAATATAGACATTGTTAATGTTGTCAATGACTATTGTAGCTGGAAACGGCAGATTTTGTACGGAATATCTACATAGGCGTACAGAGGCCCATTATCAGCAACCATCACTCCTGTGTTCCAATGGCACGTTGTGTTCGCTAATCGAAGTTTATCATTTTAAAAGGCTAATTGATCATTTGAAAACCCTTTTGCAATTATGTTAGCATAGCTGAAAACCGTTGTTCTGATTAAAGAAGCAATAAAACTGGCCTTCTTTAGACTAGTTGAGTATCTGGAGTTTCAGCATTTGTGGGTACAGGCTCAAAATGGCCAGAAACAAAGAACTTTCTTCTGAAACTCGTCAGTCTATTCTTGTTCTGAGAAATGAAGGCTATTCCATGCGAGAAATTGCCAAGAAATTGAAGATCTCGTACAACGCTGTGTACTACTCCTTCACAGAACAGCCCAAACTGTCTCTAACCAGAATATAAAGAGGAGTAGGACGCCCCGGTGCACAACTGAGCAAGAGGACAAGTACATTAGTCAACAGTGAAGAGGCGACTCCGGGATGCTGGCCTCCATGGCTAGAGAGATAATTTAGTCTTGATACAGATTTTCACGCAGATTTAAGTCAAAACTGTAACTTGGCCACTCAGGAACATTCACTGTCTTCCTTGGTAAGCAACAGTGTAGATTTGGCCTTGTGTTGTAGCAGTGGCGGTCAGTGCTGTTTAAGATGAGGGAGGATGATTTTTTTTGTCATGAGCATGGCTTTATTTCTATTACAGCATGTTGGATGACTCTCATTCATATTCCATTCACCCTGTTCAATGTAACATCAATAGGTTTAGGCTACTACACAATACTCACATTTTCCCTATACCCATCATGAGGTTGCTACAACCTACGCTCTTCTCAATGTACATCAAAAACATAGCTCAGGCAGTAGGAAGCTCTCTCATCTATTTATATGCAGATGATACACTCTTATTCTCAGCTGGACCCTTCCCGGATTTTGTGTTAAATGCTCTACAACAAAGCTTTCTTAGTGTCCAACAAGCTTTCTCTACCCTTAACCTTGTTCTGAACACCTTCAAAACAAAGGTAATGTGGTTTGGTAAAAAGAATGCCACTCTCCCCACAGGTGTGATTACTACCTCTGAGGGTTTAGAGCTTGAGGTAGTCACCTCATACAAGTACTTGGGAGTATGGCTAGACGGTACACTGTCCTTCTCTCAGCACATATCAAAGCTGCAGGCTAAAGTTAAATCTAGACATGGTTTCCTCTATCGTAATCGCTCCTCTTTCACCCCAGCTGCCAGACTAATCCTGATTCAGATGACCATCCTACCCATGCTAGATTACGGAGCCATAATTTATAGATCAGCAGGTAAGGGTGCTCTCGAGCGGCTAGATGTTCTTTACCATTCGGCCATCAGATTTGCCACCAATGCTCCTTATAGGACACATCACTGCACTCTGTACTCCTCTGTAAACTGGTCATCTCTGTATACCCGTCGCAAGACCCACTGGTTGATGCTTATTTATAAAACCCTCTTAGGCCTCACTCCCCCCTATCTGAGATATCTACTGCAGCCCTCATCCTCCACATACAACACCCGTTCTGCCAGTCACATTCTGTTAAAGGTCCCCAAAGCACACACATCCCTGGGTCGCTCCTCTTTTCAGTTTGCTGCAGCTAGCGACTGGAACGAGCTGTAACAAACACTCAAACTGTACAGTTTCATCTCAATCATTTCATTCAAAGACTCAATCATGGACACTCTTACTGACAGTTGTGGCTGCTTTGCGTGATGTATTGTTGTCTCTACCTTCTTGCCCTTTTTGCTATTGTCTGTGCCCAATAATGTTTGTACCATGTTTTGTGCTGCTACCATGTTGTGTTGCTACAATGTTGTTGTCATGTTGTGTTGCTACCATGCTGTGTTGTCATGTGTTGCTGCCTTGCTATGTTGTTGTCTTAGGTCTCTCTTTACGTAGTGTTGTGTTGTCTCTCGTGTCGTGATGTGTGTATTGTTCTATATTTTATTTATTTATATTTTATCCCAGCCCCCGTCCCCGCAGGAGGCCTTTTGCCTTTAGGTAGGCCGTTATGATTACACCCTATATCAGCTAGATATTGTAAACAAGAATTTGTTCTTAACTGACTTGCCTAGTTAAATAAAGGTTAAATAAACAAAAAATGAATAGCCTATTTTATTTATTTTTATTTAACTAGGCAAGTCAGTTAAGAACAAATTCTTATTTACAATATCTAGCTGATATAGGGTGTAATCATTAGTCCAACAGTTGAAAACTAGAGTTTCTATTGGACAAATTCAGGTTTGTTTATCCCCGTTTTGTTCCGTTTAAGAAAAGTTTTTCAACAGAATTGGCGGAATGAATACACAGCTGATCACGCATAAACATAGTTCACTCTCATAACAGCCACGTTTTATATATTCTCTTCCCTTCACTTGTGGACTTCAATGCACAACACATCAGCTGTATGTTACCAGGCAAAAAAAACGTTGCAAGCCAAACCGCTACACACAGCCTACATCGTTGTCACCGTATTAGATAAAGTAAAGTCATGGTCAGCATAATAATAATAATAGAACTAATGCATTAGTAAACCAGCTGTAATCATGCAGTAACGTTAGTGTACAGTCAGTAAGCAGTTACACCGGTGGACACCGGTGGGCCCCGGTGGCAATAAATTAGTAATACCAAAAGCTTACCTTGACTTGAGTCAAGAATTGAGAGTTCCAGTGTTGTGTTGGAAAGTCATAGCCAGCTAGCTAACGTAGCATCCCACTGTTTGAGTCAGGTGTTTCAGTAAGCTAAACTAGCTAGCTGCATTTTATTTTTTTTATTTCACCTTTATTTAACAAGGTAGGCTAGGCTACCAGGTAGGCTATTTTTTAACGGAAATAATCGATCGAATTGAAGACGGGATGATCTGTAGCTAGCTTTCTGGTCATGCGCTTCTAACAAACAGGACACTTCGAGTGACCCTCCTTCAAGATAGCCGTACTTCTTCATTACACAAAAGAATAACCTCAACCAATTTCTAAAGACTGTTGACATCCAGTGGAAGCAGTAGGAACTGCAAGAAGGTACCTTAGAAATCTGGTTTCCCAATGAAAACCCATTGAAAAGAGAGTGACCTCAAAACAAAACAAAATCTGAATGGTTTGTCCTCGGGGTTTCACCTGCTAAATAAGTTCTGTTATACTCACAGACATGAATCAAACTGTTTTAGAAACTTCAGAGTGTTTTCTATCCAAATCTACTAATAATATGCATATCTTATCTTCTGGTGATGAGTAGCTGGCAGTTTCATTTGGGCATGCTTTTCATCCAAAATTCCGAATGCTGCCCCCTACCCAAGAGAAGTTAAGACTGATGGCATAATGAATTCCACCTAGTACAAGGCAATTTTCGCTGACAATCTGGTTGCCTCTGCCAGAAGGCTGGGACTTGGCCGTATGTGGACTTTCCAACAAGACAATGACCCAAAACATACCTCGAGATCCACACAGAAATGGTTCTGTGACAACAAAATCAATGTTCTGCCATGGTCATCTCAGTCGCCAGACCTCAATCCATTCGAAAACCTGTGGGCTGAGTTGAAGAGGGCAGTTGATAAGTGAAAACTCAAGAATGTGAAGGATCTTGAAAGGATTTGCATAGAGGAATGGTCCAAAATCCCTCCAAATCTGTTCCTTAACCTTGTCAAACATTACAGGAAAAGACTCCATGCTGTTATCCTTGCCAGAGATGGTTGCACTAAGTACTAAATGAGGAGTGCCAATAATTATGAAACCTTGATTTTGGTTAAATGTATTTTGTATTAAATAATTGTATGATTTTGGTGGGTTCCATTGAAACATTAATAAAGTACAGTATTTCTCACATGTTGGTATTTTGAGTTTATCTCTATAATTATATTGTTTATATTTTTTAAGTATTGTTTGTGCATTGCCAGTCAGGGGTGCCAGTAATTTTGGAGCCCACTGTAGGTCTGTAGTAGTTTGGGTCTAGAGTGTCTCCCCATTTGAAGAGGGGGATGACCGCGGCAGCTCTCCAATCTGTGGGAATTTCAGATGATACGAAAGAGAGGTTGAACATGCTAGTAATAGGGATTGCAACAATTTCAGCAGATAATTTTAGAAAGAGAGGGTCCAGATTGTCTAGCTAGGGGTCCAGATTTTGCAGCTCTTTCAGAACATCAGCTATCTGGATTTGGGTGAAGGAGAAGTGGGGGAGGCTTGGGCATGTTGCTGTGGGGGGTGGAGGGCTGTTGATCGGGGTAGGTGTAGCCAGGTGGAAAGCATGACCAGCCGTAGAAAAATGCTTATTGAAATTCTCAATTATAGTGGATTTATCGGTGTTGACAGTGTTTCATGTCCTCAGTGCAGTGGGCAGCTGGGAGGAGGTGCTCTTATTCTCCATGGACTTTACAGTGTCCCAAAACTTTTTTGAGTTTGTGCTACAGGATGCAAATTTCTGCTTGAAAAAGCTAGCCTTAGCTTTCCTAACTGCCTGTGTATATTTGTTCCTAACTTCCCTGAAAAGTTGCATATCACAGGGGCTGTTCGATGCTAATGCAGAACGCCACAGGATGATTTTGTGCTGGTCAAGGGCAGTCAGGTCTGGAGAGAACCAAGGGCTATATCTGTTCCTGGTTCAATTTTTTTTGAATGGGGCATGCTTATTTAAGATGGTGAGGAAGGCACTTTTAAAGAATAACCAGGCATCCTCTACTGACGGGATGAGGTCAATATCCTTCCAGGATACCCGGGCCAGGTCGATTAGAAAGGCCTGAAGTGTTTTAGGGAGCGTTTGACAGTGATGAGGGGTGGTCGTTTGACGGCAGACCCATTAAGGATGCAGGCAATGAGGCAGTGATCGCTGAGATCTTGGTTGAAAACAGCAGAGGTGTATTTGGAGGGCAAGTTGGTTAGGATGATATCTATGAGGGTGCCTGTGTTTACGGATTTGGGGTTGTACCTGGTGGGTTCATTGATAATTTGTGTGAGATTGAAGGCATCAAGCTTAGATTGTAGGATGGCCGGGGTGTTAAGCATGTCCCAGTTTAGGTCACCTAGCAGCACGAGCTCTGAAGATAGATGGGGGGCAATCAGCACAGCTGGGGGCAGAGGGTGGTCTGTAGCAAGCAGCACCGGCGAGAGACTTCTGTCGTGTCTTTGGCTATGCCGGATTAATTGCTATGACATGCTATTCTATAAAATACTTTCTCCGTAATTAATATCACCTGATTGAGCTAATCGGGTAAATGTAATTAACTAGAGAGTCGGGCACCACGAAAGAATATTTATAGAGCTGTTATCTTCCGAATAAACTAAAGATTTAGCAATATTTTACATCAATAGCAGTCAA
This sequence comes from Salvelinus alpinus, assembly GCF_045679555.1. Classification (NCBI taxonomy): domain Eukaryota; kingdom Metazoa; phylum Chordata; class Actinopteri; order Salmoniformes; family Salmonidae; genus Salvelinus; species Salvelinus alpinus. Next base: position 27,683,226 of record NC_092087.1, on the reverse strand, counting down.
CATCAATCGTCATCTTACTTCAGTCTCATATTCTGAAAGTTGTAAATTCTTGGTTATCTGCAAGAATCCTGGCTAACAAGTTGAATCAGCAATACAAAATTGGGTTTAATTATTTATTTACTAAATACCTAACTAATCACACAGAATCACACATACACAATGAAATCATAACTTGATTACAAATTGCCGTCATAAAGGAAAACGTCCCTAGCGGGCGGAACAGATATGACAGCTTGTTACACAAAGGAAAGGGGGCTGGGTTTTAGTGAAAGAGCGGGAGACTGGAACAGAGGCGAAGCTGTGCTATCGTAAATACAGTATCTTATGCATTCTAAATTACCACCCATTTGGAAAAGGAAAATGCAATAAATATTTACTCTGAGCTGCGCTTCAGTAGGTTGGTGGTAGATGGAAGACCGTGTTGCCAAACCGAGTCCTCTGTCCTTTGAAGAATGTCTCTGGTGGTCACTGGATACGTTGTAGTAATGTCGTTGTGTAGTAGACGGGATACTCTGACTGTCCTTCCTAACCTGCGTTTGTAGCAGCTGTTGCTAACTCAACGGCTAGGAGGTATCACTTCTGTAGTGAATACGAGTTCAAAGTTCATACCATTCACAACCAAAGCTCATGCTGATGTTGGCTTGGTTCTGTAGTTATTACCTGAACCATTCTGACATGGGATCGTCACCCTCATATCCTCGGAACAGGAAGTTATATTTTTTATATAGTGGAGGGAGAGGGGTGTGTCTGAAAAGTTTGTAACCCATGTCTCTTCACAGGGGCGGGCCACTGGTAGAGCAGAGGCCCAAACTTATGAAAACCCAAATCTCTCATTTGGAAGCTAAAATTACATTTCATCTCTTCACAAATAATTTCATATTCAAACATTTGAATTAAACAACAATTCCATGTGAATCCGATACCTCTGATGTTTAGACTTTCCACAGTAGAGTTTATGGCATCCTATCATTGATGAGAATGTCTCAGATGACAACCGAACTGACATAATATACCTTAAGTACCAACGCATATGTTCAGTTGGTCGGATTACCAGAATATAGTTAATTTCCCCCCCAACTTCTGATGTTCCCAGAATCTCTATGTTAACCAAGGGGTTTTCTCATGTCACATCAGTATAGTAGGGAGAGGGAAAAAGGGGGAAAGAGGTATTTATGACTGTCATAAACCTACCCCCAGGCCAACGTCATGACACTTCTTTCTGGAAAGGTGGATTTTTTTAGATGGGGGGCAATCAGCACAGCTGCGGGCAGAGGGTGGTCTATAGCAAACAGCAACGGCGAGAGACTTCTTTCTGGAAAGGTGGATTTAAAAAAAAAGTAGAAGCTTGAATTGTTTGGGTACAGACCTGGATAGTAAGACAGAACTCTGCAGGCTATCTCTGCAGTAGATTGCAACACCGCCCCCTTTGGCAGTTCTATCTTGTTGGAAAATGTTATAGTTAGGGATGTAAATTTCAGGGTTTTTGGTGGTCTTCCTAAGCCAGGATTCAGACACGGCTAGGACATCTGGGTTGGCAGAGTGTGCTAAAGCAGTGAATAAAACAAACTTAGGGAGGAGGCTTCTAATGTTAACAGACATGAAACCAAGGCTTTTACGGTTACAGAAGTCAACAAATGAGAGCACCTGGGGAGTAGGAGTGGAGCTAGGCACTGCAGGGCCTGGATTAACCTCTACATCACCAGAGGAACAGAGGAGGAGTAGGATAAGGGTACGGCTAAAGGCTATCAGAACTGGTCGTCTAGTGCATTCAGAGCAGAGAGTAAAAGGAGCAGGTTTCTGGGCGCGAGAGAATAGATTCAAGGCATAATGTACAGACAGAGGTATGGTAAGATTTGAGTACATTGGAGGCAAACCTATTCATTGAGTAATGATGAGAGAGATATTGTCTCTAGAGACATTTAAACCAGGTGATGTCACCGCATATGTGGGACGTGCTTGCTAAGTAAGTGAAACTGAAAATGACAATCTCTCTCTATTTCTCTCTTGCTTCTTATTCATTTTGGAAGAAATTAATTTGTTCAAAACTGTTCAACTATTGTCTTTATCTCTCTTTGCGTCAACTACTCACCACAAATGTTTTTTATTTAATGCTTTTTTTTACCCCTTTTCTCTCCCAATTTTGTGGTATCCAATTGGTAGTTACAGTCTTGTCTCATCGCTGCAACTCCCACACAGACTCGGGAGAAGCGAAGGTCGAGAGCCATGCATCCTCCGAAACACAACCAAACCAAGCCGCACTGCTTCTTGACACAATACCCGCTTAACCCGGAAGCCAGCCACACCAATGTGTCGGAGGAAACACCGTACACCTGGCGACCATGCATGCCCCACAAGGACATCCCTGCTGGCCAAACCCTCCCCTAACCCGGACGACGCTGGGCCAATTGTGCGCCGCCCCATGGGTCTCCCAGTCGCAGCCGACTGCGACAGAGCCTGGACTCGAACCAGTATCTCTAGCGGCACAGCTAGCAACTGCGATGCAGTGCCTTAGACCACTGCGCCACTCGGGAGGCCCTCACCACATTTTATACACTGCAGTGCTAGCTAGCTGTAGTTTATGCTTTCAGTACTAGATTCATTCTCTGATCCTTTGATTGGGTGGACAACATGTCAGTTCATGCTGCAAGAGCTCTGATAGGCTGGAGTATGTCCTCTGGATGTTATCATAATTACTGTGGAAGTCTGTGGAAGGGGGTAAGAATCATGAGCCTCCTAGGTTTTGCATTGAAGTCAATGCACCCAGAGGAGGACAGAAGCTAGCTGTACTCCGGCTACACCATGATGCTACCCTACAGAGTGCTGTTAAGGCTACTGTAAACCTTCATTACAAAATAGTGTGTTTTAATCAGTTATTTAGTGACATGATTATATTTAGTATAGTTTTATATAAAAAGGATAACTTTTTTAATGTTTAACAATTTAAATCTTTATGAAATTCACTGAGGAGGATGGTCCTCCCCTTCCTCCTCTGAGGAGCCTCTACTGTGTTGTAGGTTATTGTCCTGCTGAAAGGTGAGTTCCTCTCCCAGTCTCTGGTTGAAAGCAGTCTGAAGCATGTTTTCCTCTAGGTTTCATGTTATCCTTCAAAAACTCCCCAGTATTTGCAGATGTAAAGCATACCAATACATTGATGAAGCAACCACCATGCTTGAAAATAAATTACTCAGCAATTACTCAGTGATGTGTTGGATTGGCCCCAAACATAATACTTTAGTGCCTTGTTGCATACAATAAGCATGTTTTGGGATATTTGTATTCTGTATATTTGTATTCTTCTTTTCAATCATTTATGTCATTATTGTGGAGTCACTACTCAGTTTTCTCCCATCACAGCCATTGAACTCAGTAGCTGTTCACCAATGGTCTCATGGTACCATCCCTGAGCACTTTTATTCCAGTCCTGCAGCTCAGTTCAAGACGACTGCATCTTTGATGTGTCTCGGTGGATTAATACATAATTAGTACATAATCCACAGCATAATTATTAACTTGACCATGCTTAAAGAAATATTCAATGTCTGATTTGTTATTGTTACCCCTCAACCAATCACTAACCTTCTTCATTGAACTTTCAAAAAGCTCCCTGGTCTTTGCAGTTGAATCTGTGCTTGAAATTCAATAGTTGACTAAGGGACCTTACAGATGTTGTATGTAGGGTTAGTCATTCAAAAATCATCAACCCCTATTATTTCACTCAGAGTGAGTCCATATAACTTATTATGTGATTTGTTAAGGCTTGCCTAAACACAGGGCCGAAATAATTATGCAACAACTATATTTTAATTATTAAGTTTATATTAATCAAAAAAATATGTATAATTTTTCTTCCACTTTGACATTACAGAGTATTTTGTGTAGCTTGTTGACAAAAATTACAATTACATACATTTTAATCCCACTTCTTAACACAATAAAATGTAAAGAAATCCATGGGGTCTAAATACTTTTGTGAGGCACTATAGCTACTGTAGGCTACTGTACCACACAGCTTTGACCATCACAGGGCCTTTCATTTGTTATTGAGTACTGCAAGTACTGATGTGGTATTACATCCAGATTAAACTGGTTTTTCACATTCAAGCATCCTACTATTTATTGCAGTCCCGTTTTACATGGTATGGGTTATGGGTTGAGTTAGCTACATTTCTATGAAATAATGTCTTTTCACAAATATAAGGGAGTTATATTTTCAGAGGCCTTGGATATGGCAAAAGAAAATGCTGATTAGAGAAGTGAACAAAGTTGCTCTCATTTATTCTAAGATGAGCTAATTATGTTAGAGTCTGCTGTCTTGCTGTGTGTTTGGGGAGTAAAATGTTGCTGTACTTTTTCTCTTTCTCTCACTCTGGGGAGAACAGTTTGAGAGCCATCTTAGCGAAGCGGTCTGTTAGTTTGTCATTAATCGCGCAGCGTGTAACCCAGAGGGCAGGGGGTTGGCATGTTATTGGCACCACACCCCATGGGTACCACAGTCAGGGGAAACTTCTGCCCTTGGTTGTGGTGGCAAAGGCCATCTCCGTGACGGCTTACATACTCACTTCATTTTCTTAGCCACAGGCAAACAGCATGCTAGGGCCCCCTTGGACTTTCCCCAATCTCCTGTAACATAATGTATTTTTTTATTAATTTAAGCAGCTTTGAAGATGTATTTGGGAATTCACCTATTTTTTCTCTCTCTCACAACCAGCTATGTTTCAGAAACCAAAACCAGACAGAGAAAAGTGCATTTGTATTATTTTAATATACAGTACAAGTCAAAAGTTTGTATACACCTACTCATTCCAGGGTTTTTCTTTATTTTTTTTTACTATTTTCTACATTGTAGAATAAAAGTGAAGACATCAAAATTATGAAATAACACATATGGAATAATGTAGTAACAAAAAAATTGATTCTTATATTCTTCAAAGTAGCCATCCGTTGCCTTGATGACAGCTTTGCACACTCTTGGGATTCTCTCAACCAGCTTCACCTGGAATGCTTTTCCAACAGTCTTGAAGGAGTTCCCACATATGCTGAACACTTGTTGGTTGCTTAGTCCCACTAAGCGCAAACCGGATGGAATGGCATATTTCTGCAGAATGCTGTGGTAGCCGTGCTGGTTAAGTGTGCCTTGAATTCTAAATAAATCCAAACATTGTCACCAGCAAAGTACCCCCACACCATCACACCTCCTCCTTCATGTTTCACGGTGGGAACCACACATGCGGAGATCATCCGTTCACCTACTCTGCATCTCACAAAGACATGGCGGTTGGAACCTAAAATCTCTCATTTGAAATCAGGCCCAGAGGACAGATGTCCACCGGTCTAATGTCCATTCTTTGTTTTTCTTGGCCAAAGCAAGTCTCTTCTTCTTATTGGTGTCCTTTAGTAGTGGTTTCTTTGCAGCAATTCAACCATGAAGTGTCACGCCCTGATCTGTTTCACCTGTCCCTGTGATTGTCTCCACTCCCCCAGGTGTCGCTGATTTCCCAAGTGTATTTATCCCTGTGTTTTCTGTCTCTCTGTGCCAGTTCTTCTTATCTGTTTTTCCAAGTCAACCAGTGTTTTTCCCATTCTCCTGCTTTTTGCTATTCTCCTGCTTTTTGCTATTCTCCTTTTTCCAGTCCTCCCGGTTTTGACCCTTGCCTGTTTCTGGACTCTGTACCCGCCTGCCTGACCATTCTGCCTGCCTTGACCATTCTGCCTGCCTTGACCATTCTGCCTGCCTTGACCACGAGCCTGTCTGCCACTCTGATCCTCCTGGACTCTGATCTGGTTTTGACCTTCTGCATGTCCACAACCATTCTCTTGCCTGCTCCTTTTAGATTAATAAACATTGTAAGACATGCAGGTAATAGCCGATTTCTGAAGCTGGTAACGCCATAGCATGTACGTGGGGCAACAAGATCTCACGGTTTGACCAATTCTGACCTTTAGCCACGTCTTTTCAAAAATCTAATTTAGAAGTAACCCCAAATTTGTACTTGTTTTTGACACCTTGGTTTGCTCCTCCCCTCCTGCTCGTCATTCTCCTTCATTCATTCCGAATGCTTAGGTTAAGGGTTAAGGTTTGGGATAGGGTTAAAACAAAAACAACTACACCTAAGTTTAGGCATTCATTCTAAATGGTTATGGTAAGGGTTAAGGTTTGGGATAGGGTTAAAACAAAAAATTGTTAAAACAAGTGTCTACCACTGAGATTGAACATGCGACCCTCGGAAGGTTAATGCTGAGCAGGAGGAGCAACCCGGCGACCCTCGGAAGGATGATGCTGAGCAGGAGGAGCAACCCCGCGACCCTCGGCAGGTTAATGCTGAACAGGAGGAGCAACCCGGCGACCCTCGGAAGGTTAATGCTGAGCAGGAGGAGCAACCCCGCGACTCTCGGAAGGTTAATGCTGAGCAGGAGGAGCAACCCCGCGACCCTCGGAAGGTTAATGCTGAACAGGAGGAGCAACCCCGCGACCCTCGGAAGGTTAATGCTGAGCAGGAGGAGCAACCCCGCGACCCTCGGAAGGTTAATGCTGAGCAGGAGGAGCAACCCCGCGACCCTCGGAAGGTTAATGCTGAGCAGGAGGAGCAACCCCGCGACCCTCGGAAGGTTAATGCTGAGCAGGAGGAGCAACCCCGCGACCCTCGGAAGGTTAATGCTGAGCAGGAGGAGCAACCCCGCGACCCTCGGAAGGATGATGCTGAGCAGGAGGAGCAACCCCGCGACCCTCGGAAGGTTAATGCTGAGCAGGAGGAGCAACCCCGCGACCCTCGGAAGGATGATGCTGAGCAGGAGGAGCAACCCAGGGTGTCAAAATTTTACATTTGGAGAAACTTCGAAATTTGCCGTTTGGAGAAACATGGATAAACATCAGAATCTGAAGTCAAATTAGTAAAACCGTGAGATGTTGTTGGCCCACTTACATTTTCTGGCATTCAAAAGCAGCTTTAACAGAGAACTGTCAATGAATAATCATATCAATGGTTGGAATCAGTGAATGAATGGCTGTAGCAACGGTCTGACAAGCACAACTGGCGCAGCATAACAATTGAGGCCTAATTAGACAAAATAAGTGTTTAAGTTGTATCTCGTTTGAACAACTTAGTAAAAAAAAGAGATACTAAATCATTCACACAAGATACTAAGTTAATCAAATGAGATACTAAGTAATTCGGACAACAGTATAAGTAATTTTTTGTATTTGGGGGGGGGGGGGGTGGGTAGCTAACAGAAAAAGGGAGGGCACAAATGTCACAAAAATAATAATGTTTACAATCAGCGGGGATAGAGAATCAAACCAAAACACTCCCCAAATCAATTCAAATGTACCGGTTGGACCGGTTCTGACTGATATTTTGGTGTACAGAGCACTCTGTGAACGTCGCAGGGTCCAGTGCTTCCACTACCACTCTGTCAGCGGAGCTGACTTGAAGTGTCAGGTTTCACACCCAACATTTTCATAGGGAGTGATGTGTCACATTTTCTGGCCTATCCAGACAAATAATCGATTTTCCTCTGCCTCTGAGCAACGGAGCCAAGCCTGGGAGACTGCATATTAAAGGGGACAGTCTCGTGAATCCAGCAATCATATTATTCACATCATATTCTCAGCTGGATTTAGAGCTGAAAAATCGGAAAAAATACTAAATAATTGTGTATAATAGAAACACAACCACTTTCTCTTGGTACCGAGGGAGAAAATGAATTTGTGCACAAAGCTGAAGTTGTAACGAGTCTGCAGATATCCGAATAGTGTCTCTACACTACTTAGAGGACGCTTGGCAGAAAATGATCTGTCGTCAGTTATATGAAATGCGGCCAAATTTGTACTGTCACTAAATATTATATTTATTTTACAGTTATAAGAAATGAGATATCTTATAGTAAGTCATTACAGCACCAAACACCACAAAAAGGTTCATTACTGCTCAAAAACATTGCTCCTAAAGCCATTCCATTCACTAAGGACTACCTATTCAAGAACCTGGATACAATTTGAGAGAAGAGTAGAAAAATAGATAGGGAAAAACTGAAGGCCATTTTTGATAGCCCCAACTGCACGCAGACCTGTCACAATATATACTACCTCTGATCAGGATGTATTTCTCTTTGCTGTTTTTCTGTTCACTGGTAGAAACTGACAAGTCTGTAGAAATGACTACTGGTTAATAATATTGTTCCTATTGTTATCAGCATAAGTAATATTAGGAAGGTAAACATGTAATGTGGTTAACACTGCTAGCAAAAATTCATATAGAAGACATTAGCACAAATGTGAGAGTATTTCTTGGAGACCTAAATCTCATCCATGCACTCATACCCACAGGAGTAGTAGAAACCCCTGTGCAGTATGGGCTGTACACAGTGGAGGCTGCTGAGGGTAAGACGGCTCATAATAATGTCTGGAACGGAGCAAATGGAATGGCATCAAGCCATGTGTTTGATGTATTTGATACCATTCCACTCATTCCGCACCACCGATTACCATGAACCCGTCCTCCTCAATTAAAGTGCCACCAACCTCCTGTGGCTGTACATTACATAAAAAAACATTGCCATGGCATATACAGTGCATTCGGAAAGTAGTCAGACCCCTTGACTTTTTCCACATTTTGCTACGTTACAGGCTCATTCTAAAATTTATTAAATCGTTTTTTCCCCTCATCAATCTACACACAATACCCCATAATGGCAAATCAAAAACAGCTTTTTATACATTTTTACAAATTTATAACAAAGAAAAAACTTTACGAATGCACTGTATAACCAGTCTTAAAAGAGGTTAGCCACATTTTGCTATTCGATTCTCGTTCACATAATGAGAGGCACCATTACTTAGGTCAGTACACGGTTTCTTCAAACGCACCAATAATGGAAGACACATCCATTTAGTTGAACCAGAGGATGTGTTTCTATTACTGGTAAATAATGATGGTTATAAATAATAAATAATGATGGTTATGTGTGGGGTCTGTGTGGGGTCTCCAACCACATTTCATAGTAATGCTGAACTCGCTTGCTGACATGAGCAGATGCATATCTGATGGTCCAGGGATATTATCATTTGAAAAGAAGCTATATATTGTTACATTCAATGATGGTGGAAAGAGGAAAATGAGTGTTTCCCATAAGTGAGGTGTCTCCTCTAGTGAATACATGGGTGGCCAAAACACACAATACACAACTAGGTTTAATGTCCATGGATCTTTCGCTCTGTTGGGACAGAATATGCTAGTTCCTTGGATGCTTTTACATTTAGTTTTTCATGTCAATGTTCATGGTTTAAATAAATATTATAAGAGCATTTGGGTTGTGTAAATCATTGTAATGAAACATCTAATCTATGAAGTTCAGTTAAACAGTTTTTCTCTTGAAATACAAGCAAAACATTAGTCAGAGAAGTTCCCAAAAGCTAATCTCACAGTGTTGTGTACTTTTGTGTACCAAAGTAAAGTGATTCATGGTACCATTGCAGCGGTAGCCTGGTATTCCTATAAAAGATGTTGGGAGTTATTAGGCCCTATAACCATGTCAGAGAGGTAATTAAACCATACCTCAGTAAATAGGAACACTTCGAGTCATCCATCTAATAGATTTGGGATGTGCCTTCTAAATGGAATTCCATTCCACAGCATGTGACATTTATTTCAACGTTATTCTCTGGTAGCTAATTATATTCAATATGCTTTAACGATATCCAATTCTATGTTCCTACTTATTATTTCATATTACGATCAACCACAAACCTGTGAAATGGAAGGGATATTAAAAGGGGCATTTGGATCGAGGTAACAGTGTTGGTCCTGAAGCCAAGGCCAAATATGAACTGTATATTCCTTTATGTGAGGCTATGTTTCCCTCACTGTGTGGGAAAGTGTAATCTTACTGGACCCACGGTAGATGGATTTTCTCCCCCGACTCTTTGAATTATTGCCATTGAAGAATTCCTCATGCTTAATAATATTGTTTAAAATTCATGGGGCCTTTTACAGCTTGATTACCACTAGAAAGCGACTCACACATTGTATTTCAAGAACAGAATTGTATTTCTGCATCCAGCTGAGTAAATGGCAAGACTGGCATTTTATTCCAACATCGATACAAAAAAGAAAATCAATGTAGGCTTATGCTGTGCTATTCATCAGGCATAACCACAAGGAATCAATCCATTACTGTGGTCATTGTTTCAATCATAATGCCACTTTACTGAATGTTGATGTGGAGTTCAATTCACACCATTTATTATGGTCCATTTTTCAACCTTGTATCAAACAAAACCCATTCCCTGGACTCAACACTGTTAGAAAAATAGGTGCTATCTAGAACCTAAATGGGTTTTTGGCTGTCCCCATTGGAGAATCCTTTGAAGAACCCTTTTTTGTTTGAGGTAGAACAATTTGGGGTTCCATGTAAAACCCTTTCCACAGAGGGTTCTACATGCAACCCAAAATGGTTCTACCTGGAACCAAAAAAGGGTTATCCTATGGGGACAGCCGAAGAACCCTTTTGGAACCCTTTTTTCTAAGAGTGCATGCTTTTAAGCACTTTACAACTTTGAAGGAATTTGAAGGAAATGAAAGTGTATCAAAGCTTCAACTGAAAACTATGAAATTAGGCTTCAAAATGCTTCTCGTAATGTTTCAGGCCTTCATTATCTCACTGTAAATGATCTTTTTTTGGTCTCTTCTTGTCTTTCCTATATATATAACTCTTATTTTAACTGAATGTGATATCTTATGTTTTTCTTGTTATGTATTTGTACGTTTTATGTGGACCCCAGGATAGTGTAGCTACTGCATGTGCAGTAGCTAATGGGGATCCTAATAAACTAAACTAAACTGATTATTAGGAAAACAAACTTTTTTCCAAATCAGATACTTAAAGTTAATCACAAATATGAAGAAAAACCAGCAACAACAACATCTCTGCTTTCCACTACTATGACCTCCGGCAATGTGGAAGCAGATCTATTGCCTTCAGCTGACTCTTTGGCAGGCTTGTTGTCTCCTACGGCACACTAAATCTGATTTGACAATTTCACAGATCCCAGAGCAGCTGCTCCTCTTTATTAACCACATGTTACCTTCATTATCCACTCGTTTTTAGCTCCGCTTTGCATGGAGGTGCCCACATGCATGTTCATAGCTGTGACTGTGGGGTTTAGAGGGCCTTTAAATGTTGTTATGAGCACTGATTTGGTGGGATTCAGAACTGGTGCAAGGGAGAGCGATTGATGAATAATTCAACATGTACATGTTGTGACACTCATGGAATATAAAACAACAACAATAACTCTGGTACAAGTCTAACCCCAATAAATTCTAAGGAGAACAACAAAAACACCACAAAAAAACATCTGAGGTAATAATACAAGCCACACATTACATTTAAAGATGTATGAACTGTAATCAACCACATCAGTTCAGTTCAAAATACTTTTTCAACAACAGTGCCAACTGAAGAATAATCCACTTCACAATCACTTGAAACTTTGTAAGTTGTCGTTATAGAGATTCTGGATTGGAAAAAAGACAAAACACAATAAGTCATGAGTCACTAACATTCTTCTATTTCAACTAAAGCACTCAACAACAACTTTAACATCATGGGCAAAACATTTTTCAATGTAGCCTTCTTTATAGAGAAAGACCTAAAGTGGTTCTTTACCAGACAGTTTAGCTGAATTGTTTCCTGAGATCAGAAGCCTCTGCTGCCATCTCCCCCTCTGTTCTCCACCTGGAAGGGACGTCCTCACTCTCACGGTCATGCTTCTGGAGCTGCACATAAATACATCACATAGTGCTTTACGTTACTTTATTAAAAGTCTACTAAACAGAGGCTACTAGTTGATGAATAAACACATGTATACCCAGACTTACCCGCACGTATGCACACACATAGTCACCTGTTTACCTCAGTAACTGGAGGGAGAAATTGACTAAATTCCTTTGATGAGTATGCACCAGTGAATAAAAAACTGTTTCAATGTAGCAGAATAAACAAAGTTGTTGACCGGGTGTTAGCAGAAACATTAGCACCCAATAGTCTCTGTGCACTTGACTGTTCCACCAGATTATAGAATATAAAAGATGATGCTCAGTGGAACTGGGGCACTGGTGAAATTCCATGAAATGCATAAAACAAAAACAATGACAACCTCACCCCTCATTTAGTCTTTTCAGACACAATCAGAGTTGAGGTTTAAAATATAAACGTCTCGCCCTTCCAACAAGGCAAACAAGAGGAACACATGATGGTTAATTGAGAGTAGCCATGGAGGGGAAATTGTATGACTGTGACAGATTCTGACACCCGTGCCTGTTGTTGCTGTTTTTGTAACATTCATAGATTTAGAGGGAAACAATGTACTTCATCACACTAATGCCTCCCCCAGGACAGATGGGCTGACATTCTGAGGTTTGGGAGGTGTCTTCATTTTAACTGCCAGGGGGGGTTGTTTATAATGTAAAGCCACATGCAATACATACCCTCTCCCAACCATAAAAGCCACAACAGCACGGGGTGGTTTCCAACTGCTAAGGCTTCACATTGGGATCTGTCATATGTGGCTGTAGTTTAGATGATGTTAAGATGCAGGAAAGCCCTCAAGGCTAGTATTCAGTGTTCAGAATGAGATGTCTTTCAAGCCACACAAAATAAATAAACATAAACAGTGCAGAAAGCTTGCACTGGTTGGTGATATTGATTTGTATTTGAGTCATTTTCACAGCACATCTAACATGTTTGTGGCATGCTTGGTTAGTCTAGGTAAAAAACGATGCAATAAAAATACCCACCAGTTGAAGATAGCTACTGTAACAGCACGGCACAGAGAGGGATGTTTTATGTTCTCAGAGAGCTAGGCAGTAAAATGATTCAACATGTAATAGATTTCAATGTTTCCCCGCTTCCTCTCTAAACTGTCTAGAAGCTAAAACACCAGGGGGTCATTATTTCAATACATCTTCTCCTTCCAACACTGACAAGTGCTGTTCTGTTTTGTTGCATATTCTTTTTTGTTATATGCGCAAACAGAATATGACCCTGGCTTGAAAGCTTGTCGGATTGGGTCCTGTGGAAAGCAGGAGATGGCCAGTTGGAACATGAGGACATGGGGGTCATCTCTCTAGGGCCCTTGGGAGTCATGCTAGTCCCTCTTCTAGGCTAGGCTGGACCCTCTGCCTGTTCATGTAGGTTATCTGGGACCACACCAACACACTGCTCAAACCCCAGACAAGCCTTATCTCAGACCATCACACTGTATTAGGATCTAGTCCATTTACCTCACAGGACATGGTTACAGCAACTGGAGGATGACATTTTGTTGGAAAGGAGTTAAGGGGGGGAGTGGTGGGGTTGGATGGAGTCGGAGATTTTCAAGCTTCAAACGTTGAACTGAAATGGCTTTGTAGGCTCACGTAATCCCATAAGACGTTACAACGTATTTCAAGCGTGGAAAACTCACATCAACATCGTATTTCGCTGTAAGCAAAGGAATGGGGGAAGGAAAGATATGTCTTTCTGATGTTGAAGCTTTTCTTTTTCTGGTAGAAAATTCATTCACAGTAAGATGAATTGCACACAGTTTTAGTATGGCATTGTCAACTTATGAAAGATTTATAATGCATGCAGTAAGTCACATCATTTGTCCCAAATTGATTTTCATGGGGACATTATGTATTTATGGAGCTCAAATATATTGTTTCCTTGCAACACAAAATACCAGCTGACACCTCAGATTATGTCATTAGAGACACTAATATTGCAAATTAGCCCTGAGCTGGTGACCAGCCTCTAAACATTTACTTGGGCCTCAGACATCATATTATATCAAGGCAAAACACTAAAATAAGGCTAAATTGTTCTCCTTTTACTTAACAGTGTTGATTCATGGGGCGAACATATATTGAGTAAAAGCTGAATTGACAACAGCATGGAAAACTGGAGGATTGCAGAACAATTGCTAATAGCATGCAATGTAATCATGTAATATTAACAAAGACTTGTCTTTGACTTTATCTGAATAATCATCAGGCTCATCAAGACTTAATCAAGGATTTTTGTTCTCCATCTAAAAATCCCCCACACAAATGCTAGCGCAACAACTGTTATGTCATCGAACTTTGCAGTGCTAATTGAGTCTCTTTAAGAAAATACAAAGCACCGAAAAACAATAACTATTCCTTCAAGTAAGACATTTTTTTTGGCTGAAAATGCATGGAATAGGGTAGCCTTCTTACAGTATCTCTTCTTGGAATTGGTTTTTCCAGTATGTTGTAAACTGCAACATTCATACAATGTAAGTTCTTCATAGTTCATTATACTGTTGAAAACAAGTTCCTTCACTTGTACATTATAAGATCTCAGCATGTCCAAGATAACAGCAGCACAATTAGCAGCATGGTGTGTGTCTGTGTATATGTGTGTGTGTGTGTGTGTGTGTGTGTGTGTGTGTGTGTGTGTGTGTGTGTGTGTGTGTGTGTGTGTGTGTGTGTGTGTGTGTGTGTGTGTGTGTGTGTGTGTGTGTGTGTGTGTGTGTGTGTGTGTGTGTGTGTGTGTGTGTGTGTGTGCGTGCGTGCGTGCGTGTGCGTGTGCATGCATTTAGAGCAGGTGGGTTGGTCTTCCTGCTGTTTCTCTGAGAGAAGGGAAAGCCGATCCCCTTGTGTCCTCACTAGCAGCTGTGCGGATGTCCAAACACGCACTGGTGTGTGTGAGAGCGTGTGTGTGTGCCTCTCCATGAGGGTGTGTTAACCTCTTTAGTATAGCCCCACTTCTCAGTAGTGAGCCTCAGAATGTAGACGCAGAAACCCTGTTAATACTTTCAGTGACAAACGTGCCCATGAATATTAATGCTGGAGATGACTCGCAACATGGCCACAACCGTCTGTAGGTACAGTACAGTAGCTGGCTAGCTGTCTCCAGTGTGTCAAAGAGCTAATGCAGCAACTGTCTATTCACATTGGCGGGAGAAGCATGTGTGAATTATCCCTCCCATGGCGGCTTTTAATGTATCAATTTATGCCCTTATTAAAGACATAAATGTGGAGCCAAGGAACATAATGGTTTTGTTTGAGCTCCTTAACATTTAACACAGCACTCCAGTGAAAGGAGACACACCTCCGCTATCAGCATGGCTTTTCACTATGGGACTCTGACATACATGCCATGGCATTACAATGTCACAGTAGAGGCCATCTAATAATTACGTGTGAACAAAAAGGACTTCAGAGGATAAGCCTTTGCTCTCAGCACAAAGACATCCTCCTCATTAAATAATTTGTCACACCCAATTTACTCATAAATGGAAGTTTGTGGAATTCAAATCCCTCCAGGTGCATCAAGGCTTCTGAATAAATAAGGAAAACTGGGTTTTCTGAGTAACATACACTACCAGTCATAAGTTTTAGAACACCTACTCATTCAAGGGTTTTTCTTTATTTTTACTATTTTCTACATTGTAGAATAATAGTGAAGACATCAAAACTATGAAATAAAACATATGGAATCATGTGGTAACCAAAAAAGTGTTAAACAAAACAAATATATTTTATGTTTGAGATTCTTCAAAAAGCCATCCTTTGCCTTGATGAGAGATTTGCACACTCTTGGCATTCTCTCAACCAGCTTCATGAGGTAGTCACCTGGAATGCATTTCAATTAACAGGTGTGCCTTGTTAAAAGTTAATTTGTCAAATTTCTTTCCTTCTTAATGTAATTGAGCCAATCAGTTGTGTTGTGACAAGGTGGGGGGGTATACAGAAGATAGCCCTATTTGGTAAAAGACCATGTCCGTATTATGTCAAGAACAGCTCAAATAAGCAAAGAGAAATGACAGTCCATCATTATTTTAAGACATGAAGGTCAATCAATACGGAACATTTCAAGAACTTATAACGTTTCTTCAAGTTCAGTCGCAAAAATCATCAAGCGCTATGATGAAACTGGCTCTCATGAGGACCCCCACAGGAATCGAAGACCCAGAGTTACCTCTGCTGCAGATGATAAGTTCATTAGAGTTACCAGCCTCAGAAATGGCAGCCCAAATAAATGCTTCACAGAGTTCAAGTAACAGACACATCTCAACATCAACTGTTCAGAGGAAAATGTGTGAATCAGGCCATCATGATCAAATTTCTGCAAAGAAACCACTACTCAAGGACACCAATAAGAAGTGTTTCTTGCTTGGGCCAAGAAACACGAGCAATGGACATTAGATCGATATAAATTTGTCCTTTGGTCTGGAGTCCAAATGTTAAATTTTTGGTTCCAACCGCCGTGTCTTTGTGAGACGCGGTGTGGGTGAACGGATGATCTCTGCATGTGTATTTCCCTCTGTAAAGCATGGAGGCGGAGGTGTGATGGTGTGGGGGTGCATTGCTGGTGACAGTCTGTGATTTATTTAGAATTAAATGCACACTACCAGCATGGCTACCACAGCGATACGCCATCCCATCTGGTTACTACATAATGTGTTATTTCATATTTTTGATGTCCTCACTATTATTCTACAATGTAGAAAAAGTAAAATAAAGAAAAACCCTTGAATGAGTAGGTGTTCTAAAACTTTTGACCAGTAGTGTATGTCAAAACAGAAAAAATAAAAACATCTAATAAATCCGCCAACATATTTACACAAGATTCAGAACCCAGACCTCTTCATCCCCCATACAATTCAAAGATCTAGTTATGTTATGTTTATTGAGTTATTGATAATTCATGGTTCTAGTCTCAGCCTCCCATTGAACCTTGGAGACCATGATAGAAATGGTAGATGCAAGTGCATATCTTTTCATCTCCACTGGTAATTACCTTTGGCAATCAGCTTCTGCAAGACACATTTCCATTCATTGGTTTGTATTTTGAACAGGGTGAATGATGATTTCACATGAGATGACTACTGTAGCTCAACTCTTGTACCGTTCAATTTCACTCCTAACTCTCTCAGATTGATTCAATTATGTTGGGTTTTCAAGATATGTTTGAATTAGGGTTGCAAAACTACCGGTAATTTCCCAAAGTTACCGGAATCTTCAGTCATTTCAGTAATTAACTGAAAATCTATGGCAATCTATCATAACTTTGGTAATTTATACTTGAATAACTTGTATAAAATGTATTCATATATAGTATATATATTATTTTATATCTGTGTCCATATTGTCGAGTTTCTAGTAGATAGAACATATGGTTCAAGAGAAAAAAGCCTAATTAATGAAAAAAGCATCAACTCAACAATGGCATTATTTTCAATTAACTCTGCAATTCTTCCAACTATTGACTTTTCTTCACAACTGCCACCAGTTTGATGCCAAAACATTGACAAAAAATACATATTGACATAGTAAAAACATTTGAAGTGTGTAAAAAATATATAGAAAGGATATTTCATGCTGAAACCCTCATATTTAACACTAATGATATTCACTAAGTTGATGGTTTATATTTAGGATAATATTTTACAGCCTTGTCATTCCCAAAACGTTTTTTATCATTATTTCATATATTTTACATGTGATAAGGCCACACAGAGGGCAAGGAATAAATACAGACACCTGTGATAATCTGAATTACCCAAAAGAGCCACTAGATGTCTTGTGATAGATCCTTGAAAGATACCAAAATTATGGTAGTTTACTGACAAAATTCAAAAGTTTCAAGTAACTTTTGAAGTTACCCTCTCTTTGCGACCCTAGTTTGGATACATTGGTATGAAAAATCGGGCTATTGGCAGCTTATTTAAAACATTTGGCAATTATTGTGTTTTTGTTAAAATATTACACAGCATCCGTGCCATAGTTGATAGACAAATTGTTGTCAGTAAACAAACTGCCAAAATCCTAATTAAAATATACACTGTAGCCTGAACCATATTCTATTTGCTATCAAGACAGTTACATTAGGCGTGGCAGGATGTACGAAGCAATCAAACTACATTTTAAGTTAACATTAGACAATGAAGTTAAGAAGTAAAGTGTAACACTAGAGATTGCACTATGGCATCAGGCTAGCTAAACAGTAAAAGCTGGCTCACCCAAGTAAAGAAAATAATTTACAACTGTACCATAGTGTCTTATTACAAGTTACACAAGGACAAATTGTATGACAGCGACAAAAAGTAAGTACTAAATAGGATTCATGGATGATATAAAACAAAAGGAGAAATGTTAAATATGAATGATAATCTAGATTAGTGTCACACCCTGATCTGTTTTACCTGCCTGTGCTTGGCTTCCCCCCCCTCCAGGTGTCACCCATCTTCCCCATTATCCCCAGTGTATTTATACCTGTGTTCTCTCCTTGTCACACCACACTGGATTATTGACCTCTGCCTGCCCTGACCCTAAGACTGCCTGCAGTTCTGTGCCCTTTGGACTGGATTACCGACCTCTGCCTGCCCTTGACCTGTCGTTTTGCCTACCCCCTGTTCTAGTAATAAAGTTGTGTTACTTTGACACTGTCTGCATCTGGGTCTTCCCTAAAACGTGATAACTAGATATGGTTGCCAGGGGCAAGGATATTACACATTTTCTCCAAACCATAATATTTTAATTGCACTGTCCCCTTGAATGATGCAGGGTGGTGGCTACTTGTAGGAGTTAGTGTGGCAGCATGGGGGCAGCAGTGTTGGATAATAGTATGCTGAAGCCTCTTAGATCAGAAACAAATAGACTGTACAGTATATGCATTCCACAACTAACATCAGTTGTGTGCATATAACTTCCAAACTGTCCAACATATTTTAAAAGAATGTGTGATGATAGAAATTAATATGCAACCATCTCATATTAGTCAGTTGGTTTGAACGAGGTGTTTACAGCGCTTTACATACAATTTGCATCAAATATGAAGATTCTATTCCTTATGTATTTTTCCAAGTTTCACTGATTCTACCTTCTGTTTGGTTTGTCAGTCACATATTCTGGCCAACAGTAAAAACCCAGGAGACAGAGAGAGACAGAGAGAGAGGAGAATTTCACCACAGTAAGAACAGATTGCCCTAGCTTCTCTCCTCCTGTCTTTCCTCTGTGACTGAAGCCATCTTGATGGCATGTAAAAACATTTTAGCAGCTGGTGCGGTAATTACCCAACAAAAATAATATTCCCCAGATTTTTTTAAAATACCCTTTTTCTGACAGGCTGTCAAACACGCGCCTCTATTCTCAGACACACTGATTAAGCTCGAGAGGTTCTGTGATGTGGACCCGTCAGACGTTTCGAGAGAACACATGCAGAGATTCTATTGGCTTCCTTCTTGGCCACCTTCCCCGTACACTTGTGTTCCCCTGCTGAGACCGCCACAGGAGGGGCTCAGCACACGGCCTGTCGTCGAGAGAAGCCAGCTTTCATATGAGATCTCAGGTTCAGGCTGCAGACTGCACTCAAAGTACAGTAGAGTACAGTCACATGTTGCCAGAGAGAGGGCTCATCAGACACCCATGAGAGAGAGGGGCGTGTGAGAGGGGCGTGTGTGGGGCTAGGGAGGAGAAGACATGGCACAGCTAAGGATTACCCTGGTGAGATCTTCTAATTTGGTTGAGTCGCATAATCTCAACTAGAGTACATGCATGAAATGATTTATGAATCATAGAAGCATACAGCACAGTATAATGGATTATATGATTATGCCAAGAGTTGGCATTTGGACAATTATTATGGACAATATCTGTTTATCACAGCATGGTGGATAGCTGAAAGACGCTACACTGCCTTTTGAATGCACTTTATGTTTTGAGTCTTTCTGTGATAAAACTTCAGGGAAAAATATAAATCCATTCAAATGTCTTAACAATCTCAATGGGGAAATGTTGCCGATACAATGTTATTCTTCAATTCACTGTATAGTAGGCATATGTACTGTAATGGAGGTGAAGAGACCCTGATAGTATAGTTATGTATAGCTATGAGGCCATAAAAAGAGCCTATAGCTCTCTCAGAGCAATCAGGGATCCATCTCAAAGTCAAGCAGGTAATATCATATTGCACACAGAGAGCAGAATCAGACTTGATTAACCCCTGGTAACCCCATGTTATCTTGTGGGGACTCTGTGTCATAGCACATGCAGGGCAGGACCTCATAAGTCAGACAGGACATGCTTTCATTAAGCACTGACCTCAGGGTCAGCGGGGTTGCCGTGACCTCAGAGTGATCCATGGTTTTACCAGAGAGCAGACCGATAACGAGCCATCTGTAGAAACTGTATGTCAGGGATCATCATCTAGATTCAGCCAAGCCAATTTCTTCTTGAGCGGATGGTCGGGGGACCGGAACATCATTTGTATACTGCAAATTGCAAATTGACCACCAGAAGCCCAAACAGATATAATATTTGACTAAAAAATTAGACTGGGTGACTTAAAGAAATGACAACTGGGCTGTTCCTCAAACTGCTGAGTGACTTCTTCATCCTTCTCTCTTTCTATCCTTCATTGTCTTTACGAGAACATCATGTCTCTTATTGTGTCCTACCTGATTCCTTGATCATTTTGTTGGTAATGGTGAAATACCATTTCATGTACATGGCTTTGCACCTCGAACCACAACAACCTCTCAACAGTCATGTCAGCATACAAGACTACCTTATCATGAGAGACATGCCCAGCATCATGTAATTACTTTTTGCTTGATTGAAAGTCGCTATTTTTCTTGTTGTTCAATTTATTTCCATAACCGCAGGGTAGACCTGGTGTATTTCATAGTTTGATGACATTTTCCAAGACGGCATATTTCCAAGATAATAAAAAGTTACTGTTTTAAGTACTGATGTGATTAACTTACACATTCACCCAGAGTTGTGACGTTTTAAAACAGAACACATGTTCAGTTTGACTAGAACAGGGGTTCCAAAACTTTTTGGGCCCCATGTCCCCATTTTGATATCTAAAAATTCTCGTGACCCCAACCATGTGAAAAAATATGTAATTAACAGTCAATGTTGACTTTTTATTTGGTGCTATGGCAGTCAATTGAAAAACATTAAAACTGTATTTCTGGTTGTCTTCTCAACTCACCATCACATACTTTTAATGTGGGGCTATGACAGTCAATTGCAAATTACTCTGACATAATGTCTCTCATCTCGCCACCTCTAATGAGATAGGTGTGCTTGATGCATGTTGCGTCGGAGCTTCTCAAAGTCAGGGGGCGTGTTCGAAGGTGCGCACCTCATCTCTGCTGTCACATCCAACCTGGATCGATATTTGGTTTTAAATGCAGACGAGAGAACTGAATCCAGCTTCACACAGATATGAGCTGGCGAAGGGTACCATGAGTTGTAATGCTCAGAGGGAGACGGCAAGTTTTTTCCCTTTGAATCAAGAACCAAAACTCCTCCTTAGTGACCCTTGAATGCGTTGTCTGCAGCATTCGGTCACATGACAACTCGATCAGCTGTTCGATTTCACTTACCGGCATGTCAACTGTGCCAGGATCACAGTCAAACGGATTCGGAAGTAGGTCCCAAAGTGCTCTTCTAAGCGTTGAAGGTGAGCAGTCATCCCTCGTGTAGGACACTTACTGACGCTGTTTTCTGTTAGAAACATGCACAGCCGAGGGAAGGGGGCATGGATCTCTTTTAAAAGACTCTCCAATAAGAATTCTCTCCTCTGAATCCACTGATTCGGTCACTCATCTGTAGAATGTTTTTGTATTTCCCCTGCATGCTTGCGTTCAGTTCGTTCAGTTTCCCAAATATGTCTGTTACATAGAGACCAATTTTTTTTTAATTACATAGAAAGTCAAAAAGGTCTGTTATTTTTAAATCCATTGTGAATGACAACAGTTCCTCTCTTAATGCAAAATATCTTTCCATA
Organism: Salvelinus alpinus; assembly: GCF_045679555.1. Taxonomy (NCBI): domain Eukaryota; kingdom Metazoa; phylum Chordata; class Actinopteri; order Salmoniformes; family Salmonidae; genus Salvelinus; species Salvelinus alpinus. The sequence continues at coordinate 27,661,419 of NC_092087.1, read as the reverse complement.
ACCACCAAGCAGCCTGGTCAGCATCAAATAGAACATTGTCATGCTCTGATCCCATATCTCCACATAGTTTTGCAAACAAGCGTGCGCGCAGTGGATGTGGTTTGATGTAGTTTACAATCGAAATTACCTGCTGCAGTATATCTCTAGTTCTGTGCACAGCTCTTTTGCTGCCAGTTGCTCTCAGTGTATCATACAATGTGTCCATATGGCAGAGGGAGACACATTCATAACTAGAGTGCAGAGGCCTATCTGCCGTCCCGCCATAGATTGAGCCTCATCTGTGCAAAAGCCCACCATTCGATCCCATGGGATCTGTTTTTCGTCAATATAGCCACGCAGTACACTGAACATCGCCTGTGCCGTTTCATGCTCGAGAATTGTGAGACAAAACAATATGTCCTCGTGAGTAGCATCCCCCGACATGTATTGCAAACAAAAGTCAATGCATGGAATGCACGGGCATCGCGGTCCGCACAGCTAACGTCCATTTGGAAAGCATAAGCTGGGGAGTTTTTGAGTCATTCAGAGTTCCCTCTTGATTGCTAGCACACATTCTTTGTTTAAAAGTGTTATCTGACAAAGGTATTGATGTGAGTTTCTGTGCCTCTGCCTCCCCACACATTTTCACAACATCAATTGCGGCTGGTAATACCGTGTGGTTTCGTACGGTAGTGGGCCTAGCCATTCACCATGGGAATGATTCAAGTGCAAAAGTCAAGTGCGGCCTTATCCCATGATCTAAGGGCACTCTCTGGTTGAATTTTATCTTTTAGATTTGAATAAGTTTCATTTAGATTTTTAAGGTTAACCACATTACAATGATTTTGAGATACAAAAACGATTTGTATATTTTTTTTCCCTCTGGATTTTGGAAATTTTCCCAGGACCCCATTTTCATATCAGGCAACCCCACATGGGGTCGCGACTCCTAGTTTGGAAACCGCTGGACAAAAACAAGCATTGCTTCAAGCACACAATGATGCACAGCAGTAGCTACGGACAATACAAACATTTCATTTCGGGACCTAGATAGAGACATCAATACTGAAATTGTACGGAGTGGCAGTCATGTTAGTCAAAGAATAGACTGTCAACCCTCTACTCACTTAGAGGTCTCCTCCTTCAGGCAATTTCTGGCGAAATTTCACAGCCTGACGAAAGAGAGAACCCTTCATTGTGTTTAGTTGTTTTTTTTAATCCGACAGCTCAATTAAACTCCATCAAACAGAATCTCTAAACCCTCGGACTGTTTTATTAATTTGTCTCTTTCTGGATTCCCCTTATTGATGAAAAGGATAAAACCCACATGATACCAACTTCAGGCACCCTGGGATGAATGGTTAAAGAGGCATGCCCCATTTGACACATGGTAACAGATGACTATTACCATCACTTCAGTTATGTAAATAACGCCACATCTCCCACTGTGGAGACACCATCCCTGTGATGTTCTGATTCCCAGGACAGGAGAACAGATACTCGGTGGAAAACCTTCAGCTAATATGTTTCAATGCCCTTATCAGGAGGGAGTAACATTTGCTATTCACAGGCTTTGATGGAACTAATGAATGAAGTGATGTGGCATGTGCTTCAATATGTACGAGTTTGAGTGCTGTTCAAATGGGCACTGAACATTTTCTTATACCGAACACAGTTTATACTTTTTTTAACAAAAAAAATTATGATATTGTGATTAATTGAGATGCATTTTAATGTTATTTATTTACTGTGAACACTCTTCTTCCAACAATACAAATGGTTTACCTATTTCGGTGGAAAAATAAGTGTAATGCCTCATAATCAGGAGGATGGTGGGAAATGCTGTCCTGTCATCAAATCAAATCTAATTGTATTTGTCGCATGCGCCAAATACAACAGGTGTTGACCTTACCATGAAATGTCATCTGACCATTCTCTTTCTCTGTCCCGTCATCTGACCACTCTCTCTCTCTGTCCCATCATCTGACCACTCTCTTTCTCTGTCCCATCATCTGACAACTCTCTCTCTATCCCGTCATCTGACCACTCTCTTTCTCTGTCCCGTCATCTGACCACTCTCTCTCTCTGTTCCATCATCTGACCACTCTCTTTCTCTGTCCCGTCATCTGACCACTCTCTCTCTCTCTATCCCGTCATCTGACCACTCTCTTTCTCTCTGTCCCGTTATCTTACCAATCTCTCTCTCTCTCTGTCCCGTTATCTTACCACTCCCTCTCTGTCCCGTCATCTGACCACTCTCTCTCTCTCTCTCTCCCGTCATCTGACAACTCTCTCTCTATCCCATCATCTGACCACTCTCTCTCTCTGTCCCGTCATCTGACCACTCTCTCTCTGTCCTGTCATCTGACAACTCTCTCTTTCTCTGTCCAGTCATCTGACCACTTTCTCTTTCTCTCTGTATTATCTCTCCCTCTGTCTTTCTCTCAGATCATACACTCGCTGTCTTTCTTACAATCCATATTAAACAGTACCCTGGCCTGGAATCCTCTCTGTGTTGAAGTAATGATTTGTGCTCCCAGAAAGTTGCTTGTCGCCATAACTGTCATTTACTTTAGCAGTAAGCTACCCCTCAGAGGGACTGGATTACCTAGACAGACAGACAGTCAATCTGGCCCTTCACTGAACTCTCTCAAGATGCCACGTTGATTTTAGAATGAATGTATTCTGTGTCATTTAGGCCTGCCATCAATTATTCACAGTTTGCAGGTAATTTTTTGAAAATGTAAAACGTCGCTACTTAATGAGCCAAGAGTTTCCTGTCTTAATATAAAATGATCACCTGTCAAAACGTGTTGTAAAATAAAACATTGTGACAGAACAAATACACAGACTAGAAATTGTGTTTCTGGCTCAGTGACAAGCAAGAACATTACAATTAATCCCCCCACAAAAACATCCTCCCGTGACAAAACTTAGTGAACAGAAGTTAGGTACATATGCAAATACACAATGACTTTAGAATACACACAGTAAGTTAATGAGGAGAACTCTTTGCTACTATATCCCCGTCCTCATGGAGAGCTTGGTTATTTCAGTAGTGTGGGCTAGAGGCCAGCTCTTGTGAGGAGGAGGGATTGGGAAGGGAGGAGAGTGGTCCCTGGACTGGGCCCTCTGGATAGTGACAGGGGCTCTCAGTGGATTGCTGGACAATCTGGTGTGTGTCACAACAACCTGCCGCCCTTCTTGGCCCATGAAAACTAATTACTCAGCGTGACAACTTACATTGCTCTCCTTTTTTCTCCAGCCCTCCCTCTGAGAAGCTAACAGGACAACCTTTGCAGTGGTTTGGTAAATGGGGACATAGCTACTACAGGAACCCACAGGTGCTAATTGAGCCAGTGCTGGTTCTTGGTGCTCACTTCCCTTTCCACCTTTCAACAAAGGCACCAGTAATGACATTGAAGTTGTGCCCTTCCTGTGATACACTACATGGCCAAAATTATGTGGACACCTGCTTGTCGAACATCTCATTCCAAAATCATGGGCAGTAATATGGAGTTGGTCCCCCCTTGCTGGTATAATAGACTCCACTCTTCTGGGAAGGATTTCCACTAGATGTTGGAACATTGCTGCGGGGACGTGCTTTCATTAAGCCACAAGACCATTAGTGAGGTCGGGCACTGATGTTGGGCGATTAGACCTGGCTCGCAATTGGCGTTCCAATTCATCCCAAAGGTGTTTGATGGGGTTGAGGTCAGTAAATTTCTTCCATGCCAATCTTGACAAACCATTTCTGAAAGGATCTCGCTTTGTGCACAGGGGCACGGTCATGGGGCACGGTCATGCTGGGGCACGGTCATGCTGAAACAGGAAAGGGCCTTCCCCAAAGAATTGTCTAGAATGTCATAGTACAGTATGCTGTAGCATTAAGGTTTCCTTCACTGGAATTAAGGGGCCTAGCCCGAACCATGAAAAACAGCCCCAGAACATTATTCCTCCTCCACGAAACTTTACAGTTGGCACTATGCATTGGGGCAGGTAGAGTTCTCCTGGCATCCGACAAATCCAGATTCGTCCGTCAGACTGCCAGATGGTAAAGCTTGATTCATCACTCCAGAGAACGTGTTTCAACTGCTCCAGAGTCCAATGGCGGCGAGTTTTACACCACTCCAGCTGACGCTTGGCATTGCACATGGTGATCTTAGGCTTGTATGCCGCTGCTCGTCCATGGAAACCCATTTCATGTAGCTCCCGACGAACAGTTATTGTGCTGACGTTGCTTCCAGAGGCAGTTTGGAACTTGGTAGTGAGTGTTGCAACCAAGGAGAGACACTCTACGCACTTCGCACTCGGCGGTCCCACTCTGTTAGCTTGTGTGGCCTACCACTTCGCGGCTGAGCCATTGTTGCTCCTAGACATTTCCACTTCACAATAACAGCACTTACAGTTGACCGGGACTGCTCTAGCAGGACAGAAATTTGATGAACTGACTTGTTGGAAAGGTGGCATCCTATGACTGTGCCACGTTGAAAGTCACTGAACTCTTCATTACAGGCCATTCCACTGCCAATGTTTGTCTATGGAGATTGCTTGGCTGTGTGCTCAATTCTATACACCTGTCAGCAATGGGGTGTCCACATATCTTAAGGTCTTAACTCCTGACACACCTGTGCTGCCCTGCACATCCAATCTTTCTATTTGGCACTTAGACTGTCTGTTTTCTTCACAGAGAAGGTATGTCACAATGATTTTTTTTTTTTTAAGCAGTAATAGCTGAATGGAGAGTTCAATGACTAAAATTGCGGGGACACACATGCACACGCACGCACACCCACACGCACACACAATTACATTTACAACAGCTTGCAGTCATACTAGGCCCAATGCGTTTGCTGAAAGAGCTAAATACAGGACCGCAAGGGGTTACATTGTTCTGAAAATCTATGTTAACCTCCTGCACTTGTAATTTGCATAATAATATCAAACACTTTGCAGACACAGCTTAACATATTGAAGTACTACTTACAGTTGTGTGGGCACACAGTTTGTAATATCTTGCTGTACAGCAGCGCTAATGCCTGGGTCCTTATATAAGTCAACCTGACATATTTTAGATGATAAAATATTCACATCAGCTATTGTCTCCAAGACTACATGATTGTGCATTGCATTTAATGATCCCAAATTCAAAACCCTGCAACCAACAAACCAATGAATTGTATTAATGTAATATTAAGCTACAGAGTTATCTACAGAATGTACCTTAACATTGTTATTACGGTACATAAAAAATTCTTAACATTCTCTAAAGTCTTGCTTAGAATAATGTATTCAACTGCAAAAATGAGTAAACAGCTTTGCCCTTCCCAATCAAGATAGAAATGATCTTAAATTGACCACTAATGGACTACAAAAGCCAAGTTTACAGCACATTTAGGTGATGATAAAGAAACCCTAAGAGCTGCTATTAAGATTGACATTTGAGTTTGACGTTAATTTTTGCAATGACATGCTTGAATAGCTGTGGTGATGGAAAAGCAGGATAAACACCAGATGTCCAGACAGATGACGCTTTTCCCGGGAAGAGAGCTCAGTGCATTTGTGGGTATATTAGAGGGAAATCAACACTGCCTGCTTGTGTACGTACTCTATCTTTAATGATCTCCACCAGGAGAGAGCGGCTGCCTCCTAAATGACTTGCGTTTGAACAGAAGGGATTTGATCAGCACACTACAATAGCGACTGAAGTGCCACAAAGCTGCTGTCAATGGAAAAATTAAAATCTTTAACTCTACCTCACGAGAGGAATCACATCTCATGCTAATCTCTTGACAGGTACAATGTTAAAAAAATATGCAGCTGAGTGATGCGCGTGTGTGGCCATAAAGTTAACTTTGTCCACCCTCAAGGCACAGGCGGCCGGTGGCACCTTAATTGGGGAGGATGGGCTCATAGTAATGGCTGGAATGGAATAAATGGAATGGTATCGAACACATCAAACACATGATTTCCATGTGTTTGATACCATTTCATTCACTCCATTCCAGCCATTATTATGAGCCGTCCTCCCCTCAGCAGCCTCCTGTGCCTCATGGTAGCTTGACCTTGGTGTTGGAGATGCAATACAGCTCCAGTAAACAAGCAATAGCTTCTGTTGTCAAAGAAAACCATCACAGAGTGAAAACTTTTTAAATTCAAGATATTACTTGTGTAATTGAGAAATGAGACCGATATTATGGAGCAAGGCTCATACCGAAACCTACTGTTGTCAGTTATGCTATTGTCACTTTATTATAGCAAACATTGTCAAGTGGGAAAGACTCATTCTATTGCAGCGGTCTATGACGTCTGGGCCAAATCTTCACGTCATTTGCATAAATCATGCATTTATGTCAATGAGAGATTTGCATTAAAGTTTAAATTACATTTGCACATCTCAAGCAGCTGACTCCACTGACCTCATAACTCATCTGTATAATTCATCTGGTTTACAGGAGTGGGTCTGGTTAGGTCACCTTGGACTGCACCAACATAACACCCTATACTACTCTAGATCACCCATGTTGATTGCTTAAGCAGGCTCAATTGTCATTCTATATGATTTCAAAGTCGGGTGACTGGGTGACTGATGGGTGACTGATAACAGGTATCATGTATGAACCAATTTAAGAGGAACAAGACTTAAAAATAACTATGGTACGTTTTTAGGCATGTAATAGAGACGTCTGCAGGGCAATGAAATTGATGTACCCCATTTTTTTGTGTAAATCTCAAAGCAACAGAGCAAACATCACCCAGAGCTATATATTCTGAAGTGTAAGCATTTAAAGGTCGGTACCACAGTGCTTCCAACACACCAAAGAGCACGGATTACATTAAACATTAAACTCATGAAAAAATAACCACCTAATTAAGTAATTAATGGGAGAAATCAAAGGGACCTTTAACAAACTTAACTAAAAACATGTTGTGCTCTTGGCTCTTATTAACATACTCTGGTTCCTTCATGATAGACCATAATCTGTCAGATAGCAACAGCAGTGATGTTAGAACTGAGGTACAGTTCCCTTGTATAAAATGAAACAGCTGTCAGATTAATGTGAGATCAAACAAATGCTAACAACAAACCTCTGTCAACTGTCACATGCTGTATTTTGTAGCCTGTTAAGCAAATTAGTCAAGAGAAAAAATGTCGCAGTAGCAATGTCAAACATGTTGACAACAATACTACTGTCTACTGATTTCTATATAATGTGCACCTTGTTCTTCATATTGAGTTAGCATCTTCCTCTTTAGATAAATAGCAAACCCTGTGGAGTCATTATAACAGCCAAATATATCACCATAGCATAGAATCTGACTGCATTGAAACAATCCAGACTTTCAATTACTGCATTTTGGAAAGGATAATCATTACCATTTTCTTCATGTTAAAATTCAGGGGTGAACCCAAATGCACACCCCTACATACAACTAGTAATTGGGAATAATTATGTTATTTCCCCCTCTGAATAGTCTGTGTGGGTGGTTATGGTGTTCCTCTTATTAAACACTGGACTGTCTCTCTCCCCTTAACATTCACCTTTCCTGCACTGAGGGGGTGGTTTCATGCCTCCCTGCCTTTATTCTCTCCCCCTTCAACAAATAACAAAACATATGAAAAATATATGAAACAAAAGTATGGTATTTTGTACCTCCAAACTGAACTCCGAGAGTTACATTTCATATCCTTGGAACAATAATGAAAGGCGGAATAAAATTACTCACAATGCCTGTAGCAGATTTGAATACAGTAAACACTGTGGAAATGGTGTGTTGTTCCAAATTTATTTTGGACTTGATATACCATCTGTTTAAAATGTAACTGTTATTTTGCGAGGTGCTGTTGAGGGGACAAAGGGTGTCATATTGATTTAACCTTAATACCACAGATAACAAGTTATTGTGTGATCTCTTTTCTTACATTTTCACAACCGATCAAACATTTATACGAACAAAATAATTTAAACTCTTTGAAGTAATTTACATCATTTTTACTTTTATAGAAATAACAGAGTGCTGCTTATGTAATGTCTCCCCATTGTCTTTTTCAGATTTAATTGTATATTTAATGCTACATTCATATTCCATGGCATTTTAAACTCTCCCTGAATACTCAATGATAAATGAGTGTCCTCTAAGTGTCAGCAGCAGGAACTATTCTGCTAACAGCTGCACATTACTAACAGTAAAACTTTGCTAAGGAGAGCTGAGACTGCTATAACACATTACTAACAGTAAGACGTTGCTAAGGAGAGCTGAGACTGCTATAACACATTACTAACAGTAAGACTTTGCTAAGGAGAGCTGAGACTGCTATAACACATTACTAACAGTAAGACTTTGCTAAGGAGAGCTGAGACTGCTATAACACATTACTAACAGTAAGACTTTGCTAAGGAGAGCTGAGACTGCTATAACACATTACTAACAGTAAAACTTTGCTAAGGAGAGCTGAGACTGCTATAACACATTACTAACAGTAAGACTTTGCTAAGGAGAGCTGAGACTGCTATAACACATTACTAACAGTAAGACTTTGCTAAGGAGATCTGAGACTGCTATAACACATTACTAACAGTAAGACTTTGCTAAGGAGAGCTGAGACTGCTATAACACATTACTAACAGTAAGACTTTGCTAAGGAGAGCTGAGACTGCTATAACACATTACTAACAGTAAGACTTTGCTAAGGAGAGTTGAGACTGCTATAACACATTACTAACAGTAAGACTTTGCTAAGGAGAGCTGAGACTGCTATAACACATTACTAACAGTAAGACTTTGCTAAGGAGAGCTGAGACTGCTATAACACATTACTAACAGTAAGACTTTGCTAAGGAGAGCTGAGACTGCTATAACACATTACTAACAGTAAGACTTTGCTAAGGAGAGCTGAGACTGCTATAACACATTACTAACAGTAAGACTTTGCTAAGGAGAGTTGAGACTGCTATAACACATTACTAACAGTAAGACTTTGCTAAGGAGAGCTGAGACTGCTATAACACATTACTAACAGTAAGACTTTGCTAAGGAGAGCTGAGACTGCTATAACACATTACTAACAGTAAGACTTTGCTAAGGAGAGCTGAGACTGCTATAACACATTACTAACAGTAAGACTTTGCTAAGGAGAGCTGAGACTGCTATAACACATTACTAACAGTAAGACTTTGCTAAGGAGATCTGAGACTGCTATAACACATTACTAACAGTAAGACTTTGCTAAGGAGAGCTGAGACTGCTATAACACATTACTAACAGTAAGACTTTGCTAAGGAGAGCTGAGACTGCTATAACACATTACTAACAGTAAGACTTTGCTAAGGAGAGCTGAGACTGCTATAATACATTACTAACAGTAAGACTTTGCTAAGGAGAGCTGAGACTGCTATAACACATTACTAACAGTAAGACTTTGCTAAGGAGAGCTGAGACTGCTATAACACATTACTAACAGTAAGACTTTGCTAAGGAGAGCTGAGACTGCTATAACACATTACTAACAGTAAGACTTTGCTAAGGAGAGCTGAGACTGCTATAATACATTACTAACAGTAAGACTTTGCTAAGGAGAGCTGAGACTGCTATAACACATTACTAACAGTAAGACTTTGCTAAGGAGAGCTGAGACTGCTATAATACATTACTAACAGTAAGACTTTGCTAAGGAGAGCTGAGACTGCTATAACACATTACTAACAGTAAGACTTTGCTAAGGAGAGCTGAGACTGCTATAATACATTACTAACAGTAAGACTTTGCTAAGGAGAGCTGAGACTGCTATAATACATTACTAACAGTAAGACTTTGCTAAGGAGAGCTGAGACTGCTATAACACATTACTAACAGTAAGACTTTGCTAAGGAGAGCTGAGACTGCTATAACACATTACTAACAGTAAGACTTTGCTAAGGAGAGCTGAGACTGCTATAACACATTACTAACAGTAAGACTTTGCTAAGGAGAGCTGAGACTGCTATAATACATTACTAACAGTAAGACTTTGCTAAGGAGAGCTGAGACTGCTATAACACAGCCAGGTATAAAAAGGCCACTTCCCGATGGACATCTGAAATAAGAGCTGTCAGAACATCGATGAGTACATTTAGAGGAAGTTGTTTAGTTATTAAGCGGCATTGATTTTGTAGTCTGAATCACACACTCTCTACTTCTGTGAGTATTCACAACAGATCTCTCCCCTTCACGTCTGCTCCACTTATTAACGATTCTCTGTATTGCTATTGATCTGATGCGTACACGAACTGACCAAGCAGAGTTAGTTCAACTGGAATGCTCCATACAGTCTGGTCTGGGCAATAGAAGCAGACACTGCTCTGTGGCTCTTTGACTTTGATCTAGATACGAACATACAGCTCTGGAGCCGTTTCTCCTAGGGTTATTAGCATCACAGAATACAGTATCATTGGACAACTAAAGGAATTAACCAGTCTCATCTGTATAGATCTGCTGAGGCAGAGGAAGCACATACATGACTATAACGTATGTGGGGAAATACAGGAAAACTGGCTTCTGATGCTATCAGTAAGGATAACAAAAAGTATTTCTGTATTTGTTCATTAAAAACATTCCTTCATTAAAAACATTCCTTCATGAGCCAAGCAAGGTCAGTTATTAGCGTAGACACAATAACCCTCCATTCTTCAGGCTCTTGCTTGTGGCAGGATACTGTTTGTTCTTATCGTCTTCTCATGCCTATGGTCACATACCGTACAGTAGGTTTCATGTGAAAGAAAGGAACAGTGTTGTTTTCTGCACAGATGGTGAAAGCTTAAGGGAGCCGTGTTCAGACATACTCAGCCACTACAAGAAGCCCACAAAGCCTCAGTAGGCTGAGGAACACATAGCGACAGCATAAATATTGCATACCACGCAACTACAAGTGTGTGTGTGTGTGTGTGTGTGTGTGTGTGTGTGTGTGTGTGTGTGTGTGTGTGTGTGTGTGTGTGTGTGTGTGTGTGTGTGTGTGTGTGTGTGTGTGTGTGTGTGTGTGTGTGTGTGTGTGTGTGTGTAGGGGAGGGGGGGGGTTCATTTCATTGCTTTTTGCATTCTAGTTGGGGAAACATGTGAAGGCCGGATTTCCTTAAAATATTTTCAGATTTTCCTTTCCTATAATGGTTTGACTCACACTCTGGGTGAATCACTATGAAGGAGGGCCATCAGGTTGGTTCCCTCAAAAACAAAAGTTATGAGACTGCCACTAATCACACACCACCACTACAAAACGACAACATACATTGACACAGGGATCTTAAAGAAAGGTGAGAATACTCTTCAATTAATATCTTGTGGACAGACATATGTAACATGATGGTATCGTACCGTCTGTGGGATGCGACGACTAACGAAGAGCTTTGTTTCCGGTACACAGATTTTTTGTACCTGATCATTGGACAAATCAGGATTTTCCAGGTACTCGCCTGCTCGCATTTTTCGAATTTTGGAAAGTGAGGGGACATTTGGCCAATAGACTTGCCTGAAACTTGCAGAGAGTTTCAGTTTAGAGGGAGTGAGACTTCACAAGTTGCGTTAATATCTTTCTCTTAACATTTCCCCCCAGAACTTATTTGACCGTCTGATGCAATTATGCTAAATTTTAGTTCTGGGCTTCCATGATTATTCTTCAGGTAATACCAGTCGACAGGACATGAATTAAAAACTCCTGAACTTCTCCAATGAATCATCTACCTGATGTCTGAGGGGTAGCTCACAGCACACTTTGAAGGGACAGACCAATAGGCTCTGCAGGACCACATTCGTACCCTTCACACATTATAACCATAGTTCTGTCTTCCCCTGCTTTGCTCAATGTCATGGCCTTGAGAATGTCCCTCAAACACATCCGTTCCAGACCTCTGACTTCATATTAAAGTCGTTGCTGATACAAAAGACATCCCGTTATAGCAGTTTCTTTTAATTACACTCTTTTAGGGGCTGATTAATTCTGTCATCTTGTGATAACACAGAGATCTGATAGCGACTAATTAACATGCAAATGCATGAGGACTTTATTGGTAATGGGATTTAGTGTCTACTATGGAGCTGTCACCTGTTCGATCAGTGACAGACAGGGATGGGGAGCAGGGGCCAAAGAAATCGTGTTTGATTTACCTTCCCTGTCCCTTCATCACAGTGTCTGTGAGTCAATTTAACCCGTCAGTCACACAGGGACGGGAAACGAAGCCTGGTCACATTCTCCATCTAAATTGCATGTGTTTGGCAGGAGCAATGTGCATCATAAGAGCAGCTCAGCTAATGATAGAGCTTCTATAACTAATAGAAGAGAGTAGACAAACAGCTTCGTCTGATAGTTCATGTCTTTGTTAGATGTGAGACAAAGTAGAAAAAAACATCCAGTGTTGATGCATGAAAACAACAATGGTCTTTTTGTTCTTGAGAACAAATGGTAGCAGGACAAAGTGTGCATACACAATCCACGGCCTTCCTTGCATGCCTTTCATTCGCTGAGCGACAGCAGAGTAAACAGGTGTGGAGGATTAATCACAACAGATTTGTGAGAAAACAACGAACAGGATGAGTGACACGGTGTACAAACATGGCTTTAAAGCTCTTTAGCAGTAATTAGACAGAAAGCGAACAAAAGCTAGATGTGGCCTTGGTGTGAGAACCCAGAACCACAGCTCCAGAGGCTGGGGCAGAGCAGGATGGCGACAGAGGTGGTGTAATGACCAGGCCTTAGACAGTTGCACAGGAAGTGGCTTGGTGTGGCAGAGCAACAGCACCAGGGGATGGTCCAGGCTAATTGGCTCTGTCCAATGCCCAGACTAACAGCTCTAACACTGGGACTGGGGTGTGGGCCAGGCTCGGCAGGCAGATGCTGACTGGCACTGTGCTGGCACTGAAGTCATGTCAGTCCAGGTGTTGGGCTCGGACGGGGCCGGGCTCAGAGAATGCTCAGTGGGGATGTCACTGGAACCGATTTCTCTCTTTCTTTCTCTCTCCGGAGCTGGAACTGGATCCAAAACAACTCCACTACCCGCGTCCAACAGATGTGCGAGCTGGCATGCAATTAAAACCATCCAGGATGGGTGAACGGACATAAGAATGTCTACATATGTAAGCTACAGCATGGTATACTTGGAGAATATTATATACTGGTCAATTAAAATACATCTCAGATTCACAAATCTCAAACCAAGTTTTGATCGAATGCTGCCACCCAACCCATGAAAATTCAAGAACAGAGTTGTTACACAGTTATGAGTCTCCATCTTCACCCTCCCCTCCAAAGAAGGTCATCTCCAATTAAATAATGAGCAGCAGCCTCAGACCGATAACACCTCCTCAATTATAAGAGAGAGAAAAGTCTAATTACAGACCCTTCTTCTGTGCTAAGATTATTAGGCAGAAACTGATAAAAGGCTTTAGTACCTGGGCCCTGCTCTCTCTCCTTCTCTCTCTCCTTTTCCATATCCCCTGCTATATCTCGCTTTGCACTGTATTACCTCTCCTGACGAGAGGAAATCTGCAGCACTCCTACTACGGCAGTAATCACCTTTAATTGCAAAATCTCGGAGAATAACTATCCCAGCAATTATTTTCACAGTGATGGCACGAGTAGAGGGGCTTTCTCGACACTATCTCATCGGGAGGTTGTGGGCTACAGTGGCCTTCAGAACAGCCTCAATTTGACGGGCATGGACTCTACAAGGTGTCAAAAGCGTTCCACAGGGATGCTGGCCCACGTTGACGCCAATGCTTCCCACAGTTGTATCAAGTTGGCTGGATGTCCTTTGGGTGGTGGACCATTCTTGATACACACGGGAAACTGTTGAACATGAAAAACCCAGCAACATTGCAGTTCTTGACACAAACCGGTGCGCCTGGCACCTACTTCCATACCCCGTTCAAAGGCACTTAAATCTTTTGTCTTGCCAATTCACCCTCTGAATGATATACACAATCCATGTCTCAAGGCTTAAAAATCCTTCTTTAACATGTCTCCTCCACTTAATTTACACTGATTGAAGTGGATTTAACAAGAGACATCAATAAGGGATCATAGCTTTCACCTGGTCAGTCTATGTTTTGGAAAGACCAGGTGTTCTTAATGTTTTCTACACTCAGTGATTGTATCTCTTATATTTCCCATATTCAAAAAAATTCTGTGATCAAGACTTGAGCCCCTTTCCATCCTGCTGGTATGCTAACGACCATGACCCTGGCCCCCATGTCTATATTAGGGAGATGGAGAAGTGCTGTGCTCGGCAGAAGGAGGGTCAGAAGTCAATTAGAACATACTCCCACTCTGGGCAGGTGCGGTGCTCCATTTGGGATGTACAGTAGTTCGCTCTTTCAGAAGTAGCTGTACATCAGACAAAGTTCATTTTAGCACGTCGGCACTTCTATTCCTGTTGCGTAAAAAAGCTGCATTATCTTTCTAAAGACACATTCTTGATGTATTGCAGTGCACCTGTCTCCCCGACTGCTTTAAACAAAGCATGCAAACCCAGAAACAATCATCATTATCTGACACATAAAACTATCTTATCTAGAAAAGCACATATTCTTTCTAGGAAAATGATCAAGTGCAATACTTGTGCATAAACCAATGTGTCACTGAAGTCACATAGATATATGTCCTGTACTATACTGTGTTCTGGAAGCTCTCTCCCCTGTCACCATAGTGTGTTCTGGAAGCCCTCTGGACTGTGCCATAGTTCGTTCTGGAAGCCCTCTCGACTGTGCCATAGTGTATTCTGAAAGCCCTCTCCCTATGCCATAATGTATTCTGGAAGCCCTCTCCCTATGCCATAGTGTGTTCTGGAAGCCCTCTCCCTATGCCATAGTGTGTTCTGGAAGCCCTCTCCCTATGCCATAGTGTGTTCTGGAAGCCCTCTCCCCCGTTACGATAGTGTGTTCTGGAAGCCCTCTCCCCGTTACCATAGTGTATTCTGGAAGCCCTCTCCCTATGCCATAGTGTGTTCTGGAAGCCCTCTCCCTATGCCATAGTGTATTCTGGAAGCCCTCTCCCTATGCCATAGTGTGTTCTGGAAGCCCTCTCCCTATGCCATAGTGTGTTCTGGAAGCCCTCTCCCTATGCCATAGTGTGTTCTGGAAGCCCTCTCCCCCGTTACCATAGTGTGTTCTGGAAGCCCTCTCCCCCGTTACCATAGAGTGTTCTGGAAGCCCTCTCCACTGTGCCATAGTGAATTCTGGAAGCCCTCTTCACTGTGCCATAGTGTGTTCTGGAAGCCCTCTCCCCCATTACCATAGTGTGTTCTGGAAGCCCTCTCCCCGTTACCATAGTGTATTCTGGAAGCCCTCTCCCTATGCCATAGTGTGTTCTGGAAGCCCTCTCCCTATGCCATAGTGTATTCTGGAAGCCCTCTCCCTATGCCATAGTGTGTTCTGGAAGCCCTCTCCCTATGCCATAGTGTGTTCTGGAAGCCCTCTACCCCGTTACCATAGTGTGTTCTGGAAGCGCTCTCCCCCGTTACCATAGTGTGTTCTGGAAGCCCTCTCCCCCGTTACCATAGTGTGTTCTGGAAGCCCTCTCCACTGTGCCATAGTGAATTCTGGAAGCCCTCTCCCTATGCCATAGTGTGTTCTAGAAGCCCTCTCCCCCGTTACCATAGTGTGTTCTGGAAGCCCTCTCGACTGTGCCATAGTCTATTCTGGAAGCCCTCTTCACTGTGCCATAGTGAGTTCTAGAAGCCCTCTCCCAATGCTATAGTGTGTTCTGGAAGCCCTCTCCCCCGTTAGCATAGTGTGTTCTGGAAGCCCTCTCCCTATGCCATAGTGTGTTCTGGAAGCCCTCTCCACTGTGCTATAGTGTATTCTGGAAGCCCGCTCCACTGTGCCATAGTGAGTTCTGGAAGCCCTCTCCCTATGCCATAGTATGTTCTGGAAACCCTCTCCACTGTGCCATAGTGTGTTCTGGAAGCCCTCTCCACTGTGCCATAGCGTGTTCTGGAAGCCCTCTCCACTGTGCAATAGTCTGTTTGTTGCAGAGGGCATATTGTACACACTAGCCCAGATTTGCATTACGTGCTGATAATTAAGCCACATGAGTATAGAGAGGGGTGTGCTGTAAGGACACTGAAGAAGCCATAGGGATTTGAACTGGCCTCCATAACTATCCCATGCCATTCCCTTCATATCCCAGTATTTACTATTCCTGTTACTATTCCAGCTGGGACAGAAAAAGGAACCCATTTTCAGATCCTTTCTCCCAGCTTCCTGTGCCACCATCAAAGTCATTTGCACTACAGAGACTTACGGGAAGGCAGATGTTTAAAATATCCCAGAATGAGCACCGCGCTCTGGATTCCCAAAAGAAATTAAAGCAGAACCTGTGGTTTATCGTCTCCTGTCCATGCTGCTACACAACTGTGACAGCCCCCACCGGACACGGTATACATGGCCGCTTTTTAAGTTCACAATGGTTCCATTGTGAAAAAAGGAGAACCAACCAACCTATTGAAGATGAGAAAATATACAATCAAATCACAAGGGGGGGCCGAAGAATGACAGGTGATTTTCCTGCTCGGCCCAAAGCCTCTTCCAGAATCAAATTACACTTTCCCAGCAGGTACTTTCCCAGACTGTCCTCTGTTCTGTGGACGCATAATTTAGCTCTCCTTGGGCCACTCTGCACATGGCCAAAAGAGAGACGACAGAGCTGAAGTAAATGAGAAATGATTTCGGCTAAAGGTTAGCAGGCACAATCCACTTGCCACTCTCTTTGTTGCTGCCTGCCACTTTCGATAAGCCAGCTCTCCTAATACAAACACAATATTTAAAGACTTGACTTTCTCCCTCTTTCCTTGTGCAAGACTGAATGATGTCTATCACAGGGCTCAGTGACATGGAGCTTAGCTCTGTCTAGGACTGTGTGTGTGTATGTGTTTATCCTTGTGTGTATACTGAATGAGTGTGTGTGTGTGTGTGAGAGAGAGAGAGAGAGAGAGAGCGAGAGAGACCATGAGAGAGAGATTGTTTACCCATCCACACTATCTGCCTGTATGAAGTGAGTCAAATTTGTGAATAAATTTATGTTCTCTCTTTGCAGAAATAAAAGCAAAAAACAATAGTATTAGTCCTGTAATGGCTACATTCCACAACTCTCTATACATTTATAAATTTGTTAATTTATTTTATATGAACCTTCTCCAAAATATAAATCATATGGAAATCTAAATGAGACTATACTACAATGAGACTAAAAACAAGAAGAAGCAGCTCCGGTGGTGTTATGGGATTTTTATGAATAATGACTAAATGTTGTATACATTTAACTAGAAATATAACTAACATAATTATATCCTGTCTGATGAAGAATGTTTGTCCATAAGAAAGAGGGACTGTTAGTAGGCAAGGAACTGTGGCAGACAACTTGTGACCACTGTGAAACTGATAACAGGGAAGGAAGTCTCCCCACCCAGGGAGGGGAGAAACCTTGGGCTTGTAGTAGATTGTATAACAGGTGGCAGACAATGTATGAGAAGGACTTGTGAACTATATTGTCATTGTCTTATAGGAGGAGGGACATTTATGATGAAATGAGAGGTATATAAACCAATGTACATGTAAGGATGGGCAGAGCTCTCGTAAATAAACATTCTGACTATTGTGGCTGGGCCTCCGTCTGATTCATTTCAACCAGTTTCTTACAAATTCTGGGTTTCAGGCTGAGTAGTTAATTGAATTGGGTATTATGAACAACTGAGAACAAAATGCTCATAACAGGTGGGCATGAGATCACCAACACTGGACAATTGAGGAGTGGAAAAAAATAGCTTGGAACATGACAGCGAGTTCAGTTTACTTGAGTGGCCTGCGCAGTCCCCAGACCTCAACCCAATAGAGCATGTTTGGGATGAGATGGAACGGTCTGTTTGCAGCATGAATGTACCGGTGTACAATCTTCAGCAACTGCGTGATGCCATCGCGTCAGCATGGACCAACATCCCTGTGGAACGTTTCCAACACCTTGTAGAATGCCCCGAATACTTTAGGCTGTTCTGGATGCAAAGGGGGGTCCAACCCAGTACTAGATGGGTGTGCCTAATAAACTCTCCGGTGAGTGTATATTCCTCCTAATATTGTGCAATCTGTGTGTCTCTTCATTGGCCCAGACTACTGTTTAAATTCAAAACCAGGTTGTTTGTATTGATCTCAGTTTGTCACT
This sequence comes from Salvelinus alpinus, assembly GCF_045679555.1. Classification (NCBI taxonomy): domain Eukaryota; kingdom Metazoa; phylum Chordata; class Actinopteri; order Salmoniformes; family Salmonidae; genus Salvelinus; species Salvelinus alpinus. The sequence continues at coordinate 27,643,262 of NC_092087.1, read as the reverse complement.
GTTCGAGTAGCCACTAATTTCGGTAATTTGTGTGGTATTAAAAAAGATTATGCTAATGTCTTCTCTCATGTAAAAAAGTAGAATTTCATGAAATGTGCTTATAAAAGGCAAAAAAAGGCAGACCCTGCTAAAAGAAAATCCCCATGTGTGGAAATGCTAAAAATGTGGCTGCTCATCTGTATGCCACTACACAAATTCTATATAGATGCATGCCATGCTTTATTATATAAAATACAACTGAATATAACACTGACTGAGTATACAGGACATGAGGAAAAGTGAGAAAGGCATCTGCAGTGACATGCTGTATCAGAAGATGACAGTGCTTTGTTGGAGTTGCATGTAGCTTTCTGTATCACATTACAGACCCAGACCCAGATGTCTGGCTGAATCTGTCTGCTGAATCTCAGCACTGCCATGCTTCTCTAAGTCTCTAAACACAGTGGGAGACATTTTTTACAGTGCAGAAATGCAGAGATATTACCAAAGATGACCCCCTCAATTTCATGTACTCAACACTGTATTTAATTCAAGATGAGTTTGGAATACTGCAGATCCTTATTGCATTACATGTGTCATATTATTCATATTGCTGTATAAGCCATGGATGCTTTCTCAAGGAGACCATGAGAGAAAGTTGACTTTGGAGGGAATAATACCTCAAGAACTGTAATGCAGTCTTGTTTGGTAACATGTTTGATCACTCATGGAGCTATTGATATTATTCATAAATCTATGTGAAGGTGATACCTCTTTCTCAGCATAAGCTTATGCAAAGAGATACTTGAGACCTAGCAAATAATACATCTGGTAATGAAGTGAATGTGTTTGGAATGTGAAGCCGATCACAACTCTGTAAACCATGCTTCATACATATATTTGCATTCCAAATGAGATGCAAATCAACACTTCTATGACATCTCCTGAACCTCTCTCACACTTAGCTAACATCGAAAATTGTGTTCCAAGCTGTAAGCGCTTGGGCGTACGCACCACATCAGATGATTCCTGCTTTATTGGGCAATTTACCAGGTCCTCCACAAGTACAACAACATTAGCATATGGAGAGAGAGAGGGGGAGAGAGAGAGAGTGGGAGAGAGAGGGTGGGAAAGAGAGAGAGGGTGCGAGAGAGGGCGCAAGAGAGAGAGAGAGGGTAAGGACGGGGACTATATAAGTTGCTGCTTCTAAAAAGTACAGCAACTTCATGGTCTTAACATATGCTCAGCTAAATCAGCTCAATACATCCCACAGTCGGTAGAATAATTAACAGTTTCATCATCGGCAAGCGTTGTCAATAGCCGGTTATGGCGAACACATTTATAAACTTGACAATGCCAAGTACCCCATGGGAAGCTAGCTGTGATACTAAATCGCTCGCCTTATCTTCCTCAGTAGGGACAGATGGGAGCAGCAAGGAACAGAGATGGTTTAACACAGACTTGGAAAAGTAGAAGAGACAAGAAAGTGGATTGAAAGCTGCAGTCAGGAATACATAGATGTGTTTTTCTTTTCTCACAGAGGAATCAATACATAACTCATACAGTGGTCTTTCCTATTATCGTTGCAAGCCTGACCAAAGACAGGGCCTCACTCAAAACTAGTTTAAAGTACAATGCATTTTTTAAATAGTATAGGAAACAAATGTATAAATAGACAAAGCGAGGAGCTGACTTCACAGGGAAGTATTGATTGTTTGTGGGTGTCGTTGATAAAAAGACGACAGTGATAGTACGGACACTAAAATCTGTTTAAAATTTCTCAAGGTAGATTCATCCAGACACTATATCATCTCACTAGTTATTATGCAAAGGCAAAATTACTAATTGACAAAACATATTATTTTCAAGAGTTAGTTCTGTACTAAAAAGTATCTTGAGCTATCACCCTCTACTCATAAACTCTGCTGTGAGATACCTAAGGTGTGTGTGTGTGTGTGTGTGTGTGTGTGTGTGTGTGTGTGTGTGTGTGTGTGTGTGTGTGTGTGTGTGTGTGTGTGTGTGTGTGTGTGTGTGTGTGTGTGTGTGTTTGTACAATTTTAAAAACATAACAATACATTCACAGATTTCACAACACGCTGTGTGCCCTCAGGCCCCTACTCCACCTACTCCACCACTACCACATATCTACAGTACAAAATCCATGCGTACGTGTGTGTATAGTGCGCATGTTATCGCGTGTGTGTGTATGCATGTGTCTGTGCCAATGTTTGTGTGGCTTCACAGTCCCCGCTGTTACATAAGGTGTTTTTTTTCCAGTTTAAAAAAAAAATCTAATTTTACTGCCGGCATCAGTTACTTGATGTGGAATAGAGTTCCATGTAGTCATGGATCTATGTAGTACTGTGCCTCCCATAGTCTGTTCTGGACTTGGGGACTGTGAAGAGACCTCTTATGGCATGTCTTGTGGGGTATTCATGGGGTTCCGAGCTGTGCGACAACAGTTCAAACAGACAGCTCGGTGCATTCAACATGTCAATACCTCTCATAAAAACAAGTAGTGATGAAGTCAATCTCTCCTCCACTTTGAGCCAGGAGAGATTGACATACATATTATTAATATTAGCTCTCTGTGTACATCCAAGGGCCAGCCGTGCTGCCCTGTTCTGAGCCAATTGCAATTTTCCTAAGTCCTTTTTCGTGGCACCTGACCACATGACTGAACAGTAGTCCAGTGGCGATAAAACCAGGGCCTGTAGGACCTGCCTTGTTGATAGTGCTGTTAAGAAGGTAGAGCAGCGCTTTATTATTGATATACTTCTCCCCATCATAGCTACTGTTGTATCAATATGTTTTGACCATGACAGTCACCTCAACTTGCTCAATTTCCACATTATTTATTACAAGATTTAGTTGAGGTTTAGGAGTTAGTGAATGATTTGTCCCAAATAGAATGCTTTTAGTTTTAGAAATATTTAGGACTAACTTATTCCTTGCCACCCACTCTGAAACTAACTGCAACTCTTTGTTAAGTGTTGCAGTCATTTCAGTCACTGTAGTAACTGACATGTATAGAATTGAGTCATCCGCATACATAGAAACTCTGGCTTGATTCATAGCCAGTAGCATGTCATTAGTAAAGATTTTAAAAAGTAATGGGCCTGGACAGCTGCCCTGGGGAATTCCTGATTCTACCTGGATTATGTTGGAAAGGCTTCCATTAAAGAACATACTCTGTGTTCTGTTAGACAGGTAAATCTTTATCCACAATATAGCAGGGGTGTAAAGCCATAACACATACGTTTTTCTAGCAGCAGACTATGATCAACAATGTCAAAAGCCATACTGAAGTCTAACAAAACATCCCCCACAAACTTTTAATCATCAATTTCTCTAAGCCAATCATCAGTTATTTGTGTAAGTGCTGTGCTTATTGAATGTCCTTCCCTATAAACATGCTGAAAGTTTATTGTCAATTTCTTTACTGTAAAATAGCATTGTAGCTGGTCAAACACAATTTTTTCCAAAAGTTTACTAAGGGTTGGTAACAGGCTGATTGGTCAAATTGAAAATATGGCAAATGGGAGTGGCAATATCGTCCGCTATTGTCCTCAGTAATTTTCCATCCAAGTTGTCAGACCTCGGTAGCTTGTCATTGTTGATGACAGCAATCATTTTGTGTGTCTGTGTATGTATGTGTGTGTGTGTGAGTGTCTGTGTGTGTGTGTGTGTGTGTGCATGTGTGTGCAATGTAAAAAGTAATAAGTTCTGCTAACTAAATTGTTTTGTGGAAACCCATAGCCAAGGACCATTCGAGTAACCCAACTCAAAGTATTCCAGTGTTGTAACGACTCTCGTGCAGGGTGCAGCGTCGTAAGCGTTCATGATTTTTAATAAAAACTGAACACCACAACAAAATAACAAAGTAGAAAACGAAAGCGAGCAGTTCTGTCAGGCAACAAAATAGCTAAACAGAAAATAACTCCCCACAAAACCCAAACGGAAAATGACAACCTATATATGATCCTGGTGCGGGACGCAGACCCCGCCCCGCTTTAGGCTCCCCCCACTTCGGTGGCGTCTCCGGTGCAGGGATCGTCGCCGGGACCTCCGGACCGTAGATCATCGCCGGAGGCTCTGGACTGCAGACCGCCGCTGGGGGCTCTGGACTGCAGACCGTCGCCAGACGCTCCGAACTGGTAACCCCCGCTGGAAGCTCTGGACTGCAGATCGTCGCTGGAGGCTCCGGACTGCGGACCGTCGCTGGAGACTCCGGACTGCGGACCGTCGCTGGAGACTCCGGACTGCGGACCGTCGCTGGAGACTCCGGACTGCGGACCGTCGCTGGAAACTCCGGACTGCGGACCGTCGCTGGAGGCTCTGGACTGGGGACCGTCGCTGGAGACTCCGGACTGCGGACCGTCGCTGGAAACTCCGGACTGCGGACCGTCGCTGGAGGCTCTGGACTGGGGACCGTCGCTGGAGGCTCCGGAGAGGGGACCCTCGCTGCAGGCTCCTTGCCATGGATCATCGCTACAGGCTCCGGGCCATGGATCATCACTTAAGGCTACGTGCCATGGATCATCACTGGAGGCTCCGGGCCATGGATCATCACTGGAGGCTTTGTGCCATGGATCATCACTACAGGCTCCAGACCATGGATCATCACTGGAAACTTCGTGCCATGGATCATCACTGGAGGCTTCGGACCATGGATCATCACTGGAGGCTTCTTACGTGGAGCCGAAACAGGTCTTACCGGACTGAGGAGACGTACTGGAAGCCTGGTGCGGGGAGCTGCCACAACACGTCCTGGCTGGATACCCACTCCAGCTTGGTGAGTGTGGAGAGCTGGCACGGGACGCACTGGGCTATGAAGGCGCACTGGAGGCATAGTGCGTAGAGCCGGCGCAGGATATGCTGGGCCGTGGAGGCGCACTGGAGGTCTGGAGCGCAGAGCTGGCACAACGCGCCCCGGGCTATGAATGCGTACTGGAGACATGGTGCGCATCACCGCATAACACGGTGCCCGACCGGTCACACGCTCCCCACGGTAAGCACGGGGAGTTGGCTCAGGTCTAAACCCTGACTCCGCCAATCTCCCCGTATGCCCCCAAAATGTTTTTGGGGGGAGCTGCTTCTTGGGCTTCCGTGCTAGCCGTGACCCCTTGTATAGTTGCTCCCTCCTTGCTGCCTCCGTCTGCTCCCATGGGAGGCGATCCCTCCCAGCCAGGATCTCCTCCCACGTCCAGGATCCTTTACCATTCAGGATGTCCTCCCACGTCCATTCCTCCTGACCACGCTGCTTGGTCTTTTCGTGGTGGAGAGTTCTGTAACGACTCTCGTGGGTTGAAGAAGGAGACCAAGGTGCAGCGTGGTAGGCGTTCATGATTTTTAATTAAACTGAACACCGCAACAAAATAAAGTAGAAAACGAAAGCGAACAGTTCTGTCAGGCAACAAAACAGCTAAACAGAAAATAACTCCCCACAAAACCCAAGCGGAAAATGACAACCTATCTATGATCCCCAATCAGAGACAACGATAGACAGCTGCCTCTGATTGGGAACCATACTCAGCCAAAAACACAAAGAAATAGAAAACATAGATTCTCCCACCCGAGTCACACCCTGACCTAACCAAACATAGAGAATAAATAAGGATCTCTAAGGTCAGGGCGTGACAAGTGTTCAATACTTAAAGTGACATCACAACCCGAATGGGTTCTTTTATCTTTTTAAGGTAAATACTTCACTGTTTTGTGTTTTAGGAACTTTTTTACACTATATTACATGTATTCTGAACTATAACGAAGTATTTGAACATTAATATTTGTTGTAGTGAACATAAAAATGTAGGGTCCTTTCTACTTATATTCATAACCTTCATTAATAGTTTTTTTTACAAGTGTAAGTAGTAAGTAGTTCTGGTTGTGTCATTGTTTAAGATATTTGATGATTTGTTATTTTAACCGACCTTTGCAGGAATTGTTGAGCACAGTGCTCATTCCTCTAGTAACCGACAACGATGAGACAGCCTATAGGGAGGAGGTCAAAGACCTGGCAGTGTGGTACCAGGACAACAACCTCTCCCTCAACATGAACAAGACAAAGGAGATGATCGTGGACTACAGAAAAAGGAGGGCCGAACATACCCCCATTCACAACGACGGGGCTGTAGTGGAGTGGGTCAAGAGTTTCCACATCACCAACAAACTATCATGGAGAGCAATGTCATGAAGAGGGCATGACAACACCTTTTCCCCCTCAGGAGATTGAAAAGATTTGGCATGGGTCCCCAGATCCTCAAAAAGTTCTATAGCTGCACCATCGAGAGCATCCTGACCGGTTGTATCACCGCCTGGTATTGCAACTGCTCGGCATCCGACCGTAAGGCGCTACAGAGGGTAGTGCGTACAGCCCAGTACATCACTGGGGCCAAGCTTCCAGGACCTTAGCCAAATACATTTAAACTCAGTTTTCACAATTCCTGACATTTAATCCTAGTAAAAATTACTGACCCTGTCTTAGGTCAGTTAGGATCACCACTTTATTTTAAGAATGTGAAATGTCAGAATAATAGTAGAGGGAATGATTTATTTCAGCATTTCTTTCTTTCATCACATTCCCAGTGGGTCAGAAGTGTACATACACTCAATTAGTATTTGGTAGCATTGCCTTCATATTGTTTAACTTGGGTCAAACGTTTCGGGTAGCCTTCCACAAGCTTCCCACAATAAGTTGGGTGAATTTTGGCCCATTCCTCCTGACAGAGTTGGTGTAACTGAATCAGGTTTGTAGGCCTCTTTGCTCGCACACACTTTTTCAGATCTGCCCATAAATTTTCTATAGGATTGAGGTCAGGGCTTTGTGTGGGCCACTCCAATACCTTGACTTTGTTATCCTTAAGCCATTTTGCCACAACTTTGGAAGTATGCTTGGGGTTATTGTCCATTTGGAAGACCCATTTGTGACCAAGCTTTAACTTCCTGACTGATGTCTTGAGATGTTGCTTCAATATATCCACATCATTTTCCTCCCTCATGATGCCATCTATTTTGTGAAGTGCACCAGTCCCTCCTGCAGCAAAGCACCCCCACAACATGATGCTGCCACCCCCGTGCTTCACGGTTAGGATGGTGTTCTTCGGCTTGCAAGCATCCCTCTTTTTCCTCCAAACATAACGATGGTCATTATGGCCAAACAGTTCTATTTTTGTTTCATCAGACCAGAGGACATTTCTCCAAAAAGTACGATCTTTGTCACCATGTGCAGTTGTAAACCGTAGTCTGGCTTTTTAATGGAGGTTTTGGATCTGTTGCTTCTTTGCTGTGCGGCCTTTTAGATTATGTCGATATAGGACTCGTTTTACTGTGGATATAAATACTTTGTACCTGTTTCCTCCAGCATCTTCACAAGGTCCTTTGCTGTTGTTCTGGGACTGATTTGCACTTTTCGCACCAAAGTACGTTCATCTCTATTAGACAGAACGCGTCTCCTTCCTGAGCGGTATGACGGCTACGTGGTCCCATGGTGTTTCTACTTGCGTACTATTGTTTGTATAGATGAACGTGGTACCTTCAGGCGTTTGGAAATTGCTCCCAAGGATGAACCAGACTTGTGGAGGTCTTGGCTAATCTATTTTGATTTCCCCATGATGTCAAGCAAAGAGGCACTGAGTTTGAAGGTAGGCCTTGAAATACATCCACAGGTATACCTCCAATTGACTCAAATTATGTCAATTAGCCTATCAGACGCTTCTAAAGCCATGACATCATTTTCTGGAATTTTCCAAGCTGTTTAAAGGCACAGTCAACTTAGTGTATGTAAACTTCTGACCCACTGGAATTGTGAAACAGTGTATTATAAGTGAAATAATCTGTCCGTAAACAATTGTTGGAAAAATGACTTGTGTCATGCACAAAGTAGATGTCCTAACTGACTTGCCACAACTATAGTTTGTTAACAAGAAATGTGTGGAGTGGTTGAAAAATGAGTTTAATGACCCCAATCTAAGTGTATGTAAACTTCTGACTTACACTGTATATACTAGGCAGTGTCAGAGGAAGGCCCGGTCACCCAAGTCATAGACTGTTCTCTCTGCTACCGTACGGCTAGCGGTACCGGAGCGCCAAGTCTAGGTCCAAAAGGCTCCTTAACAGCTTCTACCCCCAAGCCATAAGACTGCTGAACAATTAATCAAGTGGCTACCCGGACAATTTACATTGACACCCCCCTTTGATTTTACACTGCTGTTACTCACTGTTTATTATCTCTGCATAGTCACTTTACCCCTACCTACATGTACAAATTACCTAGACTAACCTGTACCCCCGCACATTGACTCGGTACTCGTACCTCCTGTATATAGCCTCGGTATTGTTATTTTATTGTGTTCTTTTTTATAGATTTTTATAAACTTTAGTTTATTTAGTAAATATTTTTTATTGAACTGCATTGTTGTTTAAGGGCTTGTAAGTAAGCATTTCAAGGTTGTATTTGGCGCAACCTGGTATATTTATGTTTACCAATAGATGGCAGTATTGACTCAGGACGGGGGTTTGCTTTCCACTATCCGTAGCCATTTCCTATGTCTGCCTATATAACCGTGATTTAAGAAAGCTTCAGGTAGCTTAGGCCAGGTGCATTAAAGAATGTTATTCTAAGTTACAATTAAATACTAAACCGTACTTACGTGTCATGAGTCATCAATCTAAGAAGCCTCTAAGGATACTACAGTGCATGTTACAAATACAATTTGATTTGATTTTAACTTCTCTAGGATACGGGGCAGCATTTTCACGTTTGGATGAAAAGCATACCCAAATTCAACTGCCAGCTACTCATCCCCAGAAGATAAGATATGCATATTATTAGTAGATCTGGATAGAAAACACTCTGAAGTTTCTAAAACTGTTTAAATCATGTCTGTGAGTATAACAGAACTTATTTAGCAAGCGAAACCCCGAGGACAAACAATTCAGATTTTTTTTTCTTTGAGGTCACTCTCTTTTCAATGGGTTTTCATTGGGAATCCAGATTTCTAATTGACCTTCTTGCAGTTCCTACCGCTTCCACTGGATGTCAACAGTCTTTAGAAATTGGTTGAGGTTTTCTCCTTTGTGTAATGAAGAAGTACGGCCATCTTGAACGAGGGTCACTTGAAGTGTACTGTTAGATAGAGGCACGTGACCAGAAAGCTAGCTACAGTTTGTTTTAATACTGTATTGAACACAGATCATCCCGTCTTCAATTTTATTGATTATTTACGTTAAAAAATACCTAAAGTTGTATTACAAAGTAGTTTGAAATGTTTTGGCAAAGTTTACAGGTAACTTTTGAGATATTTTGTAGTCACGTTGCACAAGTTGGAACCGGTGTTTTTCTGGATCAAACGCGCCAAATAAATGGACATTTTGGATATACTGTATATCGACGGAATTAATCGAACAAAAGGACCATTTGTGATGTTTATGGGACATATTGGAGTGCCAACAACAGAAGCTCGTCAAAGGTAAGGCATGAATTATATTCTTATTTCTGCGTTTTGTGTAGCGCCTGCAGGGTTGAAATATGCTTCTCTCTCTTTGTTTACTTTGTTGCTAACCTCAGATAATAGCATCGTTTGCTTTCGCCGAAAAGCCTATTTGAATTCTGACATGTTGGCTGGATTCACAACAAGTGTAGCTTTAATTTGGTATCTTCATGTGTGATTTAATGAAAGTTTGATTTTTATAGTAATTTATTTGAATTTGGCGCTCTGCATTTTCTCTGGCTTTTGGCCAAGTGAGACAGTAGCGTCCCGCCTAAACTCAGATTTTTGGATATAAATATGAACTTTACCGAACAAAACATACATGTATTGTGTAACATGAAGTCCTATGAGTGTCATCTGATGAAGATCATCAAAGGGTAGTGATACATTTTATCTCTATTTCTGCTTTTTGTTACTCCTCTCTTTGGCTGGAAAAATGGCTGTGTTTTTCTGTGACTTGGCTCTGACCTAACATAATCGTTTGGTGTGCTTTCGTCGTAAAGCCTATTTGAATTCTGACATGTTGGCTGGATTCACAACAAGTGTAGCTTTAATTTGGTATCTTTCATGTGTGATTTCATGAAAGTTTGATTTTTATAGTAATTTATTTGAATTTGGCGTTCCGCATTTTTACTGGCTTTTGGCCAAGTGGGACGTTAGCGTCCCACATATCCCAGAGAAGTTAACCGGAGGTAGGGCAGTAAGCATTACATGATGCTGTATTAGCCTCTGTAATTAAGAGTGGTGCACATGACCTTGTTGATGGTGGGAATGGCTTCTCATTATTGAACGTCAATTTGCTTGACAGTTTCGATATCAGTTTATCAAGAGAGAAATATACTTATCTTTCTTCAAACATGCATACATCATTGTGTAAAAGTATTATCATTTATTAATTTATTAATTAAACAGTCCTCTAAAATTCAAGCCACGTTGCACTATTATGTTTCAATAACTTGCAAAAACTCAATGATTCTATATCAGCACAACACAGATAAATGAAGTGTTTTTTTACTAAAATATCAATGTTTCTGACGACTACTTTATTTGTTTTTAAATGTTAGATTGACTTTAAAAAAATAAAAAAATAATCATAACTTGAAAAAGCTCAATTTAAGATTAGCAGAACACACATATAAAGTTATATTATTCAATAACCTAATATTTGTTAACAGTATTCAAAAACAAATATTATTGACATTTGAGTTAGTACCACTTTTATGATTTGAGTTCTACTGACCGTTTGAGGTGTTTGAGTAGCCACTAATCAATTTATTTTATAAGTTATGCAGTTACTTTTTAGATTGTGTGTGTGTGTGTGCATCTGTGTGTTTGTGTGCGAGTGTGTGTGCGTGTGTTCTGCTGAATAATATGTCTAGAGATACCTGTCCTCCTGCACAGTCTCAGGTAGACCCTGATACAGGTGAGGATGAGGTGAACAACATAACAAGAACCCAATGGGCTAATGGGTTCCCATGGTAAACATTATTATTTGACACCCCCTCACTCCTCCCTTTATCTAACAAAGTAGGCTACAGTACTGCATGTCCAACAGTGCCAGACAGATGGGGGGCTGCACTTTAGAACAATTGCTCATCATTTGCACAGGAAAGTGTAGGACGTGTTCTGGATCTTTCTCCTTTATCTAAACTATCGGCGAAAACTCCTACTCCCCCCGGGAAGGGAAAATGACAAATCTTGGCTATTTGATACAAATGTTAACTAGGTGAGTGCCAGAGAGATGGATAGTAGCCTGTCACAGCAGGCAAGAACATGAGGATCCATTGATATTTGTCATTACATAGCCCTATTCCCCCTATGTTCCCTAATAACACTGCCACAAAATATGATGAATGACAGCCAAATAACAACGCAGCGCCTCCCCTGAATATGATCTCTCTGTCTGGATATCCTCACACACAGCAAAGGGGAGCACCGTAGATAAAGATCTAATGAGCAATGCTATCACACAATATCAGGGTTGAGAGAGGCCCACTACATATCTTAGGCAGGCTACGTCAGCACGGCGCCGAGGAGGTGGCTGGCTCGTAGAAATACAACGGAGAGCGGGGAGGGGATTTATTGATTGGGTGGATAGATACTGGAATGAAAGATAATAATCGGGAAGCTAAATAAGTGAAATTCAGTCTCCAGGGCCCCTGAATGACTCGATGTCTTTGGACTGACTAGGCACATAAGCAGAGCAGACACAAGGTGGGGTAATTTAAGAGCTGCTGTTTCCAACAGCAAGCAGCTAGAGACAGTAAAATAACTTGACTGCTTTCCCTTGCAATGTTCTCCCTAGCTGATCCGTACAGTAGAAATACATATGAAATATGACACTACCAGACATAACAAGCAGTGATTTTAGAACATACTGTAGATCTAGTTGAAAAAGAAAATGCATTAGATAAATTGTATTTAGCGAATCATTAAGAATAATGTATTTCCACCCTCATTATTCAGAGGGCATATTCTAGCCTTGAACCCGACGCAGTCATCATCTCATTTATTGTATTCAGTTCAGAGATGGGGTGAATATTCATGTTGCTCACCCCTCTTCCAATCAATAAGCCTGTATCAAACTCCTGTTCCTGCAACTGTTTCAGTGGCCACAACAAATAAGCAGAACCAAAATGGAAAACATTTACAGTAGCTGCCAATCAAACTGGATCCATTCAGACCTGTTTAAAAGCAACAAACTGCCTTCAAAACACTAGGTTCACAGCATCTCCTCCATCTGTCTGTCACTTCCATTCTCCCTAGAGAACCTGGAGAGGCATTTGAAAAAAAACACACAAGGCCTAATTGGAGAAAATAACATCATTACAACTTATAATCACGAGCTGACATTGTTCCCCACTAACAAGCATGGCAGCGGCGTAATTGAGTTTCCACTGATCTCTGAGGTGGCTCAGAGCAAGAGCAGAAGAGAGGCATAGCCTGGTGCCTGGTGCCGTCTCACTGCTTTTTCCTCTGATTAAATAGCCATAAAGAGTGCACTTTCTCTCTCTCATCCAATAAGAGTGACTCGTGTCTACAGTGCCGGTGTTCTTAATAGGACTGAAGAGGAGTATTGGGATTCTAACGACAAAGCGCTATGGTTATTTACGCCAGCTCACGACTAGATGCTACAGTACAGCTCTCAAGCTCCTGTGTTGAGATGGTGTTCCAGGCACTGAGAGTGAGTGAGTGCAGACTTCATTAAAGAAAGACCACACTTTTGATTACAATTGTCATTTACATGTTCTGAGCACAAACACATACTCAATCAGCACTTAATCAGTTGGATGAGATGGATTAGGGTACGAGGACACAAACATTTGAGGCATCATTCAAAAGCTTGTGTTTGTCAACAACATGGCTTCCCAGGTCAGAAATGTAGGAAAAATGTAAAACCGTGGAAATGGAACCCATTAATGGGTTATAGTTGTACCAGGCTAAAAAGTTCACCATCTACATTTCGGGTCATGGTCACCGTGTACCTGCTAAAGTACAGTAGCTTTAAAGTGCATATTCCATGGGTCTAAATTGCAGTTCTTCATGTGCGTAGAATGATCACGACAAAGATTAGCCTCTGTAGTTCAGCTGGTAGAGAATAGCGTTTGCAACGCCAGGATAGTGCGTTCAGTTCCAAAGACTACCCATATGTAAAATGTATACACGCATGACTAAGTCACTTTGGATTAAAGCGTCTGCTAAATGGCATATATTATTATATTAGATAAAATGTGTGTTAAACGAATGCCAAATGTGATTCAATGTTTTTTTCCCCCTTGGCTGATTAAAAGGTCAAAGCACATATTTTTGAAAGTGCTGACCTTTAAAAGGTGTAATGAGTGGTGTCTGGGCAGAAGGCTGCTGAGGTGCAAATACACAATGCTTGCCATGTTGTGGGGCAGGCATCCAACTCTCTACGCCTTTCAACCTTTTTCTCTCTCTTCCTCTCTCTCTCCATATACCCTACTCTCAAAGCCCCCAGAGGCTGTAGGCCATCACGTTCATAGATGTGATCTATTTTCAGTTAGTAGCTAATTGGGTGTTTGACATGATTCATTGTAAGTGTATAACTTGACCATTGATGAGCATTACCAAGGTCAAGTAGATATTTATGGCTGGGATATTGCTATTCGCCCACTGTAATGATTATTACAACATCATTCTCCACACAGTGAAATCCTTCACCTTTCCAATCATGTTCATCTGATATCCACTCTGACCTTTTGGAGCAAGTTATTTCAATGCAGCGCATGTTGCTACTGCAGGCAACATTACAACAATATACTGTATCTTTGTTTATGCCTCTCTGTCTTTCATCTCTGCTAACAAACCATACTGCTGAGAAAGCATATGTGACTTGTTTCAGGAAACTAGGAGTATGTCGCGTGCCACTACTTAACAGGAGAGGCATTTGAACATAATGATTATTTGTTTTATCAAAATTTGTTTTTTGTCCAAAATGCCATCTGGAAATTGTGAACTTTCAAGTGCCTTAATAACAAACTTGTATGCCATCTGTAAATACGATTAAAATTGTTAAATTACGAGCCTAGTTGGTTGAGCCATGGAAAGAGGTAGACACCTTCCCACTAGCCATGATTGGTAGGACATGCCAAGAGATGAGTTCGGATTGGTCTAGCATGTAGCACGCTTCTGTCTATAACATGAGCTTCTCAGTATGTGTAGGTAATCCTTTCTAATGCAGCTTTTTTGAAAGATATCATGAAAAACTGCAAAAGTGTTGCTAATGCTCTCTTTTGAAATCAGTGGAATGCCCGGTGGAAGCAGAATATGATAGCTAAGGTGTTGGAGAAAATTCAGGCATTTGATTGCAAATATGCAGAGGGAGTCAAAAAGAGAACACACAAAAGACTGTTGTATAAAACACCTGTCTCTGGATTCCATCTTAAAACTAATGGCAACTATGGCATCCGTGAATGACAGGGAGAAGCGCTCGTCCATGTATATGGGTAAGAAAGTCTAGCTAGCTACATTTTCAGATATTATACATTTCTAATTTTGTCAGTTTTCATTGCAATTTTAAGCGTACTGTTAGCTAGCTAGCTAACGTTAGCTGGCTGGCTGGCTGGCTCGCTAGCTAGCATTATGTGTATGATCTGTGTAGTATTATTCTTATATTCCTATCTCAGAGCTATTGCATTGCTAGTTATAGTCTAATGTTAGCTAGCTAGCTAACATTGAACCTAGTTGGTTAGCTTTAGCTACCTGTAGATTAATGCAGGGTAGTAACGTTATGAGTTGGGATTTACACCTTCTGTATCCTGTGCATGTGACAAATAAACGTTGATATTATTTGATATAGTGTGTGTTTACCAGAGACGGTAATGTGAAGAACAACATGACCCACACCAAAGTCAAATTAGAATATAACGTTAGGCCAACGAGACAGTGTCCAAGTTCCAAAATTCTCCAGTGGAATTCCCTGCTTTTATTACGTCATACTTACTACTGTAAGCTATTTTAGCTAAAGTTAAGACGTTGTCAGCTATATGATATGGTCATAATTTGAACTGGCTAGCCAGCTAACTTAATGTTTGCTAGTTAGCTAACAAGCTAGAAACTAACCAAAACATTATTTAGAAAGTTGCTTTTAGTTGCCTGGTTTGTTAGATTGACGTGTACTAAATACATTTTAAACGGATGGGTGTATTGGTGTTAAAGTACACTTAAGAGGGTGTGAACGATGCTGAATTGGTGTAGACAAAGAAGAGCTCTCCTGTAGGTGTACCAAAACATTGAAGGGACATTTTCTCAATAGTGGGGTTACAAGTTTATAAACTTTCAAAGCAGAATTACTTTCCCATTTTTCCTCAACTGTAGTGTACGATATACCATTCTCTACTTTTCTCCAATGTAAAAAAACATTAGTTCAAATTTTGCTACATAAAACAGAACTGAGCCGGTTGGTCACATATATAAATTGTAAAGATGTCAGATGAACTTGACAAAGTATATGTTGTACAGTACACACTTTATAGTGTATCTGTATGAAACTTTGAATAGCTACAGCATCTAGTTCGGTGAGAGAGGAAGACAAAACCTGAGCATTTGCTGTTGTCTCCATTATGACTACTGACAAGCTCGTACATTCAAAGCACATAACAAAGAACATTTGTGAAAGAGAAGAGACAAAACAAGTCTAATATGCCATGACAGCTTTTTTTGGCAAGGTGACACAGCTAAGAAAATTGGAAATGGCATGTGTTATATCTGAGAGAGAGAGAGTGCAAGAGAGAGAGATGCTGCTGACTGTATCTTTCAGAATGGCTGTCAGGCGGCGGACAAGCTCTTTACGACCACGTTGCGTGAATCTACCGGGCCGTGTCACTTCATCTAAATAAAGTGACAAATAAAATCGCACTCCAGAGTCCCATCCCTTTCTCTGCGACGATAAACACCCCAGACAGTGGAGCCTCGGTGCCTGCCCCAAAGTCAGCCTTGTAGTGAGCACGGCCACTGAATGGCTATCTGGGGTAATTGGCCTAGTCACTGACATCAGAGACATCAACCAATCATTATGTAATGTCCTAATCAGAAATACAGCCAATTAGAGGCTGTAACTAGATGACGTGGGTCTGAAGTTTAGATTACATTGTCTATTCACTACACACAATATCACACAAATAGATGATTGGAAACCCTGTGCTACATTTCTCACTAGTTTCACACTGTGAAGGAGGAAAGTGGTTAAACTATTCTATTGCCTCTTAAATAGTCTTTATGAGGGAGTAAATGTGCACAGTTTGAGTTATAAAACACTTAACAGTGGTAAGGTATGGGGGAGCCAACACTGTGTGATTATTCATTGTGAAGCAAAACACCTCAGAGAAAAAAGGTCTAATTTGCAGCGTGTGACATCAACAATATGAATGGCATACAGTAGCTGCTTTCACAATAACCCTTATGATCACATGCAAATTAAAAACAAACCTATTTGTATTTGGTTGGTGGGCCACGGATGTGGATGCGTTCTATTTCCGCCTCTGGCTCTTTAGGGAACTATAGTCAAGCCTGTTTTTATTAGATGTAGTAATTAGAATATTCATATCAAACTTAGTCATTGATATTCATTTGGTGTGGCCGCTCTTGTTGCAAATTTTAAATGTCACAGGGAAATTTAAATCACTATGAAAGGCATGTTCATTATTTGTGTATTGAAGTATCGTGGTTCATTGGTTTGGTGATTTTATTTTCGAAAAGGTCTCAGGGTGTATTGACGTTTGTTCAACCCCAGCTCTAACATGTTTAATTAAAGCTATTATTTTGAGCTACAGGTGAGCTAGTGCATTACTGATAAACATAAGATAACTGTATGATAAAAACAACTCCTACCCTGGAGGAATTTAAACAGCCAGTGTGTCATATTGAATATCAATGTTTGGTCATAAGAACTCAAATCAATGTAGTGGGAGAGGCAAAATAACTTTAAAAACGCTCTACTTTACCTCATCATAGACGTTGTCGTTTCTCTCAAAGTCACCTGCCTTCCTGGGGAGGACATGCACGTGAACATGCTGAAAACACACAATGACAAAACAAATGAACATGTTTTATTTTTTAGATATTATGTTATTCACTCATCCAGAGAGACATCCATACTATGCTGTGCCAGGTACTCTTGTAACAAACTGAACTGACAACAGACCTATCCAGAGACATCTTTCATTAATTCACAACCTGGTGGTGAAGCAATGCTGTAAATCACAGGAGGGTTACAATACATTCCGCCAAGTGTACCACCTGTGTACCACCGGGACTCCTTAATTTTATGCTTTTAAAACTTAAATTGACTTTGTCAGACGTCCTTTTCTGCACCCCCTTGCGTCGTGCTGTCACAAACTTGGCCATCTGCACAGTTAGTTTCCAACTTGCAGCTTTCCTTGGGTGCTTATTAGTGTGGTAATGTCCCAGAACAACTGCTACGTATTTACGCAGAAGAAGAAGAAAAAACACACACATTAAAACAGGAAAGATAATTAGACGATGCAAACATTTATCTTACACTATGCAAATCTGCAACAAAGTTTTACAGAGTAAAAAAAAGTCATTAGCTAGTGATAACATAATGAAGGACAAGCAGAGTGCGAGAGACTCCTCTGAAATGAAATACAACACGCTCAAACTGAAGAAACAATGTCCTCATGATGCTAATGTCCCCAGCACTTACATATGCTTGAGTTTTAATCAGCAATCCACTTGGCTCTAGATTGCTGAAATGTTGCATACTTCAAATAATGCAATAGAAATCCACTAAAATAGATGTTAAATGAATAGTTCAGCAGCAGCGTTCCTGACACAAGTAAGCCTGTATAATAAAGTGGCAAAGTCGTATATTTATATTGTCTCAGTTGATTAGTTCCTTTTTCAATCCCTGGTATATATAATTATTATTTCTCTAAGTAAAACAGAATAAATCAATATGAAAAATGAAGGACACAGTTACAATTAACATGACAGTAAGCCGCATTCACAGGGAATAGGCTTACCTCTGACATTATTTCAGAGATGGTTTTAAACACATTGTGCAAATTGTCATACCGCATTTTACAAATTGTCAACAGTCATTGTGATTCTGCCACTGGCATTGTGGGAGAACAGCACATCATCGTGTTTGTATAAGCATCAACGTGAATAGAGCAAGTGTACTGTCAAGGCTATTCAGATGTAAGAAATCATTCCCACACAAAGCAGCCTCTTGGGCCTTCTGAATACTTGTGACAGTTCTTTAGAGTACACAGCTCTTACTTAATAAGAGCATTCTCAGAAGTATCTTCAAAACAGTTTGATTAGCTGACTTGAATAGATGTTCATTAGCATACAGAACATAAATGACAACACATCCCGTGTTTGTTAGGATCATGTAAGCACAGACTGTCAACTTTGTACATGATAAATAAAATCAATGACATGAGGAAAACTGTCTTATTCTTTTCTGGATCGGAACATCTCACTTATCTCATCATTCTCAGAGTTGACAGCACATTGAGGAACTAAACTGACAGGGGAAATTAACTGACAAACAAAACTGATATCCTTGTTTAAAGCTGCAATATATAACTTTTTGGGAGTTACAGATCTGTCATTGTCATTGAAAGCAAGTCTAAGAAGCTGTAGTTCTGTTCTATGTGCATTTTTCTATGCTTCCCGCTCTTAAGTTATATTTTTTGTGTCTTTTACTTTGGGTTTTGTACACCAGCTTCAAACAGCTGAAGATACAATCTTTTTGGTTATGGAAAATATATTTCACAGCGGTTTAGATGGTACAATGATTCTCTACACTATACTTGCTTGTTTTGTCACAAAAACTGAAATTAGACGAACTATTCTAATTTTAGCAACCAGGAAATGTCGGAGCAATTTCAGCATAGTGCACCTTTAAGAGTTCTTTATCATGAACTTTGGCTACTCAGCAAAAATGTGTATAAAATATCAAGAAGGGCCATTTGAACTCTGGGGCTCACTTTAATCTACAGGTCCTAACCTCAAAAAGCATTTTCATCAGCACTTTAGTCTCGTTTTAAAACAGCCACATCCACTACGATGTGAATTAAGTCAAAACAACTTTAAGGAAGTTGGTACATTTGTAGTTGGAGCAAAACAACACACTGAAGTACTAAAATATGACAGAGTTTCTGTCTCTTGCTCTGTCTAGTAGCACATGTGTGCTGTGAACCTAGTGGATGGGGTGAGACCAGCACTTGTGACTGCTTCTAAACTTTCTCAGTGCCAAAACCTCATCAGTATCGAGACTCACAAAACACAAGACAACAATATCATCAGCTGTCAGCCAGACAGTTTATCAGGGGGTCTTAGCAGTATAATACACTCATCTAGAGCATTTTATTTTATTTTTTATTTTATTTAACCAGGTAGGCTAGTTGAGAACAAGTTCTCATTTGCAACTGCGACCTGGCCAAGATAAAGCAAAGCAGTGTGACACAGACAACAACACAGAGTTACACATGGAGTAAACAATAAACAAGCCAATAACACAATAAACAAGTCAAAGACACAGTAGAAAAAATAAAGTCTAAATACAGTGTATGCAAAAGGCATGAGGAGGTAGGCAATAAATTGGCCATAGGAGCGAATAATTACACTTTAGCAGATTAACACTGGAGTGATAAATGAGCAGATGATGATGTGCAAGTAGAGATACTGGTGTGCAAAAGAGCAGAAAAGTAAATAAAATAAAAACAGTATGGGGGTGAGGTAGGTAGATTGGGTGGGCTATTTACAGATGTACTATGTACAGCTGCAGCGATCGGTTAGCTGCTCAGATAGTTGATGTTTAAAGTTGGTGAGGGAAATAAAAGTCTCTAACTTCAGCGATTTTTGCAATTCGTTCCAGTCACTGGCAACAGAGAACTGGAAGGAAAGGCGGCCAAATGAGGTGTTGGCTTTGGGGATGATCAGTGAGATATACCTGCTGGAACGTGTGCTACAGGTGGGTGTTGTTATCGTGACCAGTGAACTGAGATAAGGCGGAGCTTTACCTAGCATAGACTTATAGATGACCTGAAGCCAGTGGGTCTGGCGACGAATATGTAGCGAGGGCCAGCCGACTAGAGCATAAAGGTCGCAGTGGTGGGTGGTATAAGGTGATTTGGTAACAAAACGGATGGCACTGTGATAGACTGCATCCAGTTTGCTGAGTAGAGTACTGGAAGCAATTTTGTAGATGACATCGCCGAAGTCGAGGATCGGTATGATAGTCAGTTTTACTTGGGTATGTTTGGCGGGGTGAGTGGAGGAGGCTTTGTTGCGAAATAGAAAGCCGATTCTAGATTTGATTTTAAACATTGGAGATGTTTAATATGAGTCTGGAAGGAGAGTTTACAGTCTAGCCAGACACCTAGGTATTTATAGTTGTCCACATATTCTAGGTCGGAACCGTCCAGGGTGGTGATGCTAGTCGGGCGGGTGGGTGCGGGCAGCGAACGGTTGAAAAGCATGCATTTGGTTTTACTAGCATTTAAGAGCAGTTGGAGGCCACGGAAGGAGTGTTGTATGGCATTGAAGCTCGTTTGGAGGTTAGTTAAGACAGTGTCCAAGGAAGGGCCAGAAGTATACAGAATGGTGTCGTCTGCATAGAGATGGATCAGGGAATCTCCCGCAGCAAGAGCGACATCATTTATATATACAGAGAAAAGAGTCAGCCCGAGAATTGAACCCTGTGATACCCCCATTGAGACTGCCAGAGGTCCGGACAACATGCCCTCCGATTTGACACACTGAACTCTGTCTGCAAAGTAGTTGGTGAACCAGGCGAGGCAGTCATTAGAAAAACAAAGGCTATTGAGTCTGCCGTCAATACGGTGATTGACAGAGTCGAAAGCCTTGGCCAGGTCGATGAAGACGGCTGCACAGTACTGTCTTTTATCGATGGCGGTTATGATATCATTTTGTACCTTGAGCGTGGCTGAGGTGCACCCGTGACTGGCTCAGAAGCCGGATTGCACAGCGGAGAAGGTACGGTGGGATTTGAAATGGTCAGTGATCTGTTTATTAACTTGGCTTTCGAAGACTTTAGATAGGCAGGACAGGATGGATATAGGTCTGAAACAGTTTGGGTCTAGGGTGTCACCCCCTTTGAAGAGGGGGATGGCCGCGGCAGCTTTCCAATCTTTAGGGATCTCGGACAATACGAAAGAGAGGTTGAACAGGCTGGTAATAGGGGTTGCAACAATGGCGGAGAGGGTCCAGATTGTCTAGCCCAGCTGATTTGTACGGGTCCAGGTTTTGCAGCTCTTTCAGAGCATCTGCTGTCTGGATTTGGGTGATGTTGGCCGGGGTTGGAGTAGCCAGGAGGAAGGCATGGCCAGCCATTGAGAAATGCTTATTGAAATGTTCGATTATCATGGATTTATCAGTGGTGATCGTGTTACCTAGCCTCAGTGCAGTGGGCAGCTGGGAGGAGGTGCTCTTGTTCTCCATGGACTTTACAGTGTCCCAAAACACTAGTTAGAGCTACAGGATGCGAATTTCTGCTTGAAAAAGCTAGGTTTCCTGACTTCCTTGAACAGTTGCATATCGCGGGGACTATTCGATGCTATTGCAGTCCGCCACAGGATGTTTTTGTGCTGGTCAAGGGAAGTCAGATCTGGAGTGAACCAAGGCTATATCTGTTCTTAGTTCTGCATTTTTTGAACGGGGTATGTTTATCTAAGATGGTGAGGAAATTACTTTTAAAGAATGACCAGGCATCCTCGACTGACGGGATGAGGTCAATATCCTTCCAGGATACCCGGGCCAGGTCGATTAGAAAGGCCTGCTCGCAGAAGTGTTTTAGGGAGCGCTTGACAGTGATGAGGGGTGGTCGTTTGACCGCGGACCCATAGCGGATACAGGCAATGAGGCAGTGATCGCTGAGATCCTGATTGAAAACACCGGAGCTGTATTTGGAGGGCAAGTTGGTCAGGATAATGTCTATGAGGGTGCCCATGTTTACGGATTTAGGTTTGTACCTGATGGGTTGATTTGTGTGAGATAGAGGGTATCTAGCTTAGATTGTAGGACTGCCGGTGTGTTAAGCATATCCCAGTTTAGGTCACCTAACAGAACGAACTCTGAAGCTAGATGGGGGGCGATCAATTCACAAATGGTGTCCAGGGCACAGCTGGGAGCGAAGGGGGGTCGATAGCAGGCGGCAACAGTGAGAGACTTATTTCTGGAGAGGTTCATTTTTTAAATTAGAAGTTCAAACTGTTTGGGTATAGACCTGGAAAGTATGACAGAACTTTGCAGGCTATCTGCAGTAGATTGCAACTCCTCCCCCTTTGGCAGTTCTATCTTGACGGGAAATGCATAATAACCAAATTGCCAGCTTTTATTCAATTATCATTACTCAGCTATGATAAACAGCACAGGCTGTGTCAATAAGTGTTTATAAATGCTACAAACAAGATAACATGTTTCGAGGCCTCTGCTTTGTTGCCACACATTTTCTATTTAATGAGTCGATTTGCATAATGTCTGCATTATTAAATCTGCCTACCTTGAGGTAAAGTTTGAAGGAAGTCGGCGGCAGCGGTGTTCAATACATTTTAAACGGTGCTGAGTGAGAGAGGCAGAGGCCGGCAGACAGGGAGTGTGTAAAAGCTGGCATGCCAGCAATGTGAAGGGTGGGATGGGAGATCATAGACCCTGACTGACACTGCAGAATGTGTGGGGTGAGTTTCAGACAGTTTGATGCCGACATGCACAGCAAGGGGCCACTGCGTGGGCTCAATACGTCTCCCCTCATAAGATATGGCAGCTGTTATGCCTGGCCTTGACTGGGATTCACACTGGTAAAGGAATTAGAACATGCAAGGTAGTGGAAGTCTGACTTCCTGGATTAGATTTGCAGCAGCAGTGTCACTAAATGGCTGTTAGTGCTCTGAAATGGGGGAGTTGGGGACTTTACAATATCACAATTTGAAAGTGTATTAATGCGGGAACAAAGCAAAGCACACACTAAGTGGTACCACTATTTCCTTACACCCCAACTGATATAGGACTATATCTATCTTAATAAAGCTAATAGAAAACAATTTGATCTTAGTTGTTTTCCATCAAGACTGGGGTGATTATATACGTGTCCTTGGCAGAAGTCAGAGTCCCACTTACAGTATATCTGTTTTGTCTCATTGGCTCCCTGATTAGACGCATGCAGATACTGGGGGTCAAAGTTCAATGTCATCCCCTCCAACGTCCCCTCATCAGTCTGTGGATACTTCCTTATGCTTTATTTTCCATCCATACTTGGTCACCATACCCTGTTTCAAAGAACTCACACAGCACAGGCCTACTCATTTAGAACATCCTTCATACAGAGCTGTATGTTTGTTTGTCTGTGCTACGTTCTAAGAGGTATGTAAAGTTTCTCCAAACATAATAAAACATATGTCTTTTAATTAGTTTCTGACTGCAGAGATAAAAGTGCAAATAGCTATAGAGCATTTTTTTGTTTAGGTGAAATCTAGTCAGACAGGCTAACAAATGTATTTTGTCACAAACATCTGTGTTCCCATTAAGGCAGGGGGTGCAGGAGCCACCGTTGCTCCGAGCAGGAGCTACTAATTAGAGGAAGAGAGGAAGATCTGTCCCACCATTCTTTGCTTCCACCGCCAAACCACCTCTCGCTAAGAAAAAAAACAGCCAGCAATTTACAGGAAGATTCATCTTGCTTTGTTTGATGGGTCCCCATTGCTTTGCATTCAACACCGTTTCAATGCATATGCTCTCAATTTCTCTCTCTATAAAGGGCTCAAACAAACTAAAACGTGCCACCATGAAGATTAATGAGTCTAATGCTAACATTGGAATAACCCATTATGTTTGCAAAGTCCATTGTCATGCCTCTGCTAGGAGCCCTGCGTAAAAGGTGGTGTGTTTGCCTATGGTTCAACCTCAATGTGATGTGTTGTGACTGCTAGCATGAGGGTTAGTCACTGTATTTTACTACTACATAGTCTTTACTGAACCATGGAAAATTGCTGTCTTAAAGTATGTCACACTGTAAATATCAGGTATTTTTAATCATGGTCGAATTACTGACCGGGACCCCACCATTGATTTTGTTAGTCACTCTCACTTAGATATCATATTAAAAACATTTCTCTCCACCCTATGGCAATATGAGTAGAATTGTAATACATTTGCTGTAAAACTGCACATTTTTCTCTCCGCCTCATGGCAAAATGTGCAGAATTTAAAACTGCAACATGTTCTCTACACCAGGGCTCTAAATTAACAATTTTCATTGGTAGCTCATTGTTAGCACTGATGCTCCAATATTTAAAAAGTCAGGAGCACAACATAAAATGAATTCTAGCTACTTCTGAAGCACGTTGTGCCCTGGAAACTAATATGTTATAAAAAGCTTAAATGTTGATACAAATACCGGTCATTAAAATTAAAAAGTAATTTGTGGAATATTAGGTTTCTACATGATGTAAAAGCACTATTTTCCTATTGAGATGCATTACATAGAAAACTGTACACTGTCTTTTCAAAATTGGGCACTCTCCTCAAACAATAGCATGGTATTCTTTCACTGTAATAGCTACTGTAAATTGGACAGTGCAGTAAGATTAACAAGAATTGAAGCTTTCTGCCAATATCAGATATGTCTATGTCCAGGGAAATGTTCTTGTTACTTACAACCTCAGCTCAACCGTCCAGTGGAAAGGACACCGATCCCGAAGAAGTTTTAAGGGCATCAAGTTTGTGATGACCACATGAATCTGTCATTCATCCATTGCTATGATCATTTGTATTTGTATTTATTATGGATCCCCATGGATCCCCAGCTACTGTTCCTGGGGTACAGCAAAATTAAGGCAGTTTATACAATTTTAAAACATTACAATACATTCACAGATTTCACAACACACTGTGTGCCCTCATGCCCCTATTCCACCACTACCACATATCTACAGTACTAAATCCATGTGTATGTATAGTGCGTGTGTGTGTGTGTGTGTGTGTGTGTGTGTGTGTGTGCCAATGTTTGTGTTGCTTCACAGTCCCCGCTGTTACATAAGGTGTTTTTTAATCTGTTTTTTAAATCTAATTTTACTGCTTGCGTCAGTTGCTTGATGTGGAAAAGAGTTCCATGTAGTCATGGCTCTATGTAGTACTGTGCCACTCCCATAGTCTGTTCTGGACTTGGGGACTGTGAAGAGACCTCTTGTTGCATGTCTTGTGAGGTATGCATGGGTGTCCAAGCTGTGTGCCAGTAGTTTAGACAGACAGCTCGGTGCATTCAACATGTCAATACCTCTCATAAATAAAAGTAGTGATGAAGTCAATCTCTCTTCCACTTTCAGCCAGGAGAGATTGACATGAATATTATTAATATTAGCTCTCTGTGTACATCCAAGTGCCAGCCGTGCTGCACTGTTCTGAGCCAATTGCAATTTTCTTAAGTCCTTTCTTGTGGCACGTGACCACACGATTGAACAGTAGTCAAGGTGTGACAAAACTAGGGCCTGTAGGACCTGCCTTGTTGATTGTGTTGTTATTAAGAAGGCAGAACATCGCTTAATTATAGACAGACTTCTCCCCATCTTAGCTACTACTGCATTCATTTGTCTTGATCATGACAGTTTACAATCTAGTGTTACTCCAAGCAGTTTAGTCATCTCAACTTGCTCAATTTCCACATTATTTATTACAAGTTTTAGTTTGTTTAGGGTTTAGTGAGTGTTTTGTTCCAAATACAATGCTTTTAGTTTTAGAAATATTTAGGGCTAACTTATTCCTTGCTACCCACTCTGAAACTAACTGCAGCTCTTTGTTGAGTGTTACAGTCATTTCAGTCGCTGTAGTAGCTGACGTGTATAGTGTTAAGTCATCCAAATACATATAAACTCTGGCTTTACTCAAAGTCAGTGGCATGTCGTTAGTAAAAATTAAAAAAAGCAAGGGGCCTAAACAGCTACCCTGGGGAATTCCTGATTCTAACTGGATTATATTTGATAGGCTTCCATTAAAGAACACCCTCTGTGTTCTGTTAAACAAGTAACTCTTTATCCACATTATAGCAGGGTGTGTAAAGCCATAACACATACGTTTTCCAGCAGCAGACTATGATCAATAATGTCAAAAGCTGCACTGAAGTCTAACAAGACAGCCCCCACAATAATTGTATCATCAATTTCTCTCAGCCAATCATCAGTCATTTGTGTAAGTGCTGTGCTTGTTGAGTGTCCTTCCCTATAAGCATGCTGAAATTCTTTTGTCAATTTGTTTACTGTAAAATAGCATTGTATCTGGTCAAACACAATTTTTTCCAAAAGTTTACTAAGGGTTGAGAACACGCTGATTGGTCGGCTATTTGAGCCAGTAAAGGGCTCTTTACTATTTTTGTGTAGCGGAATTACTTTAGTTTCCCTCCAGGCCTCCACGCTCTCTAGTACGCTTAAATTGAAGATGTGGCAAATCATAGATCTCCTTAAGAAGCTATCCCTTTTTCCTTTCTTCTCTGCCCCCAAATGTTTGGATATGCTGGTAAAGTTATCAGGTTGACAGCTAGCTAGCTAATGAGGTAACAAACATGACTGAACAAGGTGTAAAACAAATGGTTCACTACCCATGAATAGTTTTAGAACGGTCCGCGACATGGTTTATGATTGTAAAATGCATCCCCCCCCCAATCCACGACCGGAAGAAGGAAACATTGCGCTGGTAATATGGGTCAGATCTTTTGAACTGTTTGGGATAGAAACAAGAAGTTTTCGCTGCATAAATGGCGCAAGCATGATGCTAATGAATCTGTTTTCGAGAAACAGAGGGATAGACGTTTTACATTTACATTATAGCGAAGCCTTATCATTACAACAATTAATACAAAAATAAAACAAATGATTTGTATTTATTAATATTCTTTGCACATATATGCCACTTTAGAGACCTGTCTCCACCACATGGCAAAATATTTTTTTTTAATCGCTTAGGGCCCCCAAAAGGCTAGGGCCAGCTCTGACTGCATGTGTTGTTATGGATGCGGGTACACAGACCCGCTAGACACTGAGACCCCTCATGATGAGTTCAGATTTTTTTTGTGGCCCGCACTCCTATCAAAGTTGCACATCCCTGCTTTAGAGTGAGATCCTACTTTGTGAGGTACCATACTAACATTCATTGTGGGTGTGTTGAAAGGTATTCAACACCTACTGCATTGTTAAGCAGTTGCAATCAGCCATCTGTGGCGGTAACAAATAGCCTACTCTGCCATTCTAGGGTCACCTGAAGCCCTAATTAACCCAGAACCATGAGGCAGTGATCTGTTTTGAAGTTGGCTAGGTCTTCGGTCAAGCCCTTAGGTTATCTCATCAGCATGCCCCCTCCCCAATACACATCATCACAAACAGTGAGAGTGCTGCCAGTACACACTGCAAATGACTGATAGGAATATATCCATTTAGCAAAAACAGGACCTCTGCAACTGTCAATCAAATAACAGGAATCAACCTCTCTGGTTCATCTGGCTCTTTAATAAACAATGACTGTGCCATCAAACCAGCACACAACCCGGTTTCACTGGTTTTACTGTTAATATTTCTGTTTAAGCACATTCTCCTTTGTTTTCATACAGCAATGTAGATATCATGGCCCTTCTCTATGAACACACACAGCAACAAACATGTTCCAAACAGAGCCGTCCACATGATGAATAACTATAATCACCCCTACATTTTCCACAAGATGAAAATAAACAAAATTCCATCATTCTAATAAAAGGATTTGTCTTCTGTCTTTGTGAGACTCCAGGCACAGAGTTTATAAAAGTGCATTTGCCTCCGTAGACTGCCTCTCTCTTATTCAATCAAAGAGTCATTTTTTATTGCCAGCGCGAGAGCACATGATTGCAATATTCCAGTTGATAAATGGAGGTGGGGCAGCACTGTAGCCAGTGTGCTTGGTGCACCAGATAATATTTTTCTCATAAAGGGACCAGGCAGGCCTCTAATTCAGATTTACTGCATGTTCAAAATTACTGGATAAAATATGTAGATTATTTCAGTGGGTTAAGGAACAGTGATAGAACAACTTCTCTTTATTACTGCCTTTGGTTCATGGCTGAGAGCTTCCCTGTTGTGTTTCCCAGTGATGGCACTCACTGCAAATGAGAGAATATTTGATGCAGGCGATTTCATGATAATCCAAAAGCCAACCTTCCCTTAGGTTTGAATCTAATTGAAGATAGCAAAAAATACATTGCTATTTGACCTTGTTTGTATTGACAGACAAAAACAATTTCATCTCAAACAATCACTGGATGAAAAATTGTTTTTGTGAAAAACGGATGGCAAAGCATTGTTTCTCTGGGGGGTAGTATGACTGCCATCTTCTCTCCACACACTAGTCGGGTTTTGGGGGCATTCTCTAGATCAGATCAAATCTGGCTGCAAAATGGTCTGACTGCAGGACTTTGCATTAATTTATTATTCATGCAGAGTATTTTAAAGTAGATTTAGAAACTGGTCAGGCTAAAAGGCAGTTGGCCAGCAGCACATTTGAAACCCTGACGTGTCCTGTTAAAAAAAACACCCAAAACAGCAAAACCCAAGAACAGACATCTCATGTCATTGTTATTCAAATCAGAGAAAGAGTACAGGACAAGTAAGAAAGGCCATCCTTTAAGCAGAAGGTAGAGTAGGTTATGTGGAGTGTTGTTGGTGAGGTGATGCTGTGTGTTCAGCAGTCCCATTAGCAGATAGACTGGTGTAAGGTTGGGCTGGGGAGGACAGATGTTTCTAGCGTGCAGCGTGAGGCTAATGAGCATGAAGAAGACAAGGCAGGGGTAAAAACAACATTAACGGTGCCAACAACAACAAGAAAGAATGGAAAACAACAGCCTCCAGAACCATCTATTACAGATGTAGAATCTTAATTTGAGCCAGTTTGCTACAACAGGAAATTAATCCTGCAGCAACAGGAATTGTGAATTTTTATGTTGATTATAATTCATGGACATATTTTTAGGAGTTGCAACATTTTTCATAAGGGAAAATCAAGTCTGAAATTTCAAAGTGGAAATGACAAGCTTCAGAAGCCTTTTTAAACCTGAAATACAGTAATTATCCTGCAACAGGGAATTCTAGTGCTCTATTTAGCTTTCTAAAGGTAATTACTTGAATTGGAAGTAAGCGTTAATTGTGAGCGGAAATTACAAAAGAAAACAGTATTTTAGAAGTAGTGATAAAGGAGGCTGTCTCTTACTGGCTGAAGACCTTCTGAGTCATAGAGGAGATACGCTTTCTGTCCGAGTTGGATTACAACAAAACAGAGTGGTTTGGACAAGTTTTAAGGTTAATTGATATTTCAGGGCAATAACATGGATGGTGTATAATTTTTGTTGTTGTTGTTATTTTACTAGGCAAGCCAGTAGCTCAGGGATTCGATCTTGCAACCTTCCGGTTACTAGTCCAACACTCTAACCACTAGGCTACCTGCCGCCCAAGATACTCAGTCAATATGAGTCCCTCCATTCAATCAGACATGGAGGGAGGCGTGGGCTCACCTACTGTTGAAGAGTGGTCCGAGCGGTTCTGAAAGCTAACCTTTACTTTTAAAAGGCACACCAAATACACTATGACAGCGGGACCCCCCGTACCACCCTTCTAAAGTCACCCCACCTGAGAGGGGCCACTAAGCGCCTGTCTGACATTTCTCAGGTTCACATGAAATGAACATTATCCACCACAAAACTCCCTATTTAGATAAGAAATCCTACGAGCCGTAATGCCTCATTGAGCCTATATATGATGTGATGTGACAAGAATATAAAGATTGATAACAAACCTCAATGATCTGCTTGTTCCACACACGCCTAGACAGCCCATACAGAATACTAAACAGATAAATCAAAACCACTACTGGCCTCTTAAAGTAAATAACAGCATACATTTATATGTTTGAGGCTGTCTTTCCTCCTCTGTGAGAAGAATGAAAAGGCTTTCGACTTTAAATGCGCTTCTTAGGTGATTAAACATTTCAATGGAGGAGGCATTATCTGGGGGACCGGGTGCCATTTGAAGAGGATGTAGCACTTATTCAAAGACCTCTTCAAATAAGTACCTTTGTTCTCAGGCAAATTCTTTGGATGCCCATTCAAATCTTTAGCGTGCAGAAGCCACCAGAGCAGGTTGGGAATGTGCTGTGGTTCCGATGATGATTACGTCTGAGGATTCGTGACTTTTTCACATCTCACTTTATTTCACGGTAGAGAAATGGCCTGGTATTTACTTTACCCATTTCATGAATCTAGGCGTATGTTGCATGTCACTACTTCACAGGAGAGGCATTTGAACTTAGAATTTTTTTATTTGATCAACAAAAAAAAAATGCATATAAAATATATTTTGATTAGTTTAACACTTTTTTGGTTACTACATAATTCCATATGTGTTATATAATTGTTTTGATGTCTTCACTATTATTCTACAATGTATAAATAGTACAAATAAAGAAAACCCTAGTATGAGTAGGTGTGTCCAAACTTTTGACTGGTACTGTATATGTCTAGACAATAGCTAGATGTGACTGTGGGTGATTATAGCATTTCTTTCACATGACCCATCAATTTAGACAAGTGTGCCTGGTAGGGGTGTGCCGACATGGCCATACTCGTATTCGTAATCGTATCCGTAAATTGACAGTTGACAGTCGGATTGGATGACACTCGTGATCGGAAAAACTGAAGTGTTTTAATAGCCTAAATAGAGGTTGGCAAAATACCTCCCTGCATGTTCTCGCTGAAAAAAAGCTGCAGATTAGAAGCAGAGCGCGGAGGGGGGTGTGTGTGTCTGTCTGTGTGTCCTCAATATGCAGCGGGTAGTCAAGTTTGCAGTCACTCAGTCAGAATGCGCATTAGTTTCATATTTTTTCCCTAGCCTTGCCTCACTTGTTAGATATTATGTACATTGAAAGCAAACGTCCTCGCCTTGTGATGTATCATAGTAGCAGGCAGCAGAAATCTAAATGAACAGACCGAAAACATGCGAGGAAAAGTGATCGGGTGAAATTATGAAGCGAGTGGCCAGAGAAATATAGTTTCACTCTATCCAATCAGAGCAACAGGATCAACGTACAGCCCACCCTTTTCTTTACAGACAGGCAAACTAGCCAGTTGAGTTATTTAGAACATGCACATGACTGACTCAAAGACAGTACAGTATGGTTTAGAAACTCTGTGACTGACACATGAGAAACACACTTGCTGGCATGTGAAAAAAAACGTTCTTCTTATCACAGATATTTAAAAAAGATACTCTGAACATAATCGTATCCAGAAAATTGCCCATATCCATAACGATACATGTTTTGTCCGACCACTAGGCTCACTCCTAGTGTTTGTTTAGCATTATGTAAGAATTATAAAATATTTATAAAATATTTTTATCTAGACACTTTCTATTTTTGATATTGCCACTATTCAAACACAAGTAACCATTTCACAGTACCGTTTACAACTGTATCCTGTGCATGTGACAAATACAATTTTATTTTATTTGATGTAGTGTGTGATTACAAAGGACGGTAATGTGAAGAACATAATGACCTGCACCAAAGTCAGATTAGGATATAGGCCAAGGACTAGATAAAGTGTATTTTTACCTTGAGTTTTTCCTTATTGTAGGCTACTACTTTCACCACTTTTAGTCTTGAAATCTTTGATTGTTTACTACACTACCTTACTTACTCTGTTTAGCACATGACCTCATCATGTGAATCGTTAAAGAGATGGGTGGGGCTAAGGCCTAAGAGGGTGTGAACAATGCTGAATACGTGTAGACAAAGAAGAGCTCTCCAGTAGGTGTGCCAAAACATTTAAGGACCATTTTCTCAAAAGTGGGGTTAAAAGTCTATCAACTTTCAAAGCAGAATTACTTTCCCATTGTTCCTCAACTGCAGTGTATGATATACAATTGTATAGCTCTACATAAGCCCGAATTGAGGCGGTCGGTCACAAATGGTAATGGTAATTATAAATGATCTAAATTATCTTTCTTTCTAATAGTACCATAACCATTGTTTCAAATAATGCAATTTCAAAGTATATAAAATAAATGAAAGGGGGTGCAAATGATGGGGGTAGTAGGTATGGAATTTCAAATCAATGCACATAAAGCAACTCCTTACACCCTTGTGTATTCTTACACCCTTGTGTTTTTTTCAAATACATAACATGAGCTATATTTAAGTATATTTCAGTATTCTTTCATATATTCTGCAAATACTGAATTTTCATCTCTATAATTAAAACATGTCCACACATCCATTGCCTTAATGTCCTCAGCTCAAATTACACCATTAACATTTCAATATTCCTCCTCAGTTCAGGCCAAAGACTGCTCTCATGGCAACTTCCATAAATGTATAATTAAGCTTGTGTTCTATATGCAATATGAAATGAGTGTGTGGGTTTTGGGAATAACAGTATTATGCACTAAGGTGATATGCATAAAAAGAAGAGGGTAAAAACTTGTTCAAATACAGTTTGTCTCTGAACAAATACACTGTAGACTGTTGCATTGTGCATTCATAGTCTATAACTTTTAAATGTTTGAGATATGAGATATTATCATAACAGATTATAAACCTCAGGACTATGATTGTAACCTTTATGTAACTAGGCAAGTCAGTTAAGAACAACTTCTTATTTACAATGACGGCCTACCGGGGAACAGTGGGTTAACTGCCTTATTCAGGGGCAGAACAACAGATTTTTACATTGTCAGCTCGGAGATTCGATCCAGCAACTTTTCGGTTACTGGCCCAATGGTCTAACCACTAGGCTACCTGCCGCCTCATTGCCCAACAAGCGAATAAAAACCAAAACAATAATAGAAGTAATCTCAAAGTGACCAACAACGTAAAAATGTATGCTAAATGGCATATATTATTATATCTCACTACAGACAAAAAGAGTAGGAAGAGTGAGGGAAGAAAGTTTTTGTCAGGCAGAGCCAGGTCTAAACTACTGTCAGTGCTGGAGGCAAGGGTGGGATCCCCTGACACCATTCACCCCCTTTAGAGTGGCAGCCCCCATAGCCCCTAAGTCTAGCGCATGTCATTCCATCTTCCACCAAAAGAATATAGACAACGCATTTTAAAATAGAACACTGAATAATTTACATATGCCAAGAGTTTGGGACCTGAAAATGAAATACAATTATTATTTAATAGCATATAACTGTTGCAGAGGCCTCATGATAAATTTAAAGCGAGTGCATTATTAAGTCCTCACCTTCACAGTTTGTCCGGCTTCAGGGCCATCCTGGTGGGAACAGAACGAGATCATTAGGAACGGTAGAGAATTCAGAAATGCCTACGTTAATAATTCAACAGGATTTTAATTTCAGATGAATCGTGGTGGCACCTCCCCATCGCCACGTGAATCTCAAAGTTTTTAATTTGTTTCTTTTGTCTTCTTTCTGTCCTTCGGCATTGAGCTGTATTCTCGCTTTAGTCTCTCTCTGTCACATGACAGCTGTATTTGGAAATGGTTTATTTTTGACAAGTTGACTGGTTCAATAGATTTAAGTTAAAGCACAATATAGACTGCATACCTCTAAGGCATTTTCCAATATAGGGATCAGGAATTGAGGACAGAAATATCTAAAGCATTAAGAGACCTCAAAGGAACATCTGTATGACAAAAATGTATTTGGTGACAAAGTGTGCATTATGATGTAATATTTATGCAAGTCTATGAAGTAATGAATTTTCACATCTTCTTTCTCAGGTTTGTGTTGTGTGA
Source organism: Salvelinus alpinus (assembly GCF_045679555.1). Taxonomy (NCBI): domain Eukaryota; kingdom Metazoa; phylum Chordata; class Actinopteri; order Salmoniformes; family Salmonidae; genus Salvelinus; species Salvelinus alpinus. Next base: position 27,609,515 of record NC_092087.1, on the reverse strand, counting down.
TTTTGTTTGTCGTGTGGCGCTCAATGCAGAGAACAGCAACCCTTCTGCAGAGAGTGTTGCTTGATACAGTGCCTCAGTTTTATGACTCTAACCTCCGAGCTGTCACAACTAATCTCACACCATCACTTCTCTATACCCCTCAAGTCTAAGAAAATGATATCCCCATAAACATTATTCCCTGCTTTTTTCAAACACATGAAATTATTTTTTGCGTCGGGCTGCCAAGCAAGCTTGGTGACATTTGAACATTAGCATATACTGCATATATCAAAAGTTATGCAGAATGACAAAGCCTGTGAAGTGATAGGCTGCCTGGCTGTCAAACCCTGCCTGGAAGTCCAATGAGAACCTGTTATTGTATTGTTCCAGCAGGTGGGGATCTTCTGTTGGCTCTCGGTGCAACTTTCCTAAGTTATGCCTCTTATTCCAATGCAGATCTACAGGCTGAATGAGTGAGAGACTGATGTAATCCTGTTCTCTCTAAGCCTCTGTGGTTGTGTTGTTTTACTTTCTTTCACTGACTCAGATGGTGACTCACCCAATTGTTCACTTGGTCATTCACACATTACTCCTCTCTCTCGCTCTCTCTAACCCACAGCATATAATGTACATATATGGCCCACAATAATTCATTATTCAAAATAATTTTGAGCTTGAATAGTAATGAACACTTTCTTCTGTCTGATATGGACCAGAAATGAGCAATGGAAGATACATAAACAAAGGGATGTAGATTTGGAATTAGTATTCATCCCTATGTTGTAATGCTGGATACCAACGGTGACGGTAGTGTGTACAGTATTACCTGTATGGCGATGGTGAGGGAGGAAGCCTGGAAGTGTTTCTCCACCAGGTCAGCCACTCTCTGGGTAGTGGTGAAGAGGTCAGCCACCTCATCAGGATGCAGGTCTCGGAGACGCTCAACGGGCCGCAGAGGACACACCAACACATCTGAGAGACAGGCTGGTTAAGGAAACCACAGACAGCGAGAGAGGTAAGGGAACAAAGTCAGAGAGATACATTATCAACAACACAGTGCATAGTTACAGTAGCAACACTGATAGACAAGGATATTTAAAATGGGGAAAGAGAGGCAGAATCGTAAATTGAGGCACACGTGTGTTATTTGAAATATTACATTGTGTTGTTGTTGGCATTGCCTTCTTAAGCTGAGTCAAATAAACTCAATTGAGATGGTTTATATGGGAGTTTTGTGCAATTTGTTCACCAAGGTAACTTTGTATGTTTTTTTCAGTATAGTCTCCAAAGGTTAATGTGAAATAAAACAGAGCTTTACAGAGGCGTGATGCTGTCCATACCTCTGCTTTGTTCCTCTAAATGGCAGGCAGCATAATACAAAAGTGTTTTTGTAATTATAAAGCTCTATTCATCATCTTCTACATTTAAGACAAAGATCTATACTATGAATACCAAAAATGAAACAACACTTATCATGAGGACACTTATCTTCTAGATAGCAAAAAAACAATTATGATTATTTTCAACACCAAAATTAGAAACTATCGTTGTGTTAGTCATGTCCTTATGGAAATAACATTGTTCTCATATAGTGAAAAAACACCATAGTTTTACCAAATATTTTGCTTGTGTCTAGCCATACAAAGTATACATTGAGACTTGGACATAATAACAGCGGAGAAACAGTTTCTTGGTTGTGAAAGGTGTTGAAAAACATTTGAGAGCTATATGAAATATAAACAACCAATATTTATACAAACAAACTCAACAAAAAGCGGGCAGAACAATGACATTCTACACTATTCTGTACTTCCAACTTTGTCCTTTTCTGTTTCAGCATGACACTGCCCCCGTGCACAAAGCGAGATTCATACAGCAATGTTTTGTCGAGATCGGTGTGGAAGAACTTGACTGGCCTGCACAGAGCCCTGACCTCAACCCCATCGAACCCCATTGGGATGAATTGGAACGCCGACTGCGAGCCAGGCCTAATTGCCCAACATCAGTGCCTGACCTCACTAATGCTCTTGTGGAATGGAAGCAAGTCTCCACAGCAATGTTCCAACATTTAGTGGATATCCTTCCCAGAAGAGTAGAGGCTGTTATAGCAGCAAAGGGGGGACCAACTACATATTAATGCCCATGATTTTGGAATGAGATGTTTGACGAGCAGGTGTCCACATACTTTTGGTCATGTAGTTTATGTACAAGCCGTTTACAAACCCATTATAAAGTCCCTATTAAATAGCATAGGCAAGGGGATTGAAAGCAGACTCATTTATTATCAGAATTCTGGCTTTGAAGTAACTAAAATAGAGAAAACTGCCATGTTCATACCTCTTACAACTTAAGTGCAAGGGGAAGTTTTGTCAGGGACCAAAAATGATCAATTTCAGCTGAGTTATAAAGGTCATGAAACATATTTCACAGAAATTCTCACAATCCACACATCTCAGTGCAATTGCACACTGAAAAGTAATCAAGCTTTGTTACTAAAGCGAGACGTGTTGATGACAGGTGGAAGGACTTTGAGAGAAAATGTCCAAAGGCTGAAGGACATTTTTCCCTCAGACTCGGGTCATTGGATCAATAACAGTGTTCTGACAACACTACCCGGGAAACAGTTCTCTGAGAAACAGGAGCCAACAATTAAGGAGAGATCGAGGGAAAATAAGAACAGCAAGAAGAAAAAAAGCATCTTAGATTGATATTTTCACCAAATCAAAAATGGGAAACTTGAAATAGTGTGTAACAGACTGACATGACTGAGAACAACACCTGGAACATAGAATTCATGATGTATGTCCGTTTCTTGCTTAAAAATAACTTTCAAATAAGCAATCAAAATATAACATTTTGGATCAAATTTTGTTATTGCTCCTATGTCTCGCCCTTTGATTCAAAAATCACTTTACAGCCAGACATGTCTTGATTACTGGCATCAAGTAATCAAAAATGATTTCCATATTCTATTGCACCGTGGCAGATATCATTTGTGGAGACAGACAGCAGAGTTGAATCTTAATGAAAGTCAAGCGTAGCAATCAACTATACCAAATATACTTTAATATGAAGAACTGGACCATTATGAAAGATCAAGAGCTGTCACATTGACTTCATGTGAAGGCCAGATTTAGGAGAAAAATAACATCTAAAGTGTTGAATCCCTGATGTGAAAAAAATTCAACAACTTGTCCACAGGCAATAGAAATGAAAGAGACATCCTAGTCCAAAACCAAACATAAAACAGCATCCTGCAGCGTTTGGAGAGGATGATTACATCCTTGTGTTTCATGGCATAATGGCTGTGTCTGGGCGCCATTAATCTCACGAGTCAGAAACAGCGGCACTAATGATCAGTTTGCTACCCTTTTCATGTGCAGCACACTGGAATGAAATCAGATATCATAAAAAGGTTGATGACATCTGCTAAACACGTGTATGTGACAACTACAATTTGATTTGATTTGATTTTGACATCCGCGCCTCATTCAAATCAAATCACATTTTATCTGTCACATGCGCCGAATACAGCAGGTGTTGACCTTAGTGTAACGCTTACTTACAAGCCCTTAACCAACAATGCAGTTTTAAGAAACGTGTTAAGAGAAAAATAGATAAATAAAAAAGAAGAAATAAAAGTAAACAATAATTAAAGAGCAGCATTAAAATAACAATGTGGAGGCCATATACAGGTGTACCGGTACAGAGTCAATGTGGAGGCCATATACAGGTGTACCGGTACAGAGTCAATGTGGAGGCCATATACAGGTGTACCGGTACAGAGTCAATGTGGAGGCTATATACAGGTGTACCGGTACAGAGTCAATGTGGAGGCTATATACAGGTGTACCGGTATAGAGTCAATGTGGAGGCCATATACAGGTGTACCGGTACAGAGTCAATGTGGAGGCCATATACAGGTGTACCGGTATAGAGTCAATGTGGAGGCTATATACAGGTGTACCGGTATAGAGTCAATGTGGAGGCCATATACAGGTGTACCGGTATAGAGTCAATGTGGAGGCCATATACAGGTGTACCGGTACAGAGTCAATGTGGAGGCCATATACAGGGGTACTGGTATAGAGTCAATGTGGAGGCTATATACAGGTGTACCGGTATAGAGTCAATGTGGAGGCCATATACAGGTGTACCGGTATAGAGTCAATGTGGAGGCCATATACAGGTGTACTGGTATAGAGTCAATGTGGAGGCTATATACAGGTGTACCGGTATAGAGTCAATGTGGAGGCCATATACAGGTGTACCGGTATAGAGTCAATGTGGAGGCCATATACAGGTGTACCGGTACAGAGTCAATGTGGAGGCCATATACAGGGGTACTGGTATAGAGTCAATGTGGAGGCTATATACAGGTGTACCGGTATAGAGTCAATGTGGAGGCCATATACAGGTGTACCGGTATAGAGTCAATGTGGAGGCCATATACAGGTGTACTGGTATAGAGTCAATGTGGAGGCTATATACAGGTGTACTGGTATAGAGTCAATGTGGAGGCTATATACAGGTGTACCGGTATAGAGTCAATGTGGAGGCCATATACAGGTGTACCGGTATAGAGTCAATGTGGAGGCCATATACAGGTGTACTGGTATGGAGTCAATGTGGAGGCTATATACAGGTGTACCGGTATAGAGTCAATGTGGAGGCTATATACAGGTGTACCTATATAGAGTCAATGTGGAGGCTATATACAGGTGTACCTATATAGAGTCAATGTGGAGCCTATATACAGGTGTACCGGTATAGAGTCAATGTGGAGGATATATACAGGTGTACCGTTATAGAGTCAATGTGGAGGCTATATACAGGTGTACCGGTACAGAGTCAATGTGGAGGATATATACAGGTGTACCGGTATAGAGTCAATGTGGAGGCTATATACAGGTGTACCGGTACAGAGTCAATGTGGAGGCCATATACAGGTGTACCGGTATAGAGTCAATGTGGAGGCCATATACAGGTGTACCGGTACAGAGTCAATGTGGAGGCTATATACAGGTGTACCGGTATAGAGTCAATGTGGAGGCCATATACAGGTGTACCGGTACAGAGTCAATGTGGAGGCCATATACAGGTGTACCGGTACAGAGTCAATGTGGAGGCCATATACAGGTGTACCGGTATAGAGTCAATGTGGAGGCTATATACAGGTGTACCGGTACAGAGTCAATGTGGAGGCCATATACAGGTGTACCGGTACAGAGTCAATGTGGAGGCCATATACAGGTGTACCGGTACAGAGTCAATGTGGAGGCCATATACAGGTGTACCGGTATAGAGTCAATGTGGAGGCTATATACAGGTGTACCGGTATAGAGTCAATGTGGAGGCCATATACAGGTGTACCGGTATAGAGTCAATGTGGAGGCCATATACAGGTGTACCGGTACAGAGTCAATGTGGAGGATATATACAGGTGTACCGGTATAGAGTCAATGTGGAGGCTATATACAGGTGTACCGGTATAGAGTCAATGTGGAGGCCATATACAGGTGTACCGGTATAGAGTCAATGTGGAGGCCATATACAGGTGTACCGGTATAGAGTCAATGTGGAGGCCATATAGAGGTGTACCAGTATAGAGTAAATGTGGAGGCCATATACAGGTGTACCGGTATAGAGTCAATGTGGAGGCTATATACAGGTGTACCGGTATAGAGTCAATGTGGAGGCCATATACAGGTGTACCGGTATAGAGTCAATGTGGAGGCCATATACAGGTGTACCGGTATAGAGTCAATGTGGAGGCCATATACAGGTGTACCGGTATAGAGTCAATGTGGAGGCCATATAGAGGTGTACCAGTATAGAGTCAATGTGGAGGCCATATACAGGTGTACCGGTATAGAGTCAATGTGGAGGCCATATACAGGTGTACCGGTATATTGTCAATGTGGAGGCCATATACAGCTGTACCGGTATAGAGTCCATGTGGAGGCCATATACAGGGGTACCGGTACAGAGTCAATGTGGAGGCCATATACAGGGGTACCGGTACAGAGTCATGTCATGTGGAGGCTATATACAGGGGTAACGGTACAGAGTCAATGTGCGGGGGCACATTGTGCGGGGGGACATGTAGGTAGAGTTAAAGTGACTATGCATAGATAATAAACAGAGAATAGCAGCAGCGTGAAAGGGCAGGGGTGGCAATGCAAATAGTCTGGGTACCCATTTCATTAGCTGTTCAGGAGTCTTATGGCTTGGGGGTAGAAGCTGTTGAGAAGCCTTTTGGACCTAGACTTGGCGCTACGGTACCGCTTGCCGTGCGTTAGCAGAAAGAACTCAGCCTATTGAGTCCACAGAACTACCCTACACATTGACCTCTTTCTCCTCTCTCTTTTCAGATTAAATCCTGTGTCTAGTGATGTCCAGGCGCACGACAACCTTCCCACTTGACCCCATCCCCTCCTCCCTTCTCCAGACCATCTCTGGAAACCTTGTATAATCATCAGCACAGCTGGACAGTTTTTGTGTTACGATAACATTTGCCGCAAAGGTTCTGGGAACTTTCACAGAACACATTTTGGTTCTCACGCAACTGAGACCGCTCTCCTCTGTGTCACTGAGGCTCTCCGCTCTGCCAAAGCTAACTCTCTCCTCTGTTCTCATCATCCTAGATATATCCACTGCCTTCAAAACTGTTATCTATCAGATCCTCCTCTCCACCCTCTCAGGGCTAGGCTTCTCAGGCTCTGCATACTCCTGGATTGCATCCTACCTGACAGGTCGCTCCTACCAGGTTGCATGGAGAGGATCTGTGTCTGCACCGCATGCTCTCAGTACTGGTATCCCACAGGGCTCGGTTCTAGGCCCTCTTCTCTTTTCTCTTAAAACCAAGTCTCTCGGCTCTGTCATGTCCGCACATGGGCTCTCCTATCATTGCTATGCGAATTACACTCAACTACTTTTCTCCTTGGCCGATTCAGACACCCAGATGGCGACACACATCTCTGAGTGCCTAGCAGACATCTCAGCTTGGATGTCGGCCCACCACCTCAAGCTCAACCTCGACAAGACGAAGCTGCTCTTCCTCCTGGGGAAGGCCTGCCAGCCTCAAGGTTGACAACTCCACGATGTCCCCCTCCCAGAGTGCAAAGAACCTTGGCATGACCTTGGACAACACCCTATCATTCTCTGCAAACATCAAAGCAGTGACTCGCTTCTGCATGTTCATGCTCTACAACATCTGTAGAGTGCAATCTTTTCTCACACAGGAAGAGGAATAGGTACTAATCCTCTCCCGTCTAGACTACTGCAACTCTCTGTTGGCTGGGCTCCCCGCTTGTGCCTTCAAACCCTGCAACTTATTCAGAACAACAGAGCATTCCCGGTGTTCAACCTTACCAAGTTCTCCCATATCACCCCGCTCCCCCGCACACTCCACTGGCTTCCAGTCGAAGCTCACATAATCTTCAAGACCCTGTTGCTTGCCTACAAAGCAGCAAGAGGACCTGCCCCTCCCTACCTTCAGGCTATTGTCAAACCATACACCCCAACCTGAGCACTCTAGTCTTTTGACCCTCCCACCCCTACGGGAGGGCAGCTCCCACTTAGCCCAGTCAAATATATTCTCTGTTCTGGCACCCCAATGGTAGAACAATCTTCCCCCTAATGTCAGGACAGCCGAGTCCCTGACCATCTTCCGAAAAATTTAAAGAGTATCTTACATATATTTTAACGGTGAGCTAACCCACTACTCATTTTCACTGCGTGCAGACTACACACACACATCTTCGCTCTCTGCTAGCCCAACACATCTTTCCACTGTGTGGGGATCTTCTAGTATGCATTGACTACCTGCTGTGGGTTGAATATAAACATAACTTAAGCATGATCTTCAGTCGAATCAGCACAATACCAGTGCATATTTTTACTGCGTGCCAACCCAATACACATTGTCCTTGTGTGCCAGGGGCTTCATTACCCTCTACAGCATCCCACAGGTGAGATGGAGTCCGTATGGCTCTGCCTAAGCCAATCCAATCTCAATCTCTCAGCGGAGGCTGGCCAGGCGGGCACACTCCTTCTCCAGGCTCCACAGATGGGGACCGGGGCCCGGGCGAGAAACCCCATTCTGATCCCATTATTATCTGTCATAACAGTTATTTGACTGCTTTCATCTGATTCACTCCTGAGGTCGCAGTGCATATAATAAGAACAAGGCATGTAGATTGGTTTTACATTGCAAATGCAATCATTTCTTTCGGGAAAACATCTGCCCCCAAACGTTATCATTTTCTACTGTGACATCGACTTTGTCTGGGTCTATGAGAATCAGCCCCTTCGACACCAGCCCCCACCCGACAGTGTCACCCCCCTCCACATCCTGAAGCCCCCTCCCTTTTCAATATGCGGTGGGAAAATTGAGTAGCCGGATAAATAAATAACGGCACCACACAATTGGATCCCAAATCCCATGATTAAGCTAAGAGAGATATGATCCAGTTGCATTTTACACAGTCTGAGAAATTAAAATGACATCAAGAGTAATGACATCTAACATAACAAATACAGATTTGTGCGCAGTGTGACCCTGCAAATGGTGTGGGGCTGGAGGTCACGGCTTCAGTTGGTTGTGGAGGAGCACACACACACCTGCACATACACTGCAAACCCACACACACACACCTTCTGACATATACTTGGTCTGAGATGAACACAGCAGGCTTTGAATGAATCAAAGTGGCTCCACAGTTCAGAAACAGGGCTGCCAAAACAAGGGGATCCATCACCGCGGCAACAACTTGGTCTGTCTTCCTGATTACAGCTGTGGCTAAACAACCCCCATCACCCTTCACCCCTCCAAAGTGGCATGGATCTGCTGACAAAGGGATTCATTTCTGAGAGGGCTCTTTTTTTTACAAAATCAATCTACCCAAGGACTAGACTCTGTTCTGCAACACAGGAGAGACTAACAGAGGAATGAAAGGATATGAGTGTTTCTCTGAAGACTGAACAACACAGCTCTCTTTATTTCGGTTTCTTCTCTGCCGTGTCTGTGAGGCGGGAGGACACAAATTAAACTCATTGGGTTTAATTACTATGTGCAGTCGTTATTGAAAACATCTCCGTGCTTTGGAATTGGGTTTTATTGAAACCCAAATTCCTCTAATCAAAGCTTATGAGTTACTTTTCATCAAATATTTACGCAGCCTTTCAGCTGAGTTACAGCTGGGACACTGAAAATAAATCATTATTTCAACACTTAATAGAATAAACTTGAACTCAATCTCATATCTGCGATATTGCCATGACACTCACAGTGTTGTTGTCAAAGAGATACGACGAGGCTCCGTTTCAACATGCTCCGCTCCACACCCTCAGCAGCTTGCTGCACTGTATACTTTACCCTTCTAAGCGCACAAGCCTCCACACAAATATAAATTAAAAACAAAAACATTGAATTAAAAGCTGAATCATGTGAAATGAGGCACAGGGAGTGATGTGGGGGTGGGGGGGTGGTCCAGAGCTATGCCCTCTATGACTGCCATGCCTCCCCTCAACCCTTCCCCACAGAGCTGGGAGTTCTGCCAGTCTCTGCCAGAGACGCAGGATGTCTGGAACATAGTGAGACCACCCTGGGACATTGTACCCAAATAGCCCCCCCCCCTCTTCAAAATATGTTATTTGATTGAATCAGATTGGTCAGACACTGTCATGAGAATACAGTAGCACATACTGTACACAGTGTACTGTCACTGGACTAGAGTCTGGTGGAAAAAGAGGACTATGTCTGGGCTGTCATTCTAGCCACATCTGTGTCCATGAGATGATTGACAGAAACATAGGCTGCTTGCACATTGTTGTTAGAGGGCACAGAAAACATGGGGGATTGAAAGATGTCTGTCCTTCATGTTGTATCAATATCAATAATCAAAGTTACTATTCAAAAATAGAGAGAGACAAAAGAGCATACAACAAACAACTCCAGAGACATGGACAGACATGCGTACAGGCAACATTCAGGAGACATGGACAGACATGGGTACAGGCAACATTCTTCAAATGCTCTCCAAAGAAAATATTGTCCACGTTCAACCCTTCACAGCAGGACTGCTCAACAACCAAGGCCCTGCTGGATCACAATTCAAGGATGTCTCTCAATACTCTCCTCAAGAAAAAAAAGGAAAGATGTAATCCCCTTTTCCAGTGGTATACTGTCAGGACAGTCAGGAGAGACCATGAGGTTAATGGGACCATTCATTCTTTGGAAGGTCCAAGGCCCTCTGTCTGATTCCCACTGTGATGGACACATGCCCTGGCCTCAACAACACCATCCTCCACACATGATGATTACAGGGAGAAAAATGGGAAGACCAAAGGCTGGAGAGCTCTTGATGTAATATGAAGTGTTCTGTAAAAAGTATGGTCCCCTGTCGCGTTGGCAAGGGGCACTTTATTCCAGAATGTGTTATTTTTCGTTGGTTGGAGATGTTTACTGCAAGAGTTGAGGCAGTGAATGTAGTGGTGTCTCCGGTGGTTTTGTGAGTGGATGCTCATTTCTTACAAGGCTCAAAGAATAAGACACTTACTGTAAATGTGAATGGTAGACTTGGATAGGGGAGTTTGGTGTTACAATGAATGTGGCAATTTATGATATGTCAGAGAGCCTGAGATCTGAAAGAAGGGCTGAGACAGGTTGAGTATATGGAGAGAAGCAGATGATGTCAGCAAAGCCTGGGACTGGACAGGATTTGCTGCTTACCTCATGAGAAAACATTCCCAGAACCAATCACAATCCTCTAAAATGAGCCCAACATGCCTCCAACCTGGCTCTTTCTTTGTTCAGTCATTGGGAATTTCTAAACATATCTATTCACACTAATGTATTGAAATAATTTTCCAGACAGCTCACCCATTGTTCTGCAAAAGCACTGCAAGGTGAGCTGATAGTTTGAATTGTGACGCCACATTCAATAGTCAACCACTATTTATTTGTAAACAATAGACTTATCTGTATCATTACTACCTTTTCCTTGTATTTCAATGTGTTCTTTTGTAAAATAGGGTATTGGCTGTAAGGGAGCAGTAAGGAAACAGCAGCAGAGAGAGGTGTGTGCACACTGCCAATGAGTGGGTATAGGCATGGAAGACTCAATGCTGACAGGCAGTGCAGAGACAATGGGAGAATGGTAGAGGAATAAGTGCTACCCATCACATTTCAGAAGAACAAAGCCTTGTTGTGCTATGCAGAGGCTGCCTCTGGCACAAAATGTCTGCTCATTTTAACATCCAGTCTAAAACATACATACTTTGAGGCAACACAAAAACAACAGGGAAGGAAAGGAAAAGAAAGAAAAAAACATCTGAATTTCATTTTAATACCCTCCGTCGGGCTATTTGACAGGTATTGTAGTACTGTGTGTGCATGAGTCTATTCTACACATGATTAATCCATTCATGAGAAAACAGCCATTGGCAGGAAACAGATAGCACCTGTTTTTTTAAGAGTGTATATCTAGAACCTAAAATGGTTCTTCGGCTATCCCCATAGGAGTACCCTTTGAATAACCCTTTTTGGTTCCAGGTAAAATCCCTTTGGGTTCCATGAAGAACCCTTTCCACAGAGGGTTCTACATGGAACCCAAAAGGGTTCTACCTGAAACAATAAAGTCTTCTCCTATGGGGACACCTGAATAACCCTTTTGGAACCCTTCTTTCTAAGACTGTAGATCTTCATACAGGAAGGATTGCATGGTTCCAGCTGAGTCACTTTTTGTGTGCATTCAGACTGGACAAGACATGCAAGAGTTCAAGCGATATGACTTAGTTCAAAGAACCTTACATACATCTGTCATAGAAAACGTGAGTAAAAAAAAGGACTCAATCCATTCACAAACCCAACACTTTTTTCATATAGCTTGACTGATTACCTAAATGTATAGTCCATTATCATCTCATAATAAAATATACTGTTGGTGAACCAATCAAGCTCTATTATCTACTATATAATTGTTCTATCAATCACACATCCACCTTACAATGTTATGGAATCTGTAAGTCAAAGTGTGACCCAGTTCAGAAAAAAGCCAAAATCAAATCAGCTCCAACCTACCAATCAAACATAAATCACACACTGGTGTGTGGGTCGTGAGAAAGCGGTTTAGCGCTTCTGTGCCAGGGGCTGTATAAGTGATATATGGTACAGATAGAACCTCTACCTAAACACAAGGGCATGCAAGCGTGCCACTACACCCCTTTGCAAATACCCCAACCCATCTTGGGTGAGTGAAGTGCTGGGTCTCTTTAGAGATTTACGACAGGGATATCCCTCTGCATGGAACATACCGGAACTGAACAATAAATAATAATATTAGAGGAGATGCAGGTCTGGGCAACTTCATATTCAGTCCATAAAACTTTAATTAATGACAGATTGACTGCAGGTCTTCAATGAGAGTATCCATACAGTTCATAGTCAGAGGCATGAAAAGCAATTTACAGGATATGTCCGTATTATGCAGGGGTGGGAGTTCAAGAGATGATCTGTCATATTGAAAGATTCTATAAACAAATCCCAATTCAAAAACACAATGGTTGCGATGTCAACTGTGACCAAAAATCGAAAATGTTTATTTTTCAATCTTCAATAAGCTCTTCTCTCGGAATACAAGGCACTATACCTCAGCAACATGTGGTTGACTGAGGGGGGGTGCAGGGAGAAAGATCTAGAAATACAATTTCTCACGCTTACCAGGCTTTCATCATTAAAGATAGGATTTCCCCTCTCTCCTGTCAATAGCTAGCGCAGTTCTCATTCAATACCAAGTGTCTTGGGCAAAGCTTACCTCTGCAATTATCACTTAACTGTCAGCTAGGATTAGACAGTCGTAAGCCGCCCTGAGCGATCCGCAACAAAAAGAAAAAGCCAAGACGATATCCTGTGACATCTGCACTCTTAGGAGTACATCACTGGATGGATAGATGTAGAGAATGTAGAAAGGTAGAGTAAAGCCCTAGGACTCTTCTGGATAACAAATGCAACTCTCTTCTCTAACTCCTTATCCCTACAGGATCATGGTTGGCTTTAAACAGCCAGAGTATGGGTGTAAAGGCTTTAATGATGCTTTCAGATATAGTTACACCACCATCAGAAGACTGAGGGAAAGCTCGCCCAGTGAACCTTTCCTATAGAAGTATGGAATAGAAACAATGGATACACTTTCTTTTCTTTCAATCTTCACAATAGGTGACTATACAAGGACACAAAGACAAGAAAAAGTACACCTAATATTGTCACATCACCTATTCCAATGAACTAAGAATGTATTGTATTAAAAAAAACACGTGATTTACATAGCAATCAATGTACAGTAGGATGTATTGTTCCATATCAAAGCATTACGCAGACAGAAATGCCGTAGTGATTTTTTCTCTCTAGACAGAACAGTTTATGTTATCTGCCAGTGATGAAGTAGCTAATTGTTTATAGTGAAAATAGAGAGACATACAGTGGGGAGAACAAGTATTTGATACACTGACAATTTTGCAGGTTTTCCTACTTACAAAGCATGTAGAGGTCTGTAATTTTTATCATAGGTACACTTCAACTGTGAGAGAAGGAATCTAAAACAAAAATCCAGAAAATCACATTGTATGATTTTTTATTAATTAATTTGCATTTTATTGCATGACATAAGTATTTGATACATCAGAAAAGCAGAACTGAATATTTGGTACAGAAACCTTAGTTTGCAATTACAGAGATCATACGTTTCCTGTAGTTCTTGACCAGGTTTGCACACACTGCAGCAGGGATTTTGGCCCACTCCTCCATACAGACCTTCTCCAGATCCTTCAGGTTTCGGGGCTGTCGCTGGGCAATACGGACTTTCGGCTCCCTCCAAAGATTTTCTATTGGGTTCAGGTCTGGAGACTGGCTAGGCCACTCCAGGACCTTGAGATGCTTCTTACGGAGCCACTCCTTAGTTGCCCTGGCTGTGTGTTTCGGGTCGTTGTCATGCTGGAAGACCTAGCCACGACCCATCTTCAATGCTCTTACTGAGGGAAGGAGGTTGTTGGTCAAGATCTCGCGATACATGGCCCCATCCATCCTCCCTTCAATACGGTGCAGTCGTCCTGTCCCCTTTGCAGAAAAGCATCCCCAAAGAATGATGTTTCCACCTCCATGCTTCACGGTTGGGATGGTGTTCTTGGGGTTGTACTCATCCTTCTATTCCTCCAAACACGGCGAGTGGAGTTTAGAGCAAAAAGCTCTATTTTTGTCTCATCAGACCACATGACCTTCTCCCATTCCTCCTCTGGATCATCCAGATGGTCATTGGCAAACTTCAGACGGGCCTGGACATGTGCTGGCTTGAGCAGGGGGACCTTGCGTGCGCTGCAGGATTTTAATCCATGACGGCGTAGTGTGTTACTAATGGTTTTCTTTGAGACTGTGGTCCCAGCTCTCTTCAGGTCATTGACCAGGTCCTGCCGTGTAGTTCTGGGCTGATCCCTCACATTCCTCATGATCATTGATGCCCCACGAGGTGAGATCTTGCATGGAGCCCCAGACCGAGGGTGATTGACCGTCATCTTGAACTTCTTCCATTTTCTAATAATTGTGCCAACAGTTGTTGCCTTCTCACCAAGCTGCTTGGCTATTGTCCTGTAGCCCATCCCAGCCTTGTACAGGTCTACAATTTATCCCTGATGTCCTTACACAGCTCTCTGGTCTTGGCCATTGTGGAGAGGTTGGAGTCTGTTTGATTGAGTGTGTGGACAGGTGTCTTTTATACAGGTAACGAGTTCAAACAGGTGCAGTTAATACAGGTAATGAGTGGAGAACAGGAGGGCTTCTTAAAGAAAAACTAACAGGTCTGTGAGAGCCGGAATTCTTACTGGTTGGTAGGTGATCAAATACTTATGTCATGCAATAAAATGCAAATTAATTACTTAAAAATCATACAATGTGATTTTCTGGATTTTTGTTTTAGAGTCCGTCTCTCACAGTTGAAGTGTACCTATGATAAAAATGACAGACCTCTACATGCTTTGTAAGTAGGAAAACCTGCAAAATCGGCAGTGTATCAAATACTTGTTCTCCCCACTGTAC